>NC_026001.2:91060664-91724110 GCF_000442705.2 Elaeis guineensis | reverse complement strand
AATAGCAGATCAAATTGCAAAGAAAAAGGTGGAAATCGGGAGATCAAACGTGAGATCAAAAGAGAAGAGAGGATCCTAAATCTGAGATCAACGAAATATTCAAGAAGAAGAGAGAGGATCCACAATATTCAAGAGAGTTGTGAAAAAGAAAAGCAAGAGCATTCAAAGAGAGAATCTTTCAAGTCGATTGTTTTCAACCTTGATCTAGAGATCGTTCAAAGCTTTCAAGAGATCTTCAATCAACAATCAACCTCTTCTCAAGCGTTCAACCGTTCATTCATCTTGAGAAAATCTGAAAAGGGGTTCTTCATTTGAGTAAAGCTTTTATTGTTATATTTGCTCATTTAAGGAGCTGTTTTTGTATTCATCTGTGCTCTAAATATTCTTACTCTTTGTGAGTTTTTGCTCTTATTTTTGGAGGATTTCCAAAACAAGGAAAGGTTGATCCGAACCTGAAATCGGAGTGTTTTGGGTTTGCTTGTACCCGGGAAACAAGTGTTCTAGCTTGGGATAGCTAGGGTCGGAGTTTCCGACGTCTTGTATTCTAGCTTGGGATAGCTAGTGTCGGAGTTTCCGACGTTTTGTATTCGGGTTGAATACAAAGGATAGTGGATTAAAATTCCCAAGTGGGATCTTGGAGAGTGGATGTAGGTGCAAGGTTAGCACCGAACCATTATAAATCCTTGTGTTTGTGGTGTGCTTTATCGCTTTATCTTATTTCTTTATTATATCCTTGCAATACTGCTTTAGTTAATTAATATTGATTTAAAGCCATTGTTTTGTTCTTCATAAGTTATCTGTTGGGCTTAAAATTTTTTAGAAACCCAATTCACCCCCCCTCTTGGGTTGCATAGCTGGGCAACAAGTGGTATCAGAGCCAGTGCTCTAGCCCTTCTTTGATCTAACAATCAAAGAGCCAAAGATCTATGGCAACCCATGTTGGAACTTCTCTAGCTGAGGGGCAATCAACAAACCGACCTCCACTTTTCAATGGGTCTAATTACACCTATTGGAAAGCTCGGATGAAGATTTTCATACAAGCACTCGACTATGATATGTGGAGTATCATAGTGAATGGTCCTCACACACCCACCAAGATTATAGATGGTGAGGAGTCAACCAAACCCGAGAAAGAATGGGATGAGGTTGACAAGAAATTGGCACAATTAAATGCCAAAGCTATGAATGTTCTTTATTGTGCACTAGATGCTAGTGAATTTAATCGCATTTCTACTTGTGCATCTGCTAAAGAAATATGGAATAGGTTAGAAGTCACCCATGAGGGAACAAATCAAGTAAAAGAGTCTAAAATAAACATGCTTGTACATAAATATGAATTGTTCAAAATAGAGCATGATGAGTCCATAACTGCTATGTTTACTCGTTTTACTGATATAATCAATGGTTTAAAGAGTCTTGGCAAATCTTATACTAACAGTGAACTTGTAAGGAAGATTCTCAGGTCACTGCCAAGAACTTGGGAAGCCAAGGTGACTGCCATCCAAGAAGCAAAGGACTTGAACACTCTACCTCTAGAAGAGCTTCTTGGATCCTTGATGACTCATGAACTTAGCATGATGCAACATCAAGAGGATGAAATCAAAAAGAAAAGAACCATTGCCCTCAAATCCACAACTTACCTGATTATGAAACAGATGACTCTGAAGATAAGATCAGGATGAGGAGATGGCTCTCATCACCCGAAAATTCAAGAAGTTTCTAAGAAAAAGGAAACAAGGGATGAGAAAGAAATTTACAAAAGGGGATCAAAGCATAGAAAAGGAGAAAGATCAAACCCCTATATGCTATGAGTGCAAGAAGCCAGGACATTTCAGATCCAATGTCCTCAATTGAAGAAAGGTCCAAAGAAATTCAAAAAGAAGGCAATGATGGCGACCTGGAGTGCAAGTGATGACTCAAGCTCCGACGAGGAAACCTCAACCGAACAAGCCAATCTGTGCCGATGGCACATGAAAATGAGGTAACTTCTGAATCCACTAGTGAATTTACTTTTGAAGAATTGCATGAAGCTTTCTATGATTCAATTGATGAATTAAAGAAACTAGGGAAGAAAAACAAAGAGCTGAAATTGAAAAATCAGTCCTTAGTGAATCAAGCTGAAATTCTTTCAATTGAAAAATTCACATTGATTCAAAAAAATCAAAACTTTAAGGATGAAATTAACAGGCTGAAATCTATGGTAGATAAGTTCACCTTAAGTTCAAACAAGCTAAATATGATCCTTGATAATCAGAAAGCTATATATGATAAGGCTGGACTTGGTTACAAACCCCTGAAGAAACAAAAATTTTTGAAGGATATTTATGCAAATTATTCAAACAAAAAGCCTACAAATATTACTTGTTTTAAATGTGGAAGAATAGGACATAAATCATACACATGTCTTATTAACAAATATGCAAACACAAAGAAAATATGGGTTCCAAAAGGAACCATTCTGACTAACCTGAAAGGACCCAAGAAAGCTTGGGTACCTAAGACAGAAACTTGATCTGTGCTTGCAGGTGTGTCTAGCATCCCAAGAAGGAAACAGGAAATGGTATCTTGACAGCGGATGCTCGAGACACATGACTGGTGATGAATCACAATTCATCACGCTTGATGCTAAGGATGGAGGGATGGTCACCTTTGGAGATAATGGCAAAGGAAAGATCATCGGGATAGGTAACATTGGTATCACTCCCTCCAAATACATTGAGAATGTTTTACTTGTTAAAGGTTTAAAGCATAACTTACTCAGCATTAGTCAATTCTGTGATAAAGGGTATAAAGTAAGTTTTGAATCATCTGTATGCATTGTGACGAGTCCTATTAACGATGGCATTAAATTTATAGGACATAGGCATGGCAATGTTTATATGGTAGACTTGAATGATTTAACTAAATTAGACATGCAATGCCTAGTTTCCTTAAATGCTAAAATAAATGAGACTAGTTGGCTGTGGCATCGTAGACTTGCACATATTAGCATGCATTCTCTTTCAAAATTAATCAAAAAGATTTAGTTCTCGGTTTGCCAAAATTAAATTTTGAAAAGGATAGAATTTGTGATGCATGCCAATTAGGTAAACAAACTAGAATATCATTTAAATCCAAAAATACTATTTCAACTTCTAGACCTTTAGAGCTCTTACATATGGATTTATTTGGACCAACTAAAACCACTAGTCTAGGAGGAAAACGATATGGATTTGTAATAATTGATGATTACTCTCGTTTTACTTGGATTTTCTTTTTAGCTCACAAAAATGAAACTTTTCAAATTTTCACGAAATTTCATCGAAAAGTCACTAATGAAAAAGGGTTTTCAATTCAAAATATTAGAAGTGATCATGGAACAGAATTTGAAAATCATGACTTTAAAAATTTTTGTGATGAAAATGGAATTGGCCACAACTTCTCTGCTCCTAGGACACCCCAACAAAATGGGGTAGTTGAAAGAAAAAATAGAACCTTAGAAGAAATGGCCCGTACCATGCTCTGTGAAAGCAACCTTCCAAAATATTTTTGGGCGGAAGCTATTAACACAGCATATTACATTTTAAATCGTGCTTTAATAAGACAATTTTTAAAGAAAACCCCCTATGAACTTTGGAAAGGAAGAAAACCAAATATTGCCTATTTTCATGTTTTTGGTTGCCGATGTTTTGTATTAAATAATGGCAAAGAAAAACTTGGTAAATTTGATGCAAAATCAGATGAAGCAATCCTTCTAGGTTACTCCTCCACTAGTAAAGCATTTAGAGTGTTCAACAAAAGAACCTTAGTAGTTGAGGAGTCCATACATGTTGTCTTTGATGAATCTAACGATCTTCCTTCAAGGAAGAATAAGGGTGTTGATGATGCAGATCCACTAATAGAAGGTATGAAGGAGATCACTCTAAAAGATTCAGCAACTCCAGAAGACAAGGATCAAGAAGATGAACAAAATGAGAAAGGTGAAGAAATTCAAGAACAACCTCAAGGTACAAATGACTTACCCAAGGAACGGAGGTATGTTCACAACCACCCTAAGGACTTAATTATCGGTGATCCTATGCATGGGGTAAAAACACGTTCTTCACTTAGAGATGTACTTAATCATTGTGCTTTTGTATCTTAACTTGAACCTAAAACTTTTGAAGAAGCTGAAAATGATCATAACTGGATTAATGCTATGCAAGAAGAACTCAGTCAATTTGAAAGAAATAATGTTTGGACCTTAGTGAAAAGACCTAAAGATTATTCAATAATTGGCACAAAATGGGTCTTTAGAAACAAATTAGATGAGCATGGAAATGTAATTAGAAATAAAGCAAGACTGGTTGCTAAGGGATATAATCAAGAAGAAGGAATTGATTTTGATGAAACCTTTGCACCTGTTGCTAGATTAGAAGCCATTAGACTTCTACTTGCTTATGCTTGCTTTATGAAATTCAAACTATTTCAAATGGATGTTAAAAGTGCATTTTTAAATGGATATATTTCTGAAGAAGTATATGTAGAACAACCCCCTGGATTTGAAAATCATGCTTTTCCCAATCATGTCTTTAGATTAAATAAAGCTTTATATGGTCTAAAACAAGCACCTAGAGCATGGTATGAAAGGCTAAGCAAATTTCTACTAAATAATGGTTTCTCAAGAGGCAATGTGGATACAACTCTATTTATTAAAAGAAACCAAAATGATATGCTAATTATACAAATTTATGTTGATGACATAATTTTTGGGTCTACTAATGAATCCCTTTGTCAAGACTTTGCTAAGCTTATGCAGGGAGAGTTCGAGATGAGCATGATGGGAGAACTCACCTTCTTCCTCGGACTCCAAATCAAACAATCAAAAGAGGGAATCTCCATCACCCAAAGCAAGTACACCAAGGAACTACTCAAAAGATTTGGAATGGAGAACTGCAAACCAATTGGCACACCAATGAGTCCCTCATGTAAGCTTGACAAGGATGATGAAGGTAAAAGCGTAGACTTAAAATACTATAGAGGTATGATTGGCTCATTATTATATTTAACTGCAAGTAGGCCTGATATCATGTTTAGTGTTTGCTTATGTGCAAGATATCAATCTAATCCTAAGGAATCTCATTTGAATGCTGTTAAAAGAATCCTTAGATACTTAAATGGTACACAAACTATAAGGTTATGGTACTCTAAGGACTCACAAATTAATTTGTTAGGATATTCTGATGCTGATTTTGCTGGATGTAAATTAGATAGAAAAAGCACAAGTGGAACTTGCCAATTTCTTGGAGTTAACCTAATCTCATGGTTTAGCAAGAAACAAAATTCGGTGGCACTGTCTACGGCTGAGGCCGAATACATTGCAGCCGGAAGTTGTTGTGCTCAAATCTTGTGGATTAAGCAACAACTCGAAGATTTTGGAATCAAACTTAATGAAACACCAATAAAATGTGATAATACAAGTGCTATAAATCTATCTAAAAATCCAATACAACACTCAAGATCTAAACATATTGAGATAAGACATCATTTTATAAGAGAACATGTTCAAAACAAAAATATAATTCTTGAATATGTTTGCACTGAAAATCAATTAGCTGATATCTTTACAAAGGCCCTTAGTGAGGAAAGATTCTGTGAAATTAGGAGAAATCTAGGAATTCTAGATCTATTTATCTGAAATTTCTCAATTTCCAAAGAATAGATGTCAAAAACTCTTAGAGCTCAATTTTCAACATCTATCCTGGTTCCAAAAGCTCAGTTTTATCACTCTAAAAACTTATCATTGAGCAAAATTCTTTCTCCCAAAATTTTGAATTTTTCTGGAATTTATTTGCATTTTTCCTGATTTTCTGAACTTCATGAGTCGACCCCCATGAGTCGACTCAATGGCAAACTTGTAAATCCCACCAACTTCCATCGGGTTCATTGTTTTTAAAACGGGAAACCTTGTTTATGAGACGACTCATCTTCTCGTCGTCTTCCTTCCGAAAGCCGTCCTCTCCAAACTTCTGTTTTGCTCCAAATCCAAGGATTAATTTCTAGGCAATTCTCCCTCCTTCTCTCCACCAAAAATCGCCTCCTTGAAAAGGATTTTTCTGTGCTTTCTCGCAGTGTTAGGCGCGGGTGGAACGTGCCCTAGAACTTCACCGTTCATTCAAAATCCACTTCTTTTCTCCACCAAAATTCTTCTTTACTCTTTTGTGATCCCTCCTCCACTGAATTCAAGTCTTCTTGTCTGGATATGGCTCCAAAGATAAAACTTCCCCAAAGAAGGAAATCAATCCGAGAGCCTGAGGAAATTGTCCGAAAGAAAAGGCATGCTCAGTCTTCCACTGTTCCCAATCCAGTTTCAGTACCTGCTCAAGGTCCCTCTCAACCCTCCATAAGCCCCAGTGTAAATCTTCTTTCTGATAGAAAAGTAGAAATCGGGAAAAATATAGATTTTCGGTTCTTTGAGAAAGAAGGCTTTACTTTTGCTACCAAGATCAAAAATCAAGGATGGAAACTTTATTGCTCTCTTAAGGAAGTCACCTATGTTGATCTAGTCAGAGAGTTCTACCAGAACCTAAATTATGGAAACGGGTCTGTGACTTCAACTGTAAAGGAGATTGACATCTGTTTGGATTCTAGGATATTGGGAGAGATACTTCAGTTGCCTAGTGAAGGATACTTATATATGGAACTCCCAATTAAAGAAGAAGGGATCAGAATTATCTTAGGAGAAGATTTTTCAGGAAGTTTAAACAAATTGGAAGCAAAGCTACTGTCCATTGAGATGAGGGTCCTGCATCAGATTGTGACAAAACTATTCTTTCCTAGGAGTGGTAGACATGACTTACTATCTGGCAGAGATGTATGTGTCATGTTTCATATCATCACTCAGACCCCCCTAAACCTCCCTACACTTATGATAGAGGCCATGAGAGAAACTTTGAACAGATCCAAGGCACACTTGCCTTATGGTATGGCCCTTACTAGAGTTTTTAGGAGGTTTGGAGTTAGCTGTGAGGGGGAGACACCTACCAAGCTCTCACATGTGGACACTTTCAACCAACACAGCCTGCACCGAATGGGAATTACAAAGACTGTTGATGGTTGGATCAAGGGCTCTGAAGAAAGAGCTGAGGAGAGAGCTGAGGAAAGAGCTGAAGACAGAACTGAAGGCAGAGTAGAAGAAGAAGGTCCATCTTCTCCTGTACATGATTTCAGGGCAGCTTCACCAGATACCCAGTTCATTCATGATACTGAGGCTGGCCCTTCTGAGTTTACTAGGATGCCCACACCAGTGTATCAGCCAGAGAGCAGAGCACCTCATTCAGAGTTCAGACTGGCTGACGATCAGATCGAGCATATATCTCAGCATGTGGCTTCTTTGTTGTCTAGCCAGTGGAGTAGTACTTCTTTTGCACCTGGAGCTACTTCTTCTGATCAGACCATTACTCCCCACATCTTCACTATATTTCAGATGATTTCAGATCAGTCCGTCAGGATACAGCAGCTTGAGGATACAGTCTGGAGACTTACTGGCAGAGTTCTTGACTTGCAGGGGCAAGTCCTTGCATTGGCCCATCCCCAGCCACAGGAGTCTACCATTGAGGTCACAGACCTCACTGCAGAGGCTGGCAGGCTCAGAGGAGCACTAGAAGGTGGATATGAGCTACTGAGGAAAGAGATCAGAGGATCGAGTGAGCATGCTACCACCCAGTTCACTGCTCTACTTCAATCTGTTTCCAGAGCACTGAACGTACTTGATTCTATTAGACTCACCCTTTCTGTTCAGTCCCTAGCATCTCAGCGTTCTCAGCCACCCAGTTCATCTCGTTCTCCTGCTCGTGGCAGAGGCAGACGGGGTAGAGGACGCACTTCTGATCCATCATCTTCTCATACTATATCTGATGACTCTGATCATTGACTTATCTAGATCTTAGGAGTTAGTATCTTGTTCTAAGATCTATACCTTGGGGCCATGTATTGACATTTAGCTGGTTGAATTTTATGTATTGAAACAATTATGATATTAATGGAATCATCTTTTACCTATATTTCTACCTCTTTGTAATGATTATATTTTGGTTATATTTCAATCTCCGATACATCTGTTGAAATATTATCTTCTCCTTATTGTTGTTTGCTATTGATAATTGCTATATTGAGGGGGAGCAAACATCTGTGAAAAACTCTAAAGAGGAAGAAATTAAAGAATATTTTCAGAAAAGGAAAAGAAAGAGTTAACTATGTTTGATGATGTCAAAAAGGGGGAGAAATTAAAATTAAACAAAAATTGAAATTAGACAAAAAGCAAAACCCTAAATTATGAGAAAAAGGGGGAGAAATTAAATTAAAACAAATATTGAAGAAATTAAACAAATATTGGAGAAAAACAAGGATTGAAAGATTAAACAAAACTTTGAGAAATTTTTGGTATCGAAATTTGGTATCAGACAGAGAAATTTGGTATCAGACAGAACTTTAATCCATCAAAAGCAAAATCATGAGTACAATGCAAATAAGTATTTTTTTTATATATATGCTCTGATATTCAAACTTGCTTTTGAAATTTTACTCACCTTGAGACATCAATAAGAAATTTATTTTACTCTGATACATCCTACAATTTCTTTCAACTTGATCTGATACATGATAACATTTGATCCGATACAGTGTGAATGTTTCTCTAAAATATTATAACATTTGCTCTGATACTGTATGAAATTTTCTCTGATACATTAAAAATTTTCTTGCTCTGATACATTATAAAATCTTTTCTGATATCATTGTAAAAATTATTTTTGCTCTGATACATAGAAAAAGTTATTTATCTTCTCTTGCTCTGAAATATCTTGAACTCAAAATGATCTAATACCCTTTTCAAATCTTTAAGAAAATGGACAAACTATTTTTGCATTTATATTTCATGCCAAAAGAATCATACTCTTTTCAAGCATATACACCCATAATGGATTCTTTTGAAATTAATGCATTAACATAAATTTTTTTTCATATGTTTTGTCATCATCAAAAAGGGGGAGATTGTTGCTCCTAGATTGATTTTGATGATTACAAAGCAGATTGAAGGGATACAAACAATTGAAAAAGTCCTTATGCTCTTCAAGGGCAAAATCATAATTTCACTAAAATCCTGATTTGATAGTACCATTTGGTAGAACAAATGATTTGAAATCTATTGGTGAAAATTTCATTGTGTTTGGACTTATATTTTTGAAGTTATGAAGGTTTGAAGTGCATGAGTCGACTCATGAGTCAACTCATGGCATTATGAGCTGAATGGCACGAAAAAAATTCCCATGGCACGCTGGATTTTTGGCTTGGCACGACCTGTGAGTCGACTCATGAGTCGACCCACAAGGCATGAGTCGACTCATGAGTCGACCTCTGCTGATTTGAGCCGAAAAATCTAAAAATCAGATCTTCTGGTCTGTTGCAACAGAAGTCGACTCATGAGTCGACTCCTGAAGCATGAGTCGACTCATGAGTCGACCCCTGCGACGGGAAATGTCAGCAACGGCTATTTTTTTGCCCGTTTTAATTGCCATTTATGCTTCCTAAAAATCCTCTAACGGCTCTTTATCTGCCTAAATTGTTTTCTCTTGCTACTAATGCCATAAAATGCTTAAAATGGTGAAAGGAAATTGCAGATTAAATAGCAGATCAAATTGCAAAGAAAAAGGTGGAAATCGGGAGATCAAACGTGAGATCAAAAGAGAAGAGAGGATCCTAAATCTGAGATCAACGAAATATTCAAGAAGAAGAGAGAGGATCCACAATATTCAAGAGAGTTTATGAAAAAGAAAAGCAAGAGCATTCAAAGAGAGAATCTTTCAAGTCGATTGTTTTCAACCTTGATCTAGAGATCGTTCAAAGCTTTCAAGAGATCTTCAATCAACAATCAACCTCTTCTCAAGCGTTCAACCGTTCATTCATCTTGAGAAAATCTGAAAAAGGGGTTCTTCATTTGAGTAAAGCTTTTATTGTTATATTTGCTCATTTAAGGAGCTGTTTTTGTATTCATCTGTGCTCTAAATATTCTTACTCTTTGTGAGTTTTTGCTCTTATTTTTGGAGGATTTCCAAAACAAGGAAAGGTTGATCCGAACCTGAAATCGGAGTGTTTTGGGTTTGCTTGTACCCGGAAAACAAGTGTTCTAGCTTGGGATAGCTAGGGTCGGAGTTTCCGACGTCTTGTATTCTAGCTTGGGATAGCTAGTGTCGGAGTTTCCGACGTTTTGTATTCGGGTTGAATACAAAGGATAGTGGATTAAAATTCCCAAGTGGGATCTTGGGGAGTGGATGTAGGTGCAAGGTTAGCACCGAACCACTATAAATCCTTGTGTTTGTGGTGTGCTTTATCGCTTTATCTTATTTCTTTATTATATCCTTGCAATACTGCTTTAGTTAATTAATATTGATTTAAAGCCATTGTTTTGTTCTTCATAAGTTATCTGTTGGGCTTAAAATTTTTTAGAAACCCAATTCACCCCCCCTCTTGGGTTGCATAGCTGGGCAACAGACGACTCCGACAATGACTGCCGACGATATCCGGCCAAAGGTATGCCGGTCAAACAGACCAATACTGTTTCCAACCGGTCGGACGGCCGAATCCATATCATCGACTCGCTGTCGGGGGTGGCAGCCGATGTCCGACTTCCACAAGGTACCAGATCAGCCGACAGTGTTTTCGAGTCATCACCCGACGTTCTGGCAACTAAATACCGACATACAGTTGACCAGCCCGTCCAAACGCCGTACAATCGCTATGGACTGTTGTCCTGCCAAGGACATGCTGTACGACCGTCATGGGGCATTGTCCTGCCAAAGACATAGATTAATTCCAATGACTTGACAACCCACGACGATTTGATAGTCCCCGATGATTTGATAACTCTCCAGTTGTCTACACCATTAATGACAGGACTATATCACATTCTACTATAAAACGGGGTAAGGCAATAGTTTTAGTAAGCTCTCTCTCGCTGAGCTCCTGATTTTTTCACTGTTGCCTAGTCTCCTCTTTGACTTAAGTATCGGAGGGTCTCCGTCGGAGGCATCTCTGATCAGTGAGGATTTTTCTTATAGGTGCGCGTCTCCGACGATCAGATGACGAGGGAATTGGCCGCAACAAGCATTGCCTCTCAAAATGTGATTTCTGTCCTGGCACTACAAGAAAATAGGTAAATACCGACCGTTTTTTGCCGACGCTTTTGGAAAGCGTCGGCAGGTTGCGCTGACCTGCCGACGCTTTTAAAAAGCGTCGATATCTAACGACGCTTAAAAGCGTCGAGAAATTTGGGCACTGTCAACGCCGACGCTTTTAGCAAAAGCGTCGTGAAATAAAAACAATACCGACGCTTTTTTACGTCATTATTTAACGATGCTAAAAAGCGTCGTTAGGTTCCTTCATACCCCCGCCCGTGCCCTAATCTATCTACCGCCGCCCCTTCATTTTTTCCACCCGATCCTCTCCGCCGACCCCGGCCCATCTCCGCCGCCGGCACCGCAGCTTCCGTCCACGCGCACCCGCCGTCCACGCCTCACCACCGTCCGTCGCTCGATCCCCTCTGCTGCCGCATCTGTCGATGCCCACCCGCGCGGTCCAAGCCCTTCCCCTCCCCACCGACCCTCCTCTCCTCTCCCCTCCCGGCGGCCATCTTCGCAGGCACAAAAGTAAGATATGTTATTCATAATGATTTTTTTCGGCGTAAATTCAATTTTTTCCTCTTGAATCTCGTCCAGATTCAAGAGGAGATGGGTTTTATCACCTCCCGGCATCAAGTTTTTATAGCTGACCGGAAAGGGGGTGCCGGAATAGATCACCGGCGTTCAACCCATTGTTAAAAAAAAAAAAAAAAAAAAATCGCAGGCGGTAAATTTGGAACCACCGGATCAAGACAAACCGACGGTTTCCCCTCCCTCATCATCGGAAAAAGGGGTCTTCAGTCCCCAGAGAGGTCAGCGGTCGGTCGATTGAGGTATTCCGGCAGCTGCTGGCCGGGATTTGGTCGATTGAGGTATTCCGGCAGCTGCTGGCCGGGATTTGGAGGATAAAATCGCCAGTTTGGTCATCTTGCGAGGACACATGTTTTAAGCACAGTAAAATTGTTGGATTTTCTTGTATCATGGCACATAGGCCTCCGAAATTGTTGGTGCCTGATTTTGTAACCATTTTTATGTACATAAAATCCTGCAGCATGTGAACTCATTTTGTACTGGACTTAGGCCTAGAGAGCTGACAATCTTAGGTTATTAAGCAGCCATTCAGAAAAGAAGGCTAAAATTTCCTTAAAAGATCCATTCTTTTCTATTGTTAAGTGATGAATTTTGAACTTGTAAAAAGGCCGCATTTTTCCTCCATGTGTTTTTTTGATTTGCTCTCCAATTGTGTATCTGCTTGAAAAGGAACCAATGACAGAATCCTGTCAATTGATCTCCTATCAATTATTGTGCTTTCTCAGAATCCTGTTAATTGATCTCCTATCAATTATTGTGCTTTCTCACTTCCCTTCCTCTGTTTTTCTTTGTATAATAATTTACTTGTGTTCACACCACTTCAACTTTTATGCTTATATATGTTCTTACGCTTCAGGGTTATAGCTGAGAGATGAATCAATAAGAGTGAGAATTCTGATTTGCATGATGTGCCATTCAGCATGTTTTATTTGGTGTTACCATATCTTTGGCACACATTGACTTGATTTGTGCTTTACATCAAGGCAGATTTGTTGTAGCAGATTGAGGATTGAGTATACTAGAGTAGACATAGAAGTTGTGCAGAAAGTTAACTAATTTGTTTGATCATAAGCAAGATTAGAATAACCTAATTTTATTGAGCATAGCAATGAGGTATATATATATACATCATTTGTACAAATTTAGTATGTTTATAAAATTAATTCAGGATGTACACAAATCTTATAAATCAATATTTGAAATTATATTAGATCCTGTAAATCCGTTCATGACAAACCTGCCCAAGTTAACCAAATATATGTGAAAAGTGTGCTGATAATTGTGAGAAGTTTGAACAAGCTTTAGGATTCTTATTAGATCCTATAAATCAATTTATGACTGAGCTGTTCAAATCGACCAAATAATCATGGTAATTATGCAGGTAAATGTACAAGGTTTGAAGAATTTTTAGAATTCTATCAACGCAAAGTTTGAAGAATCTTTAGGATTCCATTACTCCCCCTCGAGTTGGAGCGTAGAGATCCGTGAGTGAGGACTTGAAATGCTAAATAGAAAGGGTCTATATGATCCAGTCTATTAACATGTTAAATCTTTCCCTATTTCTCCTAGTTCTTGCAAAGTGTTCTACCCTTTAATTACCATGTACATCATGGAAAAAAAAAAAGAATAGGCTTTTTGTTTTCTATATACTCATTATCCCTATTATTTTAGTGAAAGAAGCTCTTCTTGCTGGACTACCTGAGTATGTTACTGGAATTCGCCTGTAAATTGTCCACGAAAGAGTTTTTTGTTTCTTCATTAGCAAGAGGTGAGATTTTTCTTTGGTTGAAATATTTTCGTCTGACCCCTCTTGATTAGGTATTGGCCTTTTTTTTTTTTCTTGGTGCATAGCCTTTCTTTTATATTTAATTCCTTCATTATGTGGAGTCTAATTGGAAGACCGAGACTTATGAGCGGTCTGATAAAAGAAAATTACTCTATGTTAGAAATATTAAAAGTCTCAACAAAATCATAGTTATGCATATGGGATTTTTTTTTCTGTAAATTCATATGTCACACACATCTCGGCTCAAACACATGTGCAGGCGTGCACATGCACGTGCATGCACAGAGAGAGAGAGAGAGAGAGAGGAAAAAGTCCTTTACATGGCACCAAGATGCTAGTTCACTATAACTTATGTTATTAGATTATGCAAATGAATAATGATAAATCTTCTCGTCCTACCCTGATCAGAACCTTAGTTCTTGGAAAAGAATAATCTAATTCCTTAGCAAAGAGCAAACTGCGAATCTTCTCGTCCTTATATAATAACGGTTCTTCACTCATCACAGGCCTAAAAGTGTTTGGTTGACCAAGTCAAAGTGAGGCATTCTAAAACTTTTTCCATCGGACTTGTTAGAGATTGTTGGTCTGCAGTGATGGGCAGGCCACCATTAGAAGTAAGCTTTTGTTTAGAGCCACAAGCTTCATGTATAAATTTCAGCTGCCACAGGGCAAACACCTCTGTATATATTTTGCATTAATTATTGTGTTATTTTACTCCATATATTAACTGATTCTACCTTTTATTTATATAAATGCTAGGTGACATCATGCGTCGCAGGGGACGATATGCTGGTGTGCAGTTCCAGTTTTCACAGACAGAGGCCGGTACGTCTTCTTCAGCACAGCAGCCTGAGGCCAGTTCAGCTGCACAGCATTCTGAGCCCTGTCCTTCATCATCAGCACAGCACGATCCTCCTGTTCATCAGCCAGATGATGAGATACACGTGCAGGGTATATATTGTCTTTCATGTAATTTTTTTTTATTTCATTTTATGTATATTTATGATATAGTTACTTTTATGTATTTTTTGCAGACGGATCCGGGAGAGTATGCCCCAGACGCGGACCCACAGTAGTACGAGATGTGTGGCAGATGCGTGAGGGCGAGAGGATTGTTGTGGAGTGCAATCAGCTAGGTCAGCCAATTAAGAAAGCTGCCTGCTTATTGACTTCATTTTTGGGGACTGTTGCTCGGAGGCCTCAGCTATGTCCGTTGGGCTATGCAAAATGGAATGACATGCTTCCAACGTACAAAGTTGAGCTCCTCCTAGTTATAGAGGTAATGAATTGATGTTCATACTGTATATTAATTGTTAATCATTTATATAATTTATTTCATTTAACTTTTTTTTTTATAGAGCAAGTTTGTTCTCCCTCCATCCACTCATGATTTTGTAATGAAGTCTCTCAACCGCAAATGGAAAGAATATAAAGCACAATTGAAGAAGGACTATATGAGACAGGGTATGACAGAGGAGGAGGTTGCTAGAAATTGTCCTCCTGATGTACCCCCTCATCAGTGGATGGAGTTGGTTCATTACTGGTTCTCCGAGAGGGCACAGGTATATTATCTGTTTATTATCTTTTTTTCTTAAATATTTTATAAAAATATTAATTTTTATTATATATTGTATATATAACAAGTTCTTTACTTTATTTTACAGACTTATTCTGCTATTGGTAGAGCTGCACGAGCAGCTCAGTCTGTTCCTCATACATCGGGGTCGAAGAGTTATGCACGACTCCGACAGGAGTTTGTATGTTCCTTAAACTTTCATAATTAACTTTTAATTTTTATGTTCAAATATTTATATAACTAATATCATTATGTATCGTGGACCATGTCTGTATCATGATACTCATATATTTTTTTAAATTATCATAACTGTTTGCTTAAAATTGAAATTATTTGTGTAGGAGGATGAGCATGGGAGGGAACCCGGACAAGTGGAGTTTTACCGGATGACTCATACTCATCAGGATGGTACTTTTGTTCGAGATGAGTCGAGAGATTTATATGTACGGCATTGTTAATATTATATTTTTTGCAATGATTTAAATTTAATTTTGTTAGCTATTAATGTATAACTCTTGTTTTCAAAAAAAATACAGGAGAGGGCTACATCTCTCATTGCGGAGCGTGACGACGAGTCCGCAGCATCTACGCAGCAGAGCCGTATCGAGGCCGAGGTATTCACAGAGTTGATGGGACCAGAGCGCTACGGCCGAGTGAGGGGTTATGGAGTAGGAGTCACCCCCACTCAGTTATCTGAGGTTAGTAGATATACGCAGCATGCTGCAACAGATGCTCAGGATTCACGCGTTCGCAGACTCGAGGCGGAGATACAGGAGATTAGACAGAGTCGTACCGCTGAGATGGAGGAGATGCGACAGAGCCGTGCCGAGATGCAGGCCATGAGGGGACAGATTGATCGCCTTACATCTTTATTAGAGATGTATGGTTCATCTCAGGTAAACACATAATATTAAATATATATTTTTGTATTAATTTAATGATTTATATATTTTATTTATAGATATGCAAATCATGCTTTTGATATTTTTTTTGTAGGCTCCTGGCATATCAGGCACCCATCGAGATAGCGGCATGTCACGTGGAGACAACGACGACCATCCGCCTGCAGATTGATGTTATTTTATTTTTGTTGTATTTTTATATTTATTTATATTACTCTTGATTGTAATGGACGATTAGTACTTTATTTTTATTTATATAAAATATTGTCTTTTGGTTTGATTAAATTTTCTATTTCAGCTTGCTTTTGATGTGAATGATGGTGATTGTACAGGTGTGAATGTGAATGTGGTGATTGTACATGTTTATTGTATTGTACAGGTGATGTGAATGATGGTGATTGTACAGGTGTGAATGTGAATGTGGTGATTGTACATGTTTATTGTATTGTACATGTGTGATATGATTTCGTACAGGAATGTATTGTATTATTTTTTTTTTAAATAATATTTGTATTTTTTTTTCCTCTTAAAACCTTTAACGACGCTTATAAGCGTCGTTAAATTTGTCTTTTGCGACGCTTTAAAGCGTCGTAAATTTTTACATTAACGACGCTTATAAGCGTCGTTAAATTTGTCTTTTGCGACGCTTTAAAGCGTCGTAAAGATTTACATTAACGATGCTTTAAAGCGTCGTTAAGACAAATTTAACGACGCTTTAAAGCGTCGTTAATGTAAATATTTACGACGCTTTAAAGCGTCGTTAAAAAATAACGACGCTTTTACAAAGCGTCGGCGATATTCGTCCCCACTCTTGCATAGTCGACGCTTTGCCGACGCTTTTCGAAGCGTCGTAAAGCCGAATAGCGACGCTTTAAAGCGTCGTTAATGACCATTAATAGCGTCGTTAATGGCCATTTTTCCTGTAGTGTGGCCTCATTAAGGATGGCACACACGGTGAAAGATAACTCAACTGTAGCCAGCTTTATTGTACGTAATCATGAAGGGGAATGCAATTCCACATGCGGAATTGATAGATGCCCAGTTAGGCCTCCAAATCATTATCTCATCTTTCACTTATCCCGGGCTTTTGTTAACGCAAGGTGACTCTACCACAATTGTATCCTGGTTATCTGATCTAACCGAAGAATCAACACTGCATTCCCCACAGGTGAAGGACATCAAGATGTAGACTCACTCGTCATGATGTGAAGATCCAGCATATTTACGGGAAAGGAAATCAAGCAACCGATTGGGCTGCAAACCATGCCCTCCTAGGTGATTTTTTTGTTTTCTAGAGCGGACAAGATCCACCCCCAACTTGCACTTATTTTGAATGCCGATGCTCTTCAAACTAATTTTTTGACACATGTTTAGTCTATATATTTTCTGCTCTCACTTTATTATAATCATGCAACTTTATCTGTTGGTAGTTATCAGTTATCCTTTACTTTGGATCACTCACTCTACCATTGGCAATATTTGGCTCTATCTGGGATGTAATGGTTATCCTGTTATTTACTTTCTATATGTGCAAGCTACTCTATGATCATTTCGGGGCAATCAATATTTTTACCAGGCTGTTATTTATTCCAAATGAAATTGCTTCATGGTTGCATCTTTCTGCATTCCACCGTCAGCCTCACTACATTATGACTTGTTTGTTTTTCTCATCCCCAGGTTAACCTTGAAAGTTATGTACATGCAGCTCCATAAACAGAGTTCTACGTGTTAGTAAATAAACTTAAATGTAATATCATTAATGTTGAGAGTCTAATAGTCTTGGGAGCCAAAAAGTCATATAGAAACTCCCATTATCTAGAAGATGCATGAGTAAATATGAGTTAATCTCGGAATATGGATGTGACCCTTGGGAAGAAGTGTTATAAATGCATATTTAGTGATGTATTATATCTAGTAAGTTTCCTTAATGGCTATAAATATCCATGGGGTCATGAGTATTTTGAGCCTTTGAGTACCTTCATAAAATATAGTATTAATTTATTCCAAGCCCATCATTCTTTCTTTGACAATTTCAAAACGGTATCAGAGCTATAATGTCCACCAATAGTCTCCTCCAACCCTCCTTTCCTCATCTCACCAAAACAAACTATGAAAATTGGTGTCTGTAAATGAAGGCTCTACTTGGGTCTCAAGATCTTTGGGATCTAGTAGAAGAAGGCTATCAAGAGCCAAAAGAAGGAGAGGCTCTCACCAATCAACAAAAGGAGTCTCGAAGGAGGGATAAGAAAGTCCTATATTTCATCTATCAATCTATAGATGAATCAGTCTTTGAGAAGATCACGGCGGCAACCACTTCAAAGCAAGCATGGAAGATTCTCCAAAATTTATATAAAGGAATAGAGAAGGTGAAGAAAGTTCGCCTCCAAACTCTTTGAGGCGAATTTGAAGCCCTACAGATGAAGGAATCCGAATGTGTTTCGGATTATTTCACAAGAGTTTTAGCCATTGTCAATCAATTGAGGAGGAACGACGAAACTATGGATGACACCAGAGTGAAAGAAAAAATTCTACGCTTATTGGATGTCAATTTTGACTATATTGTGGTTGCCATCGAGGAATCAAAAGATTTGAAAGAGATGACTATAGATGAGCTTATGGGTTTTCTACAAGCTCATGAAGAAAGATTCAACAAGAGGAGGCAAGAGCCTTTGGAGCAAGTTCTTCAATCCAAGATTTCTTTGAAGGAGAACAAAGAAGACTCTAAGAATGAAAGGAGTCAAAGAGGCCGAGGATGAGGTCGTGGCCAATGGAGAGGCCGTGGACGCGGTCGAGGATGTGGATGCTACAATAACAAAGAGGAGTTAAGCCAAAATTCAAAAGGAGGACATGGACAAGGAGGCTCATCTAGAGGCAGAAGGTATGATAATTTCAAAGTTCGTTGTTTTAATTGCAACAAACTTGGTCATTATGTTTCAGATTGTTGGTATAATGATGCTAAACAAGTTGAAGAGAAGGCTCATTATGCAAAGAAGAAAGAAGAAGATGATGTTGAAATCTTATTGCTTGCTTGCAAAGAAGATGACACTGGTGAGCAAAATATGTGGTTCTTGGACACCGGTGCAAGTAATCACATGTATAGTTATAAGAACATATTCACGGAGTTGGACGAATCGATGAATGGATATGTGTCTTTTGGTGACTCCTCCAAAGTAGACATGAAAGGCAAAGGTAAAATCCTTATTCAATTAAAAGATGCAAGTCATAAATTTATCTCTAATGTTTATTACATATCGGAGATGATGAAGAATAATATTTTGAGTTTGGGGCAGCTTTTGGAGAAAGGATATGATGTGCATATGAAAAATAGAAATCTATTTTTGAGAAATCAAAAGAATGATTTGATAGCCCATGTTCAAATGATAAAAAATAGAATATTCATGCTTAACATCAAACATGTTGATACTAAATGTTTGAATGCAAGTGTGAAGGATTGCTCATGGCTTTGGCACTTGAGATTTGATCATCTTCACTTTGGTAGCCTTAAGCAACTATCAAGCAAGAAGATGGTGAAAGGCTTACCACATATTGACTCTCCAGAATAATTTTGTGAAGGGTGTGTTCTTAGTAAGCAATCAAGAAAGAGTTTTCTCAAAGACATTTTCTATCATGCAAAGAAGCCACTTGAACTCATCCACACCGATATATGTGGGTCAATTTCTCCAACATCTTTTAAAGAGCATCGTTATTTTCTAACCTTTATTGATGATTTTAACAGAAAAACTTGGGTGTATTTTTTGAAGGAGAAGTCTGAAGTATTTTCCACATTCAAGAAGTACAAAGCTATGGTGAAAAAAGAATGTGGCTACTACATCAAGGCCCTACGATCCGATCGTGGAGGCGAATTCACATCCAAAGAATTTAAATATTTTTGTGAGGAGCATGGCATTCGATGATTCTTGACGGCATCCTATTCTCCCCAACAAAATGGAGTGGCAGAGTGAAAGAATCGGACTATCTTGATATGGTTCGAAGTATGCTGAAGACGAAGGTCATGCCGAAGAAATTTTGGGTGGAGGCCGTAAATTGTGCAGTCTACTTGCTTAATCGATGTCCTACCAAGAGCCTAGAGGATATAACTCCATAAGAGGCATGGAGTGGAAGACAACCTAGTATCTCACACTTGAAGATTTTCAGGAGTATCGCCTATGCTCATACCCCAGACCAAAGAAGAATGAAGCTTGAAGACAAGAGTAAAAAATTTATCTTTATCGGGTATGATGCTCGATCTAAAGCTTATAAGCTCTTTGATCCAAAAACTAAAAAGATCATATTAGTAGAGATGTGGAGTTTTATGAAGATGGCATGTGGAGTTGGCAATCAAACAAAGAGCTATTTTATGAAGAGAAGGAAGAAGAAGAGAAAGAATCAAAGGTGCATTTTGAAGTTTCTTCACCACCTTCATCTTCACATTCTAAAGTATCATCTCTTTTGGATGACAGTCCAATGCAAAAGAAGACAAGGAGTTTACAAGAGTTATATGAGGTAACAAACGAACTTAATCTCGTTTGTCTTTTGGCTAACAATGAAAATATTTTTTTTGAAGATGCAATACAAGATAAGATTTGGAAAGCCGCCATGGATGAGGAGATTAAAGCAATAGAAAAAATAATACTTGGGAACTTACTACTCTCCCTGAAGGCCATAAATCCATAGATGTTCAATGGGTTTACAAGAAGAAGAAGAATGCTCAAGGACATATAGAGAAGTACAAAGCAAGATTGGTAGCCAAAGACTACAAGCAACAAGCCGGTATCGACTATGAAGAAGTGTTTGTCCCAATTACTCGCATAGAAACTGTAAGATTACTTATCTCTATTGCAGCACAATTCAAATGGCCAATTCTTCAAATGGATGTCAAATCAGCTTTTTTGAATAAAATTTTAGAAGAAAAAGTTTATGTGAAACAACCTGAAGGGTATGTGAAGAAGGGTCATGAAGAAAAAGTTTTGAAGTTGAAGAAGGCGCTCTATGGCTTGAAACAAGCACCTAGAGTATGGAATAGTAAAATTGATGCATACTTCAAAGCTAATGACTTCATGCAATGTCCATATGAGCATGCCTTATATGTGAAGAAGAAGAATGAAGATATATTGTTTGTTTCTTTATATGTGGATGATCTTATTTTTACATGAAGCAACCCTCAAATGTTTTAAGAATTCAAGCAAACTATGACCTTAGAGTTTGAGATGACAAATTTGGAGCTTATGTCATATTTTCTCGGCTTAGAGGTCAAGCAAAACAATGAAGGCATCTTCATTTCTCAAGAAGCATATGCAAAGGAGATTCTTAAGAGGTTTAAAATGAAAAATTGCAAGCCAATAAGCACTCCTGTTGATTGTGGAGTCAAACTATCAAAATTTGAAGAAGGTAAGGTAATGGATCCTACTCTTTATAAAAGCTTAGTTGGAAGCTTAAGATATCTCACATGCACAAGATCGGACATTCTATATGGAGTTGACTTATTAAGTCGTTTCATAGAGGAACCAAAATCTACACATTGAAAGGTCGTAAAAAAAATTCTTCGTTACATCCGAGGACTATATCTCATAGATTAATGTATTCTCCTTCTTATAATTTTTAGCTTTTTGGTTATTCAGATAGTGATTGGGGAGGAGATTCGGATGATAGAAAGAGTACAATCGGATTTGTTTTCTATATGGGTGATATGGCATTCACTTGACTTTCTAAGAAGCAAGCTATTGTGACTCTTTCTACTTGTGAGACGGAATATGTTGCAGTATCTTCATGTATTTGCCATGCTATATGGCTTAGAAGATTATTACAAGATATCTATTTCTCTCAAGGTAATGCTACTAAGATATATGTGGATAGCAAGTCGGCAATGGCATTAGCAAAGAATCCGATCTATCATGAAAGGAGTAAGCATATCGACATCTGTTTTCATTTCATAAGGGAGTATATAAAAGAGAAGAATGTGGAGTTAGCTTATGCAAAGACTTATGATCAAGTTGCTGATATTTTCACCAAGCCACTTGCAGCAAATCTTTTTCACAAGCTCAAGAACTTACTTGGCATGAAGGATGGAATACAATTAAGTTTAAGGGAGGGTGTTAGTAAATAAACTTAAATGTAATATCATTAATGTTGGGAGTCTAAGAGTTTTGGGAGCCAAAGAGTCATATAGAAACTCCCATTATCTAGAAGATGCATGAGTAATTATGAGTTAATCTCGGAATATGGATATGACCCTTAGGAAGAAGTGTTATAAATGCATATTTAGTGATGTATTATGTCTAGTAAGTTCTCCTAATGGCTATAAATACCCATGGGGTCATTTTGTAATGAAATAATGAGTATTTTGAGCTTTTGAGTACCTTCATAAAATATAGTATTATTTTATTTCGAACCCATCATTCTTCCTTTGACAACTTCACTACAAGCCACTGGTTTGACTCATCTCATTCAGTAAAGTTTATGCAGCCGAGGTTATTGGCACATAGCTATTTTCTCTCATACATCATGTTGAACCTAGCACAGCCACATTCCAAATGGCACACCAATCTAATATTATTTTTACACCACTATGTTCAGTTTGTGCATCAGCATATCTTAATTTAGCCGACCGACATTATGGATTTTACTCAAAAGCTTTATCATACATCTGCTTCTCAATCTTGGATTAGTAAGTTTATGTCACTTTGCCTCATAACTCATGGCTTCTATTTTATTCCATTTCTTAAGGTGTTCAACAGTTCAGCATTACATGCTCCTTTTCGTTCAGAAAATATGTCCTTCGGATCTCTCTTAATGCTTTTGTTATCAACTGATAGGTTCAATTATGCTTGTATTTGGAGTAATTGCTTGCATACTCATAAGGTGCAGCAGGCTTCACTACAATCTTTATGCCAACTTCGATAGCCTTCATACTTCATGCCAACTGTCCAGATCGCTTTAAGGTTTCACAAAGTTACAACGCTATCTTTATGGCTTGATCTCTTTTGGCAGTTTACTGCTATTGTGGTCCTGGCATTTGGATCATACAGTTCTTTACAAAAGTTCTACGTAGGCTATGGGCCCAAATTGCTACACCTACCATCTTTTTTTGTGACTTCTCTACTACTCTACTGAGATCTACTTATATCATGTTATGGTTGTGCATTTTCTGGTTTTGTTTATTTCACTCTTTTCGTGTTGTAATTATGTATCATAGGGCCTTAACTTATGGTTTTCGTATTACCCTCTATGCTTCTAGTCTGCTCGGCTCTGTTTCATACTTTTCTTATCTCTATAAATAAATTATAGTGTATTTTACTGGAGAAAAAGACTCTTTTATAAATAGAGTCGCTAGTTTTATGATTAAAAAAAAGTACAGAATTTTTTTTTCTTTCTCATTTTCAGAGCATATTTTTTATCGCTATATATAAAATGATCAGATGATATACATCAAGTAAATTAATGTTGAATAAGTCAATGTATATCTTTAGGTAAATCAGTATACAGTTTTTAGAATATGAAATCTACCGATACACGCTATATGTTCAGATGACACATATTAAACAAATTAGTCTTTGAGTAACCCAAACTACACATATTCAAGTAAATTGATATATAATTATGGAACATCATATTCATCAATATACACTACATGACTGGATGATATATACTGTAAGTTTTCTTGATATATACAACAACAATGATCAAATATATACCTCCAAGTAATTAAAAAAATATTTTAAAAAAAATAAAAATCAATATATCTAAATGTATGTATTAGATCATTGCTGGATATATAATAAGTCGATGAGTATATATCATTCGATCATATGTAGTGTGTACTAATAAACATGATGCTCTAAAAATTGTATATAAATTTGATTGGTATGTATTAGGTTGCTATATGTCTAATTTGCTAAGTATATATCACCTGATCTTGCACTGTGCACCGATGAACATCATATTATAGAAACTATTATAGATTTATTTAAATATGTATATTAACTTGCCAGATGACTAATTTATTTGGTGTATGTTATCTAATCATATAGTATATATTAGTAAAAAGCATAGTTTGTTAATAAAGAAGAAAGAGGATGCTATGCATGATTTTTTTTTATTTTTGATTTTTTATTCATGAGAATAAGAACTCCATTAGTAAAAGGAGCTTTTGATCTTTGGATTTTCTTCTTTAAAATGGGCATAAAAGAAAATATTGCAAAATAGGAAGCTCGGTCTATATTTTCTTTTCTAGTGCCCACCCCATATGATTCCTGTTCTAGTTTTTGGCCTGAAGGCTTCTAATACAGATAGTAGTATCTGCAAGATCTGAAAAAAGTTAGCTTAATGGAAAATCCCATACCCATATATTATCCTTAAACTGACCATCCCCACCATGACGCATATGGAAGGCCCAGTTGCACCAAAAAGCCCAAGAATTTAATATGAAATCCTTTGGTGTCTGACACTAAGTCCGAAATAAGATAGAAGATCTAGGACACAACTTTATTTTGCTGGAGTAGAATACCTGATGAGATTTCTCCAAGAAGCACCAACCTCAGTAAAAGGGCATTAGCAGCACTTGCTCCAAACAACCGCATGAATCCTCTCAAATTTCTTGACATGAAGAAACTCTTGCTTTGACCGTAACAAATAGAACCAAGAAACTAGCTTGGCAAGCGAAGTGAAATAGAGAAGGATGACCCTTTCCATAAGAAAGCTCTCTCAATCCTATCAATGCGATTACTTATCTTCATTGGGCTCCCAACACAGAATTAAACATGATGATTCAACATGGAGAGATACATGCCCTTTTATTTACACAAATAGAAAACTCATAAAACACAGTAATATATCATGTGATGGTATGTACCTTCCTGCAATAGGAGTAAATTTTCGTTGCAATAGTGATACCACGTTTGTTGTAACAAATCAATTAACAGTCAGAAATGGATGAAATAAAATGAAGTGTGGGGTATTATCCATAAAAATTAATGAAATATATAGTAATTAATAAAATATAAAAATTTTTATTAATTTGTTACAGATTTGATGTGATATCATCGTTGCAACAAATATTTTTTTCTACAATGGAGGTGCGCATGAACGTGATTCCCATGGTTGGTCAGGGGGATTAGGAAAGCCACCCACGGCCTATGGTTTAAGTCTTGGCTTTGTCTTTTCTACGGACAGGCGACACCTAAACTGTTGGCAGGTCTCCATCTCTATTAATTGCTTGATTAATTTGGATCTTGAATAGTCAGCTGTAGATTTCTAAGAGCACAAGCAACGGTTCAAGCACAGGGGGCCCTATTCACACTGCCACCATAAGATTAAGGAAAATGCTTGAGTATCTTGTCATTGATCACTGTGAACTAACATCATCAATTTTGTCACATAATGAAGCAACGGGAGTGTCTTGAGTGACTTTTCTGAGTTACCGTAGATTTGGTCAAAGTTCAGCAGGAGAACCCATGCTGTCTCTTGGTTAATTCGCAAAGAAGGATGAGGAATAAGGGTGAAATAGATGGGAAATAAGGTATGCATTTAGCTTGGTAGCTTTATTCATTGAAAGTTCTGAAGTGACACAGAAATTGCACAGGAAATGTGTCATGCACAAACCATGTGTAACATTTCTTATTATTTTTTTTGTTGATGAAAGTATGCATGTTGTTGTTGAAAGAGTAGTTTATCCTGTGTAATTGTGTTTTAACTTGGAAGAGTAGTCTATACCATTTCATTGTGTTTAACTGCATGCGTTCAGTTCAATGGTGAAGTGGAGTAATATCATTTTAACATACTCCAATTTAATCCATCAAATATTTTATTCACAAACAATAATTTTATCTTCAGATTAAGTCATTTTCTTGCGCAGCGTGCAGCCCCGATTACGTTTGGAGGAGGAGAGAGAAAGAAAGAATCCCAAGCAAGCACGCCTCACGTGGCTATCTGTCAGCATCGTACGTACACACATCACCATGCCACTGACTCCATGCTAAAATGATGAATCTTCTTGTCGGAAAGCAATCCTACGAAAAAGAAAATGAGTTCCCACTTTTTTTTTTTTTTTTCTTTGTTTCCTACCAAAAAAAAAAAAAATCCTACATGGTATTGCTTTGTTACCAAAAAAAAACAAAAAAACGAGTAGGCTGCATGATCTATAGTTTTTGAAATTCTTGCATGATTTTAAATTTTTTTTACTCACTGCTACGTAAATAATGACGGATGAAGCAGCAGAAATAACCTGCACTTGAAATAGAAGGATAGGAGGATAAAATGTACCCCTTGGCATTGGTAGGCTGCGTATGGACCAGGCGTGTACAAACACCTTAAATAGATCGAAATTGATGGCCCAACCATAAATAATTATACAAAATCAGACCCTGGGTTTAGCGATTTGACATCATTAATGTTCGAATTGTCAAACTGGACAATCTTATTACTCAACAAACCCAAACTATGAGGAAACAGTTTCCTCACACATCCGAATACCTAAACAAACCATGCGAGGGATTAGTAATCGTTAATCCTCCGTCAACCAATAGGTTGACTCCACTCACGTACTTGGCCTCCTCGCTACCTAGAAACAGCACCGCCTCCGCCACGTCCTCCGCCTTCAGCCGCACCCCCTTGAGGGTTGCATGCTCATGAAAGAACTCCTCCAGCTCCTCCACTCCCATGCCGAACCCCGCCGTCGCCATCGGCGTTGCCACCCCGTACGGCGACACGCAGTTCACCCGCACCCCGAACTGGCCGAGCTCCAACGCCGCGGTTCTCATCAGCCCCACCATCCCATGCTTCGAGCACGTGTACGCTGCTGACGCCATCCCCGGCACCACCGACGCCACGCTTGCCGTCATCACGATGCTTCCCCGGCGCGCCGGGATCATCACACGTGCGGCGTGCTTCGTCCCAAGGTAGCTTCCCACCAGATTAATCCCCACCACCCTTTCGAAGTCTGCCTTCTCGGATTTGCGTATCTGCATGCACAGCGAACCGGCGATGCCGGCGTTGTTGAACATGATGTCGAGCTTGCCATGGCGGGAGACGGCGGCATCGACGGCATCTCGGACGTGAGACTCGTCGGTCATATCACAATGGATATAGGAGGCAACGGAGGAGCCGAGGGATTCACAGAGGGCTCGGCCCTTGTCGTCCTGGACATCAGCGATCATCACACGGGCGCCGTGGCGGGTGAAGATCTTGGCCGTGGCCTCACCGATGCCACTGGCGCCACCCGTGATCAGTGCCACCTTGCCTTCGAGCCTGCATTATCTACTCAACACATTTAGCGATCAACTCCAAGATGCATGGCGCTAAAAATCTAAAACGGATTTATTTTACATGATAAATATAATTTTTAATTTTTGATGATATATAGAATTCTAAAATTTATGAGATAATAAAACTGAGTTTAATGACAACTGATTTATTTTCATTTGCAAGAATATGTATCTCCAGTGAAAAAGGAGTGCTAAAGTTAATAATGAGTTTGATACGAAATACATGGCAGGCAACCTGTAGAACGACAGCGATCTATTTTCGAAATAAATGGCAATTCACTCCGCATCTCCACCCAACCTAGCATGGCTTTCTACCATCCAAAGCATGTAAAGACTGCAACCAAGGTACAAAGCTGCCAATATAGGATGAAAGGAAAAGAGAAAACTGTATTGGATACTCCAACAGGATGGAAACATGTGCTAACAACAAATTCACAGGCTTTCAGGTTGGGGAATATTGGCTTGTATCTATTGTGCAATAAAAGATTTCCCATTCTTTGTGCAAATCCTAGATCATCCACTACAGAGATCCTAAAGCACTTTGAAATCCTTCATTCATCTACTTGCAGAGATCTCAAAATGGGTGTTAGATAATCCAACGGCAGATTTGCAACAAAAAAGGTGAATCATTACTTTCGCGCGAAAGATACAACATCAGTCCATCTACTGCCATGACATAAACATTCCTATGCTTCACCAAGAAAAGAAATTCTAGAGATGGCAACCGGAGAAGAGCTTTTCCATACGAAATCTCACAATTTCTCCCATTCCAAATCATCCAACATAGGGCTAGGACCATTTGGTGAGGGATCTCAACCTGATTACTATAAAGAACATGCACCTTCCACAGACACAACAATCCTTCTTGGCATACAGGAACTTTTATGGACACCATACAAGAAATTATATACCAAAAGAGCACATAAAAATAATTTAGTAAAGATCGAGGCATACCCTAAGATTCGTTGATATTTCTTTTTTTGATGTAAATGAGTTAGAGAAAATCTAACTCAGAGGATATTATATTAACATATTTAGAGATACTTGTAATAATGTTTACATAAATGTAATAAGATTGGAGGCTAATTTCCATCTAGCTTCAGAATTACGAGACATGCAGAATTACAGGCTCTGTTTTCAGAGCATCGAACCACCCATTACAGGTCCTAAAATTGCTGCCGATCGAAGTTGCATGATCCATGTTTTCTAAGTCTCTAGCACTAGGATCTTCAATGCTAGTTTCATTGCGTGGTTAGTGCTCAGACGAAGCCGGAGAAGAAGTGTTTCAAACTGGTTTGTCATCTTTGAGAGAGGAAGCTTACAGCAGGTTTACCGCGACTCTGCCAGATAATTCTTTGAAACCGGAGGAGTCAATAGCCTAAGGAGGTTGGAGGCCCACAGCTCCTAAGAGCACGTCCATAGTCAAAAGCACTTCAGATAGTCTGGAAGGCGGAGGGGGAATGAGATCGCCATCGATCTACAGGTTAGGAGGGAATAAGGATGTTGTAGTGCAGTTTCTTGCTGAAGTCTAAGCTAAACGGCTTCAGTTCTGAAGTTAGGGGAATCCATTTGGACATTGATATTTCCAATGCTAAAGTTCTCTTTGAGTACATGTAAGCTAAGCTTTTCTAGGAGTCACCATTTGTACTTTAGTACTGCTACTTTGGCCGTGGAATAAGTTTTAAGACCGGCTTGTTTTCTAGAATTTTCATGTCGTGGCCTTATCACAACCAACATACTCTCCACTTTCTACCTCTAGAGTTTCAGTTTTTGACATAAAAACCATATGAGGTGGGAAACAGAGGAAGAAATATAGGGTGCGTTTCTTATTTTATCATATTTTTTTTAATACCCATCTTAATAAAGTAGCCTAAGTCAAAGTTTCCCTTTTATTAATACAGTCCAAGCTCATAATTAAGGATAAAATTTCTATAGTCAAACCGATTATAGAAAGAATTATGATCGAGTATGTATTAAAATACTAAAAAAATATGAATGGATAAATCTTAAAGAACTATGTGATGTTTATCAAAATTATTCAAATATCCTTAAGGTTTATCTATTCTTATTTTCTTAGTATCTTAAGTGCGCGCGGTGTACTTCGGAGATGTGGCGGCCTGACCATAATTTCTTTCATGATGGGTCTGACCATAGAAATTTTATCACATGATTAAAAAGAAAAGAAAAAATACGATGCTCCCTTTTTCCTCATTTTCAAAACATGCATTCTATTGATATATACTATATGGTCTGATAGAACATACTCATCGACTTCTTAGCTAATATATACTACAAGCTTTTTTGATATACATCGAATAGTAATCCAATATACACTTCTATATAAAAAATATATTTTAGAAATTGTATTGATATACTTAGAGGTATGTATTGAATCAATATTAAGTATGTATTAAAAAAGTTACAAAATATATTAGAAGATTGACGAGCATGATCATCCGATCATGTAGCATATACTAGTAAAACATGATGTTGAGGGAACTTGCATCAAGTTGCAAGATATTTATTGGATTGCTAAATAACAAATTTGTTACTTGCATATTATCTAACCGTATATTATATACTGATGAATATAATATTTTAAAAATTATTTATTGATTTATCTAGATATATATATATTAGCTTGTTAGATAACTAATTTGCTTGATATGTATTACTTCGTTATGTAGTATATAATGATAAATAGTTTATTTTAAAAATAAGAAAAGAAGAGAATGCCATGTTTTTTTTTTTTTTTTTATAATTATGGGACCAACACCTTCGTTGGTTAAGAGTTGTCTCTAACTTTTAGATTTTTTCTTTACCATGGGAAACAGAGGAATTTGGCAAATGGAAAGCCTAACCCATATTTTCTTCTCCGGTGCCTGCGCCGTATGATTTTTGTTCCAGTTTTTGGCCTTAGGGCTTCTAATACAGGTCGTAGAATCAGCAAGAATTGGAAAAAGTTAGCTTAATGGAAAATCCACACCCACGCATGATCCCTAAAATGACTCTTCCCACCATGACCTACAGGGAAGGCCAGGCTGCGCCAAAAAACCCCAAAATTTAATATGATATCTTTTGGGATCAGACATTGAGTACGAGATAGAAGATCTAGGGCGCAACTATATTTTGCTGGAGTGGAAACACTTGATGAGTTTTCTCTTGGTTTGTGAAGAAACTCTTTGCTTTGACCACCACAAATTGAACCTAGAAACTACCTAGACAAGAGAAGCGAAATAAATGAGGATGACCTTTTCCATAAGAAAGCTCTCAAACCTATCAATGCAATTAATAATTATTCACATTGTAAATCCGACATATAATTCGTTGGGAATTAAACATGATGATCCTAGATGCTACGGAGAGGAACTTGTCCTTTCATTTGCAACATTGAAAATTCATGTACACAGTATTGTATTTTGTGAGAGCACGTACCTTTTTGCAGCGGAGGTGAGCACGGAGGTGATTCCCATGGTTGGTTAGAGGATTGAAGAGGAGGAGGATTGGAAAAGCCACCCTTCACCTATGACCATTTATAAAGTCTTGATTTTATCTTTTCCACGGACCGGCAAGCCGTTGGCTGGTCTCTAACTCTGGATTTTTTTTAAAATATTATTTTTTAATATTTATTTTCCAACCTATCCATCTTTCTAACTTATCTTTCAAAATTCGGTGGATAAGGCGGCACGGACGTTGCAAAATCACGGAACATGCGATTTCTATTCTCAAATGAAGTAAATAAAAAATTTAAAATTTAAATTTAATTTAAAATTTAAAATTGAAATCACACATTGACCTCGCAACTTCGGTTTCAAATATGATTTTATATTTTTTTGGATGAAATCGTATCTCGAAGGTGTATTTTTTTTAAATATTTTTGTGCTTTTTTTTTTATTCTGAAAATATGTGGGGGTTTCATCGAGATTGAGGAGAGAGAGAAGGAGGCTGTCGATCGGCTAAGGGGCAGTGGTCGGGCGGTGGGGCTAGTGTGATGCAATGCTGGGGATATAGGGTATGGATGTAGTAGCTGGAGGAGGACAGTGAAGATTATATGGTGGGAGGATGTGTTTTTGTATTCGCATGGACGGCCGTCGATGCTCGAGAAAGAGGAGAGAAAAAATGGTGGTCACGTGAAGATGGGGGTGGATGATGAGTGTGATGCAAATGGTGTTAGGATAGAGCTACAGTGGGTGCGATACGGATGGTCATGATGGATGTCTCGTGAGGAGAGAATGGGATGGAACGGGCAGTTTCATCGTCTCATCTAAATTATTGTATTTTAAAAAATAAGTTAGGAGAAGTGGTAAGTTGGAAAATAAATATTAAAAAAATAATATTTTTTTAAAAGATCCCTCAATCTCTGTTGCTTGCTTTGGCCGTAGCACTGGCGGCTGTCAGACTTCTGAGAGCACTTGTAGCAGCGGGCCAATCACGGGGGCTTGTTCACAATGCCACCAATAGATTAAAGAAAATGCTTGAGCAGCTCCCATAAATGTCTCTCAAAAAATCAATCAGCTTATGCGTTTTCTCACTGATCATTTTGAATAAACCTCATCAATTTTGCCACATAAGAAGAACCCAATCTGTCTCCTGGTTAATACCCAAAGAAGGATGAGGAGTAAGTGTGCAGTACATTGAATTCAGTGAAGGTATGGTTGAGCCATTTGTCAAGTCCAACATCAAACTGGGAAAAAGAGTGCGCATTGAGTGGCGCTTGGTAGGATTATTCATTGAAGTAACACAGAAATTGGATAGAAAATGTGCCACAAATCATATGTTACATTTCTTATTATTTTTTCCGTTGATGAAACTATTGACTGTGTATGCCGTTGGTGGAAAGAGTAGCCTGTCCTTTGTAACCGTGCTAAACTGCATTTTGTTCAACGTGGAAGTGGGGTAAGATAATTTTAACATTGTTTCTCCAATTTAAACCATCAAATTAATATTTTTTTGACAAGCAATTTTGTCCTCAGATAAAATCATTTTTATGGAGTAAGTCTCTTAGGATAACTCAAAGTAAATTATTCCATCCCATAGGATGGAGTAGCGTCTTTACGAACGCGTCAATGTAAATTCATGCATCAGTCCATTTATTTATTTATTAATTTTTTCGAAATTAGATTAAACACTAGCCAATGTTTTCTCAAAAGTCCATTCTTTAATAGATAAATATTTTAAAAAAATTAATCAACTTTTTAGTTAATTAATTTATTCATATTTTTATAATTTTTAAAATAAATAAATTATTTTTTTATGTATAATATTTATTCATAAAATAAAAAAAATTATCATCTAGAAAATAACTAAATTATTTTTCTATTTATTAATAAAATAAATATTTAATTTTATTTTTTAAATATTTTATATCTATTTTTTTATGTCTCCATCGTCCAACGTTGGTATCTCAATCATTCAATTTTTTTAAGATTAAAAAAATTTTAAAAATATTATAAAAAATATAAATAAATTTTTAAATATATTCAAATAATAATAATAATAAAATAATATAAATAATAAATATAAAATTATTTTTTATATATAAAAAATATAAAAAAATTATTTTTTATTTAAAATTTATCTAAAAATATTTATTAAAAAAATATAAACTTTTAGATATATTTTTACCCGTAAGAGAATGGATCGACAGTGCATTTTTCCCAGGACGGAGACCCAACGCTTGTCCCTCTCCGTGGACTTTCGTGACAAAGTGGTGGGGCCCAACCCATTTCATGTTGTGTTCTCACGAGGAGAGAGAGAGAAAAAAACCCAGGAAATGGCCAAGTACCACCATCCAGCTGGATGATCCGTCATGCATCCCCTCCATAGAAACGAGAATGAGTTCCTACTCCTGTTTTAAGCATGCCACGTGTTATATAAAAGAAGATGATTTAAATATTTATTAAAAATATAAATTTTTTGATATATTTTTATCCATAAAAGAAATCAAACGCTTGTCCCCTCCTCGTGTACTTTCCTGACAAAGTGGTGGAGCCCAACACATTTCATGTTATGTTCTGAGGAGAGAGAAAAAAATACAGGCCACATTCCAGCATCCAGCTGGATCCATCATGCATCTCCTCCGTGGAAACGAGAATGAATTCCTACTCTTGTTTTAAGCATGCCACGTGTTATATAAAAAATGATTTAAATATTTATTAAAAATATAAATTTTTAGATATATTTTATCAATAAAAAATGGATCCACATTGCATTTTTCTCATGACGGAGACCCAACGCTTGTCCCCTCCCCGTGGACTTTCGTGACAAAATAGTAGGTGCCAAATCCATTTCATGTTAAGTTCCGAGGAGAGGAGAGAGAGAGAAAAATATTCGAGAAAAATCTGTTTCACGTGGGCATCTGTGGCCACGTACCACCATCCAGCTGGATCCATCATGCATCTCCTCCACAGAAACGAGAATGAGTTCTCTTTTTTTTAAACACGCCACGTGTTATATAAAATAAGATGGTTGCGTTTGGCAGAGGAGGAGAGAGAAAGAAAGAATCGCAAGCAAGCGTGCCTCACGCGCCCGTCTGTGCTTCGTACGTTCTGCTGACGCAAGGAACCAAAATCACTGGATGATCGCTCCCGTACCTCCATCAAGCAATCCAAACCAAAACAAATGCTAGAGGATAGAAGGGAAAAGAAAAAGGAGCCTCGAAAAGATTTTATTATGACAAAGAGAAAAAATAATAAATAAAAAATAAAAATAAAATATATAAAGTTTACATGATTCGATTCATTGGTCTATACTTGCAGATAAAGGCAGTACAAAAATTTTATTATAAAAAATAAAAAATTATAGGATATAAAATTATTTCACAAACTTCAATCTCTAACACACCTGTTCTTTAAAATACTTAATTACCGCTTAATTATTATTAATCCTTCACGCAAGATCTAATTTTTTTATGAATAAAATAATTTATCTAAAAATTTATATTTTTTATATAAATATTTTATAAATAATATTTAGATTAAAAATAATTTATCTATATTCTTTTGCGTATGAAAAAATTACTTCAAAATATGTTACTCATATTTTTTTACATTACTACTTTTTTAAATGTATTACTAAAATGTATTCATATTTTTTTATAATATCTTTTATCTTTTTTAAGTTTGAAAAAAATTTACAACTGAGTTATTGAATATTGAATGATAGAGACATTGGAAGTGAGAAACAAACATCTTATGAATAAAATTAAATATCTAATTTATTGATTAATGAAAAATGATTTAGCCACTTAGGTAGATAATTTTTTTTTCTCATTTTATGAATAAATACTATTTATAAGAAAGTAATTTATCTATTTTAAAAAGCGCAAGAATATGGATATTTATCCACCAAAGAATGGGCCCTCAGGGTCTATTCTTTTGAGGATAAAATATTTATTTAAGAATCTAAATTTTTCTAAAAAAATATTTTTTAGGTAGCATTTAGATGAAAAATTAATTTTATCTATATTCTTTTATGCATTAAAAATAACTTGAAAATTTATTATTTATATTTTTTTGCATTACTAATTTCTTAATTAAGTTGCTAAGATGTCTCCATATTTCTTATAATACCTTTTATTATATAAATATTATTATATATAATAATATAATATAATATATTATATTATATATATCATAATATATAATATTATATAATATATTTAGTCATAAATATAGATAATATATGTTATATATAATATAATAAAATAAATTATATTATATATAAAATAAAAAATATATTTTAATATAGTATATTATATTTATATAAATGAATAATATATTATTATTTTGTACCATATCGGAGTATCTTGTTAGTAAGTCGATCTGGATCAATTTATCAGATTGCGATATTATTGATTGATTTGGTCGGATATATAGAAATCTTTCTCATTATGTAATTACCAATCTTAGTTATAGCAGTAAGAATGTGATCTTTGCCTTATCCGAAATATATTATTATATTATATTATATTATTATAATAATATAATATATTAATATTATATTATGATGATATTATAATTAGGACTATTCATAATTTGATTTCAGATCAAAAATCGATCCAAATCAAATCAAAAAATTAAATCAAAATCGAACCAAATAAAGTTCGGTTCGATTTTTGATTTTTATTTTCAAAAATTTTGATTTTCGATTTAGTTTGATTAAAAATCAAAAAATTTAAAAATCGAATCGAAAACTGAAGTCATAATTTAAATTTATATTATTTACTATGTTGAGAACTTTTGGTTATATAGATGGATGATTGGATATTTAGATTTGATCTATTATTATAATTTACTGTAATACTTGATTGCTTGTTTGTATTATAGATGATGTAACTTTTGACATGTTATATTTTATTTATTATTAATTTATTATTTATCAATTATCAATATATCATTATTTATCAATTATTAATTTTTAATGTAAGAAATTACCAATCAATAAATTCAACAGATCCTGAATTTAACTAAATGTAATATAACAAACTAACAATGAATCCACAATAATTATTTAAATATATTATATCAAAAATAGATAATTAAAAATAAAAAATTATAATAAAACTAAATAATCGAATCAAACCAAATTAAAATTCTCAGTTCGATTTTGGTTCAGTTCCTCTCTTATTTGGATCGATTTTCAACTTTTATTTTTTTGTTATTCAATTTTCGGATTGGATCGAACCAGATCGGTTAAAATCGAATGAACAATCCTAATTATAATAATAAAATAAGATAATATAATATAATATAATATAATTATTATAATATATTATATTATAATAATAAAATATTATTATCTGATAATAATATTATATTATATTATATATAAGATAGTATAATATATTATTATATTATTATTATATGGTTAAAGATATACTAGGAATGAAATAAAAAGATAGCTTTTCAATTGATGGAAAAATGACTTATCCATCTCTTAAGTGGATAAGATTTTTCTCCTATTTTATGGTTAAACACTATCTATAAAAAAATTATTTATTCATCTACAGAAGTTTGAGAATATGGATAAGTCGATCAATAAAAAAATTGATCAATCTTTATATGATATTTAATATTTATCCACCAAAGAATGGATTAGAGTTACAAGAGATATTGATCAATGAGAAAATTGACCAAGTTTTATATGATATTTATCCATCAAAGAATGGATTAGGATTACAAGAGATATTTATAATAGAGTAAATTGATTTAAACTCAAACTTATAGTTTCATATAAATCAGTTTAGGCTAGCGTCTTAATTCAATTTAGACTAGAATTGTCACTCAGTCCTAACTCGATATGGATTTGAATTGCTATCTAAAATAGACTTTAGTTATGTAGACTTGTCTTAGTAGAAGTAAAATTCAACACAAAATCAATATATCTCCATCTTAGCTTGAAGTTTATCAAGTCAAATATATTGAAACCTTGCTCACTATCTCTTCCTTACCTGCTCCATAAGAGCATTAGCCTCTACAAACACCACTTTAGTCCAAGAATTGCTTGAACTACTTAACTAGAAATGGCTTCATCAATATGTCAATTGAATTCTCAGTAGTGGCTATCTTCTAAACTACAATAATACTATGATTATCCAAATTACCTATATAATTAGCATCAAGATAGCCTACAATATTATTAGTTGATGTACTACTATGACAGGCTAAGACAATGTCTGTCGAGTGTCTTAAATATCTCATAATCCATTTCACGGCTTACAAAGGTGTCTTCTGAGGATTGTCCATTTATCTACTAACTATACTAATAGTATGTGAAACATCTGACCTACTGTAAATTATAGCATATATCAAACTACGAACTATATTAGCATATAGAATACATGACATGCGCTCTACCTCTTTATTTTACGGTGATAATGAAGCAAATAATTTAAAGTGTATGGCTAAAGGAGTACTTACTAATTTGAATCTATCCATATCGAAGAATTCAAGCATCTTCTCTATATACTTTTTGTAAGATAGGTAGATTCGACTTGCTCACCAATCTCTATGCATCTCTATCCTCAAAATTTTCTTTGTCACATCTAAATCTTTTATTTCAAATTCATCACTCAACTAAACTTTCAATCTATTGATTTTAGATTTATCCTTAACTGTAATCAACATATCATCAATATGTAATAGCAAATATATAAGAGAATCATCAAAAACATTTCTATAATAATAAACACATCTATCATAGAAATTTTTGGTATAACCATTATTAATTATGAATGCATCAAATTTTTTGTATCACTACCTAGGTAACTATCTTAAACCATATAAAGATTTCTTCAATGAGCAAACATAATTCTCTTTATTTAGAATAAAAAAATCCTTCTAGCTATGACATAGAGATTTATTCCTCCAACCCATTATGTAAGAAGGTAGTTTTGATATCAAGCTGTACAAGCTCTAAATCAAATACACAAACTATGGTAGTAGTGTAAGGCTTGGCCCTAAGGCTTGGTCTACTAGATGAACTAGGCTTGGTCCAAAGATCAGTCTGATTTTATTTTGGGCACACCGGCCCAATGTGAATTCAACTCACATGGACAACACATGTCGAGAAGAAAAGGACTCCGACCAAGAGTCCTCCTTCCCCGAGTCCATGGGGCGGCAGGCTTATTATTGCCAAATTTCTTCTAGAGCCTCATTTTTTTGGCTGAGATCCCTTTTCTTTCTCTAGAGTTTGCTTTTGAGACCCCTCGATTAGGGCCAAGATTTTGAGTTTTCCATGGAGTTCACTATTATTTGGTTGTGAGATCTCATTGGTAGTGAAGGAAAGACCACTAAAACCATTTCTTCTTCCTTTTTCCCATTGATGGGCCATTATTTTGCCTTGATCGAAACTAGCAACATGATGTGGGATAATTCAGATCTAGAGGAAGCAAACAATCATACTTATTCACAATCAACACATAACCAACAAACCAAAGACTATGGAGATGATTATACTAAAATCTGATGAGACTACTGTTATGCATGCATGTTGATCAGCCCCTAGATTTAGATTCAGACTGTAGACGATTAAGAAACTATCCATGATTAGGGTATCAGATTACAGTTAAAATATTTAGATCTAATCAATAAAGAAGTAAGATTTTAACTCTCTACAATAACGATCTACTCAAAAATATATTTAGAAGCAAGGGATCTTACAAACATATCGATGAAGATTTCTAGATGAGAGAGAAATTGAACGTCAGATCAGGCTATGGTTGCTTGCAAATCCTTTCATTGTCCAAAATCACGGGGATCCAATCTAAACATGTGAAGAACTACCTGCAGCAACAAAAATAAATCAACAATCATGAAAGGAAGGTGGGGATTTGAGAGAATAGAAAATTGTGGGCGTTCAAATTAGATCATATAGATAGGTAGATTGCTGAGGATTCTTCATCTTTCAACCTTCAAACCTTGAGATGGATTTCAAAAGAAAGGTGGGAGAGAGTGAGAAGGAAGGAAGGAAGAGAGGGAAAGAAGAAAAAAAATTAGAGATGGAGAATAGGAGGAAGAGAGCTCGTAGAGAAGGAAAAAAATAAAATTTTATTTCTCAAATTGATCGGTGATTACAAGGCCCTTTGTTTCTCTTTTTAAAAGAAAAAAAAATCCAAACAACCTAAATAGAAATAAGGTGCGATCCCAATATTTGCGAGAGGAGGCATTAAATCCCATGGAGATGGGCCGCATCAATCTGCATGGTGTTGAGTTTCAAAAGGGCTCTCATGGAGATCCCGCATGAAGAAACCATGAAGCTTTTGTGTAAAGAAATAAAGTGGCTGAACATAAAGACTCCTCCAAATGGCTGACTCGAACTCATTCAAGTGGCTGATTTGAGCTGAACATGAAATTCTTCTAAATAATTGATTCTAACTAGGACTGAATTACAAATCAAGTGACTGAACATAAAAAAAAATCAAACCAAATTAAGGATCTAATTACAATCCTATTACAGGATTCAAAAATAAAGGGCTCTATCAACAATCGAGCCATAATGAACCACGGTGACTGGTATCCATACCAATTTTATTGAACTAAGGAGAATTCAACTCTATCGAATAAAGGTCGCCTCGGCTCTGATAGTGTTCAAGTAGATTAGGATCAATTCTTTGCAGCTCTTCTCAGATTATCTATGTGTCCTCAGACTCAGACCGACCTTGCCAACCAATCAGATACCTTTGATATCTTTTCTTTCTGATGAAAATTACCTGATCATCTAGAATTCTTTCAATATGATCATATTTTTTTGAAAATTTTGGCTATAGACACTCGGGTTGGGGTTCACTCTCAATAGATGGATTAGGTTCAAATGGATCACTAGGTATTGTTATTGATTTTTTATATTTAATCAGATCCAAAATATTAAAAGTAGAGCTGATGCCATAATCAGATGATAAATTTATAATATATACATTTGGTTCGATTTTCTTTAAAATCCTAAAGGGGCCTACTCCATGTGTATGCAATTTCTTGATGGTTTTCAAAGAAAATTATTCTGGTCTAACCTGTATCATAACATAATCACCATCAGCAAAATCATGGGCTCGCTGGTGTGAATCTGTTAATTGTTTATAAATTTGATTGCTAACATTAATTTTTTTTGTAATTTCTTTGTGCATACTCCTAACATGTTGTGTAAATGATTCTGTTGTCTTGGACATTCTAGTATGCAAGGTTATAGGAATGAGGTCAACTGATTTTCTAGGATAATGGCTATATACAATCTCGAAGGGACTCATGCCAATAGTCCTATTAATAGAACTATTGTACGTAAATTTGGCTCTAGATAACAATAAATCTCAATTTTTTGTATTCTCTCCAACTAAACATCGAAGCAAATTTTCTAAACTTCTATTTACAACTTTGATTTGACCATTAGTTTGGGGGTGATATGCTGACAAAAAATTTAATTTCGTCCCTATTAAGTACCATAAAGTTTTTCAAAAAGAACTAATGAACCAACGTCTCTATCATATACAATTGATTCAGGTAATCCATGCAATCAGATAACTTTATTAGAGTATAGACAAGCAATTTTAGAGGCATTGGAGGCTTTGGAGCAGGAAAGAAAATAGGCTATTTTCAAAAATCGATCCACTACCACATAGATAGAGTCATTCTTTCTAGCTGTACGTGGCAAATCTAAGATAAAATCCATGCTCACGTCTTACCAAAGACAGTCAGGAATAAGTAGCGGGGTGTAAAGGCCAGTGATTTGCTTACGTTGCTTTTCTACGGTGCAAGTTCTGCATTAGACAACGATACGGACAACATCATGCTTTAGACTTGATCAAAAAATTTGATTCTCTATGATCTCAATGGTCTTATTTCTATCGAAATATCCAGATAAACCTCCCCCGTGTATTTTTCACACTAAGAAATTCCTATCACAAGTATGTGAGATATATAACTTATTATTTTAAAAAAGATAATCATCCTAAAAAGTGTACTCACTATACTCCCTAGACGGTCCTTTCCTAAGCAAGGCATCAACAGTACCAAAATCAAGGCAATCCTCTTTAAGCTTCTTGAAGCCTACTACTTCAATACTTCTTGTCGATAAGAGGGCCACTCTACGAGAGAGTGCGTCAGTAGCTTGGTTCTCTATTCCAATCTTGTACTTTATCATAAAGGTGTAGACTTGTAAAAATTCAACCCACTTTCTATGTTTGGGGTTTAATTTTCTTTGAGAATTGAGGAATCTAAGGGATTCATGATCCGAGTATAAGATAAATTTCTATGGTAGCAGATAGTGTCTCTAATATCTAAGGGCTTATACCACAGCATAGAATTTCTTATCATAGGTGGAATACCTACGCTTGAATTCATTTAGCTTTTCATTAAAGTAAGCCATAGGATATCCTTCTTGACTCAAGACTCTACCAATTTCTACTCATGATACATCACAAGCCACCTAAAATACTTTTGAAAAATCGAGCAGATGTAGGATAAGAGCTTGGGTCATTCAGTCCTTGATTTCTTGAAAAGCTCGCTTAGTGGCTTTAATCCATTCAAAGGCTCTTCTTTTTATAGAATCAATAATGGGAGCTACAATTGTGCTAAAATTTCTATTGAATTGATGGTAAAATGTGTCTAATCCATGAAAGCTCCACACATCATGGATGCTCTGGGGTTCAGGCCACTCACTGATTGCACCCACTTTTTCAGAGTCAACGGACACACCATCAGGAGTAACTATGTAACCTAAGAAAATAACATGTTTGGTCATAAATTCACATTTCTTGAGGATAGCGTAGAGGCTCTCAATTTTAAGGGTCTAAAACACTTGACGTAGATGGTCTATGTGGTCTTCCTTGGATCTGCTGTATATAAGGATATCATCGAAATACATGACCACAAATGTACCAATAAATGGGTGCAGTACTTGATTCATTATCCTTATAAAAGTGCTCAAAGCATTGAAAATGGCATGATCAGGCAATCATAAAAACCATCTTTTGTCTTGAAAGCAGTCTTCCATTCATTTTCGGGCTTGATTCTAACTTGATGGTATCCACTCTTTAAGTCAACCTTGGAGAAAATAGTGGATCCAGCTATCATGTCTAGCATGTCATCAGGCTGAAGAATAAAAAATCGATACCTCACCATAATTTTGTTAATTGCTCGACTGTTCATGCACATCCTTTAAGTTTCATCCTTTTTAGAAGTCAGGAGTACAGGTACTGTATAAGGACTCAGACTTTCTCTAACAAATCTCTTTCTAAGGAATTCTTCTACTTGACATTTCAGCTCCGTGTGCTTTATGGGATTAAGGCGATAGTGGGACAGATTGGGTAAGAAAGCTCTTGAAATGAGGTCTATTGTGTGTTGGATATTCCTCATGGGTGGCAAGTGATCTGGGAGATCCTCAAAAAAAATATCTTTGAAGCTTTCAAGGAGGTTTGCTATCTCTTGGGGGTGATGACTTGTATCTTTCATACTAACTTCCTTAACAGCTAGAATCCAAATAGAAGAGTTTTTTCTCAAATCTTTTTCAAACTTTTTTGCATTGATTAAATGTAAGATCTTATTTTGTTTTTTTTTCTTTGGACTCTAAAGAGCTGTTCTTCTTTACTTTACATGAGTTGGATCGACCATGAAGTATTGCATCTTGATCGAACAACCAAGGCTTTCCTAGGATTATGCTTCCTACATCCATGGGCATAACATCACACCACATATTTTATTTAATGGAGACCAGACAACGGTGCCTAACTGAGATGGATGATACATCTATTCAAATAATTTTGAATGATTTTGGATGATCTATGGGCATCAGACCAAATTTTGATATAGCATCAGTCGAAATAGCATTGATGTAGCTACCACTATCAATGATGACTTTGCACACTTTATTTTTCTGACCTATGAAGGTATGAAAAATAGAAGTCTTGTGTCAATCTTCACTTTTTTTTGGTTGGACTAAAATGCATCTTACTACACCCATTCTCTCTTCAGAGTCAACTTTTTCCAAAGCACTGGGTTCCTCATAAGCTTCAGCTAACTCAGTATCCGCTATATATACTTCTTCATCTCTTAAAATATTTTCTGGGTTCTCTTCTTCGAGCTCTCCAATGTAAAGAGCTCGAGATAGACACTAACTAGAAATATAATTTAACCCATTGTACTTGAAGCATCGGGTTCCTAAACTGCTTCCTTCTGGATTCTCTACAAAGGCTCTTTATCTTTATCTTTTCTTAGTAGGGGACCAATAGGTAGGAAATGATTGGTTGAGATCTGATTATAGCCAAGTTTAGGAGTCTGATTAAAGCTGAATTTAAGATCAAGAATATCAGATTTATGTGACTCAAGTTGTCGAGTCATCGGTAACCTTTGGAATCTCTCAAAATCTTAGGCTAATCGATAAGCTTGTTCTAAGCTATTGACTTTGCACATGAACAATTCTCTCTGTATATCATTCCTTAAACTAGCTCTAAATCATGACAAGATGATAGATAGGTCTTCACCAACACCACAACGCATAAGGTATTCATCGAATTTGATGATGTACTCAGTAACATATTTGCTACCTTGGATCAACCTTTGCCATTGGTTCAGAAGATGTTGCTGATAGGAGGTAGAAAGAGATTTTTTATTAAATTTATCTTTCATTTCATCTTAGGTACTTATGGACTCCTGCCTCCTATGCATGGCTAATCGCTCCATATTATGCCAATATAATTTAGCTTGTCCTAGAAGTCTCATTTTAGCAAATCTAATTTTTCTCTCCTCAGACATATCGTACTTTTCAAAATAATGGTTTATGTCCACCTCTCAGTTAAGGTACTTGTTGGGATCCAGACGGCCCACAAAGTGTGGAGCTTCGACCTCGACACTCCAAAATATTCTCTCATCCTGATCATTATGATCATGATAGGGTCAGACCACTTGATTATGATCTCTATCAAACTAAGATGGCCACGTCGCCCTCTAGGATAGTCATCTAGAGAAAGGGCATTCCTAGCATATTCTTCTATGCCATTTATCTTTTCTTCTTCTAAGATCTCTACTCTCATATTCAAATTCTGGACGGAACCACCTATGGCATTTAACTTCTTAGTAATATCCTTAAAGGCTGTGGTAAAATTAAAATCCATTTTATGACTTGAATCTAGGCTCTCTAGGTGATATCTAGCTCCGAATGTAGTAGACATGCAATACAACTAACTCTAGAGGTTTTCTTAGACCTAAAAGCTCAAATCACTATAAATCATTCGAAGCACAAGTAGACCAACATTCAAATCTTTGGGCTGGCTAGATAAGAGGTGGAATTTGTGGGAGGCTCCCTTCAATCTCGTGAGGTCCAAATTAGAGAATGACAATTTGCTTAGGCATTGCCTTATACCTTTTACCTTAGACACTAGCTTACGGAGTCAATTGTAGACCAAACTCGCACTAAGACTTATTGTAGCAATGTAACTTGACTTGTTTTGATCCTATTCTTTTAATATCTAATTGATTTTAGCTTAGATTTGGGTCAATGCACATAAGGTTGATTATTTTTGGGCTAAAAAAAGGTGATAAAATCCTTCCCTTATCTTATGATAGGAGTGCCCTTAAGATAGCTTACAGATGCAAACAAGATGCAAATATTGATTTTAAAATAAAATAAAATAGTACTAACTAAGTTATTAAATTAGAAATTGAAACTAAGTTATTGAAAATATGAAGTTCAAATAAATATAAAAATTCTTCCTAGGTACAGAAAATTTCAGACTCTAGAAATTTTGTTTTGGATCGTAGAGCCCTCAGAGGATAGCTTTCACAGATTTCAAAATAAGACTAGATCTCTTATCGAGTAAGGATTCAAAAAAATCAAATTTTTGAATTTTTGGATGTTTCAATAGGTGAGAAACTCTATTTTTTTTCTTAGGTTATGCCAAAATAGGATAGGTCACAGAATTCTGCACGTTGACCTCCAACTAACAAAAAATTTTGGCACCAATCCCAGATCTATTTTTCAGATCTCCACATGTGAAAATTTTCATTATCAAATCTAATTTCCAAATCATCAAATTTCATAAATTTTTGACTCTTCTATGGATGAAAAAAAATATTTCTTCCAAGGATGCGCAATATTTACTGAACAGTTTTCAAGTGCAGAAGTCAAGACATGTAAGGTTTCTTTAGATGAGTTTTCGAGAATCAAATATTTTCAGATTTTAATGAAATTTAAAATTTCACTTACCAGTCAAGTCTAAAACCTATACAAAAAAAATTAAAATTTTTTTGAAGTCTCTGAAAATAAAAATCACTATTTTTTTAAGGACTATGTAGGGTACCAACTTGCAGGTTTTGATGCAGAAAATTTCTTGAATGCAAAACTCTAGCCCTGACCTAATCATGCTCTGATATCAAACTCATGTGGGACAATTCAGATCTAAAGGAAGCAAGCAATCATACTTATTCACAATCAATAGATAACCAGCAAATCAAAGACTATGAAGATGATTATACTAAAATCAAATGAGACTACTGTTATGCATGCATCTTGATCAGTTCCTAGATCTAGATTCGGACTGTAGATGATTGAAAAATCATCCATGATTAGAGCATCAAATTTTAGTTAAAATATTCACATCTAATCAATAAAGAAGCAAAATTTTAACTCTCTACAATAATGATCTACTCAAAAATATATTTAGAAGCAAGAGATCTCACAAACACATCAATGAACTTTGTTTCCAAGGCCCTTTGTTTTCCTTTTTAAAAGAAAAAAATCTAAACAACCTAAACAAAAATAAGGTATGATCCCAGTATTTGCAAGAGGAGGCATTAAATCCCGTGGAGATGGGTTGCAACAATCTGGATAGTATTGAGTTTCAAAAGGGCTGCCATGGAGATCCCACATGAAGAAATCGTAAAGCTTTTGTGTGAAGAAATCAAGCGGCTGAACATAAAAACTCTTTCAAATGGCTGACTCGAACTCCTCCAAGTGGCTAACTCGAATTGAACATGAAACTCCTCCAAATAGTTGACTTTAACTAGGATTTAATTATAAATCAAGTGGATGAACATAAAAAAAAAATTAAATTCAATTAAGGACCCAATTACAATCCCATTACAGGACTTAAAAATAAAGGGCTCTATCAACAATCGAGCCATAATGAACCATGATGACTGGTGTCCACACTACAATATTATCAAATTTGGTAGAGAATAGGGTCCCCCCTATTCATTCATTTCCCCATCCATCATTGGCCAAACCTAGGAACTACCCATTACCATTGTTCCCTTTGCCATGGTTTAGTGCCGCAATAGGCTGCCATTAACCCTAGTCATTGGTCTTGACCATGGTTTCAAGAAAACAAAGAAAAAAAGAGATGAGATTTTTCCTATTTTATTTTTCTTTCTTTTGCTTCTTTGATCACCATCGGTTGTGGCTGCTAACGAGGTCATTATTTCATCATCATCGCTAGATGCTGTTGAGCATTGGTGGCCGTTGGTTTTTACTGCTTCATTTGAAAAGAAAGGGAGGGAAAGTTCCTCTATTTTGAAAAAGAAGAAAAGAGAGTCATCTTTCTTCTCTCTGTTCTCTCTTTTTTCTCTCTCACTCTTCCTCTCTAGTTGGATCAAAAGATTTGTGAAAGAGGGATCCAAAAGATATGATAAAAGACCTTGGGTGAACCTTAGTAGAGGGTTCTAGACTAAGCCCTTAATAATGATTTTGCATGTTGAGTTCCATTCCATCAATATCGGGTATCCTTGAAACTCATCACCGATGATCCTATCTTTCCCTTCTAGCTTGGATACGACCCATTTTATGATCCATTGGTTATCTAGAGTTGTACCTTCGTGCTTTTATACATTGTTACAAAGCATTGCTATTTTTTCTCTAGTTCTTAAATTATTCGATAATTAATTCTAATCGTTACAAATTTCTTGGTTATTGATTTGATTTAATAGGTATATAACCAATTGGATGAGAAGATGTTGAACAAGATAATTTACATGCTAATTCCTAAAGCAAAGTGAATCTAGTTTCTTTATTTAATTAGTTATGTTTTAGATAAGATCGAGAAATTTGAGATTAAGAGTAATTCAAATATTAAAGATTTGAAAATAAAAATTTAATAAAAATTTATTATTTCTTATGCTGATGGTCGATTGAGGATGAGTTAGAATTATATTAGTTGATTGGATATGCTAGGCATGGATTAATAAATAATTGTGACAAAGTTTATCATCAATTGAGGTAAGAGTTTCTACATATGATCATCATTATACATTATTTCTAGATTTATACTGTTGGATATATATTATTGGATTTGTATTGATGAATTTGATTTTGCATGAGACAATATCATTCTTATATGATTTTTTAGTATGAGTATATTATGTATTGACTATATATATATATCAGTAATAATAATATGATTATATGACCATGACATGCTTATCTTGAACATACTGTTAAATTAGGATTGACTTGATGAAATCAATATATAATTATTTGATGTATAGAAAATAATTTGGACTAATCTCATCATGTAGATAGCCTCCATGAGCTTATATGTGGAACAACCTTTATAGGTTTACATGTGAGATAGCTTTTGGGAGCTTATACCTGGGATAACTTATATAGAATTATGCATGGAATAACCTCCAGGAGCTCATATATGGGTCTAGAGACAACAAACTTCAAGAGCTCTCTATATAAAGGTAACAAGAGGACCTCCAAAGATATGCTCACAAAAGGCCAAAACCACACTTAACATCTTTATCTCTCTCATGGTTTTCAAGCTCTGACTGAATTAGGCATTAGAGGGTTCTCCACCGAAGCACCCTCCTCCAGCATGGCAGACTTCTTTTGCAGATCACCTAGTGGTGCCCTGACATCCCAACCGATGTGCTCCCACTGCCACATCAGCTCACCCCAAAGCCTTGATGCAACAGTTTGGTGCTAGGAGGATCTAGCAACCTGACTGGAGAGAGAATGCCTTGCTGTAAAAGCTCTTCTGCTTCTCACCAGCAATCTACTCATAGAGGCCAAGGTGGGGCCACCTAGTGATTCACCTCTCACGATCCTGCAGAGCTAGAGTACCTGCCTATGATAGCGAACCCCCAACAATTCGACAACTTGGTCCATCAAGTTCAGGTGCTGACGAATGGCATCTAACACCTATAACAAACCTAGCAACTGCCTCACCTCGCTCCTTAGGTGGTGCCATCTTGACACAACTGTCAAGACCATTCTCCGATCTTGGAGAACCCCCTTTGAGGAATGTACCAATTGGCTTTCCCTAATTGATGATCACCATCCCACCATAGATCCACCCACAATAGGTGATACCAATGGTCCCCTGCTTCTTTTGGCAAAGACTCGATGCCGGATTATTCCCCTCAATCGGAATGATCTCACCAGGAGGAGGACCTTGAGGGGAATGTCTACCAAATCAAGCACAAGTTGGCCGAGGTCCAACTGGGCAGCAGAGGGAATGATGAAGTCATTAGCTTTAGTTCCCAAGCACCCTTTGCTCGCTCCATCCTTCAAGAACCGATTTAGGGTTGGTTCAGGATGCCGACAATAGAGCCCTCTGATAGTTCCATTGATCTACTGGATCACCTGGAGGGTTACAAAGCCCTCATGTTGCTCCAGGATGCTTCAGACACCCTTTTCTGCCTCACATTTCCTAGGTCTCTAAAGAAGGCAGTGCAAATTGATACTTCGTGCTTCAACCAAAGACCATCTCCTTTGAACAACTTGGATGTCAGTTTGTTGCTCATTTTGAAAACAACCAAGTCCAACTGAGGATTTTGATAGTCTTTTCTCCCTCCACCAAAAAGGAGAATTTCTATATGACTACGTGATGTGATTTAATGCAATGATATTTGAAGTGCGCAATCTAGATGAAGCCATTGCCATATCGACTTTGAAGCGAGGACTCTACAATGAGCGTCTCATCTACTCTCTCGATAAAATATATCTGAGAGATTATGCTGACCTTCATAAGTACATACAGGCCGAAGAAGATCAAATCGCACATCAACAAGAGGAAGGTTGGACCTCCAACAAGAAGAAGTATATGCAGGAGGACACACACCCAAGCCAAGCTAAGGCTGAATCCTCCTAGCTAACGAAAGCTCCATGCTCGAGAAGTCCACCTTGGTGCTATAATAGTTATGCCCCTTTGACTACCCCTGGAGCCTAGATCTTCATGGAGATCAAAGGTAAGGAGTACCTCCGCCAATCTCAACTAATGAAAATCCCATCAACTTGATGGAACAAGCGGCAGTACTGCAGCTTTCATCATGACTATGGTCATGATACTGAGAAATGCCTCCAACTGAAGGATGAGATCGAGAAATTCATCTATTGAGGCTACCTCGGCAAATACGTCTGGAACCATTGCAACCAAGCACTCGAGGAGATGCCTTGACATCCACCCAATAAGGACAACAACATCAACCAATAGCTAGTATCATCAACATGATTTTGGGCCTTGGAGATGTGATGGGAGCAGGCAATCAGGTTGGAAGTCCAAAGAGACAGAGGATTGGTGACTTGATTTGTTTTTCTGATGATGATGTCTGAAGAGTTTAAACTCCTCATGATGATGCCATCATCATTTCAATAATCATGATAAATTATGATGTAAAAAGAGTTCTTATAGATAATGAAAGCTCCACAGACATCTTATTTTATGATGCTTTCCAATAAATGAAACTATCAATTGATTGATTAAGGTGAGTGAACACTTCCTTAGTCAGATTCTCAGAAGACTCCATAGCAGTAAAAGAAGAAATTATCCTACCCATAACCATCAGAATAAAGTGATGACAGCAAACTGAACAGCTGACTTTCCTTGTTATCCAAGTGTCTTTTGCCTATAACATAATTTTAGGAAAACCTAGACTTAACATATTTTGAGCAATCATCTTCACATACCACTTGATGGTCAAATTTCCAACTCGATGTGGAGTTAGTGAAATCTGAGGAGACTAAATACTTGCTTGCCAATGCTTCCTTGCTATGATCAAAGGCAAGAGACCAATAGATGCCCTACCGATTGAAGACCATAGGAAAGTGACAAATGAGCCTCGAGAGGAACTAGCAGAAGAGCTCATCACCATCATTTTTTGAGATGATCCAACTAGAATAATTTGGATTAGTTCCCAGCTGACAACTGTAATAGGGATCGATTGATGACCTTCCTTCGGATCAATATGGACATCTTTGCTTGGTCGACATTGGACATGCCAGGTATCCCTTCTGACATTATTGTTGATAAGTTGAATGGGAGTCCAGATCACCGATTAGTGCGGCAAAAGAAAAAAAGCTTCATCCCAGAGCGACAGCGGGCCATCGACGAGGAGGTCGATGTTGTGCTCTAATACCACTTATTAAGGGAGGAAAAAAAAAAGAGAGAGAGAAAAATACCATAAATAAATTAAGGTAATATAGATTGATCTCAAGCCTACATCCACGGGATGTGCAAGCTTCACTATGAGAGAAAAAAATCAAATAAATACAAGAGAAACTCGCCACTCAATCTTTGTACAAAGATTTATCAATAAGAAGCCCCAAAATCCTTACAAAAGCTCTTTGAAATTTTTCTTGAAGTATCTCTACATGACTAGAATGTCACCAGCTATTCAACGTAATAAATAGCTTATCAATCAGAACTATATATAGACTCTAGAATCATCAAAATAGTATTACACTAGGATACCAAGTCCAAAACAAACCCTAGATCAAATCTAGACTGTTAGATTATGATCGGCTCAAATTATGGCCTCTGATCTCTTGATCATAGTCGGCATGAATTATGGCCATCGGATCTTCATCGGATCGACTCACAGCCATCTGATCACACCAAAACACTGCCCCAATCAAATTCAAATTTGCCTTAGCCGTCTAATCTCGATCGATGGCTCTCTAGGCTGTTGGATTGTGCACTTCGTCAGGCCATCAGATTGTGCATGAAGCTCATCTAGGCCATCCATTAGTGCCAATATCTCCTACCATCGGATCGCTCCTAGAGCAATCCTTGCCATCCGATCCATGCACAGCTAGTAGACCGTGCCAAACCTCGATCCACGATGGATCGAACGGGCTGGCGCCCATGCTCATGGGCTGCGCATGTGCTTGGGCCGACCTAGCATGCTGTCGGGCTTGGCTCACACTGCCACCAGCCTATACCGGCTTATGGGCCTCTCCGATGGCCCATGGGCTATACTATCTGCTCCTAACTTTCTCTCATGTATATCTTCATCATCTGAACTCCGTTTGAGTTGTTCTTGAGCTTGTTGGATTTCGTTCATTATCTTAGACCTGTTGCTCCTTGAATTGATTTTGATGATTACAAAGCATTTGAGGGAATTACTAATGATCTTGGCTTGAAAAAAGACTTATTGTATTTCAGGGGCAAATTCGTAATTTTGTCAAGATCTGATTTAGAAGCCTCAAGAGCAAGAACTGAAGACGTACAATCTATTGGAGAAAATTTCAACATTTTTGGAAGTATATTTTGTAAGAAAACCAGATTTTTATTTTTAAGTCAACTCCATGAGTCGACTCATGGCTGAAAGGGCTGAACGGCATGCTGAAATTTTGGCCGGCACTCTCTATGAGTCAATCCCATGGGTCAACCCCTTGGCATGAGTCGACTCTATGAGTCGATCTCTACTACTTTGCAGGTCAAAATTACAGAACAGTCATTTTCTGTTCTGTTCTATAGAGGTTGACCCTATGAGTCGACCCATGAGCATGAGTCGACCCTATGAGTCGACTCCTGTGACAGAAAAGTTCCGCAACGGCTAGTTTTTAATCCATTTCAATTACATTTAATGCTCATTTAATATTCTCTAACGGCTCTATTTCAGCCCAGATTACTCTCCACCATTATTTGAAGTTATATAAAGGGACTTAAAGGAGGAAATCAAAAAAAAAGAGAGAGATCTTTGAAAAAGATTCTTCAAGCATTCTTTACAACTCTAAGCAAGAGCCCACCTAAAGTATTCAAGAAGCTTTTAATTCAAGTTCACCAACTCCTCAAGTGCTCATTCAAGTCTCCAACTATCTTGAGGAAATCAGAAAGAGCTTCCTTCAAATTGTGTAAAGTGTATTTAATGCCTTATTCGCTCATTAAAGGAGCTTCTTTTGTATTTCTGTGCTGTTAACTGTAATACACTTTTTGACTCATTATTTTTATTTTGGAAGGATTCCAAAATATGGAAAGATTGATCCGAACCTTGAATTGAATTGTATTGGGTTAGCTTGTATTCGAAAAATAAGTGGACTAGCTTAGGTAGCTAGAGTCGGAGGTTTCGATGAGTGTATTTCGGTTGAATATAATTTAGTAGATTGGAATTCTCAAGTAAGAGCTTGGGGAGTGGATGTAGGTGCAAGGTTGGCACGAACCACTATAAATCCTCTTGTTTGTGTGGTGCTTAATTGCCCTCCTTCTAAACTTCTTTATTCTCTTGCATTCCTGCATCCAACCATTACCCGTGCATCAATTACACTCTCCTTACTTATCTTGCTATTGTTAAATATTCTTCATAAGCTATAAGTTAAGTTTAAATTTTTAGAAACCCAATTCACCCTCCCCTCTTGGGTTACATAGCTGGGCAACAAGTGGTATCAGAGCCCGGTGCTCTAGTCCTACTTTGATCTAACCAATCAAAGAGCTAAAGATCTATGGCAACTCAAGTTGGCACTTCTCTAGTCGAGGGGCAGCCCACTAACCGACCTCCACTTTTCAATGGGTCAAACTATACCTATTGGAAAGCTCGGATGAAAATCTTCATTTAAGCACTTGACTATGATATGTGGAGTATCATAGTAAACGGACCATACACACCCACTAAAATTATTGATGGTATGGAATCAACCAAACCCGAAAAGGAATGGGATGAGGTTGATAAGAAAATGGCTCAACTAAATGCTAAAGCCATGAATATCTTGTATTGTGTCCTAGATGCAAATGAATTCAATCGTATTTCAACTTGCATGTCTGTGAAGAAAATATGGGATAGATTAGAAGTAACTTATGAAGGAACTAATCAAGTGAAAGAATCCAAAATTAACATGCTCGTGCATAAATATGAACTTTTTAAAATGGAACATGATGAATCTATAACTGAAATATTTACTCACTTTACTGATATTATAAATGGTTTAAAAATTTTTGATAAATCTTATTCTAACAGTGACCTCGTAAGAAAGATTCTTAGATCCTTACCAAGAACTTGGGAAGCCAAAGTGATCGCTATCTAAGAAGCTAAGGATCTGAACATCCTACCCTTGGAAGAGCTTCTAGGATCACTGATGACACATGAGCTGAGCATGAAACAACATCAAGAAGAAGAAGTCAAAAAGAAGAGGACAATCGCCCTCAAATCCATGGCTCAACTTGATGAAGAAACTGATGATACAGAAAATGAAGAGCAGGATGAAGAAATTGCTCTCATTACTAGAAGGTTTAAGAAATTTTTGAAGAAAAAAAATAAGAAATGAGGAAGAGGCCACCCATAAAAGGGAAATATAGCAAAGAAAAGGATAAAGATCAACCCCTTATTTGCTACGAATGCAAGAAATCGAGATATTTTAAGTCTGAATGCCCACAATTGAAGAAGGGTCCCAAAAAGTACAAGAAGAAGGTCATGATAGCTACTTGGAGTGGAAGTGATGAGTGAAGCTCTGAAGAAGAAGACTCAAATGAACAAGCCAACTTGTGCCTTATGGCACATGAAAATGAGGTAAATTCTGATACTCCTGTTGACTTTACCTTTGAAGAACTTCATGAAGCTTTTTATGATTTAATTGATGAACTAAAGAAGCTAGGGGTAAAGAACAAAGAGTTAAAATTAAAGAATCAATCTTTACTAAAATAAAATGAGAATATTTCAAATGAAAAATCTACCCTGCTTCAAGAAAATCTAAACTTAAAGAATGAAATTGCCAATCTAAAACCAATTGTTGAAAAATTCACCTTAAGTTTTAATAAACTGAATATGATTCTTGAAAATCAAAAGGCTGTTTATGATAAGGCTGGTCTTGGTTACAACCCCTTAAAGAAATAAAAGTTTCTAAAAAATATCTATGTAAACTCTTTAAATAATAAGTTCTCAAATATTACTTGCTTCAAATATGGTAAAATAGGTCACAAGTCATACACTTGTCTCTCTAACAAATTCTTAAATTCTAATGCAAAGAAAATATGGGTTCCGAAAGGAACCATTGTGACTAACCAAAAAGGACCCAAGAAAGTTTGGGTACCTAAAGTAAAAACTTGACTTTACCTTGCAGGTGTGTCTAGCATCCCAAGGAGCAAATCAGAAATGGTATCTTGATAGTGGATGCTCGAGATACATGACTGATGATGAATCTCAATTCATCACACTTGATGCTAAAAATGGAGGGATAGTCACCTTTGGAGACAATAGCAAAGGGAAGATCATCGGTATAGGTAACATTGGTATTACTCCCTCCAAGTACATTGAAAATATTTTATTAGTAGATGATTTAAAATATAATTTATTAAGCATCAGTCAATTTTGTGATAAAGGATACAAAGTTATTTTTGAATCTTCTGTTTGCATTGTAACTAGTCCTGTTAATGAAGGCATTAAATTTGTTGGGCATAGACATGGTAATATTTATATGGTAGATTTGAATGATCTATTCAAAATAAACATGCAATGCCTAGTATCCTTGAATGCCAAGATTAATGAGACTAGTTGGCTTTAGCATCGTAGGCTTACACATATTAGCATGCATTCACTTTCAAAACTTATTAAGAAAGAATTAGTTATTGGTTTACCCAAATTAAACTTTGAAAAGGATAGAATTTGTGATGCATGCCAACTAGATAAACAAATAAGAGTTTCATTCAAATCTAAAAATATTATTTCAACTACTAGGCCATTAGAATTATTGCATATGGATTTATTTGGATCTACTAGAACTACTAGTTTAGGAGAAAAACGATATGATTTTGTAATTATTGATGACTTCTCTCATTTTATATGGGTTTCTTTTTGGCACACAAGGATGAAACTTTTCAAATTTTTTCTAAATTTTATCGAAAAGTCACAAACAAGAAAAGTTTTTCAATTCAAAATATTCGAAGTGATCATGAAATCGAATTTGAAAATCAAGATTTTGAAAAATTTTGTGATGAAAAAGGAATAGGACATAACTTTTCGGCACCTAGAACACCCCAACAGAATGGAGTAGTAGAAAAGAAAAATAGAACCCTTGAAGAAATAGCCCGTACCATGCTATGTGAAAGCAACCTTCCAAGATACTTTTGGACGGAAGCTATTAACACAGCATGTTACATATTGAATCGTACTTTAATTAGACAAATTTTAAAGATAACTCCCTATGAGCTTTGAAAAGGTAGAAAACCAAACATTGTATATTTTTATATTTTTGGTTGCCGATGTTTTGTGTTAAACAATGGTAAAGAAAGACTGAAAAAATTTGATGCAAAATCCGATGAAGCGATTTTTCTTGGTTACTCCTCTTCTAGCAAAGCCTTTAGAGTTTTCAACAAAAGAACCTTAGTAGTAGAGGAGTCAATACATGTTGTCTTTGATGAAACTAATGATCTTCCTTCAAGGAAGAATGAAGGTTTTGATGATGCATATCCTCTTATAGAAGGAATAAAGGAGATCAATCTAAAAGATTCAACAATTCAAGATGATGAAGAACTTGAAGACAAACAAAATGAGGAAGGTGAAGAACGACAAGAACAATCTCAAGGTATAAATAATCTACCCAAGGAATGGAGGTATGATCACAATCACCCCAAGAAACTAATCATTGATGATCCTACACATAGTGTAAGAACTCGTTCCTCACTTAAAGATGCACTCAATCATTTTGCTTTTGTCTCTCATCTTGAACCTAAAACTATAGACGAAGCTGAAAAAGATTATAATTGGATTAATGCAATATAAGAAGAACTTAATTAATTTGAAAGAAATAACGTATGGACCTTAGTATCAAGACCTAAAAACTACTCAATAATTGGCACAAAATGGATCTATAGGAATAAATTGGATGAACATGGAAATGTGATAAGAAATAAAGCAAGATTAGTTGTAAAAGATTATAATCAAAAAGAAAAAATTGATTTTGATGAGACTTTTGCACCTGTTGCTAGATTAGAGGCAATTAGACTTCTACTTGCTTATGCTTGCTTTATGAAATTTAAATTATTCCAAATGGATGTCAAAAGTATTTTTTTGAATGGTTATATCGCTGAAGAAGTTTATATAGAATAACCTCCAGGTTTTGAAAATCATGCTTTTTCTAATCATATTTTTAAATTAAATAAAGCTCTATATGGTTTGAAACAAGCATCCAAGGCTTGGTATGAAAGGCTAAGCAAATTTCTACTTAATAATGATTTTTCAAGAGAAAATGTAGACACAACTCTTTTCATTAAAAGAAATCAAGATGATATATTAGTTATACAAATATATGTTGATGATATTATTTTTGGATCTACTAATGAAACTCTTTGTCAAGATTTTGCAAAGCTCATGCAGGGGGAGTTCAAGATGAGCATGATGGGAGAACTCACATTCTTCCTCGGACTCCAAATCAAACAAATAAAGGAAGAAATCTCTATCATCCAAAGTAAGTACACAAGAGAATTACTCAAAAAATTTGGAATGGAGAACTCCAAACTGATTGGCACATCCATGAGCCCATCATGTAAGCTTGACAAGGACGAAGAAGGTAAAAGTGTAGATTTAAAATTTTATAGAGGCATGATTGGTTCTCTATTATATTTAACTGCTAGTAGATCTGATATTATGTTTAGTGTTTGCCTATGTGCTCGTTTTCAATCAAATCCAAAAGAATCACACTTGAATGCAGTTAAAAGAATCCTTAGATATTTAAATGATACACAAACTCTAGGATTATGGTACTCTAAGAACTCATTAATTGACTTAATAGGATATTCAGATGCCAATTTTGCTGGATGTAAATTAGATAGAAAAAGTACTAGTGAAACTTGCTAATTTCTTGGAGTTAACCTAATCTCATAGTTTAGCAAGAAACAAAACTCGGTAGCTCTGTCTACAGCCGAGGCTGAATACATTGCAGCCAAAAGTTGTTGTGCTCAAATCTTGTGGATTAAGCAACAACTCGAAGACTTTGGTATCAAACTCAATGAAACTCCCATAAGATGTGATAACACTAGTGCCATAAATCTCACTAAAAATCTAATTCAACATTCTAGGTCAAAACATATTGAAATCAGGCATCATTTCATGAGAGAACATGTCCAAAATAAAGACATAATTCTTGACTATGTTTGTACTGAAAAATAATTAGCTGACATCTTTACCAAGGCCTTAAGTGAAGATAGATTTTATGAAATTAGGAGAGAACTAGGAATCCTTGATCCATCTGCTTGAGTGTCTCTCTGATTTTAAGGTATCATCACCAAAAATCCTCTTAGCTTAATTCTCATCTTTTTCTTTTGAGATCAAAAACCCAAAATTATCATTCTCATAATCAATTCTTGGGTAAACATACTTCTCCTAATGTTTTAAATTTTTTTTCGAAATTATTTCATTATTTTTTTGATTTTCTCTATGCCATGAGTCGACCCCCAGGGTCGATCCTAGGGTAAACTTGTAATTTTGACTAAATCCTTCGGATGCTTTCTTTTTGTTGGAAAACCTCCCTTGAGCCGACCCAACTCTTTGTCTTCTTCCTTCCACCAAGCCAAAAGACTCCCTCTCTTCTTTCTCAAACCCAAGTTTTTCCCCAAAACTCTTCTCCCATCATCTCTCACCCTCTAAATCACCCTCTTGGAACCAAGATCCTCCCTTTTCTCCTTCTCCATTTGGAGCGAGTCAAGCTTACCCTAGACTCTACCCGTCTTCTCCAAATCGGCACTCCTCTTCTCCAAAATCCTTATCTTTCCCCTAAAAATCTTTTATCTCTTCTCATATTTACTCTCCTAAGTTCCTTGCCTGCTCTGCTTGTGCAAATGGCTCCGAAGATGAAGCTTCCATAGAGGAGGAAATCAGTTCGCGGGTTGGAAGAAAGTGTGCGACGGAAAAGACAAACAACCGAGGCCACTTCTGCTTCAAATCCTGCTCCTGCATCTGCTCCAGCTATAACTCAGTCTCCAATCAGCCCTAGTAAGGTACCCCTTTCCGATATGAAGGTAGAGCCCGGCAAAAATATTGATTTCAGATTTTTTAAAAAGGAAGGGTTCTCTATCGGATCAAAAATTAAGAACCAAGGTTAGAAATTCTACTGCTCTCTAAAAGAAAATATTTATGTGGATCTTGTTAGGAAATTTTATCTGAATTTGGGATACAGCAATGAAACAATAAAATCTACAGTAAAGGATATAAAAATTAGCCTAGATCCTAAGCTCTTGGGGAAAATTCTTCATTTATCCTGTGAGGAATACACAAACATAGAACTCCCAGTTAAGGAAGAGGGAATAAATGTAATTCTAGGAAGAACCTTCACTGGAAGCCTAAACAAATTAGAGGCTAAGATTCTTTCCATTGAGATGAGGCTGCTACACCAAATGGTAACCAAGTTATTTTTTCCTAGAAGTGATAGACATGATCTCCTCTCTGATCGGGACATCTGCATTATGTATCATGTTATTACTCAAACCTCCCTGAACCTCCCGACATTGATGATTGAGGCTATGAGAGAGACCTTGAATAGGTCCAAGGCACATTTGCCTTTCGGTATGGCTATCACTTTAGTATTTAGGAGGTTTGGAGTTAGCTTTGAGGGGGAGGTAGTAGCTAGGCTATCTCACTCCGACACTATCAACCGTCATACTCTGCACCACATGGGATTTTTCAAGACTGATGGTGGTTGGACAAAGGGTGTGGAAGAGAGAGCTGAGGACAAAGCAGAGGAGGAAGGACCATCATCACCTCTCTGTGATCACAGGGCTGTATCTCCAGATATTCAGTTTGTTTCTGACCATGAGACTGGGCCATCAGAGTCTGCGAGAAGGCACACTTCAGTTCAGCAGCCGGACAGCAGAGCACATCTTTCAGAGATCAGATTGGCTGATGATCAGATAGAGATGATATCTCAGCGTGTAGCTTCCATACTCTCATGTTAGTTGGGTACTTCAGCTTTTGCTTAGAGATCGACATCTCACGATGTATCTGATTAGACACTGATCCCCCACATCTTCACTATTTTTCAGATGATTTCTGATCAGTCAGTATGCATCGAGCAGCTTGAGGGTTGTATAATGAGACTGACTGGCAGAGTATTTGACTTGCAGAGGCAAGTGCTAGCTCTGGCCCATCCACAGCCACATGAGGATATCACTGAGGTCTCAGACCTATCTGCGGAGGCAGCCAGACTGCGAGGAGTCTTAGAGAGTGGCTTTGACTTTCTGAGGAGAGAGATCAGGGGCTCTAGTGAGCATGCTTCCACTCAGTTCACTGCACTGCTACAATCTGTTTCAAGAGCTTTGAACCTTCTGGACACCATTAGACTATCTCTTGTAGCTCAGTCCTTTGCTTCTCAGCCTTCAGGATCTTCTCACCCATCCACTCGTGCTGGCACCTCTACCCGTGGCAGAGGCAGACGCGATCGAGGTCGAGCTCGTGGACATGATCCTTCATCTCCTCACCCCATCTCTGATTCATCAGACTTCGATCCATCCAGTCATGATATCTATTAGATCCAGTGTAATCTGTCTTTTCTTTAGTTTTTGTCTAGGATCTATCTTGTAGGCCATGTAATGCAATGTTGACTGATTGACTCTTGGATAGTTTCTATCCATGTCTTTTATACTCTAAGTCAACACTTATGTATTGAAACATCTTTGTACTCACTCATCCTTTAGATATATATATATGTACTTTAACTTTCAATGAATATCTCTGATCAAATGAAGTTACTTTTAAATTCTGAAATACTTGAATAGCAATATCTTTTCAATGAGCAAATTGATATATTTTTTTACGATTGCTATATTGAGGAGGAGAAAAACAATAAGCAATAAAGAAGGAAGCTAAAAATGTAAAATTGATCCCATCAAAAGGAAGGAATAGAGAAAATATATTCAAAAAAAGGAGGAAAGTAAAGAATCTCAATTGATGTTGTCAAAAAGGGAGAGTAGAGCATCGAGATTGAGCAATAAGAGCAATAAAGATTGAACATTAGCAATAAGAGCAATAAAGATTGAACATTAAGTAAATTATTATGTCAAATGAACTTATAAGCAAATTTTAAATTTATCTTTAAACTGCTTATGATGCATTTCGTTACAATACTTGGCTATAATATCTAAGTGATGCATCTTCATACATTTAAAATTCATGTTCAATACTTTCTATATGCTTTTGCTCAAGTATTTTGTCATCATTAAAAAGAGAGATTGTTGCTCCTTGAATTGATTTTGATGATTACAAAGTATTTGAGGAGATTACTAATGATCTTAGCTTGAAAAAAGACTTATTACATTTCAAGAGCAAAATCGTAATTTTGTCAAGACCTGATTCAGAGGCCTCAAGAGCAAGAACTGAAGACGTAAAATCTATTGGAGAAAATTTTAATATTTTTGGAAGTATATTTTGTAAGAAAACCAAGTTTTTATTTTTGAGTCGACCCCATGAGTCGACTCATGGCTTAAAGGGCTGAAAGGCATGCTGAAATTTTGGCCGGTACTCTCTGTGAGTCGACCCCTTGGCATGAGTCGACCCTATGAGTCGACCTCTGCTGTTTTGCAGGCCAAAATTATAGAACAGTCATTTTTTATTCTGTTCCATAGAGGTCGACCCTATGAGTCGACCCATGAGCATGAGTCGACCCTATGAGTCGACCCCTGTGACAAAAAAGTTTCGCAACGACTAGTTTTTAACCCATTTCAATTGTATTTAATGCTCATTTAATATGCTCTAACGGCTCTATTTCAATCCAGATTACTTTCCACCATTATTTGAAGTTATATAAAGGGACTTAAAGGAGGGAATCAAAAAAAAAGAGAGAGATCTTTGAAAAAGGTTCTTCAAGCATTCTTTACAACTCTAAGCAAGAGCCCACCTAAAGTATTCAAGAAGCTTTTAATTCAAGTTCACCAACTCCTCAAGTGCTCATTCAAGTCTCCAACTATCTTGAGAAAATCAGAAAGAGCTTCCTTCAAATTGTGTAAAGTGTATTTAATGCCTTATTCGCTCATTAAAGGAGCTTTTTTTGTATTTTTGTGCTGTTAACTGTAATACTCTTTTTGAGTTATTATTTTTTATTTTGGAAGGGTTCCAAAACATGAGAAGGTTGATCCGAACCTTGAATCGGATTGTATTGGGTTGGCTTGTATCCGAGAAACAAGTGGACTAGCTTGGGATAGCTAGAGTCGGAGGTTTCGTTGAGTGTATTCAGGTTGAATACAATTTAGTGGATTAGAAATCTCAAGTAGGAGCTTGAGGAGTGGATGTAGGTGTAAAGTTGGCACCGAACCACTATAAATCCTCTTGTTTGTTTTGTGCTTAATTGTCCTCCTTCTAAACTTCTTTATTCTCTTGCATTCCTGCATCCAACCATTACCCGTGCATCAATTACACTCTCCTTACTTATCTTGCTATTGTTAAATATTTTTCATAAGCTATAAGTTAAGTTTTAATTTTTAGAAACCCAATTCACCCCCCCTCTTGAGTTACATAGCTGGGCAACAAGACCTCATTCTGGGCTTATTATGGATCGAATCTTGAGATATTTTTTTAACAATCTCTATCTTAACTCGATATTCGACCTCCATCCATCTTTGAGAGTCTGTGATCCATCTCACCCCTATGCTTTGAGGCATGCCTGCTATCTCATGGATGGACAAATGTGAGAGTTGAGCCTGACCGTTGGATCCCACCTCCATCATGGGCTATGTTCACTTTGACCAAAGATCTGCTCAAAAAAAATTTCTACAGTAATAGAAACTTTACTCTGTGATGTCACTTCTCATCCTCTCGAATCTCGCATCTCATGCCTGATCTACCTCTACCTAGAGCTCTACCTCGCTTTGAGCTCTCCTAGCTCTTAAAGCTCCACATCGCACTAGACTCCCTACTAGATAGTAATGTCCTCTCTTGATCTTCTTCCTCTCTAATATTATCCTATCACCATGCATGATCTTTAGGATTCTATCACCAGCTACCCATGTATAGCCATTTAAATCCAGTCTACTTAGTGAGATAAGATTCCATCTGAAATCAGGTATGTATCAAACCTTACCTTATCTGCTCACTGCATCATCATGTATCCTCTAGTTGACTATTTCGATGCCTCTAATCGCATAGCTCGATTCATTTGACAGATAAATAGTATCCTCATTACTCTTTAAGGAGTCAAACAACTTCTCTCTGCAATATACATGATGAATGCATGCAGAATCTAAAATCCACTATTCGTAAGAAATAGATACCTTATTAGATATCATTAGAATATTATCCTCTGACTCGCTACTAGTTGTCTCTACAGTGCCCTCATTTGATCTCTGAGTTGTAGACAATCTCTAATACGATATCCTAACTCGTCATACCAGTAGCACCTGATCTTAATGGGGTCCCTCATCTTGGATCTGGATTGTCCTCCTTGCGATCCTCTACCGCTCCGTCTGCTGCCACTTGCTCCTTTAAAAATCGTCAAAGTTGAGCTACCGCCATATGAGCTTGAAGTCTGATTTTCTCATCTAAAATCTCATTATGAAGAATCACTATAGTGATCTCATCCATTTTGATGGTGCTCTTTCTCACTAGAAGAGCAGTTACCAAGGACTCATACAAAGGAGGAAGCGATCCTAGCAAGACCAACATTCTGATATTTTCCTAAACCTTCTCATCTATAATGGGAATATCAGTGAGAATCTTTTAGAAGTGACTGAGATGCTCCTACATGCTCTGTCCCTCGTCTATCTATAGTTGGTAAAACTACCTCCAGAGAAAGAAAGTATTGGTGAGGGACTTCACGTTGGTCGAAGAAGTCTCATCAAGTACATGAATCACCACCTCATCCGCTAGATACAAGCAGATGATACTCATCATTTACATCTGTAGCCACTTTCAAGTCTTCTTGTCCATGGTGGTCGGCTTTTTCTCATACAAGAGAGCATCGATCAATTCATATTGGATGAGCACGTCCTTCACTCTTATCATAAAAAGAAATTGCTCTTTTCATTGATTCAATTGATCTATATCTTGATTGTGCTTGTCTTCTCCATCTTTAATCTTGATCAATACCATCTTTGCCTAGATTGTCTGATACCACTTGTCCATGATAATCAAACTCTAATACTAATTGTTATGCTTTAATATCACTTGTTGAGGGTAGAAGAAAGAGAGAGAAAAATATTACAAATAAATCAAGATAACATGGATTGACCTTAAGCCTACCTCCATGGGACATGCAAGCTTCGCTATGAGAGAAAAAAAATAAAAAAAATTATAAAAAAAATCACCACTCAACCCTTGTACAAAGATCTCTTAACAAAAAATCCTAAAATTTTTATAAAAATTCTTTAAAATCTTTTTTAAAGCTTTTCTACATGATCAGAATATCACCAGCTATCCAACACAATAAACAACTTGTCAATCAGAGCTATATAGGCTCTAAAATTATCAAAATAGTGTTACACTAGAAAATCGAGTCCAAAACAAATTCTAGATCAATTCTGGATCGTCTGATCATGATCGGTTTGAATCAGAGCCATCTGATTGTGTAGAATCTGCCCTTTGATCTCTTGATCATAGTTGGCATGAATTGTGGCTGTCGGTTCTTCACTGGATCAGCTTACAGCCATCTGATCATGCCAAAACATAGCCTTGATCAAACTTGGATTCGCCTCAGCCATTCGATTGTGACTGATGGCTCTCTAGGCCATCGGATCATGCACTCCTCTAGGCCATCAGATCATGCATGAAGCTTATCTCAATCGTTCGTTAGCATCAATATCTCTTGCCGTTGGATCGCTCCTAGAGCAATCCCTGCCATCTGGTCCATGCACGGCTGGTAAATCATGCCAAACTTTGGTCCATGGTGGATCAAATGGTTTGGTGCCCACGCTCATAGGCCACGCACATGCATGGGCCGACCCAGTGCCAGCACATTGTCGGGCTTGGCCCGCATCGACCCATGGACTGCACCACTTGCTTCCGACCTTTTGTCGTACGTATCTTCACCGTCTGGACTCCGTTTGGGCTATTCTTGGGCTCATTGGATTTTGTTCATCATTCTGAACCTCATTCTGAGCTTATTATGGATTGAATCTTAAGATATTTTTCTCAACAGTCGATAAGCTGGGGATGATGAGATTCATTCGGGAAGTATAATATCCGAAATGGATCTCCAATATTGTCAGGGTCATAAAAGCCAAAAGTAAGTGGAGGATCTATATTAACTATACCAACCTCAATAAAGCTTGTCCAAAAGATAGCTCCCACTCCCAAGGATTGACCAACTCGTCGATGCTACCTCAGGACATCAACTCTTGAGCTTCATGGATATCTTTTTAGGATACAATCAAATTCGAAAGGGATTCGAAGATGAGGAGAAGACCTCATTCATAACTGACAAAGATCTGTATTGCTATAAAATGATGTCTTTTAGTTTGAAGAATGCAGATACAATTTATTAGTGTCTCATCAATAAGATGTTCAAATATCAAATAGGTCGCAACATAGAGTTCCACATCGATGATTTACTCATCAAGAGCATAAAAGTAGATCGACATATTATCAACCTCGAGGAAGCTTTCAGTGAGCTACAACAACATCAGATGAAGCTAAACTCGAATAAGCGTGTCTTCGAGGTCACATCAAAAAAATTTCTTGGCTTTCTCATAACTCAACAAGGGAAAGAGGTCAACTCGGAGAAAATCCAAGCTCTCCTTGATTTGAAGCATCGGACCACCAAGCAGAACATCCAAAACTTAGCCGATCAAGTCATAGCTCTCAGCTGATTCATCTTCAGGTTGGCTAAGAAGTGCCTTTCCTTCTTCAAGGAAATCATGTAGATAAAGACTTTTGAGTGGATAGATGAGTACCAAACTACTTTTGAGGATCTCAAGTAGTATCTCGGATCCCCTCCACTCCTCTCCAAGCTAGAGGGAGGTGAGTTGTTGTCATTACACCTAGCTATTTCACCTAATGCTATTAGTTCGGTTCTAGTTCGAGAGGATGTAGAAACCCAAAAAATAGTATACTACACAAGTTAGATTCTCTGAGATGCAAAGACCATATACTCTAAGGCTGAGAAGATGATCTATGTGGTCATCACTTCTACACAGTGTCTTTGGTCCTACTTCCAAGCCCATTCAATTGTCGCCCTTACTGATCAGCCTTTGAAGGTGATTCTTGAAAGGATCGACACCTCTAGGTGCATTACGAAGTAAGAGATAGAGCTTAGAGAATTTGACATCAGCTTCTAGCCCTGATCGATAATAAAGGCCCAAGTACTAGCTGATTTCCTCATGGAATGCAACATTCAAGATGAGGAACTATCCTGGACAAGATTCGAGGACATAAAAAAAATTTCATAATGAATCGTACACATCGGTGGAGCCTCGAACATGGAGGGATGCAGAGCAGAGCTGATTCTTGCTAATTTGGATGGAGCTATAATTGAATACACTCTCCGATTTGACTTCCAAGCCTCAATAATGAGGCCGAGTATGAAGTCCTGATCGTCGGACTTCATCTTGTGACAGAGCTGGAAGTGGAGGACATCAAAGTCTTCACTGATTCATAGCTCATCATTGGATAAGTCTGAGATGAATATGAAGCCTGAGGTTCAACATATTCCAAGGACAAAAAATGCTTGAGCCGACACCCTCTCCCATCTACCACCTTAGGGTTGACTCACCACAACAGGCAAGTCTTCATCGAAGGTCTGTAGGTTTAGAGTATCGAGGAGCCTATAGTTCTTTAGGTCAAATATGAGCCAAGCTGGATGGATCCAATCATTAACTATCTGGATAAGGGAGAACTATCTTTCAACCCCATCTAAGCTCGCGTGATCAAACGACAAGCACTATGGTATGTGATCCTCGATGGAAGACTCTACAAAAGATTTTTCTCCCTACCTCTTCTCTGATATCTACTACCCTCCAAAGCCAACTATACCTTCAAAAAGTCCACAAGGGCATTTGTAGTAATTACTCAAGAGGCAGATCGCTTGCTTGCAAGCTCATCCGATAGGGGTATTACTGGCCAATCCTGCAAAAGAAAGCCATCGGCCTTGTGAAACAATGTGAGCAGTGCTAAAAGTATATCAATATCTAGAGAAGGCCTATAATCAAGCTCACATCAATCATCACCCCTTGCCCATTCATCATGTGGGGAATCGACATCCTCGGACCCTTCCCACAAGCGATTGGATAAAAAGAATTTCTTATGATGGCGATCAACTACTTTATTAAGTGGGTCAAAACCAAGCCCTTGGCATAGATTACTAAGGCAAAAGCTCGAGAATTTGTGTGAAAATCAATCATTTGTCGATTTAGGCTTCCTCAAGTCATCATCACAGATAACAGGCACCAATTTCATAGTCAAAAGTTCAAGGACTTTTGTATAAAGTTTCATATCGACCATAAGCTTACCTCAGTCGGACATCCACAATTTAATGAAAAAGCCGAGGTGACCAATCATACCATTTTGCAGGGATTAAAAACCAAACTTGGCTAGGTGAAGGGACTTTGGTAGATATGCTCTACAGCATTCTATGGGCCTAACAAACTATGCCTAGGATGGTAATTGGAGAAACTCCCTTCAATCTCATCTTTGGGGCCGGAGCTATCATTCCTATCGAGAACAGGATACCATTGATCAGACTCGAGCTCTACAATGAGCAAAAGAATTACGACCGACTTCAAACAAGCTTAGATTTACTTCAAAAAATAAGAGAAAAAGCTTGGGTCAGGATGACATCATACCAACAATCGATAGCTCGTTACTACAATGTCTAAGTTAAGGCCAAAGCTTTTCGACTTGGCAATCTTGTTATGAAATAAGTTGAAGCATCCAGGTCCATGGAACAAGGCAAGTTGACTCCAAACTAGGAAGGACCATACTGTATTTCTAAAGTCTTCCAACCTGGAGCATTTGGGCTGGAGACTCTCAACGGCACTCAGATCCCTCGAATGTGAAACTTTAAAAATCTTCTAATGTACTATCAGTAAGATATGTGATCATTTTGTCTTTATCAATAAAGTTGTGTCTCTTCAAATTCCATACCTATTCCTTGTTAAAATGACTAGTGAGAGGGTTTAACTAGGATCAATCATTTGAACTGACCAAAGATGATGATATAACCCTCTGCGCTCGACCACCTCGCACCACTTCGGACAATATCCCATAAAAGATCTCTTAGAATGAAAGAGCTGTTGATCAACACTGCTGCAACTTGGATGACATCTGTCTCTGATATTTATCACGCATTCTGATACCACCTGGCTTTGATACCAATTGTTGGAGATCTGGTACCACTTGTTGCAGTAGAAAAAAAGAAGAATAAAAAAAGTATAATTAAATATATGGATTAGCTCAAGACCTACCTCCATGGGACATGCAAGCTTCACTTATGAGAAAAAATAAATACAAGTGGAGACACACTCTCAACTCTCATATACCAACCCTCTCTCTCAACCTAGAAGCACTCACCTATACAATGCTCTCAAATATAACCCAAGGAGACCCTATCATAGACCTACCATATCAGGGTTCTCGATACCCCTGGACATTCTCTATGATGCTCTAAACCACTACATCATGCCCCACCCTCTATCTCTAGACCACTCCCACAATCGTTCCAGGATATTCCCGACTGCTATTGATGCCTCTGATGGTCTCCCTGAGATGCACTCTCGATCTCTCTGAGATGCTCTCTCGATCTTTCTGAGACACGCTCTGGTCTCCCTGAGATGCCCTCTCGATCTTCTTAAGATCCGTTGAGATGCATTGAGTCGCACACCTCCTCCACAGCTGTCAGTCCTCTTTTATAGGGTCAAAACTCTCTCCAGATCAAAGACACAGTCCTGATCGAAGTCCATGATTGTTTCTGATTGTCAGATCCCTTCCGCATGCTATCCTGACCCCTCGATCATGCTCCTGCCCACCTAATCATGCCTGATCATGCCCACTCACCACTAGAACCATTGGATCGCTCTCCACAAGCTTTTTGGATCGTTGGATTGCACAAATCAGCCCATGAGCCATTTTTAGCCTCTACACCACTTCGATCCACGACGGCCGCATGGTTCGCAACTTTTCATGCGGTCCATCATGGACTACACTAAATCCTCGCTCCCCACATGTCGGGTGCATGCCTGGGCCGCGTACCCATGTGCCTGGGCCATGTATCCCATGCATCCTGCAAGCCTGTGCATGCCTGCAGGCCTCGCCCTCCTACAAGCCTATGCATGCTGCATCTCCGGGCCTGTTTCTAGGCTCCTTGCATCATGCGCTACGTGTTGAACTTCTCCGTATCTGATCTTCGCTGCTGTAGATCGAATTCGAGGCACCTGATCTCAACAAGAGTAGTAGCATTTTAAAGTTGACATCAGACTAGCAAGACCAAAATATATTTTATTCAAGTCTTATGTAAGCTTGTTACAAAAGTGACCGATAATAAATGCCTAGAAAAGTGACAAACATTAAATGCTTAGGAAACACAATCCTTCAATGCACAACTTTTTACAGATATCTCAATCCTGACCAAGATCTCTAAAAAAAGTATTTGGCAAAATGCCAAATATGATGATAACAAATCACAGGATATTCACTCCTCAAACTGAACCCTGATGACTGGATTGGCAAACTAATTTCTCAAAGATATCTTAGCCTAGGCTAAGACCTCTAAAATACTAGTCAGTAAGGCATCGACGATAAGGGGATATCCTGACTAAGTTAGAACCTCCATAAGTGAACTTAAAGATATCTCAGCACAAGCTAAGACCTTTGAATATTAGTCTAAAATAATTTGATGATAATAAAGAAATATCCTGACCCAAGTTAGGATCTTTGTGGGATCTTCGGAATTAATCCGAAGACACGACCGAAGTCTTCAACTCGACTGACTCTGCCTGATGCTAAAAGAGACATAGATGAATGTACATCAGCAAGTCTATATTAGAGGTCCATATTAGAAAGCTACACGAACCTGATGACTTGATGGAACCTTGAAAAATGCAAACAAATGTATCATGACTCAGGTTGAGAACTTCGAATATCAGTCAAAATAGTTCGACGAATGGCATCCTCGAAACTAACCCAAGGACATGGCAGGTCCCGCCCGACCAAGTTGGGATAAACTTCGAGGATCTACATCGACAACAGAGAGATATCTTGGCCTAGGTTAGGATCTCTATAATTGAATATCTTAGAAATGACTGACGACAAGCCACAAGGTTAAAAATCAATCGATAACTTGACAAAAACCTCGAGGATGGACTATAGTGAGCCAAACATCAAGCATGTAAACACTCAAGTAAAGTAAATATAATTTGCTTTTCATTAACTTAATATGTTTTTATGAAGAGGTACCCAACCATTAGAAAAGCAAATACAAAATGGGTGAGGACCTAATCCTCATCCAAAGAGAAAGCCCCTACTTCCTTATTACTGTTGTAGGGAAGGAGGCACCTCAGGTTAGCTTCGAGACTATATGCTTTACCTGGGCCTAACAATTTTTAAAGCCCTCAATGAAGCTAGTAGTGACAAGATTGACGACCTCCTCATCGTATTCTATCAAGGCTCTAAATTTGTCAGTGAAGCGGTCTCGGACCACATCGGGAATCCACAAGGAGGAGCCAAAATCCTTACCACTTCCACCAGGCCGAGAAGGGCTCACCCTAGGTCCCGTAGAAGGAGTTGGAGCCCTACTCGACAAGGAAGCATGAGATGACCCAAAAGCGATGGTAGGGGATTGTCTTGACTTAGAGCTTCTTGTCCTTTTGGACAAGGGTTCTCCATGGAATACAACCATTCTTTTCTTTTCCAATTGCTTCATAGACCAAGTTGATGGCATCATAGTTGCTAAAAGGAAGAAAGAACTCTAATGAGTACTACGATGAGAGAGGTGACTGAGATGGCAGAATTCTATCTGATAAATTATCTACTTATATAGACTCTGAACAGTGTGGATATGGCCCTCAAACAAACGGGCATGCCACGCATCTAGCTCTAGGGCGACGGTGTTCATGCACCTTCGATCCCATAGGCAGCCCTTAAAGGATGCCTTGAAACTGCTCGCATCCTACCATATGGTGAATTGTGATAGGCTAAAGGGCGATTCCTAAAGATTAACTCCCTCGGGAACAACATAAGACATTTAATCATCTTTGAGCAATTAAGCGATAACCGATGGCTCTTAACCTCCTAAAATAGAAATAATAACCTTCATCGAGCCATCCATCCAGCATAAATGCTTCAAGATTCGTGAAGCACCAAATCTATTCAAAATGATTAAAGCATAATTCCTGAAGCAACTCTCCAAATCGAGACCGAATCCTATGAAGTGATGTGATAATTCATCTGGAGATCCGACACCATGGATTTGCCAACTCGCACAAGCTCTGAGAACTACTCCCTTCATCCAAAGTAACCATTTCAGACTCGAAAGTGGAGGGCAAGTGTTACGGGATCATACCACCTTAATCAATATCCTTGGGACTCATCCTCAGAAATCCCAAATCAATGGAAGCATCGATGTGGGCGATGATGGTGAGCTCCATCAAATCTGTCATGAAGCATCGAAATGAGGCCATCTCATCAGCTTCTATCCAATCCTTAGCTTAGAGTACCACCAACCCCTGGGTCGACGTATTATTAATGACAGGAATAGAATCCTACAACCAACACTGGTTCGGACTCCTACCAACCTTCGAGTCGGTAACTTACTGACCACAAAAGATAAGGTTCCTCGATCTGCTTGGATGCAAACCTCCTTGGGATGACACCTCGACCACAGGCCAAACTCGACCAAATGACCTATTATGCTATGTGGGTAATCAGTTGGAATCTTTCAACAAACTTTTGGAACATGGCCATGTCAGACACCCACGATTAATAACTTAGTGGGTGGATGTCCTATCCTAATAGCCTATGGGTCTAGGCACAACAAACTCCGACACCTCTCTATATAAAGGTAATAAGAAGACCTCCAAAGGTATGCTTACAAAAGGCCAAAAGCATATTTAATATCTCTCTCTCACTGTACTCAAGCTCCAACTGACTTAGGCATCGGAGGCTCTCCTGCTAGATCTAGAGCACCCCTCCTTCTACATGGCGGACTTCTTTTATAGGTTATCTGTTAGCCACTACTACAAAATGAGGCTACGATAGTGGTTCGCAGCTGCTGTCGTAGCCAAAAAAATCATTACCAAAGTCTATGATAGTAGTAAAATAGCCGCTGCCACTGTGACCGTCGTTGTAGGTCTATGGCAGCAGTTATTGTAGCAATTGGATCAGCTGCTGCCATAGACAAAGTATGGCAGCGGTTCTGCAACTGCTGTTATAAAAAAATTATCGTAGCAATTATCCAATCGCTACCATAGCTTTTATAGCAGTGGTTGCCTAACTGCTGCCATAAAGTCTATAGCAGTGGTTGTCCAATCACTACTATAGCATAGCTATTGCAGTGGTTGTCCAACTACTACCGTATTGACTATAGCAGGGTTATCCAACCATGGCCATATGGCAGGGACTAGAGAGAGATCAGTTGGCAGGTCGGCTACCGATGAAGGTGGCGGTAGCTCTGACAGGCTACGACGAATGGTGAGGTAGGGGGCGGCGGTGCGGCGGTGGGGCCATGATGGGGCTGTAGCATGATGGGGCCGCGGTGACCCCGCAGCGAGGCCGTGGGGTTCGACTAGAGAGAGATCGCAAAATGCTTAAGCTCAGGCTGTTGCTAGTTAACTACTTAAGTTATTATATACAGATCATTCATTTCTTTCATAACCAATGTGAGACTATCACAATCAACTATAGGTTGGATCTCTCGCAGTGGTTATAGATAACCATTGCCATAAGTCATCCTATGACAGTGCTGTCATAGGTCCATCTATGACAGGGGTTGGTGATAACTGCTGCCATAGATAGAGATATAGTAGCGATTATACCTAACTATGACCATAAGTTCGAGATATAACAGCGGTTAGTAAATCACTGCCATAGATCTGTAGTGGTAGTTATTATGCAACCGCTATTATAGAGGCAGAATATAATTTTTTTCTATTTTTTTGATTATAAAATAATTTTTCTCTACCATAAGGGCTCATATATATGCGGTTCGGATGTTACGATCACCACCGTACAAATGATTAAAATAGTAGCAAAAGTCATTTATCTAAATAATTATCTTAATCAGATGCAGTTTGACTTTTTGATCACTTATTTTTATTTAATGGTCAAAATTATTCTATGCTAAAGTAACCATGATAATAATGTTTGATTGAAGTAAAATTTTGATAGTGTAATATAAATATCATTAAAATTATCATTATCAATTTGATCCAATAGTGGTCTCTATCTATTAGATTATCATATGGCCATTCGTGATCGTCAAAATCAAATTTTAATGATCGATAAATTTAGGACTATCGGATCGAGGTGGTTTTTTATGATAATACTCTAATGATAATATTTAGATAATGAATGGTGAAGATGAACTTTAAATTTTAAAATTATATCATATTCAAAGAAAAATAAAAAAAATTTATATTCTGTCTCTATAGCAGCGGTTGAAGAATAACCACAGCTATAGGATCTATAGCAGTGATTGTGCAATCACTGTCATATATTATATAGCAGTGGTTTATCAATCGCTGTCATATCTTGAACTTATGGCAGAGGTTCGGTAGAACCATTGCCATGAACCTATGGCAGCGGTTATCGTCAACCACTGTCATAAGTTAGACCTACGGTAGCGGTCATCTATAACTGTTATCATAGATTATCTATGACAACGGTTACCTATAACCACTGCTATAGGTCCAACATATAGCAGTGGTTAGTGAGCGGTTATCACTGACCACTACCATTGGTACTACAGCGGTAGTTTTGGAATCACTGCCGTAGTAAGAACTATAATAGCCTCTTATTGTAGTAGTACGGTGCCTGGACATCCCAACCAACATGCTCCCACTGCCACATCAGCTCATCCTAAAGCCTTGATGCAATAGTATCCATATATCATATATAATAGTAGTTTTTTAATTGAATGATGATTTCAAACAAACTAAATATCTTGTAAACATCATCTACATCTAAATAAAAAGTGTTAATTGTAGCTATATTTTTTCGCAAGAAGAAATAGCTTTCATATCTAGATATCATCTATAACTAGATACATAATAGCAATTTATCATGGAATGATTATTTCAAATAAATTCATTGCTATTTGTATGTATTTCAATACAGCTATAAATTTTGCCTATCCTCATCTTTCTACTGATTTTTTTATTATTTCATTAGATTCTACCACATGGTATGGATTACTTGCTAGTAAGCATGTATAATCTAGTCAGTGTAAGTGTGTAGAACTAAAAGTTAAATTTTAAAATTCAATGGATTGGAGATAAAATTAAGGAGCCCCTTTTGTTCCCGCCAAAACAACAAAAAGAAAAGGAGCCTGTCTTGGAAATACTGATAGGATGTGCCTGCAATAGGCATGCACGAATATGTTAAATATATCCAACTTCATGATCCAACCATAAATCATATAGATATATATAAAACAATAGTGAAGGAGTATTGGAGTGTTACCAACTCAGCTTCTTAAATGAGTTTTGTTGTACCACTTGAAAAGAACATCTTTTCACATTAAATTATGTTATTAATGTATAGTATTATTATATTCTTACAATTAAAGTCTATTTATATAAATAGTTAAGAATATGAAGTGACTCTAAGAACTTGAATGAATATTATGTTACTATTTAGATATATTTTTTTTTTCAATCTGATCAGATCTAGAAAAAAAATGAGCCTTTGGATTTATCCATTTGACATCCTTCTTAATGTTGAATCGTCAAACTAGACAATCTTATTCTTAAACAAATCGATACCATGAGAAAATGATTTCTTCACACATCTGAGTACCTAAACAAACCATGCGAAGGATTAGCCATCGAAAATCCTCCATCGACCAATAGGTTGACTCCACTCACATATTTGGCCTCCTCACTCCCTAGAAACAGCACTGCCTCTGCCACATCGTCCGCCTTGAGCCTCACACCCTTGAGGACTGCATGCTAGTGCATGAACTCCTCCACCTCCTCCCCTCCCATCCCCAATGCCATCGTAGCCAGTGGTGTTGCCACCCCGTGTGGCGACATGCAGTTCACACGCACCCCGAATTGGCCAAGCTTTAACGCCGCACTTCTCATCAGGTCCACCACCGCATGCTTCGAGCACATGTATGTTGTTGATGCCACCCTTGGCACTACCAACGCCATGCTCGCTATCATCACGATGCTTCCTGATGCGTTGGGTGTTGGGGATGTCTGACTAGGACATCACTTCCATAAAATTTTTTTGATACCACGCATCATAGTAGGAAGAAATAAAAAATAAAATAAGAAATATAATACAAATACGTGGATCGGCCTCAAGCCTACCTCTACGGGACGTGCAAGCTTTACTATGAGAGAATAAAATACAATCAATATATGAGAAACTTATCACTCAATCTTTGTATAAGAGTCTCTCAATAAGAAGCCTTAAAATTCTTACAAAGCTCTCTGAAACCTCTCTTGAAGCCTTTTTTACCTCTAGGATATCACCAACTATCTAACACAATAAACGACTCATCAATCGAAGCTATATAGGCTTCAGAATCTCAAAAATAATGTTACACTAAGAATACTAAGTCTTCATCAACTCTAGAACCATCCATGGCCATCTGATCATGATCAGCTCGCACCAAAGCTATCCGATCATGCATTATAGCCTCAGATTAAGCTTGATCACTCTCGGAGTCATCCTCAACTTTTCGATCATGAACGGCTCACTCTAGAGCCATCAAATCGCTTAAAATCATCTGTGGACCATGCATGGACCACGTAATCTTGCACCTCCATGGTGGTCGGCTTCTCTTTGTACAAGAGAGCATTGATCAATCATTGCTGGATGAGCATGTCCTTCACCTTTGCCTGCCACAAGAAGAAATTACTCTTTTCATCAAACCTATTGATCTCCATCTTGATTGAGCCTATCTTCTCCATCTTTAATCTTGCTCACCACCACCAAAATTTATATTCTGATACCATCTCACTCTGATACCACTTGTTAGGGATGTCTGATCAGGACACCACCTCCACAAGATCTTTTCGATATCATACATCACAATAGAAAGAAAAAAAAAAAAATAAGAAACTCTATACAAATACGTGGATCGATCTCAAGGTTACCTCCATGGGACGTGTAAGCTTCACTATGAGATAATAAAATATAACCAATATAAGAGAAACTCATCACTTAACCTTTGTACAAGAGTTTCTCAATAAGAAGTCCTAAAATCCTCACAAAAGCTCTTTGAAATATCTCTTAAAGTCTTTCTGCACCTTCAGAACGTCACTAGTATCCAACACTATAAATGGCTTATCAATCGGAGCTATATAGGCTCCAAAATCTTTAAAATACTATTATATTAGGAATACTGAGTCTCAATCAATTCTAGAACCATCTGTAACCCTCCGATCAAGATCGGCTCGCATCAGAACCATTTGATCATGAATGGCTCACTCCAAAACCATTGGATCTTGCAAAATCACCCATGAATCATGCATGGACCGCGTGATCGGTCCACACGACCTCTATGGACCACCCAGCACCTTGTGGTCCATGATGGACCGCATAGGGCGTTGGGCCTAGGTGCCCGCATGCATGTTGGGTTGGCCTGCACATGTGCTCTGGGCCTGCCAGTGGGTTAGGCTGTGCACTCCTATCAGTGCATGCCTCCGTCGAGCCCTGCTACGCCACCGTCGGCTTCCACCGCCTCATGGTCCATGCCACTGTTTCGAGCTTCTTTTACATGTATCTTCACCGTTTAGACTCTGTTTGGACTGTTCTTCAGCTCGTTGGACTCCATTCATCATCTTGGATCTTACTGTGAGCTCAGTGTGGATTGAATCTTGAAGTATATTTCCTAACACCAGAATCATCACACGTGCAGCATGCTTCATCCCAAGGTAGTTGCCCACCAGATTAATGCCCACCACCCTTTTGAAGTCGGCCTTGTCGGATTTGTGTATCTGCATGCATGGCAAGCCGAAGATGCTGGCATTGTTGAACATGATGTCCAACTTGCCATAGCGAGAGATGGCGGCATCGATGGTGTCTTGGATGTGAGACTTGTCGGTAACATCGCAATGGACATAGGAGGCTGCGGAGGAGCCAAGAGATTCTCAGAGGGCTATCTAATCACAAACCACATCAAACTATGTATTTTTCTGATGAGATAGCCAAATAGTTTCGACAGACGATGCCATCACTATTTAAGATTTTATAGAGAGAACTAAAAGGAAGAACCTCGAGGACTTTGATCTTGGTGCAGATGGATCAATACTGTTGGACAAAATAAGATTGGTAGCCAAATAGTATGGATAGAGGAAATGCCATCACTATTTAAGATTTTATAGAGAGTTCTGGGAGGAAGAACTTCGAGAACTTTGACCTCGGTGTAGATGTACGGATCGATGCTATTGGACAAAAAAACATAGTTTAGGACTTCACAAGGTTCAAACCATTTAGATCCCAGCAAACTAGTGAATGGTCTTCTAATTTTTTGGCATGGACGTGCGATGAAGAGACCAAGGATATCTAACAAGCATGAGGTCAAGGTAAGCATATTGAAGCAAAATGGTTTTCTTAAATTGGGTTGCAGAAGCAAAGGTCAGGGATGCCTCTTTTCCAAAAAAATAAAAATAAAGGTCAGGGATGCCTCAAGTGAAAAATAATAAATTAATTTTATTATAATAATTAATGAAAGTAAGAAAATAAAGAAAATTATCAAAAAATTACAATCCAATTATAAGGATTGAATGTAAACTAGATATAGAAAGTGTTGCTATCAAATCCCAAGCCAACGAGGTTAGACGTGGTCTTCCTGCAAGAAGAAGAGATGAATGAGTCCTCGGACGAAGATGAAGTGGAAGGATCCTTGGCTAGAGATGAGATGCTAAAGGAGATGTTTCCTTAATGTTGGAGCTGGACTTATAAAAAGTTTCTAATAGGAAGGTTTTTCGGTGAAGACCCTCCAATGCTTAAGTTAGCTGAAAATTGGAGAATCATGAGAGAGAGAAAGAGTAGTGGAGCATCTTAAGGCTTTGAGAACTTACTTGAAGTTTTCTTTTCCCTTTATTTATAGAGGATGACTAAGAGTTGTGTACATCGGTGGGACTGGCCATTTTGAAAAGTGTGCATGGATCGTGCCAGCGATGATCATACTCCACACTTGGGATGCGAAGCTAGCTACTAGTTATTGTGTGGGGTGTGATCAAATCCTGATAGCTAAAATTTTTTTATCTGATCTTTCTACGATCATGAGGATTGCCTTCCTGAAATAGCCATCTTGTCGAATTGGGATGACTTGTTGATCTAAGACTATGCTTCTCAAATTTTGCCAGATCGACTGTCGCCAACCCTTGCTCATCTCGGCCATATCTGAGGACCAAATCAGTCGAGGATGAGGTGGAGGTCCACAACACTTGGCCCCTACTCTCAAGTTCAAGCTTGAGCCAAGGTCGATCAAAGAGAGTGGAAACCTAGCCGAGGCTAACTTGACAAGCTCGATTAACATGTTATGGCAACTGAACTTAGGCATCAATAGCGATTCACCATGTGTCATAAATTAGTGCACTTGATCTCTTCAATATGTTGATCTAAGCCATTGGAGACATGAATCCATGTGGGGCTGATTATAGCCATCCTTGGGCCGCCATTTGGTAGCCATCAATGGTGGCTAGGTGAATTGCCACCAGATCAGAGCCATCTGAGCTCTTATAAATGGACACTCCCTTCCTCAAGTTTCATCTTTACTATTTTATAATTCTACAATTGCGAAAGAGAGAGGTGAGGTCCTTGGCGATCTCTGGCGAGTCTCCGGTGATCATCATTAGTAGTCATGGTTGTCCTCAGCTAGATCCAACCTCCAAGCTCAAACCTTCAAAGTCTAGTCCTTGGGCTATTCGGTTGTTCTTGTTGTAGGTTAGTTTTTCTTCTCTTCTTTTTCAAATTTTGTTGAAGATGAGCATCTTGAGCTCATCACTAGATAGTTGGTCTTCTAATCGGGACCCATCTAATGGAGGTCCTCAGTTCTATAGTGATTCCTCCTTGGAGGGCTTCGATGTTGAGGCGGTGCCAAATTTTGGACCCTTCTGAGTAACCTCCATCCTCACTCGTGAGGACTTGGAGGTCATCCGTCTCCAATACCATAATACTCTGAGATTCAAATTGGAGCTCGCCAGTCTCGATGATCAGATAGTTAGAACATCCTCAAGGTCAGATCAGACTCTACGAAGAGTCCTTAAAAGTCGGTCTTAAGTTACCTTTCTATTCTTTAATTGTAGATCTTCTTAGGGCCTTCCAAATAGCTCTTCGTTGTGTGGTGCAAACTCATGGAACCTTATAGTGGCCTTCTTTTCTCACTGTGTCCTCCTCGATGTTGAGCCGACTATCTACCTCTTTTAGACATATTTCTTAATCAAAAAATATCCCAAAAAGGTCGAGTGATGGTATGCTTCTCACTAAATGAGGCAGTGTCTCGTCTGAGATGCTCCTTCCTCTATTCATAAGTGGAAGGAGTGTTATTTTTCTATTTCGATCGAGCAATCCTAGGGTTTTAATACTTCATGGGATGATCTTGGCGGTCATCGAATAAGGCTTCAATGCTCTGAGACACCGAGAAGGAAGCCTTGAGGTTCATTTTTAGCCATATCACTCCTCCTTTATGTACGCTCCTTTTCGAGAAGACATTATATAAAGTCGGCTTGAGCCCGACTAATTATCAAGGTAAGTATTAATATTTGCAATTTGTATTTCATCTCGATTCTTAATTGCTGGTTGTTTTCTGCTTTTCTTACATGAAGCTTGAGGAACTTGAAGAGCCACATTGCTTTGCAAAGAGGAAGAAACCTTTGGGCAGTGCTCTTGTCCCCAAGTGAGGTAGAGCCAAGGTGGTCCTCACGCAGCAAGCCACCAATTCTCCATGTGCACCAGCCTGTGGTCTAGTTTCGAGGAGGGAGGCATCTTCCTCGAGAATATTAGTCATTTCCCCCCTTCGATCAATCACTCTAGGGGCCCACTCCCTCCTTCTTCTGCTTCTTCTTCCCTCCAAGGTGCAACAACACCTCAGGGTTGTTCTCATGGATCTTCCCACTGAGCCATTGCTCTAGCCTTAGCTCCACATAGTCCCTTGTAGGACTAGGGCAAGGAGTTCAGGACCGAAGGTTGGGCCTGACAAATAATTGGATTGCTCACAAACTACTTCAAGTTGCCATCCATTTGATCGATGTCAAGGTGATTGATTGGGAAGGAGCTGGACACCGCATCAAGGACTCCTATGACTCCCTTCTTTGGGTGAGTTCAAAAATTTTTCTCTTCTCTCTTTTTTTTTACTGACTAGATCTCCTTCGAAGCTCATCCACCATATGGACCACTTCATGGGAGTCCTGAAGGTGGGCTGGCAAACCTCAGAGGAGGCCAAGGCCAAGGCGGTATAGGCTGAGAAAAAGGTGTTTGAGGCCTTGCAGTTGAAGGTGGCGGCCAATAGGGAGATGGAGTCCCTGAAGGCCAAAATAAAGTTGATAGAGGTTGAGGTGGAGAATGCTTAGGTCTAGGGTGAAGCTCGAGTGACCAATGCCCTTGGCACAATGGCCATTCAATAAGAGAAGAAGCTCCAGGCTGTAAAGATTGATGCGATCCAAGATTTTCATTCCGCAAATGACTTTCTAGTGGCCAAGTTGGAATTCACGATCGTGTCTTAGTTGGAGGGCTTTGTGGACTATAGAGCCAAGGTTCAAGCCCTCTTCACAAACCTCAACCTCAGCTAGATGGATGCCGAGGATGAGGGTGCGGTTGCCAAGGAAGGAGCAATTTTGGATGATGCTGAGGATGCACTAGGTGAGGTTGCTAGAGTGCCCCCTAGCCTCTGCCTGTTGTCATATTGGTGGAACCCAATGCTCCAGCTGAGAAGACCAATGCCTCTACCAACATTCAGAATTAGGAACTTTATTCTTTTTTTTTTGTGTTTTTGTACCTAAGCTTGGAAATGGTTGAGCAGATTTTTTGTGGTCAAGTCATCTTAATATTTTTTGGCTTCCATCAAACTAATTTTATAATCTACCCAATCATTCTGATGTAAATTCCTTTCCTCTTTAGTGCAAACCTTATTTTTCAATTTCATCTTTGTTGCTTGCTTTCTATGGTTGTCCATAAAATTCTCCAAGTTGTAGAAGTCGGACCCTAGAGGGTTAGCCAACATTGTCTTTGGCCTCTACTCAATTTGTCTGATGACAAAGAGCACTAGTCTGGCCATATCGAGAAGTCTCCAAAGGATGAAACCCTCAACATTATCTTTGGCCTCCACTCAACTAGTCCGAGTATTTGAGGAGCACCCTTTAGCCATTTTCTTCGACCTTCGCTCAACTGGTCTACATAAAAGGAGCATCCTTTGGCCATTTTCTTCAGCTTCCGCTTGTTCGTCGAGGATGAGAAGTGCTCATTTGGCCTTTTTCATCAGTCTCTACTCGATTTGTCTAAGGACAAAGAGCACCAATGTCCATCATCATTGGCCCTCGATCAATCTGTTCGAGGATGAAGAACACCATTTTGGCCATTATAGTCAGCCTCTGCTCAGCTCATTCAATGATGAGAAGCATCCAATTGGCCTTTTTCATTGGCCTCCGGTCAATTCATCCGAGGACAAAGAGCACAAGTTTGGTCATCGTCATTGGCCTCCACTCGGCTTGTTTGAGGATGAGGAGCGCCAGTGGCCTTTTTCATCGACCTTCTCTCAATTCATTCAAGGATGAAGAGTGTTAGTTTGACCATCATCATTGGCCTCCACTTGACTCATCCGAGGATGAGCAGCATCATTGACCTTTTTTCATTAGCCTCCACTTGACTCATCCAACAATAAAATTGTTGAGAATTATGTCCTAAAGCCAATTGTTTGACGATTGTGCTAATTAGAAATATATATGAATTGATCAATAATAAAAATTATTTAATTTTTTTATTATAAGATTATATCTTCTAACGAACTCCTATGTTGTGATGAAGTCTTTAGAATTACTTTGATCGATAAAAAAGAATTTATCGTGTAATCCTTAAACTGATTCATGATCAAACAATATGCTATTACTAAGATGATAGTGATATCAAGTATAGGTCATTGTGCACCATATATATTGGTTGTCCTCGTAACCAAAGAGTGTGGAGATATTGGTATAGCATGCAGATGAGATATAGGAGTACATCGTCACTGAACGTGATCAAATATGGAGTACTCTGCTATCAAGGGTAGCTCGTAAAGGGTATGGATATAAGTGTCTCTTTGATCTGAGATCATCATAGTAACTTGCAAGCAACTCACTATACTTTAGTACTGGACTGTCTGAGTTTATAATTTAGTGATAAAAAATTTTTGGATACAGTCAAATACTTATCAAGTCGGTACGTGAGTCAAGATGAAATTGATCCCTTCGAATTAGTAGAAGTTAATGTATTAATATATTTCAATTTAGCAAAATTTAAGCTTGGATAATCTATATGATGGATTTGAAAGATTGAAATATAATATAGATGACTTATTTAGGATTGACAATTAAATCTTAGGTCATTCTCAAATATTAAGATCAAATAGATGAATTATACGATAACCATACATCAGTAAGTTCTTGAATATTGCTTTGCCATCATTCGACCTATCCAGATGTTGGATCACCATTGCTAGATGATTATATTGATTAGTTTAAAAATATATTTTTATGCTATCGGTTTAGGTTCAAACCTATGGGATCACACTCAAAAAAAATTTCTAACTGATTATATGATTGATCAACGATTGAGAATCATTCAAAGACTTAATCATCAATTCGATTGATGATTAACCTTATGCAATAGTTGCAATAAATTTATTCATTAAGTGTTAGTAAATTAATAGAGAATTAAATAGCAATTAGATTACTGATAAGCTTAATTAGATTGAGCAAAAAAGATTAAATAAAATTTAATTGAATTAGATTCAATTAGGTTTGATCTGATTAGAATATGAGATGATCTCATCGCAAAGAAAGAATTATTCTTGATTTGATCAAAATTTTGATTCAATTAATTCTTAATTTGATTGAGATTTGATTAAGAAATTATGAACCTAATTAGATTGAATTTCATCTATTTTATTTGGACTAAATCAATGTTGAAAAATATATCTTAAAATCAATCATATGATGATTGTGCTAACTATAATTATATATGAATTGATAAATAATAAAAGTTATTTGATATTCTTCGTCATAAGGATACATCTTCTAACAAACTTCTATATTGTGATGAAGTTCTTAGGACTACTTTGATCGATAAAAGAGGATTTATCATATAGTCCTTAAATTAATTTGCGATCAAATGATACGTTATTATTAAGACGATAGTGATATCAAATGTAGGTCGTTGTGTGCCATATGCATTGGTTGTCCTCATAATCAAATAGTATGAAGATACTGGTATGACATATAGATGAGATATAGGAGTATATCATCACTGAACATAACCAACGATGGAGCACTCTACTGTCAAGGATAGATCGCGAAGGGTATGGGTATAAGTATCCCTCCGACCTGAGATCACCATGGTGATTTGCAAGCAACTCACTATACTTTAGTGCTGGACTAACTGAGTTTCTAATTCAATGGTAAAATATTTTTGGATGCAGTCAAGTACTTATCAAGTCGGTGCATGAGTCAAGATAGGATTGACCCCTTTAAATTAGTAAGAGATATACATCAGTATATTTCAATTTAGCAAAATCTGAGCCCGAATAATTCATATAATGGATTTGAAAAAGATTGAAATATAATATGGATAATTTATCTAGGATTGATAGTTAAATCTTAGGTCATCTTCGAGTATTAAGATCAAAGGGATGAATTATACGATAATCATACGTCAATAGGTTCTTGAATATTGCTTCACCTTCATTCGACCTATCCGAATGTTGGGTCATCATTGTTAGATAGTTACATCGATTGATTCAAAAAGATATTTATATGCTACTGACTTAGGTTTGAACCTATGGGGTCACACTCAAAAAAAATTTTTGATTGATCATATGGCTGATCACGATTGAGAATCGTTCAAAGGCTTAATTATCAATTCAATTGATGGTTCCCTTTATGCAAAAGTTATAGTAAATTAATTCATCAAGTATTAATAAATTAATAAAAAATTAATTAACAATTAAATTATTGATTAGCTCAATATGATTGAGCAAAAAATATTAAATAAAATCTAATTGAATTAGATTCAATTAGGTTTGACCCGAATAGGTTATGAGATGATCTAATCGCTAAGAAAGAATTATCCATGATTTAATCAGGATTTTGATTCAATCAATTTTTAATTTGATTGAGATTTGATTAAAAATTTATGAACTTAATTAGATTAAATTTTATATATTTTATTTGAGCTAAACCAGATGTGATTTGATTTGGATCCAAATAAAGAAATTAAGAGTCCTAATTGGAATAGGACTCTTCTCCCTTGTGCCAACCCAGTTTGCATATCATATATCTCTACGTACAAAATTATTTTGTGTGAGATTTTTTTATACAAAAGAATTATTTTTCTTCTCTATTTTACATCCAAATCTAATTTGATTTTGATAAAAAGAAGGTTCTAAAATTAGATTTTAAAATATTCTTTATCAGGAGAATCTATTCTTATCCAGATCACCTCTTCATGCCAATAATTTTTTTTCTCTTTATATGTGCAATATTTTGAGGAGATTTTTTTATGAAAGATCAATTGGAGAACTAATTTACTGTGTAAAAATATGAAAAGGGGCATCCCATATTTTTTTAATATATTTTGAGATGTAGAATTATGAAGAAAGGCAGAATCTTGTAAAAGTCTAGTATCGCTAGGTCTCTTCATCCCACCTCCTTACATGCCTATAAAAGAGACTTTTATGGTTTCTTTTATGTGTGTAAGATACAAAAAGAGAGATCTTCATATAAAAAAAATTTGGGTATAGTTCATAGTGTGAAAAATAGAGAAGAGGGTCCTCTCTCTTGGGGTGTGCATAAAAATCTGAATTTTAGATTTTTGGTTCTAAGAATTTGAGAAGAGAGAATAAATTAGAAAAAAATTATTTTCTTCTTTATCTTTCTTTTACCTCTTCATCTCCTTCAGAAGTTTATCTTCAATCTAGAAAAAGATTTTAGAGATTTGAAGAAAGGATCCAGATCGATCAAGAAGAAGATCTTCACGCGAGCTAGCACTCTCGAGAAGACTGATCAGATCGGAGCTTCGAATAGATTTCTCATAGAGGTCAGATGCATGTGTGGCTGTGAGCAACTAATAAAGATCCTCTCTACCATATCTCTTAGTAGCAGAGATCATCAATCCACATTCAGATATCGAGTTTTGAACTCAGATTAGAAATAGATATGATCTACTGCTCACATGCATGTATGCTGATTTTATCTTCAGTATTTTTTAAATTTTATATGCAACATATCATGTCATAGATCTTAGAGTTGGTTGATTTGATGATTAGATCATATGTATGTTAGATTAATTTGATGAATCTAATGATGCTATAATTTTTTTTTAAAAAAATACATGTATAAAATTGCCTACATTCATCAACAACCATATGTGATTTGGTTTAGATTCAAATAAGAAAATTAAGAGTCCATATAGGATTGGACTCTCCTTTTCCCATGCACCACACTTTGCATGCCATATTTCATCATGCACAAATATTTTTTGTGTGAAATTTTTTCATGCCAAAGAGTTCTTCTCCCTCTCTATCTCACGTCCAAATCTGATTTGGTTTTAATAAAAGAAAAATTTTGAAATTACATTTCAAAACATTCCTTATCAAGAGAGTTTGATCTCATCCAAATCACTCTATATGCCATCCCTTTTATTCTCTTTCTTTTGTGCTGCTTTTAAAGGGAATTTTTTATGTAGGAAATCAGATAATGATCTGGTTCATCGTGAAAAATTATGGGAAGGGGCGTTCTATTTTTTTTGGAGCATTAAATTTGTGGAAGGGCGACACATCTTGATAGAGTCCAAGATCCTTAGGACTCTTCATCCCCACCTAATTACATGCCAATAAAAAGGGTTTTATTTTTTATTTTGAGCATGTAAGAAAGAAGGGAGAGAGGCCTTCATGTTGAGAGGGGTCTTGGGTGTGATTTCACAGCATGAAAGAAGAGGAGAGTCCTTTTCTCTTGGGTTAGCACAAAATCTGATTTCTAGGATTTTATTCCTCAAAGTTTGGGAAGAGAAAAAAAATAAAAAAAAATTATTTTCTTCTCCATCTTTCTTCTACCTCTTCATCTCCTCCAGAAGTCAATCTTAAATCTTTAGAAAGACTTTAGAGATTTGAAAAAAAGATCCAGATCAGCCAAGAAAAAGATCTTCACATGAACTAGCATTCTCAAGAAGATCGATCAGATCGAAACTTCGAGTGAACTACCTGTAGAGGCCGGACGTATGTACGACTGCAAACAACTAGCAAGAATCATCTTCACCATATTTCTTAGCAGCGATAATTATCATCCCATGATCAAGTATCGAGTTCTGAACTCAAATAGATATAGATTTGATCTACTGCTTACATCCATGCATGCAGATTTTATCATGTGATTATTTTAGATTTTACATGCAACATATCATGTTATAAATCTTAGAGTAGGTTGATTTGATGATTAGATCATATACATGTTAGATTAATTTGATTAATCTAATTATCTTTCACTATAATTTATTTAAAAAAATTTTAAAATATATGTATGAAATCACCTATATTTTTCAACAGTGGTATTAGGGCACTAGATTCGTTAGGATATGTTATATGTACATATTAAATTTATATTTTAATTTTATTTAGATCTGATCTATGATATTTTGATATAAATTTAATTAATGATTGATCACACAAACTGATATAAGGTTATCTTACTGTAGGATTTATCCCTTACAGTGAACATGTCCTAATTTATGCTGATCTTTGATAAAATTTGATTTTTTATATTGCATGTGATGTTTATGATCTGATTTAGATGTGATCTATGATTGTGATCAGATTTGATATAATTTAGATTAGATTTAAATTTATGCATATATGATATATGATTAGATTAGATGATCCGATTAGCAAGTACTTGGATTAGGTTGATCACCAGACCATCCGATCATAGGAGCAAGAAGGGTTTAAAGGCTCTCTCTTTTATTTGATGGAGTGCTCTTATGATGTGTAGAGATGCCATATAATTAGATCTCATGAAGAAGAATGCAAAAGAAAGAACTTATTTTTCTGTAAAATCTTAGATCATGAAATCCTAAGTTTGTTATATGTGATACAAAATTGTATGAAAAATAAAATATCTAATCTAAATGATTAAGATTATTTTAATTATAAAAAAATAAAATTTTAAATCATAAATACTTAAATATGATCTAACAAGTATTTATGATTGATTTTATTTTAGTATTATGTAAGATATTTTTGATTTGATGCTCTTTGAAATGTGCTTGCACAATTATTGAGCTAATTCAGTTTTGAACTGAGTTAACCCAGTCTCTTTGTGTAGCCAACTCAATGTTGATTGAATCAACCCAATTTCAGAATAGAAAATTTTTGCATAATATTTATTATAAATTATTTATAAAATAAAAAGATTGAAATTATTTCAAACCTAATCTTAAACCTATGTTGATGCTAAAACTTAATTAAGAATTAAGTATAGAATTGATTAGATTTAGAATTATGATTTAAGATCTAATGATATTGTATAAAATATGGAGGCTTGGGTTAGCTCAAATCAAATTCTTTTAATTAGGTTAGACCTAAGGTTAGAATCAAAGAATTAATTGGCCATATAAAAAAATTAATTAAGTCTAACCAAAAATTAAATTAGATTAATCAGAGTTTCTCTAATACAATAGTTATAGATGGTCAAGTCCATATTTTTGATTAGACCAAATAGATCTTGATTGTGCCTCAATAGTTGAATCTGAATTATTAGGTTGGTAAAATCAAAATTAATTAATCAATTGATGTCTTAGATAAGTTTGACATTTCAACTGATAGTTTTTAATTGAAAATGGCTTATCTGGCTATTTTGATGGTGTCTAAGGCAAGTTTAGCAGTCCCTCCCATCAATCTCATTTATTTGGCCAATTTGGTGAATTAGATTTTGATTAGATCACTAAATGATTCAAGTTAACCCATGCCACGAAGATTGATCAGTGTGACTGATCCAGGTGCCATTTCAATCAGCATGACCCTAATCTGATTCAATGACTTGATGAAGTCCGTGAGAAGATTGTGGTCTACTGATTGATCTCTTTCTTTTTCTTTTAATTCTCAAATTAAATCATCTAAATTATTAGGTCCCTAAAATGAGTTAGTTATGGTGATAACTAAATCATAACCTCCCAATATGTTGGGTGATAATGGGTCCAATAGTATGATGATCATTGGAGGCCCAAAAACCTGGTGCTCATCTACTATTGGAATTATCATTCATAATATGATAACTCAGTCGAGTCTCTTTAATGAGTGGTCAGGATAGCCAACCAAAGTCGGGCCTACTTATTTGGTAGTTAAATTTTTGAGTATGATCATGTTAATGGTTGGACCTAACCAGGGCTTGCAGAGAAGACCCAAGTCAACAGAAAAGTTATCTGGGGCTAAATCAATTACTAAAAAATATTTATTGAAACAATTGATTAAGAAACTATCCATAGATGTACATGGGTGAGCCAGACAAAGTCAGAGTCATGTGTAGTCTATGTGGATTCTAGTACATGTTAAGGAATTAGGATAATTTCTCGGATTGAAGGTAGAAGCTACCAATTCGACTAAAACAGTGAAAAAATTTTTAGACTAAAGTTCAAGTCTTTAAGCTTAATCAATTCATAAACATAGAGGTCTTGTATTTTTCTTTCAGTTATGGCTAGATATTTGTTGCTTCATTTACTGTTTGATAGTGACTGACTTATAGGATTCAATTTCAATAAATGGTATCGAAAGTTGCAAATAGTTCTAGAGCACAGATGGATTCAATATAAGATTATGGATCAAGCACCTAATGTTCCTACATCTAACACATATGATGCGATCAAAGGCACTTATCAGAAGTGGCCAAATGATCATATCATCGTGTGATATTTTTGAGAGCAGTGATGAACACGAATTTAGTTATAAATTTGATGATGCTCAGTGAGAGAAAATTCTTCAAATATTGAAGGAGTTCTTTTTGTACCTCTGAAGATGTGTCTTCAGTAGGACAACAATCTTTTGATAAAGAAAAAGAAAAAAAAATGCTAAAGAGTCGTGCTTGGACTGAGGAGTTGAAATTGATAAAAGAGTCTAAGATTAACCTAGTCTGATAAAGTCTCTTGATCTGAATAGGCTAAGAAAGAGAAGTCTACAAAGAATTGCTGGACAAGATACTTATATGATAACACCTTGTGATTTCTCTATCTATGACACTACTACCTAGGTATTGGATATCAGAAGTCCATGCAAATTATTGCAATGACTTCAGGTTAGTAGAAAGATTGAAAATAGTAAGAGATTCTTGAATGTTGGAGTTAGAAGTTATATTCCAATCCTGATTTTAGAAATCATCGAGCCTGCTTTCAATTCTAGCAATATCATTTTAGTGATTGTCACTATTGTCTAACAATTTTTGTGATATCATTATAAATGATATCAAAATCATGGTAGATAACTAAAAAATGATATTTACACAGCCTGTTAGTACAATATACACATCTATCAAACACCCTAAAGTTGATAATGTCATGTAAGACTACCTTTGGTGTTGAAAGTTCGATCATATAAATAAGAATTGGATCAATAGAAATTAATTTTCAAAGTCAATGATTGTGAATCATTGTCAATCTGTCAATCCTATCTTCTTAGTAAGATCACAAAATCACCTTTTGCTGGAAAAGGTGAATGAGCCATTGATATTTTGAATCTGATACATACTGATGTATTGGATCTATGAACATATCTGTCATAAATTTGAATTATTTAAAATATTCAAGTAATTTTTTAATAAAATAGAGAAACAAGCTGAAAAGAGCATTGAAACTCTTCGATTAGACCAAGGAGAAGAATATATTTTCAATGAGTTTTTGACATATTTAGAAGAGAATATGATTCTCCCATATTGGAATCGACTTTGTTAGACATAGTTTGATCTATGATGGGGTTTACAAGTCTGTCAGTCTCTTTTTAGGGTTATACTCTTAAGACTGCTTATTATACTTTGAACTAAATTCTAAATTAATTAGTCGCAAAGATTCCATATGAGATATGGACTAGGCATAAGTCGATATTTTCTTATCTTAGGGTTTAGGAGTATTTATCTTATGTCAAGTATTTGCAGACCGATTAGCTTGGATTTCGATCCTATGTGTATTATTTTGTAGGATAATCCCAAAGAATCTAGGGGATATAACTTCTATCTTGCTAAAGAATAAGAGTTGTTTGACATTTCTTTCAGAAAAAGAGTATCTTGGTGAAAGAACTGATGCCTTTAATGTGAAACTTATGAAGTTCGACAGGTAGAAGAACTGGCATAATTTGATGAACCCATAGAATCAGATTTGATTAGATCAAATTTGAAACCCATTATTGAGATACTATTAAGGAGATCCAGTAAAGTACCACATCCGTCGAATAGATACTTCAGTTTCTAGTTCAAGAATGTGATCCTATTAAACTTGATAAGAATAATAAAGATTTGATCACCTACATAGATGCCATACAGAGGTCTGACTCCGATTAGTGGCTTAGAGCCATAAAATTTGAAATAGAGTCTATGAAGGTCAATGGTGTATGGATACTCATTGATTCACTCAAAGAGATAAAACTCAAAGGGTGTTAGTAGATCTTCAATAGGATCAGAGAGCATAGATGAGAAGGTGGAGATCTAGAAAGCTTATCTGGTTGCCTAAGGATATCGTCAACATTATGGTATTGACCATAACGAGATATTTTCTCTTTTGATAATGCTAAATATTTTAGAGTTGAAACATGTATTTTGATAAATGATTAAAATGCATGGCTTCGTTGAGAATGAAGAAGAATCCTGTAAACACAAATGAGTTAATAGTTCTGTGAGTGTATTACTTATTTTGTATGTGAATGAAATTCTCTTAATTAGGAATGACATTTCTTACATTATAGGAAACAAAAATTTCGCTATTATCATTGTTCTCCATAAAGAACTTGAAAAAAGCATCCCTCATCCTAGGGATGAGATCTATAGAGATAGATCTAAGAGGCTGCTTAAATTTTTTCAGTCCAACATACGTAGGATATTTATGAGTAGAATTTATTATATCATGTGCATCATATATGAGATCGAATATGGTATACTCACTAGGGTAGTGAGTCGATACTTGCAAAATTTAGATGAGAATTATTGGTAGGTCATCCTTAAGTATTTAAGAAATACTAAGGATCGATGACTCAGTTATGAAGAATCTGACTTAAAACTTATAGAATATGACTTCAATTTTTAGTTGGACATAATAATAGCAAGAATGTGTTGAAAAATATCTTTATCTTGAATAATGAAGTAATTTGTTGAAAAAGTTTCAAGCAGAAAAATTATAGCCAAATTCAAATTGTAAGGCAGAGTGCATTGCCGGATCTAATGCTTGCAATCAAGCTATGTGATTGTAGAGATTCATTGACAAACTAGGAGTGGCACCCTTCGATGATGGTTCTGTTATATTGTATAGTACTGGAGCCATTGCTCATGTCAAAGAGTCGAAGTCCCATTAGCTTACCAAGCATCTTACATTGCTACTATCTTATTCAAAAAATTAGATCAAGGTGACATCAATCTTTGAAGATCGACGAAAAGAAAAATCTGACCAATCCATTTACTAAAGCCTCGGTATCTAAGAGTTCTAAGATGATAAATTGAAGATGGGTATATGATACTATATTGATTGACTTTAGTCCAAGTGAGAATTGTTGAGAATTGTGTCCTAAAATCAATTGTTTGATAATTGTACTAATTATAAATGTATATGAATTGATCAATAATAAAAATTATTTGACCTTTTTGATCATAAGATTATATCTTCTAACGAACTCCTGTAGTGTGATGAAGTCTTTAGGATTACATTAATCGATAAAGAAAGATTTATCGCATAATCCTTAAACTGGTTCATGACCAAACGATATGCTATTACTAGGACGATAGCGATATCAAGTATAGGTCATTGTGTACCATATATGTTGATTGTCTTCATAATATAATGGTATGGAGACACTGGTATGGCATGCAGGTAAGATATAGGAGTACATCATCACGAAACGTGATCAAATGTAGAGCACTCTACTGCTAAGGATCGCTCGTGAAGGGTATGGATATAAGTGTCCCTCCGACTTGAGATCACCATAGTAACTTGCAAGTAACTCACTATACTTTGATGTCAGACTATCTGAGTTTATAATTCAGTGACGAAAGATTTTTGGGTGCAATCAAATACTTGTCAAGTTGCTGCGTGAGTTAAGAGGAGATTGATCTCTCCAAAATAGTAGGAGTTAATATATCAATGTATTTCAATTTAGCAAAATCTGAGCTCGATTAATTCATGTGATAGATTTAAAAAATTAAAATATAATATAGATGACTTATTTAGGATTGATAGTTAAATTTTAGGTCATCCTCAAGCATTAGGGTGAAAGGGATGGATTTTACAATAACCATATGCCAGTAGGTTCTTGAATATTGCTTCGCCATCATTCGACCTATCCAGATGTCGAGTCACCATTGCTAGATGATTATATCGATTGGTTCAAGAATATATTTTTGTGTTACCGACTTAGGTTCGAATCTATGGGATCATACTCAAAAGAAGTTTCTGACTGATCATATGGTTGATCAATGATTGAGAATCGTTCAAGGGCTTAATCGTCAATTCGATTGATGATTAATTTTATGCAAAAATTATAATAAATTTATTTATCAAGTATTAATAAATTAATAAAAAAATAATTAATAATTAAATAATTGATTAGCTCAATTAGATTGAGCAAAAAATATTAAATAAAATCTAATTGAATTAGATTCAATTAGGTTTGACCAGATTAGGCTATGAGATGACTTAATCGCTAAGGGAGAATTATCCCTGATTTGATCAGAATTTTGGTTCAATCAATTTTTAATTTGATTAAAAAATTATAAACCTAATTAGATTAGATTTCATCTATTTTATTTAGGCTAAACCAAATGTGATTTGGTTTGGATTCAAATAAGAAAATTAAGAGTGCATATAGGATTGGACTCTCCTTCTCCCATGCGCCATACTTTGCCATATTTTCTCATGCACAATTTTTTTTGCATGAGATTTTTTCATGCCAAAGAGTTCTTCTTCCTCTCTATCTCATATCCAAATCTAATTTAGTTTTGATAAAAGAAAGATTTTGAAATTAGATTTTAAAACATTCCTTATCAAGAGAGTTTGATCTTATCCAAATTACTCCACACGCCATCCCTTTTATTCTCTTTCTTTTGTGCAACTTTTAGGGAGAATTTTTTATATAAAAAATTAGATAATGATCTGATTCACTATGAAAAATTATGAGAGGGGGCATTTCATTTTTTTTTTGGGGCATGAAATTTGTGGAAGGGTGACACATCTTGATAGAGTCTAAGATCCTTAGGACTCTTCATCCCTACCTCATTACATGCCAATAAAAGGGGTTTTATTTTTTGTTTTGAGCATGTAAAAAAGAATAGAGAGAGGCCTTCACATTGAGAGGGGTCTTGGACATGATTTCATGGCATGAAAGAAGAGGAGAGTCCTCTTCTCTTGGGTTAGCGCAAAATCTGATTTTTAGGATTTTATTCCTCAGAGTTTGAAAAGAGAGAAAAAATAAGAAAAAAATTATTTTCTTCTCCATCTTCTTTGCACCTCTTTATCTCCTCTAAAAGTCCATCTTCAATCTCTAAAAAAATTTTAGAGATTTGAAGAAAAGATCTAGATTAGTCAAGAAGAAGGTCTTCACACGAGCTAGCATTCTCGAGAAGATTGATCAAATCAGAGCTTCGAGTGAACTACCCATAGAGGCCGCATGTGTATGCGGCTATAAGCAACCAGTAAGGATCATCTTTACTATATCTCTTAGTAGTGATGATCATCGATCCGTGATCAGGTATCGAGTTTTGAACTCAGATAGGTATAGATTTGATCTACTGCTTACATCCATGCATGCAGATTTTATCATGTGATTATTTTAGATTTTATATATAACATATTATGTCATAGATCCTAGAGTAGATTAATTTGATGATTAGATCATATGTATATAAGATTAATTTGATTAATTTAATTACCTTCCACTGTAATTTGTTCTAAAATTTTTTGAAATACATGTATGAAATCACTTATATTTTTTGACAGTGGTATTAGAGCACTAAGTTCATCATAACATGTTATATGTACATATTAAATCTATATTTTAATTTTATTTAGATCTGATATATGATATTTTGATCTAAATTTAATTAATGATTGATCATATAAACTGATATAAGATTATCCTGCTGTAGGATTTATCCTTTATAGTGAATAGGTTATCCTAATTTATGCTGATCTTTGATAAAATTTGATTTTTTATGTTGCATGTGATATTTATGATCTGATTTAGATGTGATCTAAGATTGTGATCAGATCTGATGTAATTTAGATTAGATCTAAATTCATGCATATATGATATGTGATTAGATTAGATGATCCGATTAGCAAGTACTTGAATATAATTGATCATGAGACCATCTGATCATAAGAGCAAGAAGGATTTAAAGATCCTCTCTTTTTATTTGATGGACTGCTCTTATGGCGTGTAGGGGTGCCATATGATTAGATCCCATAAAGAAGAATGCAAAAGGAAGAACTTATTTTTCTATAAAATCTTAGATCTTGAAATCTTAGGTTTATTGTATGTGATACAAAGTTGTACGAAAAATAAAATATCTAATTTATATAATTAAAATTATTTTAGTCATAAAAAAATAAAATTTTAAATCATAAAATATTTATATGTGATCTAAAAGGTATTTATGATTGATTTTATTTTAGTATTATGTAAGATTTTTTTGATCTGAAACTCTTTAAAATGTGCTTGTACAATTACTGAGTCGATCCAGTTTTGAATTGAGTTGACCCAGTCTCTTTGTTTAACCAACTTAATATTGATTGAGTTGATCCAATTTTAGAAAATTTTTTTTTTCATAATATTTATTTAAATTATTTATAAAATAAAAAGGTTGAAATTATTTCAAACCTAATCTTAAACCCATATTGATGCTGAAACTTAACTAAGAACTAATGACATTGCATAAAACATGGAGGCATGGATTAGCTCAAATCAGATCTTTTTAATTAGGTTAGACCTAAGGTTAGAATCAAAAAATTAATTGACTATGTAGAAAAATTGATTAAGTCTAACCAAATATTAAATTAGATTGATCAAGATTTTTCTAATACCATAGTTGTAGATGGTCAAGTCCATATCTTTGATTAGATCAAATGGACCTTGATTGTGGCTCAGTAGTTGAATCTGAATCATTAAGTTGGTCAAATCAAAACTAATTAATCAATTGGTGTCTAAGATAAATTTGGTATTTCGATCGATGATTTTTAATTAGAAGCGGCTTATTTGACTATTTCGATGGTGTCTAAGGTAAGCTTAGCCTATCCTCCCATCGATCTCACTTATCTGGCCAATTTGATGAATTAGATTTTGATTAGATTGCTAAGTGATTCGAGTTAACCCATGCCATTAAGGTTGATCAATGTGACTAATCTAGGTGCCATTTCAATCAGTGTGATCCTAATCCGATTCAATGACTTGATGAAGTCCATGGGAGGATTGTGATCTACTGATTGATCTCTTCTCTTTTCTCTTAATTCTCAAATTAAATTTTTTAAATTATTAAGTCTCTAAAATGAATTAGTTATGATGATAACTAAATCATAGCCTCTCATTAAGTTGGATGATAATGAGTCCAATAGCATGATGATCATTGAAGGCCCAAAGGCCTGGTACTCATCTACTATTGGAATTATCATTTACAATATAATGACTCAGTCGAGTCTCTCTAGCGAGTGGTCAGGTTAGCCAGTCAAATTCAAGCCTGATTATTTAGTAGTTGGATTCTTGAGTATGATCATGTTAATGGTTGAACCTAACCAGGACTTATAGAGATGACCAAAGTCAACTAAAAAGTTATATGGGGCTAAATCAATTACTAAAAATTATTTACTAAAATAATTGATTAAGAACCTATCCATAGATATATATGGGTGAGCCGGCTAAAGTCAGGCTCATATGCAGTTTGTGTGAATTCTAATACCTACTAAGGAATTAAAGTAATTCCTCGGATTGCAGGTAAAGGCTACCAATTCGACTAAATAGTGAGAGAACTTTTAGACTAAAGTCTAAGTCTTTAGTCTTAATTAATTTATAAACATAGAGGTCTTATATTTTTTTTTCAGTTATGGCTAGATTTCTGTTGCTCTGTTCACTATTTGACAGTGATTGACTTATAGGACCCAACTTTGATAATTGATATTGAAAGTTATAAATAGTTTTAGAGCACAAATAGATCCTATATATAATTACGAATCTAGCACATAATGTTTTCATATCCAATACACATGATACGATCAAAGGCACTTATCAGAAGTGTTCAAATGATCATATCATCGTGTGATATTTTTGAGAGAAGCGATGAACATGAATTTAGTTGTAAATTTGATGATGCTTAATGGGAGAAAATCTTTCAAATATTGAAAGAGCTTTTTTTTATGTCTTTGAAGATATGTCTTCAGTGGGACAACAATTCTTTGAGAAAAAAAAAGAAAAGAAGGTGCAAAAAAATCATGCTTGAGCTGAGGAGCCAGAATTGACAAAAGAGTTTAAGGTTAACCTAGTTTGGTAGAGTCTCTTGATCTGAATAGGATAAGGAAGAGAAATCAGCAAAGAGTTACTAGACAAGATACTTATATGATAACACCTTGTGATTTTTCTATCTGTGATACTATTACCTGGGTATTAGATATCAAAAGTCTATGCAAATTGTTGTAACAACTTCAGGTTAGTAGAAAGATTGAAAACAACAAGAGGTTCCTGAATGTTGGAGTTAGAAGTTATATTCCAATCCTGGTTTTAGAAATTATCAAGCCTGCTTTCAATTCTAACAATATCATTTTAGTGGTTGTCACTATTGTCTAATAATTTTTATGATATCATTATGAATGATATCAAAATCATGATGGATAACTAAGAAATGATATTTACATAGCCTGTTAGTGTAATGTACACATCAATCAAACACCCTAAAGTAGATAATGTCACGCATGACTACCTTTGGCATTGAAGGCTTCATCATATAAATAAGAATAGGATCAATAGGAGATAGTTCTCAAAGTTAATGATTATGAATCATTGTCAACTTGTTAATTCTATCTTCTTAGTAAGATGACAAAATCACCTTTTGCTGGAAAAGATGAACAAGGCATTGATGTTCTGAATCTGATACATACTAATATATTAGATCTACGAACATATTTATCATAAATTTAAATTAGTTAAAATATTCAAATAATTTCTTAATAAGATAGAGAAATAAATTGGAAAGAGTATTGAAACTCTTCGGTTAGACCAAGGAGAAGAATACCTTTTCGATAAGTTTTTGATATATCTAGAAGAGAATAGGATTCTCTCTTATTGAAATCGATATTGTTAGACATAGTTCGATCTATGATGGGGTTTACAAGTCTGTCAGTCTTTTTTTAGGATTATACTCTTAAAACTGCTTGTTATGTTCTGAACTGGATTCTAAATTAATCAGTCGCAAAGACTCCATATGAGATATAGACTAGATGTTAGCCGATACTTTCTTACCTTAGGATTTGGATGTGTTTGTTTTATATCAAGCATTTACAGATCAATTAGCTTGGATTTTGATCCTATGTGTATTATTTTGTAGGTGAATCTCAAAGAATCTAGGGGATATAACTTTTATCTTGCTAAAGAATAAGAGTTGTTCGGCATTTCTTTCAAAAAAAGAGTATCTTGGTGAAGAAATAGATATCTTTAATATAAAACTTATGAAGTTCGATAGGTAGAAGAACCAACACAATCTGATAAACCTATAGAATCAAATTTGATTAGATCAAATTTGAAACTTATTATTGAGACACTATTAAGGAGATTCGATAGAGTACCGCATCCGTCGAATAGATACTTTGGTTTCTAGTTCTTGGATGTGATCCTATTGAACTCGATGAGAACAACAAGGATTTGATCACCTACATGGATACCATGTAGAGGTCCAACTCTGATTAGTGGCTTAGAGCTATAAAGTTCTAAATAGAGTTCATGAAGGTCAATGGTGTATGGACACTCATTGATCTACTCGAAGGGATAAAATTCAAAAGGTGTAAGTGGATCTTCAATAGGATCAAAGGACACAAATGAGAAGGTGGAGACCTACAAAGCTCATTTGGTTGCCTAAGGATATCGTCAACATTATGGTATTGACTATAATGAGATATTTTTTTCTTTGATAATGCTAAATATTTCAGAGTTAGAACATGTATTTTGATAAGTGATCAAAATATATGGTTTTGTTGAGAATGAAGAAGAACCCTACAAGCACAAATAGGTTAATAGTTCTGTGAGTGAATTATTTATTTTATATGTGAATAAAATTTTCTTAATCAAGAATGATATTCCTTATATTACAGAAAATAAAGGTTTTACTATTATCATTGTTCTCCACAAGGGACTCAGGAAAAGCATCCCTCTTCTTAGGGATAAAGATCTATAGAGATAGATCTAAGAGGTTGCTTGGGTTTTTCTAGTCTAACATACATAGAATATTTATGAGTAGAATTTATTCTATCATATACACCATATATGAGACCAGATATGGTATAGTCACTAAGGTAGTGAGTAGATACTTACAAGATCCGAATAAGAATCATTGACAGGTCATCCTTGAGTATTTGAGAAATACTAAGGACCGGTGACTCAATTATAGAGAATCTGACTTAAAACTTGAAGAGTATGACTTCAATTTTTAGTTGGACATAATAATAGTAAGAATATATCGAAAAATATTCTTATCTTGAATAATGGAGCAATCTACTGGAAAAGTTTCAAGCAGAAAAATTATAGCCAAATTCAAATTGTAAGGTAGAATGCATTGCAGCATCTGATGCTTGTAATAAAGCTATGTGATTGTAGAGATTCATTGGCAAGCTAGTAGTGGCACCCTTTGATGATGGTTCTGTTATATTGTACAGCACTGGAGCCATAGTTTATGCCAAGAAGTCAAAGTCTCATTAGCTTACCAAGCATCTTGTATCGCTATCACCTCATTCGAAAAATTGGATCAAGGTGACGTCAATCTTTAGAAGATCGACGAAAAAAAAAATCTGATCGATTCAATTACTAAAGCTTCGATATCTAGGAGTTGTGAGATGATAAATCGAAGATGGGTATATGATACTATATTGATTGGCTTTAGTCCAAGTGAGAGTTGTTGGGAGTTGTGTCCTAAAGCTAATCGTTTGACGATTATGCTAATTATAAGTGTGTATGAATTGATCAATAATAAAAATTATTTGATCTTTTTCATCACAAGATTACATCTTCTAACAAACTTCTATGTTGTGATGAAGTCCTTAGAATTGCTTTGATTGATAAAGAAGAATTTATCGTATAATCCTTAAACTGGTTTACGACCAAATGATATGCTATTATTAGGACGATAGCGATATCAAGTGTAGATCATTGTGTGCCATATACGTTGGTTGTCTTCATAATCAAATAATGTGAAGACACTGATATGGCATGCAGGTGAGATGTATGAGTACATCGTCACTGAACGTGATCAAATACGAAGCATTCTACTGTCAAGGGTAGCTTACAAATGGTATGGGTATAAGTATCCTTCTGATCTGAGATCACCACGGTGACTTGCAAACAACTCACTATACTTTGATACTGGACTATCTGAGTTTGTAATTCAGTGATGGAAGATTTTTGAGTGCAGTCAAGTACTTATCAAGTCAGTGCGTGAGTCAAAATGGGATTGATCCCTCTGAATTAGTATGAGTTAATATATCAATGTATTTGAATTTAGCATAACCTGAGCTTGGGTAATCCATGTGATGGATTTAAAAAATTAAAATATAATATGGATGACTTATTTAGGATTGACAGTTAAATTCTAAATCATCCTCGAGCATTAGGATCAAAGAAATGAATTATACGGTAACCATACATCAGTAGGTTCTTGAATATTACTTCATCATTATTCGACCTATTCGGATGTCAGATCACTATTGCTAAATGGTTACATCGATTGGTTCTGAAATATATTTTTGTGCTATCGACTTAGGTTCGAACCTATGGGGTGATACTTAAAAAAAATTTCTAACTGATCATATAGTTGATCAATGATTGAGAATCATTCAAGGGCTTAATCGTCAATTCGATTGATGATTAACTTTATACAAAAATTGTAATAAATTTATTCATCAAGTATCAATGAATTAATGAAAGATTAATTAATAATTAGATTATTGATTAATTTAATTAGATTAAGCAAAAAAGATTAAATAAAATCTAATTGAATTAGATTCAATTAGGCTTCACCTGATTAGGCGATGAGATGACCTAATCACTAAGGGAGAATTGTCCCTAATTTGATCAGGACTTTTATCCAATCAATTTTTAATTTGATCAAAATTTGATTAAAAAATTATGAACCTAATTAGATAGAATTTTATCTATTTTATTTGAGTTAAACCAGATGTAATTTGGTTTGGATTCAAATAAAAAAATTAAGAGTCCATATAGGATTGGACTCTCCTTCTCCCATGCGCCACACTTTGCATGCCATATTTCCTCACGCACAAATATTTTTTGCATGAGATTTTTTCATTATAAAGAGTTTTTCTCCCTCTCTATGTCACATCCAAATCTAATTGATTTTGATAAAAAAAATTTTGAAATTAGATTTCAAAACATTCTTTATCAAGAGAGTTTGATCTTATCCAAATCACTCCACACACCATCATTTTTATTCTCTTTCTTTTATGCAACTTTTAGAGAGAATTTTTTATGTGAGAAATCAGATAATGAACTGATTCACCATAAAAAATTATGAGAGGGGGTGTTCCATATTTTTTTTGGGGCGTGGAATTTTTGGAAGGGTGACACATCTTGATAGACTCTAAGATCCTTAGGACTCTTCATCCCTACCTCATTATAGACCAATGAAAGCGGTTTTATTTTTTGTTTTGAGCATGTAAGAAAGAAGAGAGAGAGGCCTTCATGTTGAGAGAGGTCTTGGGTGTGATTTTGTGGCATGAAAGAAGACGAGAGTCCTTTTCTCTTACGTTAGCGCAAAACCTAATTTTTAGAGTTTTATTTCTCAGGGTTTAGGAAGAGAAAAAAAATAAGAAAAAAATTATTTTCTTCTTCATCTTTCTTTTACCTCTTCATCTCCTCCAGAAGTCCATCTTCAATCTTTGTAAAGATTTCAAGATTGGAAGAAAAGATCCAGATCAGCCAAGAAGAAGGTCTTCACACGAACTAGTATTCTCGAGAAGATCGATCAGATCGGAGCTTCGACTGGACTACCCATAGAGGACGGACGTGTGTGTGACTATAAACAACTAGTAAAGATCATCTTCACCATATCTTTCAGTAGTAGTAATCATCAATCTGCAATCAAGTATCGAGTTTTGAACTCAGATAGATATAGATTTGATCTACTACTTATATCCATGCATGTAGATTTTATCATGTGATTATTTTAGATTTTATATGCAACATTTCATGTTATAGATCCTAGAGTAAGTTAATTTGATGATTAGATTATATGCATGTTAGATTAATTTGATTAATCTAATTATCTTTTGCTGTAATTTGTTTAAAAAATTTTTGAAATACATACATGAAATCACCTATATTTTCCTATAGAAGTGCATCAAATTAGCCATCGTCGTTGCCCTCCACTTGGCTCGTCTGAGGATGAAGAGTGTTAGTAACCTTTTTCTATATTGCCTCTGCTTGATTCGTCCAAAGATGAAGAGCGCCAAAGTTGTCATCAGCTTCCGCTCAGCTTGTCTAAGGATGAAGAATGCCAGCATACATCATCATCGGCCTCTACTTAGCTCATCTGAGGATGAGGAGTGCATATTTGGCATTTTTCATCAGCATCTACCTGATTCGTTCGAGGATGAAGAGTGCCATTTTAGCCATTATCATCAATCTCCACTCAACTCATCTGAGGATGAGGAGCATCAGTGACCTTTTCTCATCGATCTCCACTTGATTCATACAAGAATGAAGAGTGTTGGTTTGGCCATTGTCATCAACCTCTACTCAGCTCATTCGAGGATAATGAATGTTAGTGGCCATCATTGTTGGCCTCCGCTCGCCTTGTTTGAGGATGTGGAGCGCCCTTTTGACCTTTTTCATCATTGGAAATGCCAGGGGATATTTTTGAGCTATGGAAAGGGGAACTTTATTGCTAATTAGTAATAATTACATCATCGATAGTAAATTCATAAATTTTTTATATTTCAAGTCTAAGGAATCAGCATTTCATCTAATCGATGGAGCCAGTAGGCTCCTAGGTATACCACTTTTTCAATGTGACATGGGCCTTCCCAGTTTGACAACAACTTTCTTTATTCTCCTGAGAGAGATATTTCAACTCTTCATAGGATGAGATCCCCTATTTGGAAAGCTTTTTCTCTAACCCTTGAGTTATAATAGTAGGCTACTTTCTATTGATAAGTCACCATCGAAGCCGAGCTTGTTCTCATTTCTCTTCCAATAGGTCTAGATTCATCCATAGTTCATCTGAATTATTTTCTTCATTGAACTTCTTCATTTAGAGAGAGGAGAGATCAATTTTGAGCGGTATGACAACTTCATTCTCAAAGGTTAAGTTGAAAGGAGTTTCTCCAATTGGGATCTGCGGTATCATTCAATAGGCTCAGAGTTTATTATAGAGCTTTTTCATCCATAAACCTTTAGCTTAGTCCAGCTTCATTTTCAATCTCTGCAACAGAGTTTGGTTTGTCACTTTAGTCTCACCATTACTTTGAAGATGTGCGACTGAGGTCACGTAGTGGGTGATTTCAAATTCTCTATAGAACTATGTGAACGTTGCATTATTGAACTAACGTCTATTATCCATGATGATGGCCCGTGGTAGCCAAATCGATAGATGATGGACTTTCTCATGTAGTCATGAATCTTGACTTCAATAATACGAGCCAGTGCATCTACTTCCACTTCTTTTATAAAGTAGTCAATTACGATGAGCAGGAACTTCTTTTGTACCACGATTAGAAAAGATCCGAGGATGTTCATCCCCTGTTGGGTGAAAGGCCAAAATGTAGTAATCAGTGCTAAGAGAGTCGAGGGTCGATATTGGATGTTGACATTTCTTTGGAATGGATTAGATCGCTGCACCAAGTCGGTGGCATCCTACTGTAACATTGGCTAGAAGTAGCCTTGTTGCAGTACTTTGTAAGCCAAAGCTCTACCCCCTAGGTGGTTGCCACAAATACCTTCATGAACCTCTCAAAGGGCATAATTTACTTCTGATGGACTGAGGCATCGGAGCAATGATAGTGAATAAGATCTCTTATACAATTTTTCTTTATATATTAGGTATCGGAGTGCTTGGTGCTTCATCAGGTATCGAGGTATTTGGTGCTTCAACTTTCTGGCCTCCTTGCAAAAGGTGGATAGCATTCTATCCTTCAAAAATTAGATAATCAGATCCATCCAACTCGACTCGTGATCAGTCTACATTATTGAAGCCTCTTCAATGCTCAGACTTTTTAGAGTTTGTATATATGAGCTTCTTATAAGGATGGAGATTCCTATGGTGGTGAGCTTGGACAAGAGATCGGCTCTATTATTCTTGGAGCTCGAGATTTACTGAATGTTTAGGGATGCGAGGTCAGATGTAAGGTCATTCATCTTTTATAGGTACTTAACCATATTGGATTCTCATGCCTCATACTCACCTCACACTTGGCTAATGATAAGCTGCAAATCACTGTAAACCCTCAAGTGTCAGACTCCTAGCTCCTTCGCAATCTTAATTTCTATCACTAAGGCCTCATATTTAGCCTCGTTGTTTGAAGCTTTGAATCCAAAGTGTAGGGGATACTCTGTGACCGCACCTTCCGAGCTGGTGAGGATCAGCTTGACCTTGGATCCTATCACACTAGAATACCCATCTATGTGGAGAACCCAGTAGTCCTCAGATTTGTTGACTTCAAGTTTTGGTGCGGGTTCCACCTTCTCAGGGATAGTACACTCCAAGATCAAGTTTGTCAATACTTGAACCTTGATAGATGGCTGCAGGAGATATTTTATATCAAACTCTCCAAGCTCAATAGCCCATTTAGCTAGCCGACCTAAGGTCTCAGGTTCATAAAGTACAGACCTGATGGGTTGGTCAGTAAGAACAGCAATCGTGTACATCTGAAAGTATGAATAGAATCTCTTTACTAAGATCATGAGTGCATACATTATCTTTCCTAACCTCATGTATCTAATCTCTATATCATGGAGGATTCGGCTCACATAATATATTTATTTTTGAAGCATACCTTCTTATCGAATAAGTACTGAGTTGATTGCTAGAGGAGAGATTGTCAGGTATAAGTATAGCACCTCATCTGACTCTGATTTGTTGAGGTGGTAGAGAGCTGAGGTACCTCTTTAGCTCGTCAAACACTATTTGATATTTTTTTATCTATTGAAAATCTTTCATCTATTTGTGAGCTTTGAAGAATAGTAGACTCTTCTCAGCTGATTTCGATAAGAATCTGTTAAGAGCTGCCATCCTCCCTGTCAGGCATTGCACTTTCTTGATTGTCCTCAGCAGCATATTTTTTGAAGAGACTGAATCTTCTTTGAATTTGCTTTGCTCTCATGCTATGACACTATAAAGCTGAGGAACTTGTTGGAGGTGACCTCGAGGTGTACTTGTGGGATTAAGCTTCATGTGAAAACATCGAGTGTCGCAAAGGTCTCTTCGAGGTGAATAATATGATGCTCAGTAGCACTGCTCTTGATGAGCATGTCATTCATATACACCTTCATATTTCTTTCGATTTGCTCCTGGAAGGCCTTATTGATGAGAATCTAGTAAGTCACTCCCACATTCTTCAGACTAAAAAGCATGATACTGTAACAAAAAAGACCCTTGTCAGTAGTAAAGTCAATCCTCTCCTTGGCCTCGAGAGATATGCTCATCTGATTGTAGTTAAAGAAAGCATCTATGAAGGAGAGGAGCTGGTGATCTGAAGTGGCATATACTAGTTGATCGATCCAAAATAATGGATAGCTATCCTTTGGATATGTCTTGTTGAGATCGGTATAGTCGACATACATGCACTACTTTCTGTTCACCTTCTAAGTGACCAGTACCATATTTGCTAGCCACTTGGGCTAGTTTATCTCTTGGACGAAGTTGGCCTTCAGGAGCTTGTCCAACTCTTCCTCTATAGCTTTTTGGTGCTCTGGTGCAAAACTCTTTTTCTTTTGTCTAATAGGATGATGCTCTAGATTCACATTCAAGTGGTGAACGATAACTTACAAATTTATATCTAACATGTCTGATGCTGACCAAGTGAAGACATCCATATTAGATTGAAAAAATGAGGCAAGATGCCAACGGTGCTCATCATTTAGATTGGAGCTGACCTAGACTCCTCTAGTACAATTGGTATGAGATCTTCCATTGATTGCTCTCTCTGTTCCATCAGCTCATCCTAGACGTCAAGCTCTTCTAGGAGCTGAGGTTCCGTAAGAGCCTCCTCATGTAGGTTTGCCAAATAGCATTTTTTGGCTAGCTTTTTAATCTACCCAGACCTCATCAATACTTTGTGGACTGGGGAACTTAACTAACAAGTGATAGGTTGACACCATGGCCTAGAGACTATTCAACCTTGGCCAACCTAATATGGCAGTATAAGCTGATGGGATTTTTACGACTTGAAAGTCGATTTGGATGGTGGACTGTCTTGGAACTCAGCCTGCAGTCATTGACCAAGAGATGACCCTTTTATTGGTACTGCTTTGCTAGAGAATCTGATCAAAGGAGAGTTGAGTCGCCAGGCCCATTCTTACAAAAATATTATAAAATAAAATATGTGTTGATTCATTATCCATCAAAATATGATGTACATTATAATTTAAAAAATTTAATGTTACTACAATTGGGTCATCATGAGGGCATTTTATTTTCTGGAGGTCGGCATCGAAGAAGGTGATTTCTTCATCCTCGATCTTCTATCTTTTTTGCTTCTTCTTTTCAGCTCGACTTGGCTATGAGGGTAGATTGCCAAGCTGGCCCCTAGAGATGGAGTCAATCACCCCCACCACAAGCTTATTCTCCTAGAGACCATCAAGTCATGGTGGTTCGAGCCTAGTTTCCTCTTGATTCGATCATTTTCAACATACCGCCTCAGTCATCCTCGTCTGATGAGCATCTCAATCTCATCTTTAAGTTATCGATATTCCTCGATATCATGATTGTGGTCTCAATGATATCAGTAGTATTTTCTCATTTTTCGATTGTGAGGTGGGGCTATCATCCTCCTTGATCTTAGTTGCTCCCTTTGGTGCTCTATCTCCATAAGTATCTGGGTTTGGTGGGCATTAAGGGGAGTATAATTATTGAATCTCCAAGTCAGAGATCTAGATCGATGGCATCCTGATGAGGTCCTCATACGGTTATCACAAGGAGATGTCTGAGATTGGCATGATTTCTTATCACCCCAGTGGCCCTCACACTTATATCCCTCACTATTAGGTTCCCCACCTTCTTTCTTTCCTCAGGGCTCATTGTCAGGTATTCGTTATGCTGAGCCCATGCCTCTTCTGTATTTGCATACTTTTTTGCTCTCACCAATATTTCAGTGAAGTTCTTGAGGTATCTCTTTTTAAGTGAGAAGAGAAAAGTATTCTTCAATAGTCCACCTTTGAAGGCAATCATAGCCACCTATTGATCCAAGTCACGTACTTCAAGGGTAGAGGCACTGAATTGGCTAATGTATTCTTGGAGAGACTCACTTTCTTGCTACTTGATGCTAACGAGTGAGTCCAAGCCTCGACACTGTCAGTGACTGCTAACAAAGTGGGTCACGAGCAGTGGGCTAAGCTATTCAATTGAATTGATCAAGTCGGATTGAAGGCTTGAGTATCAGTACTGAACGACTTTCTATAAAGTGGATGGGAACATCTGCTAGAGAATTCCATCAATTGCTTCGAGGAGAATTAGGCTTTAAAGCACTCCAAATGATCAACAGGATTTGAGATCCCATCATACAACTCTAGTTGTGGCATCTAAAATTATGGGGGGATCAGCTCATCCATAATCCTCTTGATGAATGGGGGGTTGGTGTTGAAACTGAGCTTCATATCGTATTGTTGAGTTTGGTCCTATAGTACCTTGATCCACTGCTGCATCTTCTGGAATCTCCTCTCTACCTTGGTATCCCCAGATAGAGTCCTTCCTTGATCATGGGGTCAGTGAGCACCTACATTATCCTCGATTAGGACTCGCAAGTTGGCTGTGTCGACTGTGCCCCTACTTGGGACTATGAGAAAATGAGTGTTGGGTTGCCAATCTAGCTTGATCTCAATACAGGGCATCTAGCACATATTTAGCTATAGCAGCTTGCTATATTTCTTGTATTATAGCGATCAAGGCCTACACCTACTAGATGAGGTTGTTGATTTGGCGTTGGAGATCGTTGGTGTAGGTTAAGGAGGTAGTGGTGCCTGGACCGATTCAGGTGCAATGGCTTCCTATTGAACATCATTGGATCATGTGCCGTTGGAGTGGCGGGAGGTGTTTGAAGCTCTTCTTCATAGCCTCATAACAAAAAGCTTTCTCTCTCTCTCGAAATGAGCTTTCAATAGTGGCTGGGAGCAATCCTTCTTCTTGTATCAATTTGTTACTGCCAAATCTCAAGCCGATGAGGTCGAACTTGATCTTCATAGAAGAAGACGTGATGAATAAGTCCTCAAGCAAAGATGAAGTAGAAAGATCCTCGGCTAGAGATGAGGTGTTGAAGGACATGTCTCTCGAGTATTGGAGTTGGATCTATAAAAAGTCCCTGACTGAAAGGTTTTCTGATAGGAATCCTTTGATGCTCAAGTTAGCTGAGAATTGGAGAATAATGAGAGAGAGAAAAGGAGTAGTAGACTGGCTTGAGGCTATTAAGAACTTACTTGGGATCTCCTTCTCTACCCTATTTATAAAGGGTAAGTAAGAGTCATATACACTGGGGGGACTGACCATTTCTAGAAAGTGCATAAGGATCATGCTAGTGATAATCATGCTCCATGTTTGGGATGCAAAGCCAGCTAATAGTTGCTATTTGGGGCATGATTGAATCTTGATAGTTGGGGTTTCCTCATCTGACCTTTCTTCAATTATGAGGATTGCCCACCTGAAATAGCCATCTTGTCAAATATGGTGACTTGCCGAACTGGGACCATGTTTCTCAAATTTTATCAGATGGGCTATAGCCGATCCTTGCTTACCTCGACCATATCCGAGAACCAGGTCGACTAAGACCGAGGTGGAGGTCCACAACAAAAAGAAAAGAAGCAAAATGAGCTAGAAAGAACAACTAATTAAATTTTCACCATCTAACTCTTTCATTTTGGACAAAGCTACATTTATCTTATCTCAGGCATGCCACATGTCTGTTGATATTGCATTGACTTTATGCAAGGTTTTTTGAAATTATACCTAAAGAAAAAGAAGCCTTCAAATTACATGAAGGTTGTTATGGATTTGCACCATAGCAAGCCAAGAGTTGTATCACCAGTAACTCTTACAAAAAGGGCAAAAGCTTCAACTTAATTCACTATTCATTGTTATTAAAAAAATAGGGAATACATAAGATTTTTAGTGTTATAGATCCTTATATTAATAGAAATTCATAAGATCTCTAGAACTCATGACTAGGACTTAGAAAATTACAAAAAAAGGCTTCTAACAACAAAATCTTTGCTTCGAGGGTGATTTGGATGCTAAAGATCATATGATCATGACCCAACCATCATCGATTGGGCACAAGCAGCATATTATTTACCATCCAACGACTCTTAGATTGACTCAGACTCCAAAACCTACTGATGACAAAGTTTCTTCCATCAAAACTGTATCAATGATGGACTTGTTACTATCCATACCCTTAGAACGATAGTTTTTGCTATCGATTCACATGCTTAAACTACGCTAACTTTATCATTTGCCCTTCAATAGATGAAATTCAACTTGCACCAGATTGATCACTCACTGATGATTGCATTTTAAGTATCATATAGAAATTCTATCCATACTAGTTTGGATAAATTTTTAAAATTATTGTTACCTGTGACACTTTCTAATACCATAAATATTTAAGCTCCTTGTAAACTTGTGAGTTAAGTAAATTAAGTGCCTATACATATTTACACTAGACCATCAAGTTTGGCTCTCCATGGACCACCATTGATGCTTTGGTCGTGATGCTACTTTGGCCTTGTTTCGACCTTCAAGGTAGGAGTTTTTCTAGGCTTTCCCAATTTCCCAACCCGAAAAAATTGGGTTTTGATAAATGGCTCTAGATGCCCTAATAAACTTTTTTTTGTACCAGTTGTTTGGATGAACCATGAGCTAGTCCTAATTACTTTTCATGATTTAATTGTAGATGGTTTCATATTATTAAGACTAGCAGCAAAAACACTCACACAAATAATAGAGAGAATAAAAAGGAGAAAAATAATATAAGAATATTTACGTGGTTCGGTCTCTCAAATAGACCTACATCCACAATTCTAAAAGGGATATCTCCACTAAAATAAAACTACTACAATTTTTGAATGGATAAAATTACAAACCCTCTCTTCCTCACAACTCTCCAAGACCCCGATTATACCCTCTTAATTATCCTAAGGCTTGGCTTATTGTGGTCATTATAAACAAGAACCAGAAGGGCCTATTTATAGGAGCATCAGGCTCTCCCTATTTTAGTCCCAACTGATGTGAGACTTTAAAAATCACTATGCTTGTCACAATAATTCTTTTCTTTTTCAAAAGTCCCACATATCTCTACTTTATTGGTGAATCAAACTTTCTTCTCAATCTTCGAAGTGTCTGTCTTTGTGCTACTTTTCATTTTCGCTGACAAGGCATACCCATCTAAGTAGTAGATGTCTTCACTTTCTTCATTCTTTGCATAACTAAGTTTTCACCCTTGTATACTCTACACAAATTCTCAATGCCAACATACTTGTATCCAGGTGAAGCAAACTCACCCAATGAAATAATATTAGCTCCACCAGTAGCCACATACCCTACATCAGGAATTACTTTGACTTTATCTTTGTGGAGCTTCAGGCAAACTCTTCTAATGCCTTTAATCTTCTGCTTCAGGTTATTTTCCATATTGATGTAGCCAAAATCTTTCTCAATGTGTAAAGTGCCAAACAGATTTCGGTTAGTGCATATATGGATATCAATAGTAGAATCCATCATCCAGCTAGAATTACTCTCAATAGCAGCTGTTGGTGTGAGATTTCAGCCGACGTCAGAGGAGCTGGAGTAGACGGTCGAGATCGATCTCCTGAGGGTGAGACCTGCAAAAAAAATCTCGATCAAAGATAGCTCCGATGGAGACCCTCCGACGTCTAAGTCAGTATCTTGTTCAACAGAGGAAGGAGCATGAGAGGCAAAGTAAAGGTGTATCTTAGGATTTTATTTTTCGCATCTTCTTATTGACAGAGTCCAAAGGTTGTTAGGCCTGCACCCATAGGCTGTCAGTATAGGCTGCTTGCCCTTCACCCACTTACTAGGTTGTTAGTCGTGGGTGTCAGCCATGCTATGTGGCCGTATTCTGAAAGCTTGCCAGAGTATGTTATTCACCACATTTTGAAAGTTTATTAGGATGCCGTCTAGTTGCCCAGGTGATCTGGTTGATCAATGGATTTGAGTTGGCCAGGTTGACTTGATGCCTTGTCAGTGATCCTATTGTGCAATTTTTTAGATGTGGAGATTTTGAGAACACTAGCAAACACCTCACAAGGGAGGCGACACCAGGGTTTTGCTTGAGAAGGGAATGCCTCCCTTTTTTTAATCTTTAGAGGTGGCGGCTAGGGTTTGCTCCCTTCCTATGATGGCATGCAATCAGAAAGAAAAGAGAAAATGATGGTTTTGGCAGAAAAAGATTTGATTCATTCTACAATATTATAGGTTACATATATAGCCTATACAATGGATCAAAATCCAAACCTAAAAAACTTTCTGGACTAATCCAAATGCACTTACCCAAATCTATGTACACCCATGATCTGATCATGCACTCACCCCTTGAGTTAGTCCCCTTAAGACCCATCAAATTAGATTTGAAGATCCTAGGATCAAAATTCGATCCTAGACCCAAACAGAAATTCTGCACATCTGTTTCTGCAACTCGAGTCGACTCAACTACACTCGAGTCGGCTCGATTGAATCTCGAGTCGGCTTGGTTGCCTTACCACCAGCATGCCATGAAATACTGCTCTCTGTTTGAATTTTGAGTCAGCTCTCTCAGAGGTTTGAGCTGGCTCGACCTGATCTGAGTCAAATCCTCTTGATGCCAAGTCGTCTCCTCTACTGGTAGAAGTCCTTTGTTTGGTTCCTTACTCCATCTTGCATCTCAGATATCCAGAGCCCCAACCAAGCTCCTTGAAGTCCTCACCAGCTCGAACCTTGAGCCTATAGAAGTTATGCTTCGCCTCCACCTTAGGACTACTCCTGTCATAGCGAACCTAAGTCTATCATACCGACTCCACCTGTGGTCACCTCGAAGGCTATAGGGGCACCACAGAATTCCTACAATCTCCACTTTAGTGCCTCCAAAGCCTTGGTGAGCACCACTCTTCATTGAGCTTCGATCCTCTGCATGACCTAACCAATGAAGAGTGAAGCCAACTATACAGACCTCCTCACCACCACAGTATATCTTAGCTCTGGAGTTGTCTGAAAGACGCCACCGCCTCCCTTATGGTTGAAGCTCTCATTCTGCATCTGGACATCTCTCCTGTAGGTCCTGTAATCAACGGCTATGCCCACCACTGATCCAGTAGCTGTTCCCATTGTTGCCTCTGCAACTCCACCTGTCGTGCCACCAGCTACTCCACCTATGACTCTCAACCACTGTAGCTCCAACAACTCTGCTCATCACTGCTCTAGTGACTCTAGTCACCATGGGCCCAACGGCTCTGACCACTACTGCTCCTGGGACATGCTCCACCACAGTATTGAAAAATTTTGGAGTGACTACAGCTCCACTCCCTTGCCTCCGATCACCTATGGTCTGTGCTGGTGGAAATCTCTTCATAGGTCTTCAGATCCTCTTCACATCCTATCACCGCTGTAACATCTATTCCTGATGCATATGCCTCTAGGCCCTCTCCTGATGCCCACTCACTGCTGTCTGAGTTTCTGAGAGACTCCACTTTCCTCTGCACCTCCTTGCCTAGAGATTGTGCCATGGCCATGGTCTTCATCATCATTCATGAAGAAACCTCTCTTTGATGCTCCTCCTCCACATGTGGATGCATCTATCCTTGGTGCTCCACCTCCTTGTGATCTGATGACCCTGCAATAGGTAGTTCCAATAAACATACCATCAACTGTCCAATCTGCACTAACTGGACCTCCGATTGATCCTTCATGGCTAAAGCAATCACCTCAACCTCCCTAGATATAACTGATCCCTCCATCTGGTACAGACAACTCCTCAACCTCCTCCCTCTCATCATAATCTTGTTATCCTTGGAGACATTCAGTACCTCTGAATCGCTTTTAAAAATGAAGCCCTTTTTCTCTAAGTATCCAAGTGATACTATGCTCCTCTTGAGATCTAGGATATGATGCATATCTATCAAGATCCACACCCTCCCATCATACATTTTTAGCCTGATGGAATCCATTCCTGCTACACCACAAGAACTCCCATCTCTTAGTTTCACTTGTTGCCCCTCACTCACCTGCGTATAAGAAGTGAACCACGCTCGATGAGGTGTATAGTGATAAGAGCTAGCAAAGTCTAGTACCCACCGATCTGCCTCCTCTTTGTATCCAGCCGATAATATCAGAAGATCATCTGATACATCGCTCTTAGCCACTGTATTGGATGACTCCAGTTTGGAACCTTCTCCCTTTCCTTTTTTTCTCCAAGGACAATCTCTCTTCATATGCCCTAGCTGTTGGCACATATAACACCCTACCTCCCTGATATTCCTTGTAGAATTCTGCCTCCCCATTGCCTTGCATCTATGCTTCTCCCTCCAAGACCTTTCATCGGCCACCATGGCATCTTGAGGAAGCTCCGTACTATCCCTCACCATCTGCTCTCTCTACTCATTCGTCTGAAGGACCGACACTATCTTCTCATAGACTAGTGTCTCTTTACCGTACAATAGAGTCATCACCAGCAGATCAAAACTTCCAAGTAGTGAGCACAGCAATATTAGGGATTTGTTCTCCTTCTCCATAACTACACTAAAATTGAGTAGATCCGTACTCAACTGGTCGAACCACTGAATATATCCCAACACATCACCTTCTTCCATCCGAAAGTTGTAGAGTTATTTCTTTAGCATAAGCTTATTGCACATATTCCTTCCTATGTACAGGGAGTGCAACCTTGACTACAAACCTTTGGGTGTCTTCTCTTCCAACATGCCACATGGCATTGAGTCTGTCAAACACCATCTGATCAACAAACAAGCCTTCTTCTCCAAAGAACTCCAAGCTCGATCTATCATCCCCTCTGACTTTTTCTTCAAAGCTAGATCCAGTTCCTGCTGAACCAATAGATCTTCCACCTTTGTCCTCCACATCAAGAAGTTTTTCTTTCTATCAAACTTCTCAAAATCAATCTTCAGCTTACGGCTCATAATGTCTCAATACCATAACTACAAACAATGCAGATCTGATTGAGAAAAATATCTTTGACAAGAAACTTCAGATCTTAGCATTTCCTTCCTTCTCCACACTCCATCTGTCTCTGATACCAATTGTTGTGTAATTTTTTAGGATGTGGAGACTTTGAGAACACCAATAAACCTCTCACAAAGGAGGTGGCACCAGAATTTTGCTTGAGAAGATAATGTCTCTCTTCTTTTAACCTTTGGAGGTGGCGACTAGGGTTTGCTCCCCTCCTATGATGGCAAGCAACCAGACAGAAAAGAGAAAATGAGGTTTTCAAGAGAAAAAGATTTGATTCATTTCATAATGTTACAAGTTACATACACATAGCCTATATAATGGGTCAAAATTCAAATCTGAAAAACTTCCTGGACTAACTCAAATATACTCACCCAAACCCATGTACAATCATAGTCTGATCATGCACTCACTCCTTGAGTTAGTCCTCTTAAGACCCATCAAACTAAGCCTTAAGACCCTAGGATCAAAATCCAATCCCAAAACCAAATAGAAATTCTGCACATCTATTTTTGCAACTCGAGTCGATTCGATCAGAGCTCGAGTTGACTCGACCACACTCGAGTCGGCTCGATCGAACCTTGAGTTGGCTCAGCTGTCGTGCCACCAGTGTGCCATGAAATGCTACTCTCTATTTGGATTTCGAACTGGCTCTCTCAGAGGTCCGAGCCGGCCTGACCTCATCTGAGTCCACTCCTCCTGGTGCCGAGTCGACTCCTCTACTAGCAAAAATTCTTTGCTTGATTTCTTGCTCCACCTTACGTCTCAGGCATCCAAAGCCCCAACTAAGCTCCTTGAAGTCCTCACCAGCCTGAACCTCAAGCCTATGGAAGCTATGCTCCGCCTCCACCCTAGGACCACTCCCGTCCCAGCGAACCTAGAGTCTATCACACCAACTCAATCAGTGATCACTTTCAAGGCTATGAGGGCACCACAGAATCTCTACATATCTCTAGGCCTTGGAGGGGAATTATTAACAGCTATCGATTGCTGAAAGGGTGACGGTGGCTATGAGAGAGCCATCGAGCAAGTCGATGAATAGGACCAAAGAGGGGTCAGATGTTATGACTAACTTCTTGGGGGGAGGGTCTTTAGTTGAGAGCTAGGCCGATCATTAGGGATGAGGCTCGCTCGCTGTCGCTACTTATTTGGTCGGAGGCCTCTGGTTATGAATAGACATCTAGTCAGTTTGTACCGCTCGCAAATGGCCTTGGGGTTGGCCCTAGCAAATAGGCCACCAAAGGGCCGTTGATATCTTCAAGCAAGAGTCATCAAATCATGCCGATGGATTCTTGGTGTCACTTTACGCTCGGGCAATAGGTCGAAAATTAGTTATAGTCCAATACAGCTAGAGGCTGATGGTGAGTTGGCTATGGCCTTTACACTCCTAGGCATTGGGCCTGGGTATTTTGGGCCTTAGGCTTCTTCATATTTTCGGTCTAGACTAATTCTCCCCCACCACATGCCCCCCTACTCTCAAATCCGAACTTTGATTGGGTGAAGGGAGTACCGTTGATCATTTCTGACATCGAGGATGTGGAAAGCCCAAGATAAAAAGATGTGCATGACTTTTGGGGTGGATGTGAAGGGGTCTGGGCAGGTAATCATAACTAAAATACAGGGTCTTGACTTGAATTCTGGTGGGTACCTTTTTTGACATGGTGCATTAATCCGAACAACTGACGATGGAAGACGATCGATGAAAAAATGCCATGTGTGGGCTGCTCTTTCGATGGTGGTGATCTGTAACCTTCTGGAATCATCTTTTTCTTGACTATAAAGCTGTACCGCTTTTTATCTCCCTTATACTTTCTGGCAGTCTTTCGAGTCTCCCTCTTCTTCTAGCTTCTCTTCTCCCTGGGACCGTCATTGTGTCTAGTTCATTCTGTCTGGATTTTCTTTTGCTGCGACATCTTTAAGGGGTCATCTAGGAGTCATCCTTGTCATCCCTGGATTTTCGTGAGTTCCTCTTCTTTCATCCAGGTGGATTTTTATTGGTCATTCTTTTTCGTCCATCTATTTTTGAGTTTGTTTTGATCTTTTTTTTTATCTCTTGGGTCCTAGCCTTCCCACTTGAACTTATGTAATGGTGGGGTCCACTGATTCAGTCAGAGAATGATCCACCTCTTCAGAGGCAAGCCCTAGGAACCCTTCCAAAAGACACAAGGGTTCTAAGGCTAATTTAGCTTTCGGACCTAGTGACCATGGCTCTGCACTAGGGTTGGAGGACTTGAATCGAATCCGAGCCTTGTACGAGGTTCCGATGGAGTTCGGTTTGGAGCTTCTTGGGACCACCAGATGGGCAAATGATCCACCACTCAATCGGTTAGCCATGTACAAAGAGACATTCTATGCTGATTTGGAGCTTCCCATTCCTTCTTTTATTCTCGATCTCTTTCGATTTTATTGTATCTTTCTTTGCACTCTCATTCTGAATTCCTGCCATTTTGTCGTCGGCTTCTTAGTCATTTGTGCTATGGCCAATGTCTAACCCTTTGTCTCCTTTTTTCAAACTTTTTTCACCATCAAGAGGCATCCATGTGCCAAAGATTGATGGTACATTATGACATAGAGGAGAGTTTCTCCTCTAATTATAGGCACTCCCTCCTCCGTTCACGAGTGGAAGGGCCATTTTCTCTTCATTTCTTGCTCATCGCTCGACGATTGGAACCTGTCCAACTGGGGTCGATCGGAGATCTTTGCCGGCAACATTCCCAGACTGGAGGTCATAGAAGAAGGTCACTTTAAAGTCCTTAGGGACTTCAAGGTCCCTTCCTTAGAGAAGCTGTTATCTAAGGAAGCCTTGTATAGTGTAGGGCTTAGCCCAATCAACCCTAGAGGTGAGTGAGAGATTATTCTTTCTCCTTTTTTCTTTCTATGTTCTTGATCCTTATTGCGTTGTTGCTGGCACGAAGCCCGAACCTCTTGTCAGGATGAGGAAGAATGCCCCTAAGAAGAGGGCAACTTTAACTGCTGAGGGTCTTGCAAAGAAGGCAAGGGCCACCGAGGTCGGCCAACAAGAAGCGCTAGTTAACCACAAGGTCAATGGTTCAAGTCCTTCCTCTAGTGCCAATCTGTTGGTGTGAGATTTTGACCGACATCGGAGGAGCTGGAGTGGACGATTGAGATCGATCTTCTAGGGGCGAGATCTACAAAAAAAGTTTCGATCGAAGGTGGCTCCGATGGGGACTCTCTGACGTCCAAGTCAATATCTCGTTTCATAAAAAGAGGAGCATGAGAGGTAGAGTACTGATGTACCTTGGGGTCCCTTTTTTGTATCTTCTTATAGATAGAGTCCGGAGATTGTTAGGCTTGTGCCTGTAGGTGTCAGGATAGACTGTCTACCATCCACCCACTAACCAGATTGTTAGTCGTGGGTGTCAGCCCTGTCATGTGACCGCATTCTGAAAGCTTGTCAGAATATCTTATCCGTCACATTTCGAAAGTTTGTTAGGATACTGTCTAGTTGCCCAAGTGATTCGGTTGATCGGTGGGTTTGAGTCGGCTAGGCTTGATGCCTTATCGGCGATCCATGGACCTTGAAGGATAATCATTAACTGCTATCGGTTGGTGAAGGGGTGATGGTGGCTAGTGAGAGAGCCACTGGGCGAGTCGATGAATAGGATCGAGGAGGGGTCAGATGTTACAACTAGCTCTCATGGAGAGAGCCCTCGGTTGAGAGCTAGGCCAATCATTGGGGATGAGGTTCGTTCGCTGTCGATACTTATTTGGTCAGAGCCCTTCGGTTATGAATAGATGCCTAGTCAGTCTGTACTGCTCGTAAGTGACCTTGGGGGTGGCCCTAGCGAGTAGTTCACCAAGGGGCTGCTGACATCTCCGAACAAGAATCATCAAATCATGCCGATGGGTTCTCGACATCAGTTTACGCTCAGACAATGGGTCAAAAATTAGTTATATCCTAATACAGCTGGAGACTGATAGTGAGTTGGCCATGACCTTTACACTCCCAGATGTTGGGCCTGGATATCTTGGGTCTTGGGCTTCTTCATATTTTTGGTCTGGACTAATTCTTCCCCAAAAGTAGCCATGTTTGAGAGGTAAAGTTCATCATCAGTATTGATCACATTTACAGAAGAATTAATTTTTGACTTATCTTTGAACTCTTTTAGGCTTTTTAAGTCCTCTTTAAACTTTGGGTAGCAAATCTGGATGTGACCAAACTCTCTACAGTAATGGCACTCAACAGTGCTAAAGTCTCTCGATCGAGATCTCGATCTTCCACCACATTAGTCGCCTCTTTTCTCCTCCCTCTCTCAGAACTCTCTGCAGCTAGTACTCGACTCTCTCTGGGATAATCTTCATCTTCTATCATCCGATGATTCTCTTTCAAAATCTTCATCATATCATTTAATTGCAGTATACTTTTTTTTTACTAGCATTAACTGCACCAGTGGTTTGTAGGATCTAGGTAGCGAAGCCAATAAGAGCAATACCTACTCTTCTTCCTTAATCATCTTCTCTGCATTCAATAATCGAGATACTAACTCATTAAATTTATTTGAATGGTCAATAACATTACCTCCTTCCTCTATCTTCAGTAAGTACAGATCCATCTTCATTATTAAGCAGTTAGTTGATGTCTTCAAGGCATACTTGCTCTCTAACATATCCCACAACTTCTTTGGTGATGCCTCCTTCAACACCATGATTTTAATTTATAGGGCCAGTGTCATCCGAATCGTACTAACTATCTTTTTTTAGGTTGTACTCCAATCTGAATCTTTCATCTCATTTCGCTTTTCATCTTGCAATGTAGAATCAAGACTCTGCTGCACCAAATAATTTTGAATTGTACATTGCCACAAAGTAAAATCAATCTTTTCATCAAATAATGAAATCTCATTCTTCAATATAGTCATGATGTTTAATAAATTTTCAATTAAACATCTCCACTCAAATAACAAGCAATAAGTACCACAAAATAAGCTAATTTTGAAAAAAATGATTAAAAAATGGAATCAGTATGTCAAAGTTAGTCAGAACCAACCTCTTCCCAAAAAAATACTGATGCGACATCGAGATCCGCTAACGTGGTGTTGACTCGTCTTCCTCCTAGACTGCTGATGTAGTACCTCCTACTCCTTTTTCTCTCCTCCCTTATGTCAGAACCTCGCTCTGATACCATTTGTTGAGACCTATAGTGGAAGCACTCACACAAATAATAGAGAGAATAAAAAGAAGAAAAACAACATAAGAATATTTACGTAGTTCAGTCTCTCAAATAGACTTACATCCATGATACCGAAAGGGATATCTCCACTAAAATAAAACTGCTACAATTTTTGAATGGACAAAATTGCAAACCCTCTCTTTCTCACAACTCTCCAAGACCCTAATTGCACCCTCTTAGTTAACTCAAGACTTGGTTTGTTGTGGTCATTATAAATAAGAATCAAAAGGACCTATTTATAGGAGTACCAGGCTCCCTCTGTTTTAGTCCCATCAATGTAGGACTTTGAAAATCACTATATTTGCCGCAATATGTTTGAACTGCGTGCTACCCATCATATCAAGGATTCCTAGGTTAAGCTAGACTCAAGAATGAAATGACATGCAAGAAGATTTTTGCAATCAGTACTAGCTATACCGAATGTGCGCTTAATTATTACTGTCCATACCCTGGCTATCGGTTTCTAGCCTTGGATTGTACTAATATAATTTTAGTTTTCTGGAATAATTTTGTCATTTACCTTTGATTGATGCAATTCAATTTATGCTAGAAAGTTGAGTTGACGAGGGACGTGATCAAAGCAGTTTCATGCTAAAATTTTTCTAGTTTTATTTTTGGTAAATTTTTAAATTTTCTACTACCTGCAAAACATTCTAGTGCCACCAACATTTAAGCTCTTTGAGTACATGTAAGCTAAGTTTCTCCACACATTCATGTTAGACCATAAATTTAGACTATCCAAGAGTTCACTGATACTTCAGTACCGCTATTTTGTCCTTTGCATGAGTTTTAAGACTGGGTTTATTCAGAATCCTAGTTTTTTTAGAAACTTTCCCACCCATACATCATCGATAAAACTACGATCTCCCCACCATGAACTACATGGGAGGCCTGGTTGCACCAAAAAGTCCGACAATGTAAACGACATCCTTCGATGTCGTAGACTGAATTTGAGATAAGATGGAAGATCTAAACCCAAACTTTCTTTTATTGAAATAGAAACACTTCATGAGGTTACTCCAGGAAGCACCAACTACGATAAAAAAGCGCCAGTATCATCTACTCAAGACAACAGTATTCATCTCCTCGAGTTTTTTTATTGATACGAAGACCACACTCTTGCTTTGACTTGCACAAATAGAATAAACTAGCTAAGCAAGGGCAGTGAAATAGGGGAGGATGACCTGTTCCGTAAGAAAGCTCTCTCAATACTATCAATGCAATTAATTATCCACACTGGAAGTTTAAAAGGCGTCATATAATACGTTGGCAGGGCCGATAACATGGAACTAAACATGATGATTCTACATGCTATGGAGAGATGCTTGCCTGTTCATTTACAAAAATAGAAAACTCATACACAAAGTAATCTATTTTGTGGCAGCAGGTGAGCATGGAGGTGATTCCCATGGTTGGCTAGAGGATTGGAGAGGAGAAAGAGGGTTGGAAATGCCAATCGTCATCTGTGGTTAAAGTCTTCATTTATGTATATGCGCAAATTAATCCTTTATGACGTGTTGCGGTGCATCTGACAGCAAACCATTTTTGTGGATATGGACTGCACATTTGCATGATATCTGTTATTTGTTGGCCATCTATCATGCCGTGCGCACCGTAAATGAGTCGGTTTTCTTATCTTTTTTACTCATATGGGATAAGTTGTTGGCCAGTCTCCGTCTCTATTGCTTGACTTGGGCCTAGAATAGGCGGCTGTAGATTTTTGAGATGACTTGTGGTAGCGGTCCAAGCACGTGGGCCTATTCATATTGCCACCAAAAGATTAAAGAAAATACCTGCGCAACTCAAAAATATCACCCAAAATGAATGAGCTTATGTGTTGTCTTCTCATTGGTCACTTGAACTAACATCATCAATTAGGTCACGACGTGAGTGCCGAGAGTGACGTTTCTGAGTTACTGTAGCTTTGCTGTCTCTTTGTCAAGGATGAGAAATGAGGGCGCGACACATGGGATTTCGTCATGAGGGTTAAAGTAGGCTTGGACCTTTTGTCATGGTTCAACATCAAAATGGGGAATAGAGTGCGGATTGCGGGGTGTGTTGGCGTGGTCCCTTCCCGCGTGCGATCCATATTTTTTTAGAAATAAAATCAGGGACAAAATATAAGGAGACGTGATTTTTTGAGATACAAAGACGCTTTGGTCCTAATTGGTGTGCGGTCCATATTTTTTAAAAATTAAAATTAGAAAGGGGGGGGGGGGGGGGGGGGGGTCACGTGGTTTTCTGAGATATAAAAATTCTTTGGTCCTAATTAATTGGTGTGGAAAAAAGTGACGGTGGACATTACAAAAAATTTGATTTTTTACGATGTAATTTTTTCATCGCTAAAGATAAAATTTTCATCGCTAAAAATTTATAGAGAAAGCCTCGCAACAAAAGATTCTAGCGACGAAAAAAAATTATTTCATCATCAAAAATAGTCAATCGAATGACGGAAAAGTTCGTAGCATTAGCGATGAAATATTTTTATCGCAAGAGCTTAAAAAAATTTTATCACAAAAATTAACGATGAAAAAAATTTCGTCGCTAGTTTAGTGACGAAATGTTAAATTTCGTCGCTCAATTTGTGATATAAAAAAAAATTATCATAATTTTTGTGATGAAAAAAAAATTTATCACAATTTTTGTGATGAAAAAAAATTTCATCGTAATTTTTGTGATAAAAAAAAAATTTATCGCTAAAAGAAGAATAAAGAAAAAATAAAATAAAATTTATGATGAAAAAAATTATTTTTAGCGATAAAAATTATTTTTATCATAATTTTAGCGATGAAATAAAAAATTTCATCGTAATATGTAGTGAAAATTTGAATATTTTATGATCGTTGAAATTTTTTAATTATTTTTTAAGATAAAATTAATATTTCATCGTTAAATTAAATTATGGATGAAATAAAATATTTTTTATTTTTTTATCATGAAAGCACATGTTTAAATGTAAATTTTCATTAGATCAAATATATTTTATATAAAAATATATGAACACAATAAAAATATTCAAATTCTAAATAGCAATAATTTCATAGCCATCATTGTCATATACAAAAGTATGAGTTCATACACCATTTAGAATTAAAAAAAATTACAAACTATGTATCATCAGAGTCGTTGGCCTCATTCCCTCCTCCAGGCATCGATCTCTAGCCCGATGTGTGTCACGATGGCTGTGCAGAGGCAGCATCATACGGCTGTAGAGGTGCTAACTTGGAGGCATCGATATCGAGCTGTCCTGCCATCGCAACTACTATCCTATCGAGCGTCTAACTATGATTCATCCAGTAAGTAATTTGATCCTACATCATGCTCATCGATGTCCTAACTACCTCTGGCACTGAGGCATCATCAGATCGGTCAGATGATGAATTGCGAGATTTTTTTGATCGCATGCTATGCCCAGATCCTAACTGTCGTCCGAGGATGGCATCCAGGATCGCATCATCTGTCATCGAATAAACTGGCTGCGATCTAGCGTTGCTATCAGATCCAACCTCCCTCGTCACCTGCTCTCTCAATTGTAATATTTTTTCCTTCACAATAGACCAAATAACACCATAATTTTATTTCAAAGCTTTTAAAAGCATTCAAAATATAGTACCATATTTACATGATGCTACCTCATCTTCTCGGTCACAAACTCGCCACTTTTATTTTGATAGAATTTACCATATGCGTCGACCCCAGATAGTCCCTATTCAAACAAAAGAAAAGAAGAAAAAGGACATCAAAGTAACTTAAATATTCAATAAGAACTTATAGAGTGCAATCGCAAATGCAGTTACATACCATCCTCTTCATTCCTTGTGCAAAAGAGAAATTTTCTTGCATGTGAATAGAATCAATCTTACTCTTATTCACCTTATTTACCTCCGATCATCGCTAAAAAATATATACAATTATAACCAATAAAGAACATAATAATATCAAAATAACTTGAAATACTAAACATATCTGAAATACTTCACTCCCAAAATACTCGCATAACCACTGCCAATCGTCACTAGACCCAATCCAATTTCTATAAGGCTGGGTCACAGAGTCAATCCCTTTCACCGGCACTCATTGCAATATTTATGAAGCCTACATCGCCGATCTCTGTATCTATTTGCAACCATTTTGAGAATATATGCCGTCACTTGTTCATCAGTGCAATCCTCGAAATTAATATTATCCGACACATATGAATATTTATCATAATAAAAAGCAAAGATATAGAATTATTCATGTAATAAAGAATTATCCATATAACAAAAAATAATATGGATCATGTAATGATGTGCAAGATATTCGAAGTTAATTCTTACCTTGATGTAAGAGACTAGGGCATCACGGTATCAAGGGGCTACATGCTTGAGACTTTTGATGGCCCATGAAAAATGATTTCATATATACAGATTGATCTCATTTGCGACTATACTAGCTTCTGTGCCAATCGGATGATCCCAAAATATCTGTACATTCAGCTTTTCATCATGCGTATGCACGTATTTTCCCAAAATGAGGCCCCTACTAGGACCACGCACTGCACGTTGCTGTTGTGTTCCTGCATATGAAAATTTATGAAATGAACATATATCATCTACCAATAGATGAATATAACAAAAAAATGTACATAGTTTATAAATTGATAGAGATGTACCTGTAGGGGGATGATGCTGCGGTGCTATGACCTTCAGCTGGACGGACTCTGGCTGAACACTAGTCTACTCTGTAGACTCGGACAGTTGAGACTCATCTAAATCCTCTGACTCATCGTGCAAAATGCTAAAGTGAGGATGTGTATCGTCAAGTGAGGCCTGTTGTCTACCCTGCAAATGTCCACATCCAGGACCAATCATGATGCTGTAATGATTAAAATAATTCAAACTAGCACGTAATCAAAAAAACTCAAGTATTACATGATATAACAAAAAAATATATTGAATTACTTATTCATATTAATTATTGTTCTCAAAATCTGAACTCATATCCATATAGTCATCCTCAGCAAGACTCATAGAAGGCATCAATCCTGAAGTGCTATCATCATCATTGTTGATGAAGTCATCATCCACATGTGATTGTGACCTCAAATTATTGTTGGATCATGCCCATGCCCGTGCCCTTACCGATGTTCCAACAATAGGAACATCCTTAGGTTCGCAGTCATCTCTTTGCAATTATCCTATATCGACCGTGTTATCTGGTACTAATATGTTATCTGGTGCTTGCATTTGATATGCTTCATTTTCAATAGTTGCACGGACTTCATTCTCTAGATCTTTATCATTCGGGCATGTGAAAAGTGCAGGATCGAACAAATATCTATGATGAGCCCCTATTGCAACTCACCAAGACTCTTTCATTTTGGTATATCAATATACCACATTAGTCTCGCTTATTTTGCAAAAATATAAGGATCACTTTCGTATCACAAGTGACTAGTGTAGACACTGACGAGTTGAGGGTCTATAACAATTAGCCTGTGTTGTTCTAAATCATACCATCGACACTTGAATAACACGACCCATCGAAGACTACTATCTCAGCTCTGTAACCTCATGCAGAACATCGAAAAAATCTATTATTTCATCTTTGTGCTTGCCCTCCATCCTTATTTCACAATTCTGTGTGGTTCGATCGCGATTGTAATTTTTTGTTAAGAACCACACATTATTGACTATGCATGTTGAATATACCGATACATGTCTGTCAGATTTTCGTGCAAGTGTAGCTAAGTCATCACTGATATAGTTAGGATTGTCTATACATAGCTGAGCTATCTATAATTAAAAGAATTGATTCCTATGTTGTGTGGCTGCTAATGTAGAATTGATTCTTTTGAGCTCACTTTCGTGCTCACTAAAGTGATATAGTAATAATATGTATATTTTAATTTAGAATCTATGAGTATGTACATTCATGCATATATCAATAAAAAAAAATTAAATGTGTATGCTCGCATCATATACGCTTCCACCTCCTCACAATTGTTTAGTACATACCAATGCATGTTGTCCGTTTCTTGTGGTGTCAATATTCGAAAATCTTTTTTACCATATGGTCAGACAACATTGGAGAACACGGACAATTCATAGGTCAAAATATCATCAACATTGACATTCCATTGTGGCCTCATAAATTTATTCTCCACTTTTTGAAGGTACATAGAGCAGAATGTCGGATATTCATTCATAACGTGTGCCTCCACTATTGAACCTTCGGGCCATACTTTGTTAGCAACGGCACTCTTGTATTCTCATATCTCTCTATCCAATAAATTATCAATTGATATACATATATAATAAGAAATACAATAATAAATAATAAATATTATAATATCATGTAATTACTTTTCAATTAAGTACATCCATCTTGTATGTACTGGCCCACCCAGTCTAGCCTCATGTGGAAGATGAACTGAAAGATGCACCAAGATGAACTAAACATGATGATTCTACATGCTATGGAGAGATGCTTGCCTGTTCATTTACAAAAATAGAAAACTCATACACAAAGTAATCTATTTTGTGGTAGCAGGTGAGCATGGAGGTGATTCCCATGGTTGGCTAGAGGATTGGAGAGGAGAAGGAGGGTTGGAAATGCCAATCGTCATCTGTGGTTAAAGTCTTCATTTATCTATATGCGCAAATTAATCCTTTATGACGTGTTGCGGTGCATCATGCTGGCCGTTCATTCTGACAGCAAACCATTTTTGTGGATATGGACTGCACATTTGCATGATATCTGTTATTTGTTGGCCATCTATCATGCCGTGCGCACCGTAAATGAGTCGGTTTTCTTATCTTTTTCACTCATATGGGATAAGTTGTTGGCCAGTTTCCGTCTCTATTGCTTGACTTGGGCCTAGAATGGGCGGCTGTAGATTTTTGAGATGACTTGTGGTAGCGGTCCAAGCACGTGGGCCTATTCATATTGCCACCAAAAGATTAAAGAAAATACCTGCGCAACTCAAAACTATCACCCAAAATGAATGAGCTTATGTGTTGTCTTCTCATTGGTCACTTGAACTAACATCATCAATTAGGTCACGACGTGAGTGCCTAGAGTGACGTTTCTGAATTACTGTAGCTTTGCTGTCTCTTTGTCAAGGATGAGAAATGAGGGCGCGACACATGGGATTTCGTCATGAGGGTTAAAGTAGGGTTGGACCTTTTGTCATGGTTCAACATCAAAATGGGGAATAGAGTGCGGATTGAGGGGTGTGTTGGTGTGGTCCCTCCCCGCGTGCGATCCATATTTTTTTAGAAATAAAATCAGGGACAAAATATAAGGAGACGTGATTTTTTGAGATACAAAGACGCTTTGGTCCTAATTGGTGTGCGGTCCATATTTTTTAAAAATTAAAATTAGAAATTGGGGGGGAGGGGGGTCACATGGTTTTTTGAGATATAAAAAATTTTTGATCCTAATTAATTGGTGCGGAAAAAAATGGCAGCGGACATTACAAAAAATCTAATTTTTTACGATGAAATTTTTTTATCGTTAAATGTAAAATTTTCGTCGCTAAAAATTTGTAGAGGAAGCCTCGCAACAAAAGATCTTAGCGACGAAAAAAATTTATTTCGTCATCAAAAATAGTCAATCGGACGATGGAAAAGTTTGTAGCATTAGCGACGAAATATTTTTATCCCAAGAGCTAATTTTGTCACAAAAATTAGCGACGAAAAAGAAATGTTAAATATCGTCGCTCAATTTGTGAAGAAAAAAAAATTATTATAATTTTTGTGATGAAAAAAAATTTTGTCACAATTTTTACGATGAAAAAAAATTTCATCGTAATTTTTGTGATGAAAAAAATTTTTATCGCTAAAAGAAGAATAAAAAAAAAATAAAAAAAAATTTATGATGGAAAAAATTATTAATAGCGATAAAAATTATTTTCATCATAATTTTAGCGATGAAATAAAAAATTTCATTGCAATATGTAGTAAAAATTTGAATATTTTAGGATTGTCAAAATTTTTTAATTATTTTTTAAGATAAAATTAATATTTCATCGTTAAATTAAATTATGGATGAAATAAAATATTTTTTATTTTTTTATCATGAAAGCACCTATTTAAATGTAAATTTTTATTAGATCAAATATATTTTATATAAAAATATATGAACACAATAAAAATATTCAAATTCTAAATAGCAATAATTTCATAGCCATCATTATCATATACAAAAGTATGAGTTCATACACCATTTAGAATTTAAAAAAATTACAAACTATGTATCATCAGAGTCGTTGGCCTCATTTCCTCCTCCGGGCATCGATCTCTAGCCCGATGTGTGTCACGATGGCTATGCAGAGGCAGCATCATACGGCTGTAGAGGTGCTAACTTGGAGGCATCGATATCGAGCTGTCCCGCCATCGTAACTACTATCCTCTCAAATGTCTGACTATGATTAATCCAATAAATAATTTGATCCTGCATCATGCTCATCGATGTCCTAACTACCTCTGACACTGAGGCATCATCAGATCGGTCAGATGATGAATTGTGGGATTTTTTTGATTGCATGCTATGCCCAGATCCTAGCTACCGTCCGAGGATGGCATCCAGGATCGCATCATCTATCATCGAATAAACTGACTGCGATCTAGCATTGCTATCAGATCCAACCTCCCTCATCACCTGCTCTCTCAATTATAATATTTTTTCCTTCACAATAGACCAAATAACACCATAATTTTATTTCAAAGCCTTTAAAAGCATTCAAAATGTAGTACCATACTTACATGACGCTACCTCGTCTTCTCGGTCACAAACTTGCCACTTTTGTTTTGATAGAATTTACCATATGCGTCGACCCCAGATAGTCCCTATTCAAACAAAAGAAAAGAAGAAAAAGGACATCAAAGTAACTTAAATATTCAATAAGAACTTATAGAGTGCAATTGCAAATGCAGTTACATACCATCCTCTTCATTTCTTGTGCAAAAGAGAAATTTTTTTGCATGTGAATAGAATCAATCTTACTCCTATTCACCTTATTCACCTCCGATCATCGCTAAAAAATACATACAATTATAACCAATAAAGAACATAATAATATCAAAATAACTTGAAATACTAAACATACCTGAAATACCTCACTCCTAAAATACTCGCATAACCACCGCCAATCATCACTAGATCCAACCCAATTTCTATAAGGCTGGGTCACAAGGTCAATCCCTTTCGTCGGCACTCATTGCAATATTTATGAAGCCTACATCGCCAATCTCTGTATCTATTTGCAACCATTTTGAGAATATATGCCGTCACTTGTTCATCAGTGCAATCCTCAAAATTAATATTATCCTACACATATGAATATTTATCATAACAAAAAGTAAAGATATAGAATTATTCATGTAATAAAGAATTATCCATATAATAAAAAATAATATGGATCATGTAATGATGTGCAAGATATTCGAAGTTAATTCTTACCTTGATGTGAGAGACTAGGGCATCATGGTATCAAGGGGCTACATGCTTGAGACTTTCGATGGCCCATGAAAAATGATTCCACATATACAGACTGATGTCGTTTGCGACTATACTAGCTTCTGTGCCAATCGGATGATCCCAAAATATCTGTACTTTCAGCTTTTCATTGTGCGTATGCACATATTTCTCTAAAATGAGGCCCCTACTAGGACCACGCACTGCACGTTGCTGCTGTGTTCCTGCATATAAAAATTTGTGAAATGAACATATATCATCTACCAATAGATGTATATAACAAAAAAATGTACATAGTTTATAAATTGATAAAGATGTACCTGTAGGGGGATGATACTGCGGTGCCATGACCTTCTGCTGGGCAGGCTCTGGCTGAACACTAGTCTGCTCTGTAGACTCAGACAGCTGAGTCTCATCTAAATCCTCTGACTCATCGTGCAAAATACTAAAGTGAGGATGTGTATCGTCAAGTGGGGCTTGCTGTCTACCCTGCAAACATCCACATCCAGGATCAGTCATGATGCTATAATGATTAAAATAATTCAAACTGGTACATAATAAAAAAAACTCAAGTATTACATGATATAACAAAAAAATATATTGAATTACTTATTCATATTAATTATTGTTCTCAAAATCTGAACTCATATCCATATAGTCATCCTCAGCAAGACTTATAAAAGGCATCGATCTTGAAGTGCTATCATCATCATTGTTGATGAAGTCATCATCTACATGTGATTGTGACATCAAATTATTGTTGGATCATGCCCATGCCCGTGCCCTTACCGATGTTCCAACACTAGGAACATCCTCAGATTCGCAGTCATCTCTTTACAATTGTCCTATATCGATCGTGTTATCTGGCACAATATGTTATCTGGTGCTTGCATTTGATATGCTTCGTTTTCAATAGTTGCACGGACTTCATTCTCTAGATCTTCATCATTCGGGTATGTGAAAAGTGCGGGATCGAACAAATGTCTATGCTGAGCCCTTATTGTAACTCACCAAGACTCTTTCATTTTGGTATATCAATATGCCACATTAGTTTTGCTTATTTTGCAAAAATATAAGGATCCCTTTCGTACCACACATGACTAGTGTGGATACTAACAAGTTGAGGGTCTATAACAATTAGCCTGTGTTGTTCTAAATCATACCATCGATACTTGAATAACACGACCCATCGAAGACCACTATCTCAGCTCTGTAACCTCATGCAGAACATCGAAAAAATCTATTATTTCATCCTTGTGCTTGTTCTCCATGCTCATTCCACAATTCTGTGTGGTTCGATCGCAATCGCAATTTTTCGTTAAGAACCACACATCATTGACTATGCATGTTGAATATACCGATACATGTCTGTCAGATTTTCGTACAAGTGTGGCTAAGTCATCACTGTACAGTTAGGATTGTCTATACATAACTGAGCTATCTACAATTAAAAGAATTGATTCCTATGTTGTGTGGCTGCTAATGTAGAATTGATTCTTCTGAGCTCACTTTCGTGCTCACTAAAGTGATATAGTAATAATATATATATTTTAATTTAGAATCTACGAGTATGTACATTCATGCATATATCAACAAAAAAAAAATTAAATGTGTATACTCACATCATGTACGCTTCCACCTCCTCACAATTGTTTAGCACATACCAATGCATGATGTCTGTTTCTTATGGTGTCAACATTCGAAAATCTTTTTTACCATATGGTCAGACAACATTGGAGAACACGGATAATTCATCGGTCAAAATATCATCAACATTGACATTCCGTTATAGCCTTGTAAATTTATTCTCCACTCTTTGAAGGTACATAGAGCAGAATGTCAGACATTCATTCATAACGTGTGCCTCCACTATTGAACCTTCGGGCCGTGCTTTGTTAGCGACGGCACTCTTGTATTCTCGCATCTCCCTATCCAATAAATTGTCAATTGATATACATATATAATAAGAAATATAATAATGAATAATAAATATTACAATATCATGCAATTACTCTTCAATTGGGTACATCCATCTTGTATGTACTGACCCACCCAGTCTAGCCTCATGTGGAAGATGAATTGAAAGATGCACCATGATATCAAAGAAGGTGGGAGGAAATATCATCTCGAGCTTACAGAGAGTAATGATAATCTTCTTCTCTAATATGTCGGTCTGATTTCACCTCAATGTCTTCGCACATAAGTCTTGAAAATAAGTTTTCAGATCAAGTAATGCATCGTACACATTATCTGGCAACAATCCATGCAAACCAATTGGGAGTATATGTTGTGGAAGCATACGGCAATCATGACTTTTCATTTCGACGATCTTTCCATCTTTCAGCTTAATGTACCGTTTCAAGTTTGAGGTGTATCCATCGAAAAATCTTACTGATCTCAAATATATGAGAAATTAATTTCTCTCTCTTTAGTTCAGTACATAGCATGCCAATAGCTTCACCAACCTATCCCCCTGTCGAATCAAATGTAATTCCTTTCTAATCCATATGTCTTCCAAATTAAGACAAGCCTCCATGGTATCCTTCATTCTTCCTTCAATATTGAGGATGGTATAAAATATATTATCAAATATGTTCTTTTTAATGTGCATGATGTCAAGATTGTATCGAAAAAGAAGTATTTTTCAATATGGAAGATCAAACAACTTGCTCTTTTTTTTCTAATTTTTGATACTTGTTCGCACGCTTACTTGGCTCGTCGGACTCTTACAAATATGACATCCTATGGGTCGGATGGCTGATTTAAAATATTATCCGTAGATCAGAACCTTAGCTGGGCATGTCGTTCATACTTGCTGTTAAACTTAAGACTTCTCCTCCATCTATGATCATCCGATAAGAAACGTCGATGGTCGGTGAAACAAATCTTTTCACAAATACGGTCTGATGTAATATCATCATTACAAGTTGGGCATGCTTTATACCCTTTTGTACACTATCTAGAAATATCACCATATGCAGAAAAATCATTAACTATCCAAAGCAATACCGCATACATGTGAAAGATGCCTCCTGTAATATGATCATACGTTTCGCACCCTTCTTCCCACAAGTATTGCAACACTTTGATCAATAGCTCTAAAAATATGTCTATATCTCTTCCAGGGGCATGGAGACCTAGGATCAATAAAGTCAGCAGATTAAAAGGTGATTTCATGCACTTTCAAGGCGATAAATTATAAGAAAATACTATAACAAGCCACATACTGTATGTAGTGCTAAGATTACCATATGGATTAATTTTGTCTGTTGCCAACCCTAGCTTGACATTTCGTGAATCAGCTGCAAACCATGGATGTTCACGATCGAAATATTTTCATGCATCTACATCTGATGAATGTCTCATGACATCATCATCAATATTGTTTTTCTCCTTATGCCATCGCATATCACAAGCAGTATGCCTTGACATGAGCAATCAATGCAATAGTAGCGTAATAAAAAAGTACTGCAAAATCTTGCATGATATATATATTTTTTTTTATCCTTACCATAACTTTTTTTCCATCTGCTTGAATGACAAATCGGACATGCTTGTAGATCTTTTTTATCCTTTCAAAATAGAAAACAATCATTCAGACATGCATGTATTTTTTTACAGTGTAGGCCCAAGTCATCGACTCCCAACCCGAGTCCTTTCAATAATTTTTTGGCTTTGTAATGACTTGATGGAAGTAACTCTCTCTCAAGCAGTAGGTCCTTCAAAAATTTGAGCAACCAATTAAACGAGTTGTTTGACCACTTATCCAGTGTCTTCATATGTAATAACTTTATTATGGTAGACAACAGAGAGTACTTCTTATAATCAGGATAAACGTCACTTTGTGAATCTCTTAATAGATGCTCGAATCTATCATTCACAGGCATGTTACTATCCTCCTCAACTTCTTGTCTCGGAATGGGATGCTGATGTTCTGATCCCGCTTCCACATTTGCTTCAAATAACTCCGGATGGAGATCTTCCAAAATTTCTCTATCTTCTGCACCAAGTGTTTGCTTTTCATGACTGGATGATCCACCTACTGACGACGTATTTGTGGAACTCATAGACAACATGCTCGAGATAATTGGCAAATCTTCACCATGACAAGTTCATCTCTTGTAAGTCACATCTATACCATATTCGTATAAATAATTTTGAATATCCGATAGGGTATACCAAAATAAATTTCTACATCGACGACATGGACAACGAGCTTTTCCATCTTCTCTAGTGTGATTGGATGCCACATTCATGAAAGATGTCACACCCGTAATATACTCGGGACAGAACTTATCACGCAATAACATCCAACCACGATCCATGCCTACATATTTATGATGCAAACTATACAATCAATCTTATATAATAATAGTTGACTAACGCCTTATATCTCTTACCTATAGAGTGATGGTCCTATCCTATTTAAGAACGCAAGCGTTTAATATTGCAATACATGTCTTCTACACTAAAAAAATTTTGACAGCATTTCGATGCAGTTCTCCAGATACACAAACACTAAAATTATGCTATGTATCCAAAAAATATATATGACTAAAAATACCGATAAAACTCTCCGATGTAGAAGCAGATAGTATGCAATATAAAATTCATTTACGTGTCCAAACTATCCACAAGGATAATTCGAGGATAGTGTGTACAGCACCAATATTTTTTTTCTCATTAAAGGATAAATATTGGTTAATGTACGCTATCCTCGAATGAAAATTTTGAGGTTTATAGATTTGTTATGCTACAATTAATATATTATTATTATAAATATTTTTATTTTTAAATTATTTTCAGATCATGAACTATGCTTCAAAGTAGAGCAATAAATAATCATGCCTAACAACTAAAATCAATTATAAAAGAAGAACAAAAATTAAAAAATTATAAAAATTAAAAAAATTAAAAAAAAATAAAAATTATGTCTTGATCTTCCAACTCTCCTGTAAATCCCAGACATAGAGAGAGAGAGATGGGTACCGAGATAAGCAGACGTCGGTGGCTGTGTAGCGACGATGATGGTGACGGCGGTGCGACAATGACAGTGACGGTTGTGTGACGACGGTGGTGACCTACAAGTGGACTGTGAGAGAGAGAGAGCCAAAGAGAGACACAGCCAGAGAGAGCTAGAGAGCAGTATATACCTAAGAGATCACAGCCCGATGGATGGTGATGGCGGTGTGGCGACGGCGATGATGGCAGCGGTGGGGTAGCGACAATGATAGAGGCAGAGCGATGACAATGGCCCTAAGGGAAGCAACAGCTGTAAGAGAGGGAGAGAGAGAGAGAGAAAGTGAGGGAGGGAGAGGGAGAAATCGAGGAGGAAGACGATAGCAATGGCAAAGGGAGGATGACGGCGGTGGCCTCGATTCGATCGATGTGGTGGCATGGAGGGAGGATAATAGTGGTGGCTTCGATTCGGGTGGTGCGGTGGCATGGAGGGCTTCAATCCGGTCGATGGTGCGCTCGACCGGAGAGGGAGGATGGCGATCGATGGTGATGGTGTAACAGAGCGAGAGAGAGATAGGCGATTCGATCGATGCGGTGGCATGGAGGGAGGACGTCGATCAAGGAGGGCTTCAACCCAATTGATGGCGTAGTCGATCGAAGAGGGAGGATGACGGTCGGTGGTGAACTCGATCGGAGAGAGAGGATGATGACCGGTGGTGGTGGTGTGAGAGAGTGAGAGAGAGATGGGCAATTCGATCAGTGCGATGGCATGGAGGGAGGATGCCGATCAGGGAGGACTTTAACCCGATCGGTGGAGTGATCGACTGGAGAGGAAGGACGACGGCCGACGGTGAGCTCGATCGGGGAGGGAGCGGCATGCTTGGTGGCATGGGACAGCGAGAGGGAGATCGAATGTTTTGGGGTAAAATTTTGCCCTAAAACAATATTTGTTTTTCCAACAAAACAATCTTTAGTGATGAAACAATTTCGTCGCCAAATATAAAAATTTTATCGTAAAAACTATATTTTTTGCAATAAAATTTTTTTTATCACAAATAATTACTTTTTAGCGATGAAAAATTTATTTCATCATAAATAATTTTATTTTTGATGATGAAAACTTTATTTCATCACAAAAAAATAAAAACTCTAATGATGAAAAAAAATTTCATCGTTAAAAATATACTTCTAATAATGAAAATTAAAATTTCATCACAAAAGATTCAAATTTTTTTCAACAAAATAATATTTAGCGATGAAATATTTTCATCATCAAATATAAAAAAAATTATAATAAAAATTATATTTTTTACAACAAAAATTATTTCATTACAAATAATTAATTTTTAGCAATAAAAATTTTATTTCATCATAAATAATTTTATTTTTGATAATAAAAAATTTATTTCATTATAAAAAAATAAAAACTCTAGCGATGAAAAAAAATTTGATCGTTAAAGATTTACTTCTAGCAACAAAAATTATAATTTCATCGCAAAAGATTTAACTTTTTATGATGAAAATTTTTTTCATCACAAATACTTAATTTTTGATAATAAATTTTTTTTCATCATAAAAATATACTTATTTGAGATGAAAAATTTTTTTGTTGCTAAAATTTCATCACTAAAAATTAGATTTCTTATAGTGGGGAAGGTGAAAATGGAGAGAAGGAAAAAAAATTATCAAATGATCGAATGATTGATCTTTTTCTGATTTCAATAAAATTTTTAATATATTATTTTTGACATATCGAGAGCTATAAGTTGAATGATTTTTATTTTTGAAAAGCTTCTTCATTGATTATTTCAAGTATTTATATATTTGATGAGTTTTGTCCTCTATTTTTGTTTATTGTTGAAATTCATCTTATTGGTGATAGTTGTTTTTTTAATAGAAATCAAGATTTAATCTTGATGATATATTTGTGTAGCCTCTAGCTGATATAGAGAAGATCTATAGTGGTTCCATTATTCTAAATAGTAAAAAATTTATATTAAAAATTTTTTCATAAAAATTGTGATACTCCTTATTTGTAGGTTTCTTGATTAGTTTAAGAAGATTATAGAATTTATTGTTGATTAGTAAATTATAGTGATATCCCATTTAATTGCAGAGAGGAAAAAAGTTGTGGTATTATTTTGATGGTATTTTTTTCCAACAAAATGGTATCAAAGTGGGGTTCTTAGCAGTTGATTTTTTTATATTAATTAAATGAAAGAATATATGGGAGGAAATATTGTTATACTTATATTTTCCAATTATTCAAATTGAAAGCTCAAAATAAAATATTTTTTATTTTACAAAGATTTGTATGATCCTATTTAAGGGGTTCATGTCAAATCAAATGGTTAAACTCTTGAAGAGTAAAAAGAATAAATAGAAAAATAGTTATATTAATCATGCAATGGATAGATGATAGTGTTTTCATTGCATTGCCATGGAGACTAATACTTATGTTTATGGATATAAATTAGAGAGTCTTTATGAGTAGAAGATTGTACAAAATAAGATATTCATGATTAGAAAATTTATGAATATGATGTGTAAGGAGGGAAGTTTAGTTGCCAAGTATTTTAGTAGATTTCTAGATATAGTAAAATAGTTGGTTGTTATAAAAATGATGTCAGATGATAAGTTGCAAGTTAGTTCCTTGCATGACCATTGAAAAGCTTTGGTTGTATCATTCAGTAATTCAGCTCCTTATAATGTGACAATATTGGAAATGATAAAATATAGCATGCTTAATGAGGAGACCAGAATAATAGAACATAGTATAACTACGTACAGCTAAAAGCATTTGGTTGTAGAAAGGTGGGAGGAGAAAAATTAGAAACACATAATATTTTAACAATCATGATGAATCAAAAAGAAAATCCAAATTTAGAAGAAAGATAAAATATTTTTATTGTAACAAGCTAGGGTAAATGAAAAAGGAGTGCAAAAAAAATTAAAAAAGAGCATTCAAAGAAGAGAGGTGAAAAAAAGAAAGAAAAAAATAATACAACAATAGTTGTATCTGATGTTGATGTTGTTATTATTTATGTTGATGATTGTGTAAATCTTATGCCATGATTATATTTGGGTTATTGACTTAAGTGTCCCTTTTTATATTACTTCTTGGTGTGACTTCTTCATATTTTTTACTAATAGGAATGATGGAGTAACTAAGATTATGGGAGATATTTGTGCGGAAATCAGCATTAGATATCAACTATTGCTAAAAATAATAATACATACTCCAGATATCCGTCACCACTTAATCTTCACTAAAGTACTTGATGGTGAAGGTTACTACAACCGTATTGATGAAGGAAAATAGAAGCTCACTAAAGATTTTTTAGTGTAGTAAGAAGAAAGAAATTAAGTATACTTTACATGATGCAAGAAAAATTATACGAGGAGATAAATACAATTAAAGATTCCTCTATTAAATTATGACATAAATAAATTGACCACCACATGAGCAAGAAAGGACTTGACATTCTTGGTAGAAAAAAACTCCTTATAAAAGGTATGCCTCTAAAGATATATGCTCATTGTTTAGCTAGCAAATAATATAGAGTTGCATTCATAAATCCCTTCTATAGAAGATCATATATTTTAGACTTAATTTATACTATAAATGCTAGAACTCTTGATATTGCTTTAATTATAATTTGTTATCTTTATAAATGATCATTCTAGAAAGTATAGGCTTTTGCTTTCAAATTTAAAGATTATGTGCTCGAGATGTTCAGGTATTTTTATGTTAGTATTGAAAAGAAATGAAAAGACAACTATAGTATATTCAAGTAGATAATGATAGTAAATATAGGGGTTCATTTGAAAAATATTACAGAAATTATGGTATCGGGCTTAAGAAAATTATTCTTAAAACATCTTAACATAATGAAGTTGCTGAAAGAATGAATCATACTATTTATGAAAAAAGTCAATGCATGTTCTCTTATGCTAAATTATCTAGTATGAAGTGATGAGAACTGTAGTAGATTTTATCAACTTTTTTCTTACGATTCTTCTTAAAGGTGATATGCTAGAAAGAGTGTGGATTGAAAAAGATATATCATATTATCATTTGAGGGTGTTTGGCTATAGGACATTTATTCACATCTCTAAAGATGAGAGGTCATCATTAAAAAGAGAAAGATTATTGATCTAAAAATTTTTTTTGATGATTATAAAATATTAGAGTATAAAAAATATTGATCTGATATCTTTGAAGTTTGTCTTAAGAACATTTTTGTAAGAAGACAATACTCTTAATGATCACTTGAAAAGTATTTGAGCCAAAAAAAATTAAGTTTAGAGATGAATTAAGTGAGAAAAGTCAAACTGAAGAAGTCAAGTCGACTCATGATCGAAAAGAGTCGACTCTGGCATATTCAGATACTAGCACATAGGTTTGGTACACCTGCAAGTCGACTCATGATTCTTTTGAGTCTATTCTCTCAGTGAAATAGAAGACTAAAATTTTGGCACATCCACTCAAGTCCACTCTTGGATAGAGATGAGTCGACTCCTCTTTTGATGAGTCGACTCTCTTAGGAAAAACAAAAAAAACTAGCCGTTAGACTGTTCCTACTCACAAGTCTACTCGCAATCTTTAAAAGTCGACTCTTATTATTCAAGAATCGACTCTTACTCTTCAGGAGTCAACTCTTGAAATCTATAGTTATGACAGCCTTTTGTCATCCGAGAAAGGTGGCTCGTAGTCTTTATGAGTCGACTTGCATAATGTGCCACTTGACAAATACGTACTAGAGTTGACTCATTGAAGCTGTGGATCGATCCAAAACTTTTCAACTTTATTCTTTACATATTTTGGCCTCTCAAACTTGACTTTTTTTATCCTAATACTTTTAAATGATATTTATTTTTTTTAATATTATTTTTTTCATAATGAGCCATCTAAATTTATGAGAACTTATGCTTTAAGTGCTTTGACTTGACATCTTGATAGAATTTCTTCCATAGATAATTTTTCATAGTGAGCATTTGAGAAATCCTACATCTATCCTTGAAAGATATGATTTGTATCAATTATACTTGATATTTTATTATCATCAAAATCAATCTTAAGATGATTATGTCAACAATCTCTTCTTTTTTAATGATGATAAAACTTTAAGTATATGCATAGTAAAATATAATATGTTTCAATTAATCTACCAATATAAATGTGAATCATGAAATAAATAAGCACTTGTAAGAATATACTTCATGTGTGTTCCAATAGAATTTTTATCATAAATTCAATACACAAGAATGCATAAATTCTGATACCAAAATTATATTCAACATATACTCATTTTATAAAATCATCTCAAAAATACTAAATAAGCATCTCAAGCATAACTTTTCCCAAATGTTCAATTTAAACAATGAATAAAGACGCACAAAGAAGCATATACTCAACAACATAACTTGTTACCAATCTCTATGCATCTCTATCTCCAAAATCTTCTTCGTCACATCCAAATCTTTTATTTCAAATTCATCACTCAACTGAACTTTCAATCTATTGAATTTTAGATTTATCCTTTGTTGCAATCAACATATCATCAATATGTAACAACAAATATACTAACAATAAATATACAGAGAAATCATCTAAAAATTTTCTATAAGCAATCCATCTATCATAAAAATTTCTAGTACAGCCATTATTAATCATGAATATGTCAAATTTTCTATGTCACTACCTAGGTGACTACCTCAAACTAGATAAAAATTTCTTTAATAGGCAAATATAATTCTCTTTATTTAGAATAAGAAACCCCTCTCGCTATGACATATAAATTTATTCCTCTAACCCATAATGTAAGAAGGTAGTTTTGACATTAAGCTGCACAAGGTCTAAATCAAACACACAAACCATGGTAGTAGTGTAAGGCCTGGCCCTAAGGATTGGTCTATTGGATGAACTAGGTTTGGTCCAAAGATCAGCCCAATTTTGTCTTGGGCTCATGGCCTAATGTGAGCTCAACTCACATGAACAACACATGTGCTGAGAAGAAGAGGACTCCAACCAGGAGTCCTCCTCCTCCCCCGAGTTTGTGGGGTAGTGGGCTTATTACTGCTGAATTCCTTTTAGAGCCCCATTTTTTTGGCTATAAAAGGAGATCCCTATTCCTTCTTTAGAGTCTGATTTTGAGAACAATCAATTAGGGCCATGATTTTGAGCTTTTCATGGAGTCACTACAAAAAAACTAACTATTAGCGATAGCTAAATACCGTCGCTAATAATAAAAATACCGTCACTAAAAAGCTTTCGACAAAAAATGCGATGCTGAAAGTATATATTAGTGGCGGCATTTTCGCAGTCTCTAATAATTGATAGTAGTGATGGTCAATAGAGATAACTTTCTGTCACTTATAATATTTTTTAAAATTTAAATTAAAAAATTTTAAAAATTTATTAGTGATGGCTTCTCCATCCTAATAAGCTGTCATTAATACTCTTATAGCGACGGAGTTGCTATCACAACAATCATCACTAATAATAGTTTTTTTTAAAAACTAATTTTTAATAAATATATATATTAAAATTAGTTATAATTTAATTAACAAGTAATTATATTTACTAAAATCTATTATACTTAAATTAACAAGCAACATATATTTACAGATATTATAACAGCTAACAATTAACTATCACCATCATAAATAAAAAACTAATATTATATATTATATCAAAATTAAATTATGTAAATAACATTGCTCAAATATCAAATACATTACGTCAAAGCTAAAAAAAATCAATGAAAATTCTCCTCCTTCTACTCCTGTACATCCTCTACAGTAGCAGATAGATGAGAGCCAGATGTCCCAGTATCCTGTAATGAAGAAAAATAAAATATTATTAATAATTTTAGAACTAAATTAATTGAAATCATAAAACTAAAGTAATTGATGCACCTCAAGCCTAAACCTTTATGGAGGGATATATTTATATATACAACATGATTCTTGAGTCGATTATTTTTACACATTTTATTCGAAGATACAGAGCTATAAACATTCCCAACCAGTACTCCATCAGATGGTTAAGTTAAATTTTGACCTCCTTGGTACTCTCTCCCTCCAACTTGAAGCCTAAACTAACACGGAAGGATATATTTCAATATACTCCTTCAATTATCGAATGAATTATTTTTATATATTTTATTTGATGATACGGAGCTATAGATATTTTTGACCCATCCATCAGATGGTTAGACAAATTTTAACCTCATGGGTATCCCTTCCTTTCACGTCAAGCCTAAACTGGTATGCAGGGATATATTTTGATATACTCCTTTAATTCTCGAACGGATTATTCTTATATGTCCCATTCTATGATATAGATATATCTACACCTCTATCCCATCCGTCGGATGGATAGATTAACTTTTGACTTCTAGATCCCCTTTTTCTGACTCAAGCCAACTATGTGAAGCTTTTAAATATAAAAATTTAAAATAAATAAAAAAATTTATTAATACTACTTGACTTACCTGTTGTGATGGTTGTGACAATGAGCTCAACTGATTATGAAGATGTGGATCCGAAAGAATCTCAACAACCATGTCGCAGATAGCGTCCCAAAAGTTCTGAGATCGCTGGTAAAAAAATCTTTGCATGACCTTCTCGATATATGCATCATCCTATGTCTGGATCATCGAGACCTGAGAAGAGGACATCGAAAACTAGCGAGCTGCTGGAAGGTCGAAGCTATGCTCAAACCCTATGACCCAACTCCTATTAACCCCTCCAATGGCCTTAAGCCATCCTTCGAGGTCAGTGAGGGATTGAAAGGATGGATCCTCATCGTGCCACGCTATGCGTACTCCATGTAATCTATCTATACAATTTAAAAATTTATTAGTGCTATTATATATATCAGTACGTACATATAAAAATTTAATAAATAATCTTTTAAGTTACTGCAATCCATCTGAACCTAAAATTTAAGTCATCACTAGTCCTCCTAGACTGGTGTGTAGCCTCCTACAACTATAACTGATGTGGTACATGATCCAGCTACCGTATCTATAATAAATAATAAAATTAAATTAATAAAAATAAATATATGATCAACTAAATATGATATTAATATAAGTATAAAATTTTTATCAATCTATCTGCTATGACATATGTACCAATGGAGCTATCGATATGCTTGATTGGATCCTGCTAGGCTGTCTGATTCTATCGAATCCTCTGCTATCTATCAGAGTACTCCTCACTACTCTATTGGTCATAGAGGGCCTCCCATATGTCTCCCGCATCCAGTGATCTGTGAAAGACTTTCAGTCCAATAGTGATTCGAAACTGAAGAACTCAATGACGGACAGCCTGAGGTGGTACAGCCCATCCTGAAGCTGACATGTGGCAACCTCCTCGAAGGTCCGATGGTTGGCCTCCTCATCTTGAGAAGTCTTGAATCGATAGTGTGATTACAAATAAAGGATGACATGTATCAATAAATAGAATATAAATGTATCATAAATTTAAAAATTAAACATCTTTGACTTACCAAGAATATCTCCTACGTAGCGTCATGATCCTCCGATGGCCGACTAGAGAACTCATTCACTAGCCCCAGCATCAATCATCAGACAATCTTGATAACCTACAAATTTGATTTTGAATAATAAATATTGATTCTAAAATGATTAAAATTTTTTAAACATATTCCTCGAAGATCTAGTACTTATGTACAGCTCTGGATGTGCACTAGCTCTCTATCCTTTGGTCGAGTCGGAGGTGCTGCAAGTCGGGCAGATCCTCTACCATGGCATTAAGGCTCAGAGCTGGCCACTACCCCATATGACTGTGGGATCAATGGTGACCTCACATCGTCCGAAATCTAAGAGTAGCAAAAGATCATAAATAATATTATATTAGATAACAAAAAATAAAATAATCCAATGAAAAATTTCTATAGTGTTAGATATTATCTCGTGGTGTGGATGCCGCAGAACCATATAAGCTGACCACACAAGAGCTATCTCCTTTGGAGCTCTATCCTCTCTCCTCAGCTAGCACAACTTCATCCTCTAAGAGTAGTCATCTTGTAATTTTTGAAAATAAAAATAAATAGATTTATGAATTAATTATATAAATATGACAAGCAATATAATAATTGAAATGATGCAAGATAAGTATGAAAAGTAAATAAAATAGGCACACCACAAAGACAAAAATGGCTCCATCAGCCTTGGGGTTGTCTCCAATTATTTAGGAGTCGACTCCATCTACCCTAGGGTTGACTCCTGCTTCATGCCAGTCCTCTCCAGCATTTCAGAGTTGACTCTTTGGTCCTTGGGGTTAACTCCTTCTTAAGGTTGACTACTCATCTTCTTCAGATGGTTGGTACAATTTAGATTCTTCTTTCGATTCCTTCTCTTCCTCCTCTTCTTCATCTTCTTGGATAGGATTGTCCTTTAAAATAAACTCAGTATGATCTACCTCCTCATGTTTGCCATCATGTAGGAAAATTTCTGGAGCATCCAACTTTGCATCTATTAAGGACTGATAAACTTCTAATATTTCATCTTCCTGAAAGTATTTTGGCAAATAGAGCTCTTTTTCTTTAAGCTCGTAATGAATGGCTCGAGACTTAATTTTACATACAGTTTGTCAATCTTTTTTTCCTCTCTCCCTTGATGGAAAAGGAGTATAATACATTTGAACAACTTGTTAAGCTAGCACAAAGGGGCCATTGATATATACTTTTGATCCATGTTTGATTTCAATAAGCCTATGCCATGGATCAATCTTCATACAATTATCATTATCAAACCATCAGCACTTAAGTAGAATGATACTATTACCTCCAAAGTAGGTCAACTTAATTACTTCTTCGAGGATTTCATAGTGGTCACTCTCCATCTCTACCCACCAGCTGCCCTTTATATATATATGGCTGCTCATTATACTCTTATGATATCAATATTACTGGGTGTGATATTTGAAACCATTTATATTACAGCCATTACAATATGTCATGTATTTTGTTGGCCTGTAACCTAATAGTTTTAGCCTGTTAGGTATGGATTCATCCTCTTGCATGACCTGTATAATATAAAAAGAATAAATTGAAAAAAATTAAAATAAATAAAATGATAATGATCGCTTACCAATTGGTGGAACCAATTTATAAAGTTCTATGAGCACTGAGTGGAAATTGATTCCTCGCTTTTCTTCAGATTATCCCATCTCAGCATCTCATTATATTCCCTATACATGCATAAGATAAGTATAGGATAATAAGTGATTGAAGAATTAAGATTGTGATGGATACTTACTCAATATATGGATCGACCTCCTTACAGTTTAGCAAAACATATGTCTTTGTCTGTCGACTTTCAGTATCAGTTAATATCTGACGAATCTCATGCTCAAATTCATGAGTAGAATAGGCAAAAATATTGAGATCTCTATTTCTGATCCTTCACCACCACCATCATCATTTCGACCCATTTGGGTCAGCTTTATCAGCACACTAGGTTTAAAGTAGTGTTGACTGAAATTAAAAAATTCTTTAATTATGTAAGCCTCCATAATAGAACCTTCGACTCTAACCTTATCTTTTACCTTTTTCTAGACTGTGCATGTATCTTTCAAATAGATACATCTACTTGTATTGCACTAGTCCCTCGACCCTAGCTTCATATGCTAGATGAATCATGAGGTGCTCCATGGAGTAAAAAAAAATTAGAAGAAAATATCTTCTCCAACTTGTATATAGTCTCTACACTGCTAGTCTCAAGATTGAAGATGTGGTCGACGGATAGTTCAGTAACACAAATATTTTTGAAGAAAAGACTAAGCTCGATCAAAGAACTCCATATAGAGTTGGGAGAGAGATCACGCCAAGCTAATGGGAGTAATCATTGCATGAAGACATGGCAGTCATGGCTCTTTAGCCCATAGAATATGCAATCTTTAATATTGATATATCGAACTAGATTACTTACATGACCATCTAAGAATTTATGATTTTTATACCATTCATATACAACCTTCAACTACTTCTTTGTTAAGGTGTAAGATACTTTTGGCTTCAAAACTTTCTCTGAAGATACCTCAACCAGCTCTAATAGAGGATACTTGCATATATTCTTCATATCTGCTTAGACCTTGGTGTTGTCCTTCGTGTTGCCTTTGATATCCATAATAGTGTAAAAAATATTATCAAACAATTCTTCTCAATATGCATGACATCAAAGTTATGACGGATCAAATTGGTGGATCAGTACGATAATTTTTAGAAGATACTGTGCTTCACCCAGTTATGACTTCTACCAAACTTTCAAGGTTGTTACTTGTCAAATAGTATGCCAAACTGGACTTCGTCTTGTTGGGATATCCTCTAAAATACTTTTATATCATTGAGTTGTGGGGTGTCTCATCCTTCTCTATTTTATTCCTTCTGAAACTATCTTGCTGCTTTCAAAAAGGATGATGCTTGGAAAGAAATTCACAATGACAATCGAAGCAACAGAGTTACAACAATACTCAAGTTGAAATACTTTTGTATTCTCCATGCAATAGGAATATGTTAGCTTCCCATAAGTGCTCCATCCTGATAGCATTCTATAAGCAAAAAAATTGCTAATGGTCCATATTAATATAGCCTTCATTACAAAATTTTACTTCTTCAATACATCAAAAGCACATATGCCATCGAACTATAAGAATTTCAACTCATCAGCAAGAGGCCTTAGATATACATCATTGCTTCTACTAGAGTGTCGTGGTTCAGTAATGACTAATATAAGAAAGATGTTATGCTCTTTTATGCACATCCCAGGTGGCAGATTATATGGAGTAATAAAGACTGGCCAACAAAAATAAGGAACCACTGTATGACTGAACAATGTAAACCCATTGGTAGATAGATCTAGTCTAATATTGCATGATTTCTAAGTGAATAAAGGATGGCAAGCATCAAATTTCTTCCATGCCTCATTGTCTGATTGATGATTCATCATATCAGAGTGCTTGTGAATCCCTTCTTGTTGCCATCTCATCTGTCGAATAGTACTCTTAGACAAGTAGAGCCTTCAAAGCTTAAGAGTAAGGGGAAGGTATTGAAGAATCTTGTATGGTATGTCCTTTTGATTCCTACTCTTTTATCTCAGCTTAAATCGACTTTCACCGCATACATCACATGAGTTCTTTAGTTGGTCCTCCTTATAGAAAAGTATGTAATCATTATGACATGCATCTATCTTCTCGTATCCCATGCCTAATCTTTCACTATTTTTTTTAAAGCATGAAAACTTCCAACAAGCTTCTCATCCTTCGGTAGTAATTTTTTTATGACTGCTACCATCCTATCATAATAGTTGACCGTCATATTAAACTCGACCTTCAAGTTCAATAACTTTGACACAGTCGATAATATAGTGTGTGTTTCACATCCCATCCATAATGATTCATTAGCATCTTTTAGCATATGATATAAATCACCGCTGTCAGCTTCTGGATCATCCTCCATATCGCAGTTAAATTTAAGACCAGTAGCATCCATAACCATATCTGTCATTTTATCTGTATTCCTATCTTGCTCACTTCTAACCCTTGCAACTGTCTCCTATATCTCCTCATGCAAGTACCAATGCTTGTAGTTAGACATAAATCTACTCTTATATAAATGGACAATTATTGTATCCCTATCAAGTATTTCTCTATTGCCATGTATGTTACATGGGCAATGAGCCTGCCCTTAATGTAAGAGTGCCACATTCTAAAAAGTATAATCACAGAAGTACTCTACACCCCCCTTGTATTTAGTAGAAATCATCCCATCGACTACTCAATAGTCCATCCAACTATGGTCTATGGCACACTACCTAAGGATTCTGCATATATGAATATAAGATAATTACTAAATGATTACTTTATCATTTTGAATGGCTTATGTAATAATTGTATTCTACCATCAACTAATAGGTATAGAAGGTCTTATCTCATTCAAAAATTATATTAATTCTATAGATCGAGTACAATCACTATAAGAAAAAAAAGTTTTAGCGATGAATTATTTACGATAAAAAATATTAATATCCTAAATAATCGTATCATTGATGCAAAAAAATTTTCATCGATAATAAAAAAATATTTACGATGATTATAAATTTTTATCAAAAATAAAAAATATTAGCAACAAAAAAAGAGTTTTATCGTAATAAAGAGCTTATTTTTTATAAATATTTTTATCATAAATAAAAAATTTTAAATTATAAATTCTAAATATTAGCGATGATAAATCTTTCATCGATAATAGTTAAATTTTTTACGATGAAAAGTTTGTTTCCGTCGCCAATTATTTTTATTTACGACTAAAAATTTTCATCACTAATATTTAAAAAAAATAAAAAATTAAATATTTTTGATCATTTATGATGTAAGTCTCAGTCATAAATAATTTAATTATTTATGATAAAAATACAAGTTATGTAGCAAACAATGATTATTAACGATGAAAATTTTTATTATTAATACTTTAAAAAGTTAGATAATTTAAAATTTTAAAATATATAGATTATTTATGATGAAAAAAGTAACATTATAGATAATTAAAATATTTATGATAGAAAATTTTTTTCATCACAAATTATTAACCATTTATGATAAAATTTTTCATCGTTAATACCTGAGAAATAAAAAAAATTTAAAATTTAAAAAGTAAGGTATTCATGACTTAGAAAAAATTTTCATCATTAATAAATAATTTTTTTATAAATAATTAAAAAAACTAAAAATTTAAAAATTATAGAATATTTGTGATGAAATAGTTTCATTGCTAATATTACTTATTTATGACAAAAATGTATATTTCATCACAAATAAATATATTTTAAAAATTTAAAAATAAAAAATAATTTATGATAGAAATTATTTATCATAAATAATCAACTATTTATGATGTTAAATCAAATTATCATCATAAAATCATTATTTATTTGTGACGTATATCTTTCATCATAAATATTTAAAAAATAAAAAATTTTAAATTTCAAAAACTAAACTATTAGCGATGGTAAAAGAATTTTTCATCATTAAAATGATTTTTAATGATGGAAAATTTTATCACTAATGCTTTAAAAATTTTAAAAATTAAAAAAAAACTTTTCTATTGAAGGATATATATTATAATAATTTTTTTTATATTTATAAAATAATATAAGATAGTTTTAAAAAATAATATATACAAAATAAAAGTATGTAAAATATTAAGATGAATATGTAGTAATATAAAAAAATTATTGAAATCATATTTAAAATGCTAGTTATAATTTGAAAAAAAATAATAAAATTTATTATCATAAAAAAATTATAAATAACTTATAAAAAATAGTAAATATTAAAATTAAAAGTTTACAAGAATGATAGATAGAGTAGGCTAAGATATTTTAGAATATGTGACTGCATTTTATCTAGTTTTATCATTAGTTAGTTCAAAATTATCATATATACTAAATTTTATATTTATTATATTTATAATGACACATTTAAAGAAAAATCTTGATTTTGTTGCTTGTGATCTTTAAAAACCTCATTTTATTTTATTTCTTAGTTATACACATAAGTAATAAATAAAAATTTAGAAAGGTTGATGAGCTGATATAGATGAAGAAAAAGTATATGTGGGGTATGGGTCGAACCTACTTCAACCTGCATGTAAATCACACATAATTTGACCTATTGACACCTCTAGTTTGAATCATACTTCTGCCCGAATTTGATTGATCTTCCATCTATTTTAGTTAATAAATAAAAAAATAAAAATAAAAAGGATGACATGGCAGTAGATCAAGAGAAAATTTTGTACCTCATATCTGGGCTCTGGTGCTAGAGAGACCTAGTTCTATTTGTCGATGGCTCCATTGAGTCTCTTAGACAGGATCAGGCCCAAATTTAGCTCATTTTTTATGTAGTTCTCATTAAACCTAAACATAATATGAGTTCTATAAAATCTAAATAAGCAGGACAAAATATATGATGCCTGAGAAACAGGCTATAGAAGTATTAACATTCTATGAAAATTTAAAGATAGATATGGGCCATGAAAGAGGGCCGGATGAACTTGGTTACATACTTCCTAAACAACAACATCAGAGAAGAAAGAAGCAAGGTATTTTTTTGACTTCTCAAATATCATTATTTTTCGCATGAAGCCCTGAGTTAAAAAGTTTGCAGTCAAATTTTTGAACTCGCTTTCAGTAAATCAATGTGATCCTATCATCTATTTTGTCAGTTGGATCTGAAAAAATTTTATCATGTGAGCATCATATAATTACTTATAAAAAATTTATAAATAAAAAATTCTTTTTTAGTAATTATTAGCAACAGAAGATAATTTTCATTGCTGATAATGTAATTAGCGATGAAAATAATCATCGTAAATAAAACCTTTTTATCGAAAAATTTTTGGCAGGGACTATTAGCGACGAAATCCAATATTTTTATTGTAAATAATATTTTTTAGGAAGAAAATATTTTCCAGCGGGGGATTATTTTTTGGCAAGAACTATTAGCAACGAAAATTTTTTTCATCGCTAATAAACTTATTAGCGACAAAAAATTTGATTTTAATTGCAAATTTATTTTTCATTTAAATTACTGATGATGAAAATTAATTATTAGCGATGAAAATTTTCATCGCTAATACCCCCCGTCCCGTCATGTCCCATCTGAAACCCATTTTCATCCTCGTTGCCCCCCACCCTCACTCGGCATTCTCTCATGCTCCCCCCAGCATCCCGCATCTCTCCCCCTGTCCGACCGCCATTGCCATTCACTCCGCCATCGCCGTCGCCATCCACAAAGCCGTCGCTAGTGCCGCTGTCGAGGTGAGTTTTATTACTTTTTTTTCAGGGGGGTTCGGGCCAAGGATGACAATGGGGCTGGGGATAGTGACAGGGCCGACGGGCCGGGCCGGCAAGCCTAGGCCGAGGATGGTGCGCTTGGGCTAGGGATGACGGGCTAGGCCTGCGAGGCCTGCAGATCAAGTCCGGTGGCCCAGGACCTGGGACGGGTCTGATGGGCCAGGGCCAGGGATAGGGATGGTGGTCCGGGGTCGCGAGGCCCACGAGCAGGGGCCGCGGGGCCGACTGGCCGGGGCTACGGGACCTGCGCACCAAGTCCGATGGGCCAGGGCCGGGAACGGGGAGGGTGGGTCGAGTCCGATGGGTCAGGATTGGGGATGAGGATGATGGTCCGACATCGGCGGGCCAGAGATGGGGGCCTGTGGGGTCGGGGTCGGGCTGGGCCGGGCCGTGGCCGTGGCCGGGCTGGGTTCAGAGCCCGGGTCGGGTTCGAGCCAGGTCAGGCCAGGTCGGGTCCGTTACTGGGCCTGGTCGGGTCCGTGATGGGGTCGGGCCGGGCTTGGTTATTTTCAGGTCGAGCTGGGCCGGGCTGGGTTGTGACTGGGTCGGGTCTGTGACAGGGTCGGGCCGGACCTGGTCTTTTTCGAGTCGGGTTGGGCCGGGCTGGGTTGGTGCGGGTCGGGCCGGGTTGGTGCGGGTCAGGCCGGGTTGGGCCGGGGTGGGTCGTGTGGAGCCGGGATGGGTCGGGTCTGGTCCGGGCTGGGATGGGGTGGGTCGGGCCGGGATGGGATGGGTCAGGTCTGGTAGGGTTCGGGTCGAGTCAGGCTGGGGCCTTCGAGGAAGGGTCCGGGGATGGGGCCGGGATGGGGCAGGTCAGGTTGGGGCTGGGCCGGGTTGGGTCGAGGCAAGGAAGGGCGAGCCGGGGTGGGTCGGGTTCGGGTCGAGTCGGGTCGGTTCCTGATCGGACCGGGGTCAGGTCTGGGTCGGGCCAGGGCCTTCGAGGATGAGTTTGAGGATGGGACCGAGGTGGTTCGGCAGGTCGGGTGGGGTCGGGACGGGTCCAGATCAGGTCGGATCGGTTCCAGGTTGGGCCTGATCGGATCAGACTGAAATTATTATAATTATTGCATATTATTTTTTGATGTTATTGCTGAAATTATTTAATTATTGGACTAATTATTTTTTCACTAACACAATGCACATTGCTGTTACTTGTTACAATTAAATTATTTTATATGCTATTTTGTATGCTGCTAAAATTATAAATAAAAAAAATATTTTTATTAAAAAAAAATTATTAAAATTTTTTATGAAGAAATTTCAATACGAAGTTTTTTTTGATAAATTAGAAATTCAACTTTGAATGCACATTCAAAGATAGTACTTAAATTACATGGAACCATAGATTTCCATTCAAGTTTCGATCTTCATCAAGTTTGCAACTTGGATGTCCCGTATTCGGACTTTTTGAAAAAATAATAATATTATTGTTGGTGCAGAATTTTGCCGATGCCGGAGAAGCTGGAGTCGAGGGGAACGCGGCCGTCATCGGGACCTGCAAGGAAAGTCTAAATCAGAGTTGGGGGTGCTCCGGCAAGACCCTCCGACGCTCAAGTTAGTATTCTACTTCAACAGAAATGGAGCACTCGAATGAGATTTTGACAGAGTTTCGAGATAGAGTTTAGAGCTTAGAGGAGAACGTATCTGGGGGGTCTCTTTTATAGACGGGAGAGCGTAACCGATTGACAGTGACGTCCGTAACTGCCTGATAGTGGGCCATTCAGGACCACGTGGAGTTTGTTATGGAGAGTAGTGGTGTCCGTTATCGTGACTTGCCAGAGAGTGGTGGGGCCACGTGGAGTTTGTTATGAAGAGTGGAGTGGTATCCGTTGTCGTGACTTGTCGAGGAGTTCGGGCTGGACGGCTGAAGCTCGGTTGGGACGTCTGGTGGGGTGGAATAGCTCTCTGTCTCAGTAATCTAAGAGAAGCTCGGATGTTTTTGAGGTTGCTGACGGGTTAACTGTTGTTGGGTGCCTTAGGCGTTGGTGCTGCAGATGGAGGTCATTTGTTTAGAAGCCCGAACGAGAACTTTCTGTTAGAGAAATCTGGCTGGAGTCCGATTGCTAGAGAAGTCCGTCTGAAATGTGTCTGATGTGAAAACTCGTCTGAAGACTGTCCACTGGAGAGGTCCAGTTGCACGAAAAATTTGGCATAAGGTCGGTCGATAGCGAAATTTGGAAGGCGTTGTAGAAGGTTGATCGATAGAAGAGTCTGGAAGGCGTTGTGAAAGTTCGTCCGCTGGAGAGGTCCGGTTGGTACTGTGGAAGCTCGGACGGCCGCTGGAGGGTCTGGTTGGCACTGTTGAAGGTTGATGGCTGGAGAGGTACAGAAGACATAGGAGATAGTCGGTTACTGTAGAAATCTGGCTGCTGGAGCCCATCCGTTGTAAAAATTCATCTGAAATCCATCCGCTATAGAAGTTCGGACAGAGTCCGGTTCTTGTAGGAGTCCGAAAGGAGGCCATTTACTGTAGAAGCTCGGATGGAGTCCGCCTACAATAGAAGTTCGGACGGAATTCGCTTACTGTAGAAGCTCGGATGGAGATCGGTTGCCGTGGAAGCCCTGCTGCTGGAGAGGCTCGGATATTGATGAAGTCCGAAAGAAGCTCGGAGTGAAGTCGATCGTGACAGGAGTAAGTTTGGAAGAGATTCAGAGAGTATTCGATCACTGTAGAAAATCGGCTGATAATGAAGCCCAGAGAGCATTTGGAGCAATCCGTTAGACGACTGAAGGAACTCATTATTGGAGAAGTCCGGAGGGTATGATAGGAGTTCATCCATTGGAAGAATCTGGAGGATACCGTGGAAGGTCGACTACCGAAGGAGTCCGAAAAGATGCCGCACAAAGTCGGAAGCCGGAAGAGTCCTGGGAGGGTCGGCCTCTTACGAACTTCAGCTAGGGTTATTTTATACCCAACACCAGTCTCCCTACTTTCGAGTTCGAGTTTCGAATGAAGGAAGTACAGAAAAATTTTTATAGTAGAAGTTGTCCTCCTTGGTTTTCGTACTCGGTTGTTTCTAGATATTTTGGCCTTTGGCATGTCGGTGCTGGAGTCTTTTCAAATCAAGGCGATCCGAAAAGATTTTTTTAGAATTTTTGCTGGAATGTTGCTCCAGGTATGGTGCAAAAATGATTCTGTTATCCGTCAGCCGCCTGCCATGACGAGTGGGACACGAGGCGGTTGTAGATCAACCAAAGGAGATCTGCAATCATTATTGCATCGGATCCTGCTGCCTATTTAAATCCGTCCCCTTCCTTCAGGGATTTTACTTTGCCTGAGATTTTTCTTCGATCTCCTTCTTCTTCCCAGAGAGCTTCGTCCTTCTCTAACGTCCCTCTCGACCTTAGGCACCCTTCAGGTCATCCTCCATCACCCTCGCTGCCCTTCTGCATCTCTCGGACTAGCCTAGGTTAGTTCCAGAACCCTTCTTTTTCTTGCTGTTCTTTTGTTTTTCCTCCTTTGCATTCCGTCCGTTCGGTTTTTTTCGTAAGCACCTTGTTTCTTATTTTTTTTAATTTTTTTAAAATTTTTTGGGATTTTCACTTGATTCAAAATGTCCTCCAACACTTCCTCCTCTAGCAGTTCTAGGAGTTCGTCCATTCCAACTCTCCAAAATTCTAGTTCTGTAGATGGACCTCGTCTGGTCTTTGTACCAGAAACCATTCCCAGCTCTCTGACTTCGGACGAACTCTCGCTGATTAGGATTCAGTACGGGGTTCCTCTAGAGTATGAGCTTGAGCTTTTCGGGCCAACTGACCGGGCTAGCGCCCCTCCCCCTGGCTGCTTCTGCTTATACCAGGAAGCTTTCCACGTCGAGCTTCGACTTCCACTTTCACCTTTTGTTGTTGCTCTCTTTCGCTTTTTAAATATTTCTCTAGTTTCTGTAGCGTCGAACTCCTTTAGGTTTCTTATAGGATTTCTTTCCCTCTGTTGTTTTGCTGAAGTCTGGCCAACTTTTTCCTTATTTAGAAATTTCTATACCTTCAAGCGTTACCCTTCGGCGAAGGACTGGTGGTACTTCTCCCCCCAGTTCGGTAGAAAGGGGTTGCTAAAAGGTGCCCCCTCTTCTATCCACAACTGAAGGAGAAGTACTTCTACATCTGATGTTCGACCCTGATGCTGGGGTTGCCCCCTTGGGGCTCCCTGAGGGATTCTGTCTGCCGGGCTTCTAGTCTGGAAAAGGACGATCTTGAAGCCTTCAATAAATTTAAGGCTTATCCAGCTCCTCTCCTCCCTGACCTTCTGAAGGAGCAATTTTTATTTAACGTCAGCCTAAGCCCTCTCAACCCTACCGGTATTTTATATATTTTTTTTCAAGTCATTCGCTGCTTCTCCTTTTCTCTTGTTCTGTTTCTAAGCTGTGCCGATCTTCTTTCATTGCAGATATGGATGCAAACGCAGCTCGGATGCTAGCCAAGGGTCTCAAGGCCCACAAGAGGAAAAGCGCCGTAACTTCTAGGTCAGCGAAGAAGGCAAGGGTAGAAGAGACAGACCCGACCGTGCTCGCCCAGACGACCATTGCTGTTGACGCCCCCTCCGACGTCGAGCCCGCAGTCCCCCGAGCTTTTTCAAGAAGCCCCCCGGTCGAGGTCCCCGCTCCAGAGTCTCGTCCTGAGGAAGCATCAAGGGCCGAAAGGAGGAGAAGGAAGAATACGTTAGTCCGCAAGACCTGCAGCAGCAAGACTGCCATCGCGGGGGCCGATGGCTCCGAAGAGGATCCGGGGGAGTATCCCTTCAACAATAGAGATTTGATAAAGAGGTTGGTCGATGGGTGTGTTCTGCCCGAGGTCGTCCACAGGATCGTCCATGCCGATCCTGAACAGAGGGTTTGGGACTCTCTGGGGTTCTTTTTTGAGGTAGGCCGATTTACTTTTTTCTTCCTTTCGCTTCTTTATTTAGCTTATTCCTTAGCTTTCATATTGACTTCTTGGCCGTTCTTGCAGATTGGACACCAGCTCATCACCAACATCGAGGTGATGAATAACGCTAAGAAGGAAGTAGCTCAGGCGGAGGAAGGTCACTAGGCTGAAGCTGCCCATCTCAAGGAGAAGGTCGTCGAAGTCGCGAGTCTCCGAGAGGCACTGCAGAAGGAGGGACAAACCTCAGCAGATCTGAAGGCCGCCTTGGAGGAAGAAAGAAAGAAGGCAGAGGCCGAGGTCTCCGAGCTGAAGGAACAGTTTCCGACCCTAGTCTTGGAGGCAAGGGTCCGAGCAATGGAGGAGTTCAAGACCTCCTCCGAGATGAGGGATCTGAAGGTCCAGTTCGACCAGGCCACCTTCATCAAAGGCTTCGAGCTTTGCCAGGAGAAGATGGTCGGAAAGTTTTTCGAACTCGACCTCAGCTTCCTGGATGAAGCATCTGAGGATGAAGCCAGACCTTCTGAAGCCGCTGCCGGTCTTCCTCCAGCCGGGACCTCTTCAACTGTCGCAGCTGCCGCGACTGACCTTTCGGGGGTGCCGAGCTCCTTCACTTCCGCTCCAGAGGTCCGAGACCTCTAATTTTGTACTCTTCCTTTGTTACAACTCTTTTTTTTTCCTTTTGTACTTAAGAATTATTCAATCAATAAAATCGGATTCCTCTTTCTTACAATGATTTGCATTGTGACGCTCTTATTTTCTGACAACAGTGCCCTGCCGAAGCTCTTCCCCTACCGCAGGGATTTCTTTGAAGTCAATGATCCGGGACCTAAGAAGAAAAGTCTATCACCTAATGAAGAAATCAAAGAAGTTTGGATGACGAACTTCACCGGCTGAGGAAGAGTCATTCGGAAGCCACCGCGGAGGTTACTCGCCTTCAGAGCCTCCACAAAAAGGGCTTCATGGACTACACCTGGAAGAAGGCCGACTTCGTGAAGGAGCTTGAGGAACTTCAGAAACATGCCAGTGACCAATCTTGGACTCAGGCTTCCAAGATCAGCTCCCTCGAGGTCGAGCTGGCGGCCGCACAGGAGAAGATCGATCAATTGAAAGGGAGCTTGTCCTGGCTTACAACTCAAGCCGACCATAATCGGGACTGGTCGAAGAAATTCTCTGACCTCCAGAAGTAGCTACAGGACACCGAGGTAAATTACAATGCCTATCGAGTCGGCTGGTGCGGACAAGTAGACGACTACAGAAGGAGGCTCAAGACGGCGACCGACGAGGTTGCTCGCCTCCAGAAGCAGTTGTCTGAGAGAGCCCAGGCCGTTTCGATTCAAGGCTCCGATGAGCTCCGCTCCTTGAGGGAGACCATGGAAGAACTGTCCATGGCTCTTGGGCAGGAGAAGGCCGAACTGCAGTGGCTGAAAATTCAGCTGGCCCATGAGTAGCAGGTGGTCAAGAACGCTGAAGTGAAGTCCAAAATTCTGAGAAAAAGGTTTCGGGAGTCAGTGGGCGAGAGCCGACGGTTCCACCAAATGTATCGGGAGATACTGTTAAGAAAGAAGGAACTGGAAGAAGAAGTTGAAAACTTAAAGCAATTCCTGATAATGGCTGGAACCGAGAGTTCGAAGTCGGAAGAAGTCGAGCTTCCTTAGAGCTTCTTCTACCTTTTGTTCTTTCATGTATTCTTTTCTTTTCTTGTCGTTTTTTTTTTGCCTTCAAAGGCTTTGTAATGCACACTTTACTAATGAAATGAAAAAGAACTTTCTCATTACCTTGTCTATTCTTGCTTTGAGTTGTTATTTACCGAGCTTCTTTTATCTTTTGTCTTATTCGATATCGACGTTGTTTGAAGGTTCCTGGTCATCACCGTGTTGATTTGCCCTTTTTGTTCATGATCGAAGGTCTTTTCGAGGCCATTCGAGTTTGACGCTTCCTCCTGATGCTCGAGCTTGGGGCCCGAACTTCTCGTTGTCTTAAGAAAGTCTATTTTTTTCGGCCAGTGTTGCGTTCCCCCTTAGAGACTGAGGGTTTTTTACAAGAGTCTCCTTCCTCGTTGAGACAAGGTCCCTTGTGTCTTTAATGTAGTTCATTTTTTTCTTATCTCTGGCGTAGCTCGTCACTTTTTCTTTTTTTTCCTTCCTTTTTTTTTATGTTTGGGTGAGGGTTTTTCCTCTGCTCCTAACAGGGTTGTAGGGGTGTAGAGGAGCCGTTGGGGAGGCTTTTCTCCTCATCCGATCTTGAACGATCAGATCTTCATTTGTGTCAGGACGAGATTCTTGAACGATCAGTCAATTTCAGCTCATATTAGGATGAGATTTTTCTCCTGTTCCTAACAGGACTGTGGGGGTACGTAAGGGCCGTTGCAAGGGCCTCTCCCCCCATTCGGTCTCTAAATAATCGAGCCTTTGATCTTGCTCATGTTAGGACGAGGTTCTCCTCCTATTCCTAATATGACTATGGGGGCACATAAGGGCCATTGTAAGGGCCTCTCCTCCCATCCGATCTCTAAATAATCGAGCTTTCGACTTTGCTTATGTTAGGACAAGATTCTCCTCCTGTTCCTAACATGGCTGTGGGGGCGCATAAGGACCGTTGCAAGGGCCTCTCCCTCCATCCGGTCTCTAAATAACTGGGCCTTCGATCTTGCTCATGTTAGGATGAGGTTCTCCTCCTGTTCCTAACATGGCTGTGAGGGCGCATAAGGGTCATTGCAAGGGCCTCTCCCCCATCCGGTCTCTAAATAATCGGACCTTCATTTGTGTCGGGACGAGGTTCTCTTCTTATTCCTGACACGCTTAATTTCGATTGTTTGAAGGAGCTACTCCCTGTCGTTATAAGCTCATGCCAAAAGAAAAGATATGCGAATATGAAACTTTTATTTAAGGCAAAGTTATCGGTAATACATTCATAGATTTTTTGAATTTCATGGTCGCGGAAGGTTTGCTCCTTCGAACTCTTTTAGATAGTATGTTTCGGATCGGACTACCTCCTTGACTTCATACGGGCCTTCCCAGTTTGGGGCAAGTTTTCTTTGGTTCTGAGGTTATGAAACAGCGGCTCGCCGAAGTACTAAGTTCTCCACTCTGAAGGCTTTACTCTTGATCTGGGAGTTGTAGTAGCGGGCTGCTTTCTGCTTGTAGGCTGCCATCCGAACTTGAGCTATCTCCCATTTTTCTTCTAACAAGTCGAGGTTGGCCTTGAGATCCTATGAGTTGTGCTGCTCGTTGAATGCCACGACTCGCACCGACGGAAGCTTGAGTTTGATTGGGATCACGGCTTCTGTTCCGAAGGCTAAAACAAAGGGAGTCTCCCATGTGGGCAGTCTCTGGGTAGTTCGGTATGCCCATAATACATGATAAAGCTCATCTGTCCAAGTTTCCTTTGCTTTTTCAAGTCTCGCCTTGATTCTTTGCAACAGAATCCTGTTAGTCATCTCGGCTTCGCCGTTTGCCTGTGGATGGGCTACTGATGTGAAGTTATGGGAGATGTTTAAGTCCTCACAAAATTCAGCAAACCTTGCTCCAGCAAATTATCACCCATTATCAGTAATGAGAGTTCTGGACAAACCGAACCTACAAACGATTGACTTCCAGATGAAGTCCTGCACTTTAGCTTCTATGATTTTCGTCAAAGGTTCGACTTCGACCCACTTGGTGAAGTAGTCAATTGCCACCAGGAGGAACTTCCGCTACCCGGATGCCATGGGGAAAGGTCCAAGGATATCCATCCCCTATTGTGCAAACGACCATGGGGCACTCAAGGGTGTAAGCTCGGAGGTGGGCTGTCTTTGGATATTCGCATATCTCTGACACCGATCACACTTTCTGACATATTTCATGTAGTCGTGGTATATTGTTGGCCAGTAATAACCTTGTCGGATCAGTTTGTGGAATAAAGATCTGACCCCCAGGTGACTTTCGCAGACTCCGTCGTGTACCTCTCACAAGGCAAAGTCGGCTTCAGAAGGCCGGAGACTTTTCAAGAGGGGCAAAGAGTACGATCTCTTGTATAGCTTGCCTTCGTAAAGGATATATCGGGAGGCCTGGTTCCTAAGCTTTCGAGCTTCTTTTGCATCATGAGGAAGAACCCCATCTTTGAGGTATGCAACCAGTGGGTCAATCCAGCTGGGTTCATGGCTGATCTCCATTACAAGCTGCGGTTCTTCCGTACTTAGGCACTTCAAAACTTCGAAGAAGACTTCCTTGGGTAGTTCAGCCGGAGCCAGTGTAGCTAACTTGGAGAGAAGATCGGCCCTGATATTTTCTGCTCTTGGAATCTGCTTGATGTCAAAGCTGCCAAAGACAGGGAGGATCTCTTTTACTTTTTCGAGATACTTGGCCATACTGTCCTCCTGAGCTTTATAGCTTCCGCTGACTTGTCCCACCACCAATTGAGAGCCACTATAGACTTGGAGCCGATCTACTTCTAGTTCTTTGGCAATCTTCAGTCCAATAACCAGAGCCTCATATTTTGCTCCATTATTTGTAATAGGAAATTCGAAGTGCAGCACGTACTCCGTGATAATTCCTTCTGGATTGATCAAGATCAGGCCCGCACCCGCGCCTGACATGTTGGAGGAACCGTCCATATAGAGGGCTCAAAAACCATCAAGAAGATCCGTTCTTTCCTCAGGAGAGTTCGATTGGAGCCCGAGATTGTCAGCTTCACCTCGTTCAAGTTCGGCTTCTTCCGGGATAGTGCATTCCACTATGAAGTCTGTTAATATCTGGACTTTTATCGTCAGTCGAGGTCGATAGTTGATGTCGAATTCTATGAGCTCGACTGCCCATTTCGCTATCCTTTCGGAAGCATCTGCTCGATGCAGAACTACCATAATCGGCTAGTCGATGAGCAGTGTTATGGTGTGCCCTTGAAAGTAAGGTCAGAGCCTTCGAGCTGCAATCAACAAGGCGTAAGTTAGTTTCTCTAACTTAGTATACCTAATTTCGGTGTTTCTCAATACTCGACTTATGTAGTAGATCGACCGTTGAATTTTTGCTTCTTCCTTAACCAGAACTGCTGCGAGAGCCACAGGGGAGACCGCCAGGTATAGGAACTACTCCTCTCTGGGTTCAGGCTTTGCCAATAGCGGTGGTGAGCCGAGGTAGTTCTTCAATTCTTTGAATGCTTGCTGACATTCAGTGGTCCAAAAGAAGTTCTTCGGCTGCTTGAGAGTCTGAAAGAAAGGTAGGTAGCGTTCGACCGATCTTGAGACGAAGCGATTCAGAGCTGCTACTCTCCCAGTAAGGTGCTGAACTTCCTTTATTAACTTCGGGGCGGTTATTTCCTGGATGGCATGAATCTTCTCCAGATTTGCTTTGATCCCATGCCCTGATACCATAAAATTCAAGAATTTTCTTGAGGTTACTCCAAAAGCGCACTTGACTGGGTTCAGCTTCATCTTGTATTTTCGAAGGGTGCTGAAGGTCTCCTCAAGGTCGGCGACGTGGTTCATTGAGGATTTGCTTTTTACAAGCATATCATCCACGTAGACCTCCATATTGCGGTCAATCTACTCTTTGAAGATCTTGTTCACCAGCCGTTGATAGGTCACCCCTACATTTTTTAGGCCAAAAGGCATGACCCTGTAATAATAAAGACCACGGTTAGTGATAAAAGCTGTTTTTTCTTCGTCCTCTGATGCCATCCTGATTTGATTGTAGCCGGAGAATGCATACATGAAAGTGAGAAGCTCGTGGCCCGAGGTTGCATCCACTAATTAGTCAATTCTGGGCAGAGGGTAACTATCCTTCGGCAGGCTTTGTTCAGCTTTTTGAAGTCTATACACATCCTCTACTTGCCGTTCGCCTTCTTGACTAGAACCACATTGGAGACCCAGTTCGGATAGTTGACTTCTCTGATAAACCCAGCTTTCAGGAGTTTATCAACTTCCTCAGTTATTGCCATCTGCCTTTCCAGTACATGACTTCGGATTTTTTCCTTCGTCGGCCGATGTTTGAGATCAACAGTCAGACGGTGTTCCATGACTTTCGCATCAATCCCTGGTATGTCCGTCGGAACTCAAGCGAAAACATCCGTATTTTTTTTGTAAAAAATTGATGAGCTGTGTCCGTACTTCTTTTCTCAGGTTGGAGCCGATCTTCACCACGTGCTCTTCATTCCCATCATTCAAAAGAATTGAGACAAGATATTCAATTGGCTCACCCTGTTCTTCAGCAAGGTCATCGCGGGTGTCTAATCCATCAATCGAACAGGGATCAGACTGATCATTTCTTTGTAAAGCTATATTATAGCAGTGTCTTGCCAGGACTTGATCTCCTCTGACCTCTCCGACCCCTTGGCTAGTAGAAAATTTTAATTTCAAATGGTAAGTTGATACCACAGGTCGGAGGGCATTGAGGCCAGATCGGCCGAGTATTGCGTTGTAGACAGACGGTGCCTTTACTACCAGGAAATTCACTTGCACTCTAGATTGCTTCGGGCACCGACCTGCAACTACGGTCAAAGTTATTACTCCTTCCACTAGCACAGCATCACTAGTGAACCCTACCAACGGGGAGCTTATCGGCCCTAATCGACCATCTGGAATAGATATTTTTGAGAATGCATCGTAAAATAAAATATCGACCGAGCTTCCACTATCAACAAGAATGCGGTGTACATCATAGTCAGTAATATTTAAAGAAACTACAATCACATCATTATGGAAGAATTTAATCTTCCGGACATCTTCTTCAGTAAAGATTATAGATTCTTCAGTCCTCTGCCGCTTGGGTGGTGCGGTCGATCCACTGACTGCTCTCCATCGGGGTCCTCCAGAGATGGTATTGATGATCCTGATTGGAGGCCGATCTTCAGGCTGTTCTTCCCTCCTTGACGGCTCTAGTTGTGGTAGGGCCCTCGACTGATCTTCCCTACCTTCAGGCTGGTGTCAGATGAATCTGTCGAGCCGACCTCATCTGATGAGCTCCTCGATCTTGTCTCGAAGCTGAATATACTCCTCCGTGTCATGGTCGTGGTCACAATGATAGAGACAGAACTTGTTAGGGTTGTATTTTTCGGGGTGTGTGCGCATCTTTTTTGGCCTTGGCAGCTGCTCCCCGACCTCCATCAGCACTTGAGTTTTTGGAGCATTGAGAGGGACATAGCTGTGGAATCTTCCTGGGGGAGAGCTCTGCCGAACTCTGCGGTCCGGGCTTCTCTGTCTACAAGCTCAGGGATGAGTTCGGACACGTCTGTGTCCAAGAGGAGTTTGAGAATGTGGTCGAGCTTCACTCGGCCCTTTTTCAGCTGTGGGCTTGCTGGAGTCACCCGTCTGCCGCTCTTTCGCGGCCTCCTCATCCTTCAGCTTGAAGGCTTCCTCTGTTCGGGCATATCCTTCGGCCCGAGCCAGCAAATCAGTGAAGTCCCTGGGATACTTCTTTTTCAAGGAAAATAGGAGATCATTCTTTTGAAAATCGCTCTTCAGGATGGCCATTGCAACTGATTGGTCCAACTTTCAGACCTCCAATGTGGTGGTGTTAAAATGGTTGACATAAGTTCAGATGGATTCTCCCTCTTTTTGCTTGATGTTGATGAGGGACTCCGAACCTCTCCGGGGGCATCAGCTGCTGACGAAATGAGCCGCAAACTGGTGGCTCATTTGATCAAAGGAGAAGATAGTGCCCGGCTTCAGTGCCAAGTACTAATTTCTTACTGCTCCCTTCAAGGTAGATAGGAAAGCTCGGCACAGGATGGCATCTGGCGCACCATGGAGCAGTATCATTGTCTGGAAGGCCTCCAGGTGGTCAACCGGATCTGAGGTTCCGTCGTAGCTCTCAAATTGGGGGAGCTTGAAGTTCGGTGGGATCAGTTCCTGCATAATCATTTGAGAAAAAGGAGGGTCAGTATAAATATCCTCACCATAAGCAGGTGGAGCATGGCGGAGCTCTTCGATCCACCGGTTCATCTCTTAGAACCTTTGATCCAGGAGATCCTCTCGATCGTGAGTCTCGAGGATCTTCTGGTAGAACGGAGATAGGGATCCTTCGAGGGTGGAATTGTGATCAGACAGAGGGCTCTTCACCCTCTGCTTCCCCTTTCTGGGGAACATAGGGCGGCTGGCCCAAGTGGGCTGTCCGATCGTTGGATTTTGGAACTCCGACGATGCTCTTTCCGACCACACAGATGCTTGCGGCTGCTGCTGCATGGCCTGCACCACTTCGGTGAGGCCCCTGACCTACTAAACCAGTAGGTCGAACTGTTCCATGCCAACTGCTGTTGTCGGAGGAGGAGGAGGAGCCTGAAAAACTGGAGAAGAGGTCGGTGCTTGCGGATCTCGTTGAGATCTGACCACAGAGGCCGTAGATCGCCTGGTGGATGCCTTTCAGAGAGGCATCAGGTGGGGATCTGACAGGAGAAGAAGAAGAACATGTCGAAGAAAATGATCGGAGACAGTCCCGTTGAGTACTCCTTTAAGAACAAGGATCCTGCAAAAATACAGCACCCTCCTTCTAGCACCAATTCTGTTGGTGCAGAATTCCACCGATGCCGGAGAAGCTGGAGTCGAGGGGAATGCGGCAGCCATCGGGACCTGCAAGGGAAGTCTAAATCGGAGTTGGAGGTGCTCCGACAAGTCCCTCCGATGCTCAAGTCAGTATCTTGCTTCAACAGAAATGGAGTACTCGAATGAGATTTTGACAGAGTTTCGAGATAGAGTTTAGAGCTTAGAGGAGAATATATCTGGGGGGTCTCTTTTATAGACAGGAGAGCATAACCGATTGACAGTGACATCCGTAACTGCCTGGTAGTGGGCCGTTCAAGGCCACGTGGAGTTTGTTATGGAAAGTAATGGTGTCCATTGTCGCGACTTGCTACAGAGTGGCGAGGCCACGTGGAGTTTGTTACGGAGAGTGGAGTGGTGTCCGTTGTCGCGACTTGCCGAAGAGTTCAGGCTGGACGACTGAAGCTCGGTTGGGACGTCTGGTGGGGTAGAATAACTCTCTGTCTCAGTAATCTAAGAGAAGCTCAGATGTTTCTGAGATTGCTGACGGGTTAACTGTTGTTGGATGCCTTAGGCATTGGTGCTGTAAACGGAGGTCATCTATTGTAGAAGCCCGGATGAGAACTTTCTGTTGGAGAAATCTGATTGGAGTTCGATTGCTAGAGAAGTCCGTCTGGAATGTGTCTGATGTAGAAGCTCGTCTGAAGACTTTCCGTTGGAGAGGTCCGGTTGCATGAGGAATCTGGCAGAAGGTCGGTCAATAGCAGAATTCAGAAGGTGTTGTAGAAGGTTAATCGATAGAAGAGTCCGAAAGACGTTGTGGAAGTTCGTCCGCTGGAGAGGTCCGGTTGGTACTGTGGAAGCTCAGACGGCCGCTGAAGGGTCTGGTTGGCACTGTTGAAGGTTAATGGCTGGAGAGGTACAAAAGATACAGGAGACAGTCGGTTACTATAGAAATCCAACTGCTGGAGCCCATCCGTTGTAGAAGTTCATCTGGAATCCATCCACTGTAGAAGTTCAGACGGAGTTCAGTTCTTGTAGGAGTCTAGAAGGAGGCCGTTTACTGTAGAAGCTCGGATAGAGTCCACCTGCAATAGAAGTTCAGACGGAATTCACTTACTGTAGAAGCTTGGATAGAGATCGGTTGCCGTTGAAGCCCTGCTGCTGGAGAGGCTCGGACATTGACAAAGTTCGAAAGAAGTTCGGAGTGAAGTCGATCGTGACAGGAGGAAGTCTGGAAGAGATTTATAAAGTAGTCGATCACTGTAGAAAATCAGCTGATAATAAAGCCCAGAGAGCATTTAGAGCAGTCTGGTAGACGACTGAAGGAGCTCATTATTGGAGAAGTTCGGAGGGTACGGTAGGAGTTTATCCATTGAAAGAATCTGGAGGACACCGTGGAAGGTCGACTGCCGAAGGAGTCCGAAAAGATGCCGCACAAGGTCGGAAGTCGGAAGAGTCTTGGGAGGGTCGGCCTCTTACGAACTTCGATTGGGATTATTTTATACCCAACAATTATTATTGTTAATAGTTGATATTTTATTTTATTATATGATATTCAGTAGTTATCTGTCCATTGTTCTTCAGATATATGGTAGATAGGATGCGTAGGCATCATATCTACATCGTATACTTGGAGAACCATGGGAAGATGCTGCCAAAATTTCTACAAAAATGAGACGAAATATCCACTAACAATAATAATGAGATTATTACTTTTTTAAAAGGATAGGGCCACACTTGTTAGTAACGATTTGAAAAGGATAGAATCATGCATTTTTACTTCATTAAGTTGATATAACATATTTTCTGTATTAATGTTCAGTCTACATGTGTTTTTTAATATGTGTTATTTTGTATCAAGTGATTCGGATCTGGATCCGGGTAAGGATTTTGGCTAGAATTCAGAATGCGATTCAGTCTGAAATTTGGATCGAGATCCAAAATATCACTAAACTTTTTTTTAGTTGCTAATGATTTTGTGTTTGTTATTAAATGAATATCAATAAAAATTGGATGAATGCTAGAGGTATTTTTTTATCTGAATATCGAAAAGAAGTTCGAGATTTCATTGACTTTGCATGGCATAAGGCTGACAGTGCTAGTCGGATAAAGTATCCATGTAAGAGATATGTCAATATGGTATATCATCACATAATACTTGTTGAAGAGCATCTTCTACAATATAGTATGGATAAGAAGTATACTTGTTGGATATGGTGTGGGGAGGGTGATCCGAATGAAGTGGTACGCGATGATGACGATACTGAAGATGATAGTGATGTTGCTGGATCTGTCGAACATAGTAGTATTGAAGAATTGTTAGATGATTTACATCAAAGTGCTTGTTCAAATGTACGCATGAATACTGTTGCATCTGAAAGCAATTCTGATCATGAATATAATATCCGGCTTAAGGTAAAAGGGACTTCTGAACAGTTTGCAAAGCTTGTAAGAAATTCACGAGAGCCACTCTATCCAAATTATACAAAGTTTTTCAAGTTAAAATTTTTGATAAAATTGCTTCATATTAAAATCGTGAACTGATGGAGTCAAAAGTCATTTGATCAAATTTTAACATTGATTAAAACAGCTCTACCCGATGGAGAGAGACTTCTGAAATCATATTCTGAAGCAAAAATATACATGCAAAAAATGAGACTTGACTATACTCCTATACATGCCTGCAAAAATGACTACATATTATTTTATAAAGATAACGAACAAGCAACTGAATGTCCGAAATATGGTGAGCCTAGATACAAAATCGATATTAGAAAAACAAAGATGATACCTCAAAAGATTTTGAGATATTTTTTATTGATTTTAAGACTTCAAAGGTTGTATATGTCCACAAAGACAGCTGAAGAAATGAGATGACATTATGAGCAGCGGGTTTCGGAGGAGAACATACTTAGCCACCCTACTGACTCTTTAGCGTGGAAAGACTTCGATGTAAAGTATCCACACTTTGCAAGTGACAAGCATAATATCTAGCTTGGTCTAGCGATAGATGGATTTAATCTCTTTGACAATCTGAGTACCTCTTATAGCATATGGGCTGTGATGCTAGTTGTATATAATGTGTCACCTTGAAAGTGCATGAAAGAACCACTTATTTTTATGTCACTGTTGATTTTGGGTCCGAAAATATCAAGTAATAAAATTGATGTATATCTACGACCTTTAATTGATGATCTGAAGGAGTTATGAAAAAATGAGGTACAGACATATGATTTTGTAAGTCGAGATAATTTTAAATTGCAAGCTTCGATTCTATGGACCATAAATGATTTTTTGGCATATGAAAATTTATCTGGATGGAGCACCAAAGGATATCTTGCATGTCCAATATGCAATAGGGATGCATCCTCTTTATATTTAAAGCACAAACAGAAAATATATTTCATGGGTCATCGACAGTTTCTTCCTGCTAATCATTCTTGAAGGATCTGTTATAATCAATATTTTGATGGTAAGTCCGATAATGTCCGCCACCTAAGGAGTTAAGTGGAGCAAAAATTTTAGAACAACTTGAAGTCATAAAAAACATCCAATTTGATAAAACATTGGATACTCGCAAGCGAAAGCATACTGAAAGTAAGCTGAATTGGACGAAGCGAAGCATCTTTTTCGAACTACCATATTGGAAGTAGGTACTACTTCATCATAATCTGGATGCAATACACATTAAAAAGAATATTTATGATAATATCATCGATACTGTATTGAATATTCTAGAAAAAATAAAAGATGGTACAAAAGCTCAACTTGATTTGCAGAAAATGGAAATCTGACTGGAGTTGCATTTAGTTCATCAAGGTGAGAGATTTTTTATGCCACCCGCATGTTATTCACTGTTTGAAGAGAAAAAGAAAAATTTCTGTGGATGATTCAAAATTGTAAAGATTTATGATGCATACGCTTCAAATGTATTATGGTGTGTTGAAAACAACGATGGTAATATCTCTAGCATAATAAGTCATGATTCCCATGTGATGATGCAATATTTTCTTCCTGTGGTCATGCGTGGCTATTTGGGTAGTGATGGTCAAACTGCATTGATTGAGCTGGGAGTATTCTTTCGAGAACTGTGTTGTCAAAAATTGAAGATTAACTTACTTGAGAGATCAGAGAAGGATATCGTACTCATTCTTTGTAAGTTAGAAAAAAAAATTTTACCATCATTTTTTGATATTATGGTGCATCTGGCTATTCATCTTTCAAAGAAAGCTCTTTTGGTTGGATCGATACATTATTGATGGATGTATTCTATTAAAAGATAAAAAAATTATACATACTTTGTCATATCAATTATAAGATGTAAATGCATTTCTAAAATTTAAATTTATTTTTGTTTGTAGATTCTTGTGCACCTTAAAAAAGTATGTGCGCAATAAAATAAGGCCTGAAGGGTCTATAGCGGAAGCATATGTAGCTATCGAGTGTGTCACATTCTGCTCGATATATCTTGATGATATCAAAATAAAATTTAATTGTACAGATCGTAATGTAGATCATGAATAGAGTGACAATGAACCGATATTATCTATATTTAAATAAATGGTTCGACCTACTGGTGTAAGAAGATATGAATTTATGAATATGAACGAGCTATCCAAAATACACTTTTATGTTCTAAATAATTATAAAGAAATTAAAGATTTTATTGAGTAAGTATCATCTTACGATACTGTTTAATGATTAAAAATTTTTTTATATCGATATAAAATTAAAAATCATAATTCTTGCAGTGAGCACAAGAGTATACTATGTAGAGAGAATAATATGAATACCAATGATCGATATAGGAGAAAATTTATAAAATAGTTTGATGATCTTGTAAGTTGTATTAGTTATACGTTATTTATTTATTTATAAATAATATTATTTGAACCAATATAATTTTTTATCTTATGATGTAGATGAAATATAAGTATTTCAATAAAGAAATGGGTGTGACCGATGAGTTGCATGATTTAGCATGTCATCCCAATCGAAAGATTAATCACTACACATTCTGTATCATTAGAGGAATGAGATTTCACACAAAGAAGCTTGAGATGCAACGACGGATCCAAAATAGTGAAATTGCTGCAACAGGATATGAAGGAGAAGAAGAGATTGATTATTATGGTGCACTGGTAGATATCATAGAACTGAAGTATGGGTCCAGTAATTCTATATTTTTATTTTAGTATGAATGGTGAGGTATTAGTAATAAAAAAATTGATATTCATGTTGATTCATAATTTATTAGTGTAAATCTTGCACGAACATGGTACCAAAATAAGCTGTATATATTAGCAACTCAAGCGAAACAAGTAATATATTTGAAGAATCTAAAGTATCGAGGTAATTGGCATATTGTATAAAAAATAATATCTAGAGATGTATATGACATACCAACTTAATTAGAGATGGATGAAAATTCGGATTTACATGAAGAAGAAGCTTCTCAACAAGAAGAACAAACATTAGCCGAGCTTTTGGTTGATGAAGAATTTGTAACGATACCTTTGAATAGAGCTGATCTCCTATCTAACAAAGTTGAAGATGATTTTGTATTTAATTTTGATGAGTCAAAAGACGACGATCAGTTCATAAATGACGATGAGATAGAAGATGACACATATATTGATTACTGTGATACGGACGAGGATCTACACATCAAGAAAGATACGAATATTGATGAGTAGATTTATATTCCTCATTCAATTTTATCTTTCAATAATGGTATGCGATATAATTATATTCATTAAAATATTATTTGATTTTTTTTATTATTATTTAATATTATATTTATTTATATCTCAATTTCTACAGATATGGCATCAGGAGATAGACGACGACGTTCGCATTCACAATTCACTGCAGATACCTCTGAGGTTGAGGCACCTCCATCGATCTCCATTGCCACACCGGCTCTACTATCAGAGGGTCCTACACCGATAGGTCCCAGTGAGCCGGGTCCCAATGAGGTGGGTCTCAGTAAGATGGATCCCAGTGGTATTAATTATTACACTTTATATATAATAAAATTTGATTCTTTTATTTAGATCATACTAATGATTTATTTATAGTTGTTTCAGGTGAGTCTTCATCGGTAGTGAGGTGAGGGTGAGGTTCATTGAAGAACCTCACTCTTGAGCATTGGAGATGCGAGCACTCGGGACAGCATCTCCGGATCGAGATACCGATCGGTTACACCAAAATCTATTAGGGGATGGTATAAGCCATGGCAGACTGAGCTGGACATCATATACCGTAGTTATGCCTCCGTGACATTCTTCAATTGGTGTCACATTCTATCGGCTCAGAGAGATATTTTCTACACCCACTTACAGATAAAATAAATTATATTATAAATATTTAATTTGCATAGTATTCTTCTAATATTTGTTATTGATAGGATGTATTTGACATCGCTGATTTTGAGGAGGATCATGTGAGGCGAGCCATCGACACTCAGTTATCATTGCGTTTCAAGGACTTTCACCATCACATGTATTAGCATTGGTATTGGATGGTACAGGATCATGGGGAGGAGGTAGTGTGGCAGCAACCTTATGATAGCATCACCATAGACGATTGGACTACCATTTGCCGACATTACGAAGATCCGACAAATCAGGTTACACATCTAAATTTTTTTTAGAGTTTAATGATTTAATCATTTATTCTTAAATTAAATTTTATCTACTAATTTTATTGATAATTTTATAGAGATGATGTGTCCAGAATGTGGTGAATCAGGCGAGACAGACTTGCCATATTGTGGGGGTTCAAGATCATTTGCTCGTCACATGGAGCACATGATAGATAATTTTTAATTTCTAATTAGCATATAATTCTTTAGTTATTTAAAATTTTTTAATTAATTCTTAAATTACAGAGAGATACTGAGAGTGACGAGCTTCTTAGTAGGATCAATATCTACCAATGGACCCACCAGCGACAGTCAGGGGAGTGGATGACGGAGAGCCAAGAGCTCTTTGTAAGTTTTTTTAATTATTTTTCATTCACAATCTGATTTTTATTATAAAATTAAAATAACTATAATTTTAATTTTTAAGATTGTATGACAGACATGAGATCCCAGCCTATCCTTGAGGGCTCGACCGCACGCACAGATGATGAGATCTATGATCGGGTGCTTAGTATGAGACCCTATTATGTTAGGGGTCTAGGGTATGGGATCACTGCTCCCTCATCCTCACGCTCATCTAGGGTGGATATTTATTCTGCATACGAGGCTTGGCTGATAGAGATGCAGAGGCAGACTGTCGAGGATCGACAGTAAGCTACCAAGGATCGACAGTGAGCTCAGGAGTTGGCTACATGCATCGACGACTATCAGCACTTTCAGATCCAGATGATGGAGTGGATGGCACAGATGGAGCAGATGATACAACTGATGAGGCAGCAACAGACCGATCTGAGCTCAATCGTCGGTCCGAGCTCCGTCGAGCACTCTCTGTCCCTGGCTCATTCTCTAGATACTGATATTTGACAGCTTATTGATGTACTTTTTTTTATTTTAAATATCTTATAATTTTAATTTAATATAATAAAATAATAAAATTTATTTATTAATTTATTATGTAAATTTTTATTTTTATTTTTTTAATTTATAAAAAATATTATACATATAAATTTAAAATATATATTTGTAAATTTTTTTAAAAAAATATGACTAAATTATTAGCGATGGAATTATTTTTGATGAAATATTCATCAACAAAAATATTTTACTAACATAATTTAATTTATCAATAAATATATAATTAATAATGATAAAAAATTATTCATTGTAAATAATTATTAATGACATAAATTTTTATCAAAAATTATCTTATTTGTGATAAAATTTTTTATCGCTAATATTATTCAATTTTATTAATTTTTTATTAAATTAATAATGATGAATTATTTTTATTATAAAAAATATTTTTTGTCACGTAAACTTTTTGTCGCTAAAACTTTTGGTAATAATAATGATGAAAATTTTTTCATCGCTATTAATTTTTTATTTATCATCGATGGTTTCTTTCATCACAAATATTTTTTTTTAGATTAAATTTTTTTCATCTTTTTTTTAATGATAAAAAATATTCATCGTAAATATCTTTAATTAAAGATGATATTTTTTATTTCATCATAAAGTATTATCAACGATGAAATTATTTGTGATGAAATATTAGTGATCAAAATTTTATCGTTAATACGTATTAGCGACAAAAATTGATTATTAGCGATAAAAAATTTTCGTCGCTAATAATCAATTTTGTTATAGTGAATAATTAAACGGTATGCAATAGAGATCGAAAAAAAATTCAACAGCATCTTCCCTTAGTTCTCCACCATATGGCATAAGATGCGTGAGGAGAACTAAAGAAAAATATGATCTAAAATTCTTTTCAAACCCTCACCATACTGTTTGATTATTGTAATAATCTATAGAATTAATTATATTTTTTAAATTAATCATACTGGATAATCAATTGATCAATATACATAATTCTTCCATCCCTATAAAAATATATAAATATATGAATATCGTAGAATATATACATTAATCAAAAGATGGATCTATGGTTCTATGCAATGAAATATTTTTAAAATTTTTAAATTAGAAGGTTCTAAAGTACTGAGTAGCATTACAAATGGAGAGGGCCGGGATATGCATCCCATACATGTGCACTTGAGGCACACCAGACAACTAGGTCATTGTAGCACACCAGCATGGCATCCAGACAAATCCCACCTTAGAGGTTCTAAAGTATTTAGCAGCATTGCACATAAGGCTGGAAAGTGCTTGAGCTCGGCCCAAAGATTTTTTGGGCTTTGGGCAGGGCCTATGCCTTAGAATCTTTTAAAATATGAAGTCCAAGCCCGGTTTGAATCCAATTAGACTGACCCATATCATTTGTGATGGGTCGGAAGCAAGCTCATCAGCGTCGTTGTTTGGGTCTTGCTGATTACCCTCGAGGGGCAGATGTTTTCCATCAGAAGTATATTGGTTACTAGAGAACTCGTCGAGCTGCTCTCACCACTGTCGGAGTAGATGAGCGGGCCAGAGCCAATCTGACGGTGGCCCAACCTCACATCCGATGGGGCTATTCTCATTGGAGAGCTCTCCGTAGTGGTTTCACCTCCCGAGAGCACCCTCGGATGTGAGGTTTCATATGGTAGTGGTGCTCGTCTGGATCTTATCAGTGACTGACAAATTACATCAAATATTATAAATTTAAATAAATATGATAAATTTAAATTTAAATATTAAAAATTTAAAGAGATAGAAACGGTGTGTGATGACGGTTTCATCACCATCACTATCGCTAATACTCACCAAATGGCATAGAGAAGAAGGGGAGGCAGCAAGGGACTAGAAGAGTCATTTCGACAGTGCGGCATTCTAGCAGCGCAGCGGGGGAAGAAGGGGGAGGTGCGGGAAAAAAGGGAGAGGTAGGGGACGACAGATCTGGCAAGGAGAAGGTCGATCCAGTGCGAGGATGCTCGATCCGGCATGGGGATGGCAGCAGGAGAAGAAGGGGGGAGATCGGGGTGCCAAGACAATGGCTCTGACAAGCTTCCGACTGCATCGGGGGAACAGGAGGGAGGTGGGGAAGATGGGGGAGTGTGCGGGCTCGAGGATGACCAATCCGGTGCAAGGATGTCAAATCCGAGGAGGGGACGGCGATGTGGGGGCTCGGGCATAGAGATGGGGCCTCTGACAGTGCGGAGGGGGAAGAACGAGGATCGAAGGTGGGGGATTAAGGGGGTGGTGGTGAAAAATGAAATCGAGCGATTGGGGATGGGGGCATTTATTAGGACAAATTATTAACGATGGCTAGCTTGTGTCACTAAAGTCATCTCTAATATTAATTATTAAAAAATTAAATTGATAGTTGAGCATTGCCATCGCTAATAACCAAATAAGCCATCATTAATAATTCATCAGATTTTTAGCGATGGGATTAGTTTTCGTCGTAACACGTGGTCGATAAATATTGCTATTAGTAATGGCTTGTTTGTCAAAGCTAAAAGCCATCACTAATATACTATTTTTTTGTAGTGAGTTTACTGACATTTGGTTGTGAGATCTCACTAGCAGTGAAGATAAGATCACTAAAACCATTTCTTCTTCCTTTTTCCCATTGATGGATCATTGTTTTGCCTTGACCCAAGCCAGCAATATTGCTGAAGTTAGGAGGGAACGAGGTCTCCCCTATTTGTTCATTTCCCTATCCATTAGCCAAAGCCAGGAACTACCTGTTACAGTTGTCCCCTTTGCCATGGTTTAGGGCCGCACTAGGCTGCCATCAACCTTAGTCATTGGTCTTGACCATGGTTTGAAGAAAACAAAAAAAAAAGAGAGATGAGATCTCCCTTATTTTATTTTTCTTTCTTTTGTTTCTCTGATCACCATGGGCTGTGGCTGCTGCCAAGGTCATTGTTTTGTCATCGCTAGATGCCATTAAAGGTCGCTGGCCACTTGTTTCTATTACTTAATTTGAAAAGAAAGGAAGGGGAAGTTCTTCTATTTTGAAAAAGAAGAAGAAGAGAGTCATCTCTCTTCTCTCTCTCCTCTCTTTTTTTCTCTCACTCTTCCTTTTTCTCTCTTGTTGGATCAAAAGATTTGTAGAAGAGGGATCCAAGGGACTTGATAGAAGACCTCTGGTGAACCCTAGTAGAAGGTTCTGGACTAGACCCTTTGTAATGATACAACATATTGAGTTCCATCCGATCAGTATCGGGTATCTTTGAACCTCATCACTGGTGATCCTATCTTGCCCTTCTTGCTCGAGTTTGACCCATTTCATGATCCATTGGTTATTGAGATCTATACTACTTATGCTATTAGATGTTGTTACAAAGTTAAGCCATTTTTCTCTAGTTCTTAAATTGTTCCACAATTAATTCTAATTATTACAAATATCTTGGTTATTGTTTTGATTTAATAGGCATACAACCAATTGGACAAGAAGATGTTGACAAGGTAATTTACACGCTAATTCCTAAAGCAAAGTGAATCTAGCTTTTTTATTTAATTAGTTATGTTTTTGATAGGATCGAGAAATTTGAGATTAAGAGTAATTCAGATATTAAAACTTTGAAAATAAGTATTTAATTATAATTTATTATTTCTTGTGCTAATAGTTGATCGAGGATGAGTTGGAATCATATTAGTTGATTGGATATGCTAGGTGTAGATTAGTAAATAATTGTGATCGAGTTTGTTGTCAGTTGAGGTAAGAATTTCTATACATGACCACTATTATACATATTATTTCTGGATTTATACTGTTGGATTTGTATCGTTCGATTCATGTTGATGAATTTGACTTTGCATAAGACAATATCATTCTTTTATGATTTTTTAGTACAAGTATATCATGTATTGATTATATATGTATCAGTGATAATTGATGATATGATTGTATGACTATGACATGCTTATCTTAAACATACTGCTAAATTGGAATTGACTTGATAAAATCAATATATAATTATCTAATGGATAAGAAATAGTTTGGACTAATCTCATCATGTAGATAGCTTCTACAAGCTTATATGTGAGACAATCTCCATGGGCTTATATGTGAGATAGCTTTCAGGAGCTTATGCCTAAGACAGCTTATATGGGCTTATGCATGAAATAATCTTCAGGAGCTTAGATACGGGATAGCCTTCCTGGGCTTATTTATGGGTTAGCCTCCACAAGCTTATACATAGGGCAATCTCCACTAACTTATATGTAGGATAGCTTTCAGGAGTTTATACTTGAGACAACTTTCATGGACATGCATATGAATTTTGTCAGATATAAAATGAGATATGATCATAGTTAGTCCAAAGTCAGAAAATAAAAAGTTATTAAATAAATAAATAATATATAAAAAATAAATGACAAGATATATGAAACCAATGCTGAATAAGAGATTTCACTTGTTGGCATGTCATGACATATCTCTTTTGATAAGATGGATGTCTGATATATGTTTATGTAGATATTTAGTATATATTTATGTGGATGTTTGAGTTATTCTAGATATTTGATGTGAGATTTTATATTTTATATTTTTTTCTGATATTATTTTTTACTATTTTTAAATAATATTATCATATTGGTCGGGACATGCAGAGATTCTTACTAGGCTATAAATCTCACAACCCTCTTTCTTTTTTCTTTTTTAGAGTTATAGGATACTTAAATAATTGTGATCGAGTTTGTTGTCAGTTGAGGTAAGAATTTCTATACATGACCACTATTATACATATTATTTCTGGATTTATACTGTTGGATTTGTATCGTTCGATTCATGTTGATGAATTTGACTTTGCATAAGACAATATCATTCTTTTATGATTTTTTAGTACAAGATATCATGTATTGATTATATATATGTATCAGTGATAATTGATGATATGATTATATGACTATGACATGCTTATCTTAAACATACTGCTAAATTGGAATTGACTTGATAAAATTAATATATAATTATCTAATGGATAAGAAATAGTTTGGACTAATCTCATCATGTAGATAGCTTCTACAAGCTTATATGTGAGACAATCTCCATGGGCTTATATGTGAGATAGCTTTCAGGAGCTTATGCCTAAGACAGCTTATATGGGCTTATACATGAAATAATCTTCAGGAGCTTAGATACGGGATAGCCTTCATGGGTTTATTTATGGGTTAGCCTCCACAAGCTTATACATAGGGCAATCTCCACTAACTTATATGTAGGATAGCTTTCAGGAGTTTATACTTGAGACAACTTTCATGGACATGCATATGAATTTTATCAGATATAAAATGAGATATGATCATAGTTAGTCCAAAGTCAGAAAGTAAAAAGTTATTAAATAAATAAATAATATATAAAAAATAAATGACAAGATATATGAAACCAATGCTGAATAAGAGATTTCACTTGTTGGCATGTCATGACATATCTCTTTTGATAAGATGGATGTGTGATATATGTTTATGTAGATATTTAATATATATTTATGTAGATGTTTGAGTTATTCTAAATATTTAATGTGAGATTTTATATTTTATATTTTTTTATATTATTTTTTACTATTTTTAAATAATATTATCATATTGGTCGGGACATGTAGAGATTCTTACTAGGCTATAAAGCTCACAACCCTCTTTCTTTTTTCTTTTTTAGAGTTATAGGATACTTGTTCTTGGTTATGGTTGGATCATGGGTGGAAGGATTGAATAGATAGAGCATTATTAGGACTATCAGATGACTAAATTTATAATTATACAAGTTTTGTTATTGGAGTTGAGATCATTATTGTTTATGAATATTAAGGATATACTAGATTTTTAGGCCTTGCATATTCTCTAAGATCATATCCTAGGGAATGTGCAGCCATGTTGTTTGTCCTCTCTGGATGTTGGATTTAGGGCATGATAAGTAGAACATGTATGGAGCTATTTTTCATAATAAATGAGAATATTTTATGAAAGTCTACTCTCTTCTTTTGAATATAGGCCTGTGCAACTAACCATGTTGCCTCAGCCCCAAGAACACCTTCCTTTTTCTTATAAACCCATTTATATCCTACTATTCTTTTACCATTTCGCAACTAGACTAACACCCAAGTATGATTTTTTTTTAAATGATTCAATTTTTTTCATTCATAGTTGTGACCCATTCTATAAACTCCTTACTGCTATAATTGCATTCTAATATAAGAAAGGTTCCTTACTCTCAATACTCTTAGTTGCTATAAGAGTACAAGCAACCATGTCTGTATATTGTGAAGATAATCTAACCTCCCTTCTCTCCCTACCAATAAGAATACTATACTATTGTTGCTATGGTGATGCATCATCTTATATAAAATCCTACATCTCTATCTCATTGAGTTAAATTGGATAGTTCCATGACACTCTCCCTGAAGCTTTAACATCAAGCTCTACCTATTTACTGACGTCGCAGTTTATATTTGCACTATCAATAGATTCCCCAGTAAGTGATATAATCCATCAACTAACTTTTCTTTTATCTCTCCAAGGATTCTCTTAAAAATTTTCAGCAAACTATTCTCGCAAGTATACTTACAGAGTATCTAAGACAATTAGGTTCTTTTTTAGTTCCAAAACATACCAAGCTTCTAAGATCCTCATAATATCATCATACATCTTTATTAGCTCTAAATAGAACTATTCTTCCTCAGTCTGATAGTTAGAAAATTAATTTCTATTAGGAGTCATGTAAATGAAACTACCAAAATCAAGAATGCACTCTATCCTAGAGCTACTAACACTGACTAATAGAATCTCATATTATCATTAGAGTGTTCTTGTGCTATACTAGTATTAGCTTTAGAAATAGGCTCTTTTTTTTCAGCTTTTTCTTTCTTTTTGGACAAGGTATTCTAATGTGCCCTTCCTTATGATAATGAAAATAATGGATATTTTTACATTTTGATTTTGACCTAGACTTAATCTCTGTTGAAATCTATTTCTCTCCTACCTCTGGCAATCAAGCCTTCTCCTTGAATCTCCTTATAACTTTCGGACACCATTTTCTTCAACTCTTTTTTTGGATAGGGTGGAGTACTCACACAACTCGAGTATGAATACAACAAGTGAGATCAGAAAGGAGAATATCCAAAAAGGGGTGGGCAAATCGATGGTAACCATCTAAAGATCTCAACAGAATACTCAACTACAAATTTGGCGATCCAATCCATAGCACTATTTGTCTCTTGATAGATATGCCTAATATCCATAGAGGTGCAACCCCCCAAAAGCCTCCTAATGTCGGAAATGAGTGGGTACCCAAGGCGGGCCCTATCTGCCCTTGCAACCAGTCCACCACCATGGTAAACTCCCCCTCAATGATAAGCCTATCAGCCGAAAGCATCAATCGAGCATACCTGATGCCCTCCTAGGTGGCCCATAACTCTGCACTTAGAATAGTGGGCTCGATGAGATGGATCTCGCTAGCAACAATGAGCCTAAAGTCAGGGCCGAATCACAAAGCCAGCCCACCTTGACTACCAATCACATTACCATTGAAGTTGACCTTAACCCAAGTTGGGGGTGGGGACTTGCAGGTGATAAAGACCCAATGACATGCTACAAGAGCAAAGGAGAGTCCCATGTGTCTTGAGACAGTAAGGTCAAATCGAAAGCAACCTGGCCAATGATCTCTGTGGAGTGGGTAATAGTCTGCTCCAACATGAATCTCAATGACTGCCACCTAGCCTCAAACACAGCACTATTTTGAGCCAGCCAAATATGATAGATGATGTAGACCGCCCTAATATTGAAAAGTCTAGAGACACCTGCACCTATGCTCTATCTCAAGGCCTCAATGAAGGTCTGAATCAATTCACTGAATTGAAATACTACTTGAAAGAAAGTGGTTTGTCTCCAGACATGAGCTACTATAGGGCAAAGAAAGGGGGCGTGCTCAAGCGTCTCATCAGCCAAACCACACTCAGGACAGGAGGGTGGAATATCCATCCCCTAAGCTCTTAATAAGGTTTTGGTTGGAAGGCGACTCCAGATAACCTTTCAAAGAAAAATGCTAACACTCAGGTGAACCCTAAACCTCCATATCCATGCACCATCCAACTTCCTCGATGGCTCTATCCTATAGAGATCGTATAGCTTCCTAGCCATCATCGAGAGGTGCACGAGGTCCTCCAAACCCTAATGTCTGGACCACCATGGATAGGTATTGCCAGGGAAGGTACTCTCTGAGCCAACTAGTCACCAAAGTAGCATGCCACTTGCTCTCTATCCCAACCTCTCCCATGTGCTTGAAGCAAAGATCCACTTCGAACTCCAAATGTTAAGAAGCATAAGTGAGATTTATCTCCTTTCTACCCATGGAACTTTCTAATTGAGCTCTCTCTTTCCCGATTCATGGTCTTCTCATTCCACCCATGGTAGCTTTGAGCTTTGGACCAAGGGTGAAGATTGGGTTTCTTCTCATGCCTTATCTTTTGGAAAGAGATCCATGTTCGTTGGTTGTTATGTCAGTCTGAGATCGAACTAGTAGTCTAATTTTTTTTTAAAAATGACCGACTCCCTTAAATCCATGTTGATGAATATTGGCCACCAGCATAAAAGAAGGTTGGCCACCCAACTATCCCTAATGATGTCCACGGACTTCCCATCACTCACCTACCAAGTGGTTAAGGTCAGAATCTCTAGGGCATAAAAATAGATCTCCTTCTACATGAAGGAGCAATGTTGAGTGACATGAATGTCCTCATTAGTGATCCAAGCATGATAAGTTGCTTGCGTCACAGCACTCCAGAAATTGATAGGCTGAAAGAGGAACCTGGCAGTATGTCAGACTATCAGGGCATCCCGACACACCTTCAACTCTTTAAACTATAAGACATCATTTACATCATTGACTAAAAGGGATTCTCTATCATACAACATGATATCAATGAAGTTCTCATAAAAGGATTTGTAGTGACCACAATAGAATTATACTACGTACCTTCACCAACTGCTCCTATCATGTTGCCAACCCATAATATAAATTAAAATAAAATTTGAAGATATGAACAGCCACTGTATATCTATAGAGTATTGTCTCTATAAGCATGCAAGGCTTCCAACTTGATAAAATTTGAATATAATATCCAAAATGGCATACTCCAAGCAGTGGTAATAATAGAACAACTAACCATTTTGTATTTCAATTTTAACTTTAACTTTACAGTAATCCATATCAATTCTACATAATATCATTAAGCACAACTATCCCAAAAATAATCATCTTTTACAAACTGATCTCGCCTCTAGACATAAATCCCAAAACACTAAGGTCTGATTCTCCAAAAGGAGTCTTTGAATCTGAAAACTATAGGTGAAAGTTTATGAGCTTCATGGCTTAGTAAATAACAGATACATCTACAAAATAGATCTAAATCATAATGATATATAATTTAAATACATCATAAGACTGCAATATTAATCTGATCAAGATCAAAGTTATGAATTAAAGATATCAGAGAAACAATCTCACATCAGCTTTGCTATAATATGAAAATTAATAAATAATATAAAATTTTAATATATATATATATCTAATTTTATAATACTATACTTAAGCATGGGTACCCATTTTTTTTTGCTCTTAGCCCTTACTGTGGTGCCACCATTGCCCCCATAGCAAGAGATCTCAGAAAAGGTCCATACTTTCCCCATAGTGGAGATCTTAGGTCCACACTTTCCTCCATGGTGGAGATCCCAAATCTATGCTTCCATCCCATGGTGGGCATATCAAATCCATGCTTATGTCCTATAGTGGATATCTCAAGTTCGAACATCATAAACAGTAGACTGAGAGTCAGATGATACATATATCAATAACTACATATAAGTCATAAATTTTTTTTCTTTTGGATATTTTAAGTTTGAACATCATAAACAGTAGGCTAAGAGTCAGATGATACATATATCAATAACTACATATAAGTCATAAATTTTTTTTTTTTTCGATATGTCTTTTATACGGCTTCAATATAACTTGATCCAATTTAATACAATTATGATACATATATTCCTACAAGCTAAAATAATAATTTATCAAGCCTGATCTGATCATAGCGTATAAAGTCATTCAGTTCAACTCATATGCCTCAATTCATTAATCAATATTTCATAGAAAATATATAGTCCAGGCATTACTAAATTGAAAATCAATTAAAATGATTCACATCAAGTCAAGAAGGTGATACACAGTAAATTAATACATAATCTAATTTTATGACATCTATAGTAGTCTGTATCATTCCAGAAGAATAAAATAATTATTATTTTATTTAGATGGATCATGATAAAATATAAGTATCATTATTATAATTTATATCATGTCATAGAGATGATATATAACAATATCATAAATAATCAGAACTGAATGTCTCTATAATAATGGATATCATTTTAACTGAATATAATGATTCCCATTTGATTCAGGTTGATCATGATATCATATCAAGGATACTTACAATAATTGATATTATATTAAAAGATGATATAAAGATTTATTTAATTTTGATTGATTATAAAAAGTAACTGTTATTTACCTCAAAATGTCGATAGCCAAACAATTAATTGCTCTACTATAGTTTCTCGAAACCTGATAATTCACAACCATGGCTAAGTTAACAACCCATAACAATAATTTGAACTACTTTCTAAAAACTTTCTCTCAACCATCTTAAGTCCCAATTCTCAAATTTTTTTTTATTTTGAAGAAAAAAAAGGAAGAATAGAGGATACAACAACCTCTCCTTCATTTTCTTCTTTTCGCAATAGCTCTCTTTCCATTAATTATTTACCTTAGCTAGATTTATCCAAAATTTCTCAAATTTTATCATCAAGCCAACTCATAAGTCAACATTCCTTGATCAAAATTTCAAGTTAAATTACCTAGTCAATCTGGAAAAAAAATTCATGAATTAACCATAGGCAAATTCAATCTGCCCTTAAACACAAAGCACACATTTTTTCAAATTTTTTTGTTACAATACTTTTTAATTTCTATTTTTTTTTACCCCATTACTCATTTCATCAACTACTAACTAACTAACACATATAGGAATCCACTACATACTACAGTTTTACCATCTAATACTTGATTTTTAAAAGAAATCAAGTGTAAACTAAAAATTCTAATATCGACCTATTAATCTTTAATTGAAATCAAGTTAAATAATAGAAAAGAGGCTCTTAATATTCTTACCTATTCAAAAGTTCACCCACAACAATGACCACGACCACCAAAACAGCAATAGGGAAGAAGGAAAGAGGAGGAAGGAGAAAGAAAGAAAGAGGAAGAGAGAGGGAGAGGGAGAGAGGGAGTCAGTGAGCGAAAGAGATTCCCCTCTTCTTTTTTTTTTCTTCTTGCTATTTGTTTTTCTCTTATCTTTTCCTTTTCCAAACCCACTCACACTCACAGGCACACACACGTGGAAAGAGGGAGGAAGAGATAGAGGGTCTTTCCTCTCTATCTCTCATTCTTTGCTCTTTTTTTCTCTACTTTTCAACCCACCCACCAAGGCTGACACATAGGGGGGAGAGCGGGGAGAGAGAGAGAGAGCTGGGGAGGGAAGAGAGTGTGAGTGTTGCCCAGTTATGCAACCCAAAAGGGGGGGTGAATTAGGTTTTTGAAAATTTAAAATTAATCTAGAACCACAAGGATTAAGTAATAAAAAGCAAGTTAGTTGAAGTGAGTGATTTAGGCAAAGTGAAGATATTAGATGCACGAGTGCAAGAAAAAAAAGAAAATAAGATAGAGAACAAGTAAGCACACCACAAACAATCAAGATTTATAGTGGTTCGATACAAACCTTGCACTTACATCCACTTCCCAAGCTCCTACTTGGGAATTCAAATCCACTAAACCGTATTCAACAAGAATACAATGTCGGTACCTCCAACTCTAGCTATCTTAAGCTAAAATATTTATTTTTTGGATACAAGCCAATCTAATACAACCCGATTCAAGGTTCAGATCAATCTTTTCACATTTTGGAATCCTTCCAAAACTAAAGATCAACTCAAAAATAGAGTATAATAGTTAATCACACGAAAATATAAATGTAGCTCCTTTAATGAGCAAATAAAGCTTTAAATATACTTTACACAATAATGAAGAAGATTTTCTGATTCTCCTCAAGGTTGTTGAAGACTTGAATGAGCTCTTGAGGGGTTGATGAACTTGAAATGAAAGCTTTTTTAACTTCAAGAAGGCTCTTTGCTTAGGACTGAAATGAATTCTTGAAAAACCTTCAATCTTTCTTCTTTTTCCTTCCTTTAAGTACCTTTATAGCTTCAATAGATGGTAGAAAAAAATCTGGATAGTTTTAAAGCCGTTGGAGATCATTAAATGAGCATTAAATATGTCAAAATAAGCTGAAAAACTAGTTGTTATGGAGTTTTTCCATCGCAGAGGTCGACTCATAGGATCGACTCATGCACATGAGTCAACTCATGGGGTCGACTTCTGTGGCACAGAACAAACAATGACTGTTCTGTAATTTTGGTGTACACAGCAACAGAGGTCGACTCATAGGGTCGACTCATACACAGGGGTTGACTCATGGGGTCGACTCACTTGGATGTGCCAGTCAAAAAATAGCGTGCTGTTCAGCCCCATTTGACATGAACCGACTCATGGGATCGATTCAATTTTATAAATAATATTTTTTTAAAAATATACATCCAAAAAGTATGAAATTTTCTCTAATAGATCACAAATCTTTTTTTCTTGCACTTGAGGCTTTCGAGTTAGGACTTGATGAAATTATGATTTTGCTCCTAAAAAATAATAAATCTTTTTCTAAGTCAAAATCATTAAAAACCTCCTCAAATGCTTTGTAATCATCCAAATTAATTCAAAGAGCAACAATCTCCTCCTTTTTGATGATGACAAAATACTTGAGCAAAAATAGAGTATAACATATATAAGGCATTGAACATGAATTTTAAATTTATGAAAATACATCACTTAAACATCATAGTCAGTTATTTGAATGAAATACATCATGAGTAGTTTGAAGATCAATTTAAAATTTACTTATTAGATCATTTGCTTTGAAAATTACTGACAATTTTGGTTCTTTGACACATTTGCTTTGACAATTTTGCTCATTTGCCTTGATAATTTTGCTTATTGCTCTCGATTCTATTTCTCTATTACTTATTGCTCGATTTTAATTTTTGATTCTCTACTCTCCTTTTTTGACAGCATCAATTAAGATCTTAAGGAATTTTGAAGAGAGAAAAAAAGATAACATAAAGGACATATTTTTTCTACTCTTCCTTTTTGATACCATATTTTATTTCTTTACTCTTCCTCTTTCATTATTTATTTCTCTACTCCCACTTATTATAGCAATTATAAAAGACATATCAATTTGCTCATTTAGAAGATATTGCTATTCATGATATTTCATCACACATATATGAGATATTTTTTATATCTTATAATTAAAATATTTTAATTGATCACATTCATAAACATTAATCCAAAGATATTCATTAAAATTCAAAGCATAAAAAATATATATATTAAAATATGACTGAATATATTAAGTCAAAATACATAGATCATACAAAAATCATGGATAACAACTATCCAAGAGTCAATCAGTCAACAAAATACAAAGGACATAAGATAGATCCTAGACAAAAATAAAAAAAAGATTAGCTATTCTAGATCTAATAGATGTCATGGCTAGAGTCATCAGAATCAGAAGAATCAGAGCTATGATGAGGAGATATAGGATCAAATCTACAGATACGACCTCGACCACATCTGCCTCAACCACGGGTAGAAGTACCGACACGAGTAGAGGGGCGAGAGGATCCTGGAGCCTGAAAAGCTACGGACTGTGCTAGAAGAGAAAATTTGATGGTGTCCAAAAGATCCAAGACTCTCAACACAGACTGTATCAGGGTACTAAACTAAGTAGAGACAGTCTCACTGGAGCCCCTAAGCTCTATCCTCAAAAAGTCAAATCCACTCTCTAAAATTTTTTGAAGTCTAGCCACCTCTGCAGATAGGTCTGAGACTTCCGTGATGTTTTCTTGTGGCTGGAGATGGACTAAGGCTAAAACTTATCTCTGTAAATCTAGAACTCTGTCCGTCAGTCTCAGAACACATCCCTCAAGCTTCTCAAGTCATACGAACTAAGCTGTGAGCATCTAAAAAATAGTAGAGATATGAGGGATCAAAGTCTGATCTGAGTCATCTTGAGATGTCGACCTTTGAGCAAAAACTGAGATGGTAAACTGTTGAGATAAAATGGAGGCAACACGCTGGGATATCAGCTTAATCTGATCATCTGCAAGTCTGAACTCTGAAGGATGTACCCTACTCTCTGACTGTGGAACTGAAGCATGGCGCTTCACTGACTCTGAGGGATCAGCCTCATGATCAGACACGAACTGAATATCTGAAGATGCTCTGTGATCATGAGAAGGTAAAGACAGTCTCTCCTCCTCTGCTCTCTCCTCAACACCCTTTGACCAACCGCCATCAGTCTTTGAAAAATCTATACGATGCAGTGTGTGGCGGTTGATGATGTCGAAATAAGATAATCTGGCAACTGCCTCCTCCTCAAAACTGACTCCAAACCTCCTAAAGATCAGCATGAGTGCCATACCATAAGGCAAGTGAGCCTTAGACCTGTTCAGGGTCTCCCTCATGGCCTCAAACATTCAAGCAGGAAGGTTCAAGGGGGTCTCAGTGATCACATGATACATGATACATGATACAAATATCCCTACCGGATAAGAGGTCATGCCTGCCACTCCTAGGGACAAAAAGCTTGGTCACCATGTAATGTAAAAGCCTCATTTCTACTAAAAGTATCTTGGCTTCTAATTTATTTAAACTACTAGTAAAAATTCTGCCTAAGATAGCATTAATTCTTTCTTCTTTAATTGGAAGCTCCATATTAGTATAGCCTTCACAAGGCAAGTGCAGAATTTATCCCAAATGCAAAGGATCAAGAATAATATCAACACCTTTTACTATAGATTTTACTGTTCTATTGCAATAGCTCAAATTTAAGTAAAATTCTCTGATCAAATCAATATAAGTATTTTCTTTTAATAAACAGTAAAATTTTCATCCTTGATTTTTAATCTTTGATCCAATAGAGAACCCTTCTTTTTCAAAAAATTTGAAATATTTATTCTTCCTAGGTTTCACTTTTCGATCAGAGAGAGGTACCTTGCTTGGACTGATTGGAGACTGTGTAGAAGCTGAAGCAGGATCTGAAGCTAGGATTGGAGTAGGAGAGGACTCGACTGCTATTCTTTTTCTGCACTCAGTCTCTTCCAACCCGCAAACAAATTTTCTTCTCTGTGGGAGCTTCATTTTGGGAGTCATTTGGACAAGAAAGACTTGCAAGGAGTTTAGGAGACTAAATGAGGTAGAGAGGAAAGGATTCTAGTGGAAAAGCCAAGATTTTGGAGAGGTGAAGCACCGATTTGGAGAAGAGAGGTAGAATCTAGGGCAAGCTCGAACCGCCCAAACGAAGAAGAAAAAGGAGAGGAAGTTGTTCCTAAATGGATGATTTGAAGGGTAAAAATCGGTGAGAAGAGAGATTTGAGAGAAATCTTCGGTTTGAGGGAGAAGAGAGGGAGAGCTTTTGGTTTGGTAGGAGGAAGAAGAAGAAGGGCTGAGTCAGCTCAAAAAAAATTTTTAATAAAAAGAGAGCGCCCGAAGGATTTTGATAGAATTACAAGTTTACCCTAGGGTCAATCCTAGGGGTCAACTCATGGCACAAAAAAATTCATAAGAAAGATGAAAAAATTTAAAAAAATCTGAAACTTTGAGAAAAAAGTGTCTACCTAGAGATTGATCATGTGAAGTACAGATTTGAGCTTTTAAGAGAAAAGAAGAGATGAGAATTGAGCTCAACAAATTTGGTTCAATGAATTTTTTGGCATTAAGAACTTGGAATTAGAGAGATACTTAAGCTGATAGATCAAAGATTCCTAGTTCTCTTCTAATTTCACAAAATCTATCTTCACTTAAGGCCTTGGTAAAAATGTCAGCCAATTGTTTCTCAGTACATACATAGTCAAGAATTATATTATTGTTTTGAACATATTCACTTATGAAATGATGTCTAATTTCAATATATTTTGATCTACAGTACTGAATTGAATTTTTAGTTAGATTGATAGCACTAGTGTTATCACATCTTATGGGAGTTTTATTGAGTTTGATGCTAAAGTCCTCAAGTTGTTGCTTAATCCACAAGATTTGAGCACAATAACTTTTGGCTGCAATGTATTCGGCCTCGGCCGTAAATAATGCCATCGAATTTTGCTTCTTGCTAAACCAAGAGATTAAGTTAACTCCAAGAAATTGACAAATTTCACTAGTACTTTTTCTATCTAATCTACATCCAGCAAAATCAGCATCTGAATATCTTATTAAGTCAATTAATGAGTCCTTAGAATATCATAGTCCTAGAATTTATGTACCATTTAAATATCTAAGGATTCTTTTAACTGCATTCAAGTGTGATTCTTTTGGATTTGATTAAAAGTGAGTACAAAGACAAACATTAAACATAATATCTGATCTACTAGCAGTTAAATACAATAGAGAACCAATCATGCCTCTATAAAATTTTAAGTCTATATTTTTACCTCCTTCATCCTTGTTAAGCTTACAGAATGGGCTCATGGGTGTACCAATTGCTTTGAAACCCTTCATTCCAAATCTTTTGAGTAGTTCTCTTGTATATTTGCTTTAGATGATGGAGATTCCTTCATTTGTTTGTTTGATTTGGAGTCTGATGAAGAATGTAAGTTCTTCCATCATGCTCATCTCGAACTCCCTCTATATGAGCTTAGCAAAATCTTGACAAAGAGTTTCATTAGTAGATCCAAAAATAATATCATCAACATATATTTGTATAACTAAGATATCATCTTGATTTTTTTTAATGAAAAGGGTTGTGTTTATATTTTCTCTTGAAAAATTATTATTAAGCAGAAATTTACTTAGCCTTTCATACCAAGTCCTAGGTGCTTGTTTCAAACCATATAATACTTTGTTTAATTTAAAAACATGATTAGAAAAAGTATGATGTTCAAAATTAGGAGATTATTCTACATAAACTTCTTCAGTAATATATCCATTTAGAAAAGTATTTTTGACATTCATTTGGAATAACTTAAAATTCATAAAGCAAGCATATGCAAGTAAAGATCTAATTGCTTCTAATCTAACAACAGGTGCAAAGGTCTCATCAAAATTAATTCTCTCTTCTTGATTATAATCTTTCGCAACCAATCTTGCTTTATTTCTAATTATATTTTCATGCTCATCTAGTTTATTTCTATATACCCATTTTGTGTCAATTACTTGATAATTTTTAGGTCTTGATACTAAAGTCCATACATTATTTCTTTCGAATTGATTAAGTTCTTCTTGCATTGCATTTATCCAATTATAATCTTTTTCAGCTTCATTTATGATTTTAGGTTCAAAATGAGAAACAAATACAAAATGATTGTATGCATCTTTAAGAGAGGAATGAGTTCTTACTCCATGTGTAAGATCATCAATGATCAATTCTTTGGGGTGATTGTGATCATACCTCCATTCTTTAAGTAGATCATTTGAGCCTTGAGGTTATTTTTGTTGTTTTTCATCTTCATCCTCTTGTTTGTTTTCATGTTCTTCTTCATTTTGAATTGTTGAGTCTTTTAGGATGATCTCCTTCATCCCTTCTATAAGAAGATCTGCATCATCAATACATTCATTCTTCCTTGAAGGAAGATCGTTAGTTTTATCAAAAATAATATATAATGACTCTTCTACTACTAAAGTTCTTTTGTTGAAAACTCTAAAAGCTTCGCTAGAAGAGGAGTAACTAAGAAAAATAGCTTCATCGAATTTTGCATCAAATTTTTCTAGTCTTTCTTTACCATTATTCAAAATAAAACATCGACAACCAAAAATATGCAATGTTTGATTTTTCTTTTTTTTCAAAGCTCATAGGAAGTTTTCTTTAAAATTGATCTAATTAAAGCATGATTTAATATGTAATATGCCGTGTTAATTACTTCTGTCCAAAAATATCTTGGGAGGTTGCTTTCACATAGCATGGTACGGACCATTTCTTTGAGGATTTTATTTTTTCTTTATACTACCTCATTTTGTTGGGGTGTCCTAGGTGCTGAAAAGTTGTAGTCAATACCTTTTTCATCACAAAACTTTTTAAAATCTTGATTTTTAAATTCGATTCCATGATCACTTTGAATATTTTGAATTGAAAAATCTTTTTCATTAGTGAGTTTTCAATAAAATTTTGAGAACACATGAAAAGTTTCATTCTTATGTGCCAAAAAGAAGACCCATGTAAAACGAGAGAAATCATCAATAATCATAAAACCATATCATTTTTTACCTAGGCTAGTAGTTCTAGTGGGTCCAAATAAATCCATGTGCAATAGTTCTAATGGCCTAGAAGTTGAAACAATATTTTTAGATTTGAATGAGACTCTTGTTTGTTTACCCAATTGACATGCATCACAAATTCTATCCTTTTTAAAATTCAAATTGGGTAAGCCGGTAACCAATTCTCTTTTAATAAGTTTTGAAAGTGAATGCATGCTAATATGTGCAAGCCTACGATGCCAAAGCTAACTAGTCTCATTAATCTTGACATTCAAGGCTACTAGGTATTGCATGTTTATTTTGAAAAGATCATTCAAATCTACCATATAAATATTACCATATTTATGCCCAACAAATTTAATGCCTTCATCAATAGGACTAGTTACTATGCAAAATGAAGATTCAAAAATGACTTTGTATCCTTTATCACTAAATTGACTGATGCTTAATAGATTATGTTTCAAACCATCTACTAATAGAACATTTTCAATATACTTGGAGGGAGTGATACCAATGTTACCTATACCGATGATCTTTTCTTTGCCATTGTCTCTAAAGGTGACCATCCCTCCATCTTTAGCATCAAATGTGATGAATTAGGATTCATCACCAGTCATGTATTTTGAGCACCTGCTATCAAGATACCATTTTTGATTTATTCCTTAGGATGCAAGACACACCTACATACAAAAATCAAGTTTTGACTTTAGGTATCCAAATTTTTTTGGATCTTCTTTGGTTAGTCACAATGGTTTCTTTTGGAACTCATATTTTTTCACATTAAAATTTTCAGATTTGTTAGAAAAATATGTATAGGATTTGTGTCCTACTTTATCACATTTAAAGCAAGTAATATTTAAAAACTTGTTACATAATGAGTTTACAAAGATATTTTTTAGAAATTTTTATTTCTTTAAAGGGTTATATCCAAGATCGGCTTTATCATAAATGGCCTTTTGATTGTCAAATATCATTTAAAATTTATTTAAACTTAAAGTAAATTTTTCAACCATTGATTTTAACTTGACAATCTCATTTTTTAAGTTCAAATTTTTTTAAGATAAGATTGACTTTTTATTTGAAATAATCTCATTTTCTTTTAGTAAAGATTGATTCTTTGATTTCAATTCTTTATTCTTTACCCCTAGCTTCTTTAGTTCATCAATTAGATCATAAAATACTTCATGAAGTTCTTTAAAGGTAAAGTCATTAGGAGTTTCAGTGTTTACCTCATTTTCATGTGCCATAAGGCACAAGTTGGCTCGTTCATTTGAATCTTTTTTTTCGGAGCTTGACTCATCACTTCCACTCCATGTAGCCATTATAGTCTTTTTCTTGTACTTTTTGGAACCCTTCTTAAGTTGTGGATATTCAGACTTAAAATATCCTGGCTTCTTTCATTCATAACAAATAAGGAGTTGCTCCTTATCCTTCTCTTTGCTATGTTTTTCTTTTGTAGATGGCCTCTTCCTCATTCCTTATCTTCTTTTCTTTAAAAAATTCTTAAACTTTCTAGTAATGAGGGCCATTTCTTCATCCTGCTCTTCATTTTTCGTATCATCAAATTTTTCATCAAGTTGAGCAGTAGATTTGAGGGCGATTGTCCTCTTCTTTTTGACATCTTCTTCTTGATGTTGTTTCATGCTTAGCTCGTGTGTCATTAGCGATCCTATAAGCTCCACCAAGGGTAAGATATTTAGATCTTTGGCTTCTTGGATTGCGGTCACTTCGGCCTCCCAAGTCCTTAGTAAAGACCTAAGAATCTTTCTCATGAGATCACTGTTAAAATAAGACTTATCAAGATTTTTTAGACCATTAATAATATCAATAAAATGAGTAAATATTTCAGTTATTGATTCATCATGCTCCATTTTAAAGAGTTCATATTTATGCACAAGCATGTTAATTTTTGATTCCTTCACTTGATTAGTTCCTTCATGAGTTACTTCTAATCTATCTCATATTTTCTTAGCTGACATGCATGTTGAAATACGATTGAATTCATTAGCATCTAGAGCACAATATAAAATATTCATGGCTTTTACATTAAGTTGAGCCATTTTCTTATCAACCTCATCCTATTCTTTTTCAGATTTGGTTGATTCCACACCATCAATTATTTTAGTAGGTGTGTGTGGTTCATTTACTATGATACTCCACATATCATAGTAAAGTGCTTGAATAAAAATTTTTATCCAAACTTTTCAATAGGTATAATTTGATCCATTGAAAAGTGGAGGTCGGTTTGTGGACTGCCCCTCGGCTAGTGAAGCATCAACTTGAGTTGCCATAGATCTTTAGCTCTTTGATGGTTAAATCAAAGTAGGACTAGAGTATCGGACTCTGATACCACTTATTTTTTAGCTATGCAACCCAAGAAGGGGGGTGAATTGAGTTTTTAAAAATTTAAAATTAATCTAGAACCACAAGGATTAAGTAATAAAAGGCAAGTTAGTTGAAGTGAGTGATTTAAGCAAAGTGAAGATATTAGATGCAAGAGTGCAAGAAGGAAAAGAAAATAAGATAGAAAATAAGTAAGCACACCACAAACAATCAAGATTTATATTAGTTCGGTGCCAACCTTGCACCTACATCCACTCTTCAAGCTCCTACTTGAAAATTCAAATCTACTAAACCATATTCAACAAGAATACAACTTCGATACCTCCGACTCTAGCTATCCCAAGCTAGAACACTTATTTTTTGGGTACAAGCCAATCCAATACAATTCGATTCAAGGTTCGGATCAACCTTTTCATGTTTTGGAATCCTTCCAAAACTAAAGATCAACTCAAAAACAGAGTATAACAGTTAATCACATGAAAATACAAATGTAGCTCCTTTAATGAGTAAATAAAGCTTTAAATATACTTTACATAATAATGAAAAAGTTTTTCTGATTCTCCTTAAGATTGTTGAAGACTTGAATGAGCTCTTGAGGGGTTGGTAAACTTGAAATGAAAGCTTCTTTAACTTCAAAAAGGCTCTTTGCTTAGGACTAAAATGAATGCTTGAAAAATCTTCAATCTTTCTTTTTTTTCCTTTCTTTAAGTGCCTTTATAGCTTCAATAGATGGTAAAGAAAAATCTGGATAGTTTTAGAGCCGTTGAAGATCATTAAATGAGTATTAAATACATCAAAATGAGCTGAAAAGCTAGTTGTTATAGAGTTTTTCCATCACAAGGGTCGACGACTCATAGGGTCGACTCATGCACATGAGTCGACTCATGGAGTCGACTTCTGTAGCACAGAACAAACAATGACTGTTCTATAATTTTGACATACACAGCAACAGAGATCGACTATTGCACAGGGATCGACTCATGGGGTCGACTCAATTGGGTGTGCCAGCCAAAAAATAGTATGCCGTTCAGCCCCATTTGACATGAGTCGACTCATGGGGTCGACTCAATTTTATAAATATTATTTTTTTTCAAAATATACATCCAAAAAGTATGAAATTTTCTCCAATAGATCACAAATCTTCTGTTCTTGCTCTTGAGGCTTTTGAGTTAGGACTTGATAAAATTATAATTTTATTTCTGAAAAATAATAAATCTTTTTTCAAGCTAAAATCATTAGTAACCTCCTCAAATGCTTTATAATCATCAAAATCAATTTAAGGAGCAACTGAGAGAAAAATAAAGGGAGGGAGAAAGTGAGTGCATGTGAGAGAGAGAGAGAGCGAGAGCGAGTGCCAGAGGGAGCGAAGAGAGAGAAAGAGAGATAGAAAGCAGGAGAGAGGGCCATGGGAGAGAGAAACATGGAGGAGAGAGAGCAAGAAAGAGAGATGTGGAGGAGAGAAGATGGGAAGGGGGTTATGTTCCACCAAAATAGGAGAGGGTTCACGATAGTGCATGTGGCTGCCTCTGCCAGAAACCATAGGTTCGCGACCTATGGACCCCCACGTGGCATATGAAAAAAGGGCCCCTTTTGGGTCAGGCCTCATAATTCTCTCCCTTTAAATAAATTTTATCTTTAAAATTTGTATGTTTAAACTCGAATCATATCCTCAATCATTATTGCTAAATCTATATTACTAATCACAAGCTCTATCAATAAATTTCATCAACATTGCTCACATACTACTCTATAATGAACGGCTTAACAGTGAGAATACTAAGAAGAACTCTAGTCTTCAAGCTTATTACCTAGACTTAGGCATTCTTCAAATCTTTTGTAATTGGGATGCTAGATAGCAATCACTCTAATGTATTAACCTAGATCATCTTGATCATTTTAGGATTTATCCCACTATAGTCTTCCGCTCTTAGCTATCATAACTCCAATTCTAACATTCCCTTCTAACATTTTTTTTATTTTTTTATTTTTTTCCTAGGACCTACTAATTTTTGTTCCTTCCTTTTCTTTAACGGTCTGCATCAACATTTATTCCACTGGATTAGAACATCTCCCTCTAACATGCTTGCAACCTTGACTAGAATCATATATTTCTGTTTTCATAATGCTACTGGAATCAACATATACTTAGCCCCTTCCAGAAATAAAGATTTGGTTATTATTTACTGCATACTTTCTTCATGATCCATTAATTACTAGTTTTTAAATTTTAAATAAATAATAATATTAGATTTAATCAACTTTTAAATTTTGTCACCACATATCTTAACACTAGACCTTCAGTCCTTTTGCTTGTATCACTGGTTGTAATCAAAGTTTTAAATACTTATTATTCAATCTATATACCTTTTAGAGAAAATTCTTATAAGATGATTTTATTCTTTTATAACTGCTTGCATATTTATACTATGACTTATGCAAAGAATTGTACATGCAGTAAAATTTAACTTAAGCATAGTATATTATTTCTAGTTCATTACAAATCTTATATTCCTTTCTAAGTCCCTTAAGAATATTTAATCAACTACCAATAATATAGTTAAAATATATCAAGATATTTAGCTAATTCTAAAAATTTTCTAATAATATAATAACTACAAAATCCTCCAATATAAAGCAGAATTTGAGTAAATTCATATCGGGACATCAAGTATAGTATATACTCATCCCATGTAATAATAAATCATACCTTTTTTTGCCCTTTCCTCTTTGCTCCCTATATCATTTCTCTCCAGATGATGATTAAGAATCAGGAGGGAGCCCTTGTTTCAGTCTATTTTTCTGATGCTAAAGAGTAAAACATTCATCGATAAGCTTTTTGATTTATATCTCTCAATCTGTCATAGTCCCATCTCAATTATTGCAATTCCACTCTTATACCAATATACTTAGCTCTTACCCATTGAAAAGAATATTTATAATATTCTTTGTTTGAAAAGTTAATGTCTCGTATTTTGAAGTGAAACCAATGCTTTAGGGTATTAAACGCATATGTTGCTGCTTTCTCTTCAGATTGCTCTACCTCAGAAGGACCCATAGTTCTTATTGCTTTATGAGGTTGATCTCTCCTACCAACAATGATGTCAACAAAAGATTTAACAAATTATCCCTCATTTATCTCTGCCCCATATATTGGGTCAAGCAGTCCCAATTTTCTTGTTACCTCAGTCAAGATAGCCTTTAGGGATATGTCGATTATTTTTATGATCTGTAATTAATATCACAAAATTAATCGCTTATATAAAATAATTCTTATCAAAAATAAAATCTACTAAATAATAACCATACAATTGACTATTTCTTTCTAAGATTGTTCCTTATATAATCATACACCAAATCTTTACCTAACTTGTGGGTTACCACCTACCACTTACTCACTATATTATTCTAATCTATTCTAATTCCCAAATACCTTAGTTGCACCTATTCAGATTACTATAGATATTTGAATTCATCTGATCCTTTTTATTGCAATCCTAAATAATACTCTGAAATATGTAAATCCTGCTGTACTCTTTAATTTTAGTTCTCTATTCTCCAGGATTGTAGTACATAAGTTTTTTTTTCTTATAAATGTTATCCAAATTCTAGTTGATCAAACTTAACATTCTATATAATAAAAAATAATAATACTCACATATTTCATTTTTCAAGAAAATTATTAACGACATGAATGTACACCCCTAGCTTATGGTACAAGGCAAAATGTCAATAATTCATAACTTTCAAAATTACTTAAATGGCAATTAACAAATCACCTATAGTTAAATGATAAACTGTAATCATAAGAAAACTTTTCAATGCTACAATTATTACTATTACACTACCAATATTTGTAACACCACTAATTTCATCTTCAATACACTATTAAAACATCATCAAGAACTTATTTCAAAATTCCAAATAGATCGAAAAATAAGATCCACAACTATGCCTAGAATGACAAAGATAATTTTTTACATCTTATTATCTAATAACTACCCCATTGACACTTAGTGCATGCTTTGATTCTAATATATTTCTATGAGCTAAACCTATACTCTATACCATTTTAATTGTCACACCTCTAACTCAGAATATAAATTAAAATAAAATTTGGAGACATGAACAGCTGTCGCATACCTATAGAGTACTATTTCTATAGGCATGCAAGACTTCCAACCTGACAAAATTTTAATATAACATTCAAAATGACATACTCCAGGGCAATGATAATAATAGAATAATTAATCATTTTTTATCTTAATTTTAACTTTAACTTTATAGCAATCCATATTAGTTCTATACAACATCACTAAGCATAATTATCCCAAAAATAATCATCTTTTATAGATCGACCTTGCCTCTATATACAATCCCAAAATGCCAAGGTCTGATCCTCCAAAAATAGTCTCTAAATCTAAAAACTATAGGTAAAAGTTTATGAGCATCATGACTCAGTAAGTAATAGATATATTTATAAAATAAATTTAAATCATAATGATATGTAATTCAAATATATCTTAAGAATGTAATATCAATTTGATCAAGATCAAAATTATGAAATTGAAGATATCTGAAATACAGCCTCATATTTGTTTTGCTATAATATAAAAATTAGTAAATAGGATAAAAGTTTTATATATATATATATATATATATATATATATATATATATATATATATATATATATAGTTCCATAACACTATACTTAAGCATGGATACCCATTTCTTTTCGCTTTCACTCTTAGCCCTTACTGTAGTACCACGGTTGCCCCATAGTAAGGGATCTCAGAAAAGGTCCATGCTTTCCTCCATTGGTAGGGATCTCAGATCCACGCTTTCCCCTATGGTAGACATCTCAAATCCACACTTATGTCCCATGATGGGTATTTCAAATCCAGATATCATACATAGTAGGCTAAGAGTTAGATGATACATATATCAATAACTATATATAAGTCAAAAAAATTTTATCTCTTCGATATATTTTTTATATGGCTTCAATATAACTTGATATAACTTAATACAACTATTTTACATATATTCCAATAGGCTAAAATCATAATTTGTCAAGCTTGATCTAAGCATAACATGTAAAGTCATTTAGTTCAACTCATAGGCCTCAATTCATTAATCAATGTTTCATAGTATATATATACACTTCAAGCATAATTAAATCAAAAATCAATTAAAGTGAATCACATCATGTCAAGAAGGTGATACATAGTAAATTCATATATAATTGGATCTGATTGCATCTATAATAGTCAGTATCATTTCAGATGAATAAAATGATTATCATTTGATTTAAATAGATCATGATAAAATGTAAGTATCACTATTATAATTGGTATCATGTCATAGGGATGATATATAACAATATCATGTATAATTAGATCTGAATGTCTCTATAATAATTGATATCATTTTAACTGAATTTGATGATTTCTACTTGATTTAGGTTGATCATGATAAAATATCAGGGATGATTACAATAATTGATATCATATCAAAAGATAATATAAAGATTTATTTAATTTCAATTGATTATAAAATGTAACTATTACTTACCTCAAGATGCCGATAGCCAAATAAGTAACCACTCTATGATGATTTTTTTGAACCTGATAATCTACAACCATGGCTAAGTTAACAACCTGTAACAATATTTTGAACTACTTTCTAAAAACTCTCTCGACCATCTTAAGTCCCAATTCTCACAATTTCTTTATTTTAGGAAAAAGAAAGGAAAAAGAGAGGATACAACAAGCTCCCCTTCATTTCCTTCTTTTCATAATAACTCTCTTTCCACTAATTATTAATTCTAGCTAAACTTATTCAAAATTTCTCAAATTTCATCCTCAAGTCGACTCACAAGTCAACATTTCTTGGTTCAAATTTTAAGTTAAATTATCTTGTCAAGTTGAAAATAAAATTTATAGATTAACCCTAGATAGATTCAATCCACCCCAAACATAAAGCACACATTTCTCTAAATTTTCTTATTACAATACTTTTTAATTTCTATTTTTATTTACCCATCACTCATTTCATCAACTACTAACTAACTAACACATACAAAAATCCACTACATAGCAGAGTTTTACCATCTAATACTTGATTTCCAACCAAAATCAAGTGTACACTAGAAGTTCTAATATTTATCTATTAATTTTTAATTGAAATCAAGTTAAATAATAGAAAAGAGGCTCTTAATATTCTTACCTATTGAAAAGTTTATCCATGACAATGACCATGGCCCCCAAGACAGCAATAGGGAAGAAGAAGAGAAAGAAGGGAAGAGAAGGAGGAAGAAAAAAAAAAAGAAAGAGGAAGAGAGAGAGAGAGAGAGTCAGTGAGTTAAAAAGATTCCCCTCTTTTTTTTTTCTCTTCTTGTTATTTGTTTTCCACTCTAATCTTTTCCTTTTGCTAATCCACTCACACTCACATGCACACACACGTGGAAAGAGGGAGGAAGAGACAAACGGTCTTTCCTCTCTGTCTCTCATTCTTTCCTCTTTTTTTTTTCCTCTGCTTTTCAACCCACCACCAAGCGAGACTGCTTTTCAACCCACCACCAAGCGAGACACACGGGGAGAGAGAGAGAGAGAGCAAGGGAGGGAAGAGAGCGTGGGAGAAAAACAAAGGGAAGGAGAAAGCGAGAGCGCATGAGAGAGAGTGGGAAAGGGAGAGCGAGAGCGAGAGCGAGAGAGAGAGATAGAAAGCGGGAGAGAGGGCCGTAGGAGAGAGAAAGTGGAGAAGAGAGAGCGGGAAAGAGAAACGTGGAGGAGAGAAAAGGGAAAGGCGGTTTTTGTTCCACCGAAACAAGGGATGGTTCACGATGCTGCACGCGGCTGCCTCTGTGAGAAGCCACGGGTTTATGACCTATGGACCCCCATGTGGTGCACGAAAAAAGGACCCCTTTTGGATTGGATCTCACAGCTCGTCTTTATCTTCATCAGATGTGCTGTCCGATAACTTCTCCTTATCTTCTAATGCCTTCTGCGAATCTTGTTGTACTAAAGTGCTCGCATTTTAATCTATCAAATACCAAAATCATTCAAGTCATTGAACTTTTTAGTTTTAAATTTTGTAATCATTATTGTGAAACTCAAATTGAAAAGATCAAGGGCTCTAAGACTACATGTTGCAACAAGTAAGAAGAATAACAAAATTAGAAGAAATAAAAGAGAAATAAAAATTAAAGAGAAAGAACAGAAAAAAGAGCAAAAGCACACAAAAATTATATATTTTGATATCCATTGACCTACATCCATGAGTAGGGTCAATGAAATAGCTTCATTATAAAATACTAGAGATTGCAGAGTACAAAATTATCTCACAACTCAAGTCTCTAATAAATTAGATCTTTAGGATACTCAATTACTGCAACCCCTTTAGGATTATAAGGGGTATATAAAATAGAGTAAACTGATTTAGACTCAAACTAGTATTCCTATAATAAATTATTTTAGGCCAGTATCCTAATTTATGATGGACTTGAATAATTACTGTAGTCCTAATTCGATTTGAACTTGAATTGCTATCTGAAATAGACCATTAGTTGTTTAGACTTGTCCCACTAGAAATAAAATTCGAGATAAATTCAATAAATTTTAATTGTAAAACAAATCTTATATGTAAATTATATTTTATTAATGGATAAATATGGATTTTATTTGGCCAAAGAATTTATATATCCATATTTTAAAATAATTTGCAATGTAAATCAATTGTAGGAGTACCATACGGTCGAACTTACAGTAAAATCATGAATCTCCTTTCTGGAAAGGAATGTGTCATAGAACAACTATGCAAAAGAAAATGAGTTCTCGCTCCCATTTTAAGTATCATACATAGTACATGATATTATGATACATAAATTTTGAAAAAAAAAATCTTGCATGAATGATACATGATATATACACTCTGAAATTCATGCATAATTTTAGAACTTTTTTCCCTCAATGCTATGTAAATAAAGAAGGGATGAAACCGATGTAGTTGTGTGAGAGAAAAAATTATGAGTACATTTAAGACTGTCAGTCTAGCTCATTATTCGACTTGTTTGAAATATTCAAATTATTTTTGAGTCGTGTTCGACTCGCTCGTTAAACTATAGAACAAACACAAACATAATTTTTAAGTTTGATACCTTAACGATCCAAACTAGAATAAACCTTTGTTTGATCATAGTTGGATCGATAAAAACTTGATAAAATAAATAAACATATTATATATTTTATATATATTTATATACATATATACTAATATATTAATTTTTTATGAATTTTTTAGTATATTTTTTTAGTATATATAATGTATACTATACATTATAGTATTATATACATAAGCTTTAATAATTACCGATGGATCATTGATTCAACAGATGAAGAAGGTCTTGTTTATCATCGTTGGATCAATGATCCAATGGTGGAGATCAGTTGATCAATTAAGCCTAGCCTATATATACTTATACTAAAATCCTAACCCTCAGCCTCGACCTCTCCGCCTCTCCATCTCTCTTTTTCTCTGCCTCTCTTCCCTTTTTCCACCAATGGCGCAGCTAGCCGAAACCTTAATCCCAGTTCTCCTTTTTCCTCCATATCTCTTCCCTTTTTCCCTCTGTCTCTCTTCCCTTTTTCCATCGATGGCACAGCTGGCCGAAACCCTAATCCTAGTTCCCTCCGCCTCTCTTTCCTTTTTCCATTGATGGTGCAGCTTGTCGAAATCCTAATCCCAATTCCCTCCACCTCTCTTCTCTTTTTCCACCGATGGCACAGCTGGCTAAAACCCTAATCCCAGTTCCCACCACCTCTCTTCCCAGTTTTACCAACAGTAATGGATTTTTCTTTCCTATTTCCTTATTCTTATATTTATTTAACTTTTTTCTCTGGTGATATTTGTTCATGTTGATTGCTCTCTCGATGTGGTAACCATCACTGGGCTTTGGCCACTGCCCTAGTGCCCACTGGTGGCTATCGGAGATATAGCAGTCTCGATAACTTGGTGAAGATCACTTCAGCTAGTGGTGGACCTCCTAGTGGCTAGTGGTGGTGCAATGGTGGTCCTTGAAGGTTCAAGCTGTGAGTCACTGAGTTGTGAAATGTGATGGGGTCATGCATGGAGCCATCGTCATGGGGCTTGCTCACTGGACAAAGAACCAGTGAGCTGAGGGTAGTTGCTTATATTTGTTTATAAAGTTTTTTATTTTTTTCTCCTATTTCTGTTACTTAAAAATTTTTGTTACTTTTTCATGAGATTTTTTGTTACTTTTTGTAAATGTTAACTTATCAATTGGTAAAGGTTGGTTTAATGCTGACTGCTAACTCAACATTTAAAAATTTAAATGTACATTGTAAAAATTTATAATTGTACATTGCATTGAGATTTTAAACATAAATAAAAGCTGCTTTGTTGACTTTAGAGTTTTATTTTCCATGTTATTCTAGATGAGCCGAACACGAACGTGTTTGATCATATATACTCTAGATGAGTTGAACTCGAGCCTAATTCGAAAATAACAAGCTTAACGAACTCAATTCTGAGTAGAGTTTTCTCAAATACATTTGAATCCGAATCGAACTCGAACTAAACAGTAGTTCGAAATAGTCGATCTCGAACAGTGGTGTGTTCGATCGTGTCCGATTCATTAATAGCCCTCAGTATATTTTGGATGGACAAACGCATATGTAGAAATAAATATGTGTTTGTACATCATCAGAAGCATGTCTTATAATCTAGTGAATGTACGTGTGTGTAGAACTGAAGGTAAATTTTAAAATTCAATGAATTGGATATAAAATTTAAGAGACGGTTTTGGAAATACTAATAGGATGTGCCTGGACTAGGCATGTACAAACATCCTAAGCAATATAATTAACTTCATAATCCAACCATAAATTATTATATAAAATGAGATAGACCCGGGTTTAGCCATTGGACATCCTTCGTGTTTGAATTGTCAAACTCGACAATTTATTCCTAAACAAGCCGAAGCCTGGAGAAAACGGTTTCTCCACACATCCGAGTACCTAAACAAACATGCGAAGGATTAGTCAGTCGCAAATCCACCGTCAACCAATAGGTTGACTCCACTCACGTATCTGGCTTCCTCGCTCTCTAAAACAAAAAAATTTTTAACCATAATTTCTTCGATAGTCGATCAGATTATACAAATTTTATCCCCAAAAACAGCACTGTTTCCACCGCATCGTCCGCCTTGAGCCTCACCCCCTCGAGGATTGCATGCTCGTGCATGAACTCCTCCACCTCCTCCATTCCAATGCCCAACGATGTCGTCGCTAGCGGTGTCGCCACCCCGTACGGCGACACACAGTTCACCCGCACACCGAATTGGCCGAGCTCGACCGCCGCGCTTCTCATCAGCCCCACTACCGCAAGCTTCGAACACGTGTACGCCACCGACCCCATCCCGGCGCCGCCGACGCCATGCTCCCCATCATCACGATGCTTCCCCGCCGCGCCGGGATCATCACACGCGCGGCATGCTTCGTCCCAAGGTAGCTCTCCACCAGATTAACCCCCATCACCCTTTCGAAGTCTGCCTTCTCGGATTTGCGTAACTGCACGCACAGCGAGCCGACGATGCCGGCGTGTTGAACATGATGTCGAGCTTGCCGTGGCGAGAGACGGCGGCATCAACGGCTTGTCGGACGTGAGACTCGTCGGTCACATCGCAATGGACATAGGAGGCAATTGAGGAGCCCAGAGATTCACAGAGGGCTCGGCCCTTGTCATCCTGGATGTCGGCGATCATCACGCGAGCGCCCTGGCAGGTGAAGAGCTTGGCGGTGGCCTTACCGATCCCACTGGCGCCGCCTGTGATCAGTGCCACTTTGCCTTCGAGCCTGCATCATCTATTCAACACACTTAGAACTCAACTGCAAGGGGCATGACGCTAGCAATCTATAACAGGTTTCTTTTATGATAAAAATAATTTATAATCTTTTATGATATATATATATATATATATATATATATATATATATATATATATATGATGCTTATCATGAAGAAATTCTATCTATACTAGTTTTGATAAATTTTTAAAATTATTGTTACCAGCGAAGCTTGCTAACACTGAAAATATTTAAGCTCTTTTGAAACACATGAGTTAAGTGCCTATACATATTTACAGTAAACCATCAAGTTTGGCTCCCCATGGACCACCATTGATGCTTTGATGGTGCTTCTTTGGCGTTGCCACGGCCTTTACGGTAGAGGATTTTTTAGCTTGCCCCAATTTTCCCAATTCTTGATGAATTCTGTAATAGGTTTCCCAATAATGACACTCTAGAGTTGTGGTTTCTTGGGTTTGTTTTTATATGATGTGAAGTTGGCGTTGTTGGATTTGTTTGGGCCTTTGAATTTGTATAATTCAACCGTGGGTTTTTTTAATAGTGGTTAGCAAACAAAAATGATATGTGGATGATACAAAGAGGTTAGACGTATTACTTCGGGGTAGATAAGTTTTGGTGCCTTGCAGGGGATGAGTTCATAGTTAATGATCTCATGCATGGATAGATTTAAACCAACAATCATAAAGGTTTACTTTTTCCTGAAGTACTAAAGGCCGCTAGGATTTTCTCTATTCCAAATGAAAAATGCTGAATTATTTTAACTTATAGGGAACAAAAATTGTTCATCACAAGAGAAAAAATTTGCTAAGAAATTTCTTCTATACTTTATTTTGGATTATTATTGTGAATTTTTTGCATTTATGCATATCGATGCTCATATAAATGCTAAACAGGCGTTTATGTAAATATCAAAACAATGCAGTTCCCATAGTTTAGAACCATACACCAAGGAAAAACAACTTTTGTATCCGTATATCATATATGATAGTAGTTTTTTCGTTGAATGATGATTTCAAACAAACTAGATTTCTTACAAATATCATCTACATCTAAATAAAAAAGTGTTAATTATAGTTATATTTTTTTGCAAGAAAAAATAGCTTTTATATCTAGATATCATCTATAACTAAATATATAATAGCAGCTTGTCATTGAATGATCATTTCAAATAAATTTATCAGTATTTGTGTGTTAGCTCATGATCAATATTGCTATAAATTTTGCCTATCCTTATTATATGTATGTATGTGTATTAGCGAAGACTATATCTAATCACGAACCACATCAAACTTTGTATTTTTGACTATATCTAATCACAAACCACATCAAAATTTGTATTTTCCAATGAGGTAGCCAAATAGCATGGACAGACGATGCCATCACTATTTAAGATTTTATAGAGAGAACTGAGAAGAAGAACCTTGAGGACTCTGATCTCGGTGCAGACGGATCGATGCCATTGGACAAAAGAACATAGTTTAGGACTTCACAAAGTTCAAACCATTTTGATCCTAGCAAACTAGTGAATGGTCTTCTAATTTTTTGGCATAGACGTGCGATGAGAGGATCAAGGATATCTAACATGCGTGAGGTCAAGGTTAGCATATTGAAGCAAAATGGTTTTCTTAAATTAGGCTGTAGAAGCAAAGGTGAGGGATGCCTCGAGTGAAAAATAATAAATTAAATTTATTATAATAATAATGAAAGTAAGAAAATAAAAAAAAAATTATCAGAAAATTACAATCCAATTAAAAGGATTGAATGTAAACTAGGAATAGAAAATAATGTTGCTAAATCACAAACCAATAAGGTCGGACTTGGTCTTTCCATAAGAAGATGGGATGAATGAGTCTTTGGGCAAAGTCAAAGTGCACATTTGAGATGCGGAGCCAGCTAATAATTATTGTCTATGGTGTGATTAAATCCTGACAGTTGGAATTTCCTTATCTATTCTTTCTGTGATTATATGGATTGCTTTGGTGAAATAGCTATCTTGCCAAATTGGGATCATGCTCCTCGAATTTTGCTAGATCAGTTGTAGCCAAATCTTGCTCATCTCTGCCATACCTGAGGACCAAATCAGTCGAGACCAAGGTGGAGGTCTACAACACTTGCCCTCTACTCTCAAGTCTGAACTGGAGCCGAGGTTGGTCAAAGAGAGTGGAAACTTAGAGTTGAGGCTGACCTGACAAGCCTAATTAATGTGTTTCAACAACTGAACTCAAGCATCAATAACGATCTGCCATATGTCATAAATTAGTGCACTCAATCTCTTCGATCTATTGATCTAAGTCGTTATAGTTGTGAATCCATGTGGGGTTGATTATAGCTATCCTTCGACTGCCACTTGGCAGCCATCAATGGTGGCTAGGTGAATTGCCACCAGATTAGAGCCATCCGAGCTCTTATAAATAGGTGCTCCCTTCCTCATATTTCCTCTTTACTATTTTACAATTCCACTGTTGCAAAAAAGAGAGGTGAGGTCCTTGGGTGATTTTTGGCAAATCTCCAATGATCGCCATTGGTAGCCATGGTTGTCCTCGGCTAAATCCGACCTCTGAGCTTAAACCTTCGAAGTCTAGTCCTTGGACTATTCGGTTATTCTTGCTGTAAGTTAGTTTTCCTTTTCTTTTTTCAGATTTTGCTGAAGATGAGCATCTTGAGGTCATCACCAGTTAGTTGGCCTTCTGATCAGGACCCATCTGGTGGCGGTCTTTGATCGCATAGTGAGCCCTCCTGGGAGGGCTCTAAGGTTGAGGAGGTGCCAAATTTTGGACCCTTCAAGTAGCCTTTATCCTCACTCATGATGACTTGGAGGTCATCCATCTCCAATACCAAAATACTCTGGGATTCAAAATAGAGCTCTCCAGTCCCTACAACTGGATAGCTAAACATCCTATAGGTCAGATTGGACTCTATGAAGAGTCCTTAAAAGTTGGTCTTAGGCTACCTTTCCATTCTTTAGTTGTAAATCTTCTTAGGGCCTTCCAAATAGCTCTCTATTGCGTGGAGCCGAACTCAAGGCACCTTATAGTGGCCTTCCTTTCTCATTGTTTTCTCCTCGATGCTGAGCCGACCATCTGCCTCTTTTGGACATATTTCTCATTCAGAAAAGACTCTAAAGAGGTTGGGTGATGGGATGTTTCTCCTTGGATAAGGTGGCATTTCATCCGAGGTGCTCCTTCCTCTATTCATAACTGAAAGAAGCATTATTTTTTTGTTTCGACTGAGTAGCCATAGGGTTTTAATACTTCATGGGGCGATCTTGGCGGTCATTGAATAAGGCTCCAATGCTCTCAAATATTGAGGAAGCCTTGAGGTTCATTTTTAGTCCTACCACTTCTCCTTTGCATGCGCTCCTTTCCAAGGAGATGTTATATAAGGTTGGATTGAGCCTGACCAATCATCAGGGTAAGTGTCAATATTTGCAATTAATATTTCATCTCAATTCTTTCTAACTAGTAGTTTTCTACTTTTCATACATAAAGCCTGACAAACTCGAAGAGCTGCATTGTTTGGTGGAGAAGAAGAAACCTATGGGCAGCACTCCCACCCCCAAGCGAGGCCAAGCTAAGGTGGTCCTCGCCCAACCAACCGCTGATTCTCCACAAGCACTGGTCTGTGGTTTGGTTCTGAGAGTGGGGGCATCCTCCTTGGGAACACCGATCATTCCCTCCCTTCGAACAGTTGCTTTGGGGGAGCAGCTCCTTCCTTCTTCTGCTTCTTCTTCCCTTCGAGGTGCAGTGACACTTCAGGATTCTTCCCATGGATATTCCTACCAAGCCAATGCTCTGGCCTCAGCTCCCCAAAGTCTCCTACACAACCAGAGCAGAATGTTCAGGATAGGAGGTTGGGCCTGACAAATAATTGGATTGCTCGTGAACTACTTCAAGCCACCATCCACCTGACTGACATCAAGGTGATTGATGCGGAAGGAGCTGGATATACCATGCCAAGGACTCCTATGACTCCCTTCTTCACGTGAGTTTCAAAAATTTTCTCTTCTCTCTTTTTTTGACTGACTTGATCTCCTTCACAGCTCATCCACTACATAGACCACTTTGTAGGAATCCTAAAGATGGCCTGACAGACCTCAGAGGAGGCCAAGGCCAAGGCCGTCTAGGCCAAGAAAAAGGTGGTCGAGACCTCGGAGTTGGAGGTGGTGGCCAACAGAGAGATCGAATCCTTGAAGGATAAAATAAAATCATTGGAGGTTGAGGTGGAGAATGCTCAGGTCTAGGCCCAGGCTCGAGTGATTGATGCCCTTGGCATGGTGGCTGCATAATGAGAGAAGAAGCTCAAGGCGATGAAGACCGACACAGTCCAAGATTTTCATTTCTCGAACGACTTTCTAGTGGCCAAGTTGGAATTCACAGTTGAGTCTTACTTGGTGGGCTTCATGGAGTGCAGGGCCAAGGTTCAGGCCCTCTTCACTGACCTCGACCTCGATCAGGTGGATGCTAAGGATGAGAGTGTAGTTAGCAAGGAAGGAGCAGGGTTGGACGGCACCGAGAATGCACCAGACGAGGTTGTTGGAGTGCCTTCCAGCCTCTTCCTATGATTGTATTGGTGGAACCCGACACTCCAACTAAGAAGACCAATGCCTCTGCCGACATTCAGAATTAGGAACTTTTCCTTCTTTTTTCTTTGCTTTTGTATCTGAACTCGAAAATGGCTAAGCAAATTTTGTGATCAAGTCATCTTAATATTTTTCAACTTCGGTCGAGCTAATTTTGTAATCAACTTGATCATTCCAATGTAAATTCCTTTCCTCTTTAATGCAAACCTTATTTTTTAATTTCATCTTTGTTGCTTACTTTCAGTGGTTGTCCATAAAATTCTCCAAGTTGTAGAAGTTGGAGCTTGGAGGGTTAGCCGACATTGTCTTCAGCCTCTATTCAATTCATCCGATGATATGGAGCACTAGTTTGGCCATGTCGAGGAGTCTCCAAAGGGTGATACCCGTATCGTCTTTGGCCTTCGCTCGACTGGTCTGAGGATGAGGAGCACCCTTTGGCCATTTTCTTTAGCCTTCGCTTAGTTTATCCAAGGATGAAGGGCATCAATTGACCATTATCTTTAGCCTCCACTTGCTCGTACGAGAATAAGGAGTGCCTATTTGGCCTTTCCCATCAGTCTACACTCAATTTGTTCGAGGACGAAGAGCACCAATGGCCATCATCATCGAGCAGCCATCATCATTGGCCTCTGCTCATCCATTCAAGGATGAGGAGTGCCAGTTTGGCTATCATCATCGATCCCCATTTGGCTCATTCAAGGATGAGAAGCACCCATTTGGCCTTTCATTGGCCTACACTTGATTCGTTCAAGAATGAAGAGTGTCAGCTTGGCCATCATCATCGACCTCCACTCAACTCATCCGAGGATGAGGAGCACCAATGGCCTTTGTCCATCGGCCTTCTCTCAATTCATCCGGGGATGAAGAGCACTCATTTGTCCATGATCATTTGCCTCCACTCGGCTCCTCCAAGGATGAGGAGTGCCATTGGCCTTTTTTCATCAGCCTCCACTTAATTTGTTCGAGGATGAAGAGCACTAGTTAGCCATCATCATCGGCCTCCACTTGGCTCGTCCAAAGATGAGGAGCACCAGTGGCCATTTTTCGTTAGCCTCTACTTGATTCATCCAAGGATGAAGAATGCTCGTTTGGCCATTATCATCGACCTTTGCTCAGCTCATTCAAAGATGAAGAGCACCAGTGGCCATTATCATCAGCCTCTGCTTAGCTCGTTCAAGGATGAGGAGTGTCCATTTAACCTTTTTCATTAGCCTTTACTCATTCATCCAAGGATGAAGAGTGCCAATTTCACCATCATCATCAACCTTTGCTTAGCTCATCTAAGGATGAGGAGTGTTAGTGGCCTTTGTTTGTCAGCCTCTGCTCAATTCATTCAAGGACGAAGAGCGTTAGTTTGATTTTTATCATCAACCTCTGCTTGGCTCGTCTGAAGATGAAGAGTGCCAGTGGCCATCATCGTTGGCCTCCGCTTGGCTTGTCCGAGTATGAGGAGCATCCTTTTGGCATTTTTCATCATTAGAAATGCCAAGAGATGTTTTCAAGCTATGACAAGGAAAACTTTATTGCCAATTAATAATAATTACATCATGGATAATAAATTTATAATTTTTTTATATTCCAAATCTGAGGAATCAGCATTCCATCTAATTGATGGAGTCAGTAGGCTCCTGGCATACCACTTCATCAATATAGTGAGGGCCTTCCTAGTTCGACAATAGTTTTTTTCTGTTTGAGACACTTCAGTTCTTCATAGGATGAGGTCTCTTATTTAGAAAGCTTTTTCTCTGATCCTTGAGTTATAATACTGAACTACTTTCTATTGATAGGTCACCATCCGAAGCCGAGCTCATTCTTGTGTCTCTTTCAATAGGTCTAAATTCACCCGCAGGTCATCTTTAATTATTTTCTTCATTGAACTTCTCCACTTAAAGTGAGGGGAAACTAATTTCAAGTGGTATGACAGCTCAGTCCCAAAGACCAAATGGAAAGAAGTTTCTCTGAGGGGATCCACTGCATCGTTCGTTAGGCCCAGACTATATTGTAGAGCTCTTCCATCCATAAATCTTTAGCTTGATCTAGTCTCATTTTTAGTCCCTACAGTAGAGTTCGGTTAGTCACTTCAACCTCACATTACTTGGGTGTGCGACCAAGGTCATGTGCTGGGTGATTTCAAGTTCTGTATAGAACTCAGTGAACTTTGCATTATTGAACTGACATCCATTATCCATGATGATGGCCTGTGGTAGGCTAAATCGATAGATGATGGACTTACAAATGAAGTCGCAAATCTTGACTTCAGTAATGTGTGCCAGTACTTCTACTTTCATCCATTTTAAAAAGTAGTCGATTACGACAAGCAAGACTTCTTTTGCACTGTCATGATCAAAAAAGATTCGAAGATGTTCATTCCCCATTGGACGAAGGGCCAAGATGTAGTAATCAGTGCTAAGGGAGTCAAGGGTGACATTGGACATTGACATTTCTCTAGCACTGATCACATTTCTGCATCAAGTCGGTGGTGTCCTGCTGTAACATTGGCAAGAAGTAGCCTTATCACAATACTTTATAAATTAGTGCTCTGCCCCCCAGGTGGTTGCCACAAATGCCGTCATGAACATTTTGAAGGATATAATTTACTTATGATGGATGAAGGCATCGAAGCAATGATAGTGAATAAGATCTCTTGTACAACTTGCCTTCATACATAGATATTAAGGTGCTTGGTGCTTCAACTTTCTAACTTCCTTGCAAATGGTGGGTAGTATTCCATCCTTCAAAAATTAGATGATCGAATCTATCCAGCTCGACTTATGATCAGTCTGCATTACTGAAGCCTCTTCGATGCTCAGGTTTTCTAGAGTTTCTACATATGAGCTTCTTTTGAGGTTGAAGATTTCCATAGTGGCAAGCTTAGACAAGAGGTCAGCTCTAGTATTCTCAGACCTCAAAATTTACTGAATGTTTAGGGATGCAAAGTCAGATGCAAGATCTTTCACCTTCTATAGGTATTCAACCATATTGGATTCTCGTGCCTCATACTCATCTCGCACTTGGCCAATGATGAGCTACAAATCATAGTAAACCCTCAGGTGTTAGACTCCTATCTCCTCAGCAATCTTAAGTCCTGCCACTAAGGCCTCATGTTCAGTCTTGTTGTTTGAAGCTTTGAATCAGAAGCATAGGGCATACTCCACGACCACACCTTCTGGATTGGTGAGGATCAGCCCGACCTTGGATCCTATCACACTGGAAGACCCATCTATGTGGAAAACTTAGCGATCCTCAAATTTGTTGGCTTCAAGTTCTAGTGTGAGTTCTACCTCCTCAAGTATGGTGCACTCTAAGATGAAGTTTGCCAATACTTGAACCTTGATAGATGATTGCGGAAGATATTTTATATTGAACTCTCTAAACTCAATGGTCTATTTGGCCAGCCGACCTAAGGTCTCAGGTCGGTGAAGAACCAACCTGATGGGTTGGTTCGTAAGAACAGCAATCGTGTGCATCTAGAAGCATGAACATAGTCTTTTTGCTGAGATCACGAGCGCATACACCATATTTTCTAACCTCCTGTACCTAATCTCTATATCTTGGAGAACTCAGCTCACATAATATATGAATTTTGAAGCATACCTTCTTATCGAATGAGCACCAAGCTGACTACTAAAGAAGAGACTGTAAGGTACAAGTACAGCATCTCATCTAGCTCCAGTTTGCTAAGAAGAGGAAGAGAGCCGAGGTATCTCTTTAGCTCGTCGAACACAATTTGGCATTCTTCCATCTATTGAAAATCCTTCATCCATTTAAGAGTTTTGAAGAACGACGGGCTCCACTCGATTGATTTTGATAGAAATTTGTTAAGAGCTACTATCCTCCCTATCTGAAATTGCACTTTCTTGATTGTCCTTGATAACACATTTCTTGAAGAGCTCAAATCTTCTCCAGATTTGCTTTGATCCCATGGTGTAGCACTATAAAATCGAGAAACTTATTGGAGGTGACCTAGAAAGTATATTTGTTAGGATTAAGCTTTATGTAAAAATGCTGCAGTATCGTAAAGATCTTTTCAAGCTCAGTAATGTGGTGCTCAACAGCTTTGCTCTTAACGAGCATGTCATCCATATACACCTCTATATTTCTCCCAATCTACTTCTTGAAGATCTTGTTGATGAGCCTCTAGTAACTCACCCCCACATTCTTCAGATCAAAAGGTATGATCCTGTAATAGAAAAGACCTTTGTCAGTAGTAAAGACAATCCTCTCCTCATTCTCAAGGATCATGCAGATTTGATTATAGTCAGAGAAGATATCTATGAAGGAGAGGAGTTGGTGATCCGAAGTGGCATCCATCAGTTGATCGATCTGAGACAGTAAATAGCTATCCTTTGGATGTACCTTATTGAGATCGATGTAGTCGATACACATATGCCACTTTTCATTCGCTTTCTTGACCAACATCATGTTTGCTAGCCACTCGAGGTAGTTTATCTCTCAAATGAAGTTGGCCTTTAGGAGCTTGTCTTCCTCTTCCTTTATAGCTTTTTACTACTGTGATGCAAAATTTCTTTTCTTTAGTCCAATAGGATGATGCTTCAGATTCATGTTCAGGTGGTGAACGATAACTTCTAAATCTATATCTGGCATGTCTAAGGCCGACCAAATAAAGACATCCATATTGGATTGAAAAAATGAGGCAAGATGCTAACGATGCTCATCATTTAAATTGGAGCTGACCTAGACTACTCTGGTTGGGTCAAACTCCTCCAATATGATTAGCACAAGGTCTTCTACCGATTGCCCTCTCTGTTCCATCAGCTCGTCCCGAACGTCAAGCTCTTCCACAAGCTGAGGTTCCGTAAGAGCCTCCCCATGCAAGGTTACCATATAGCATTCTTTGGCTAGCTCTCGATCTACCCCCAACCTCGTCGATATCATATGGAGTGGAAAATTTAACTAACAAGTGATAGATTGACACCACAGCTGGAAGTCTGTTCAACCCTAACCAATCTAGTATGAAACTTTAAGCTGATAGGATTTTTACAACCAGAAAGTTGATCTAAATGGTGGACTACTTTGGAACTTGGTCTGTAGTCATCGACAACGAGATGACCCCTTCTATTGGTACGGCATTGCCAGAGAACCTAAATAGAGGAGAGTTGAGTCTCCTCACTTGATTATGAGCCAGACCCATTCTTACAAAAGTATCATAAAATAAAAAATCTACTAAACTTTTATTATCAATAAAAATATGATGTACATCATAATTTAAAATATTTAATTTTACTATAACCGAATCATCACGAGGGCATTGTATTCCCTGGAGGTCGAGATCGAAGAAGGTGATTTCTTCATCCTTAGTCTTCTGCCTTTACTACTTCTTGTCTTCAATTTGGCCTAACACTGAGATCGGATTACCAAGCTGGCCCCTAGAAATGGTGTGGATCACCCCCACCATAGGCCTATTCTCCTGGGGACCATCAAGTTGAGCCCATTTGAGCCTAGTTTCCTCTTGGCTTAGCTGTTCTTCAACAAACTACCTTAGTCATCCTTGTCTGATGAGTGCCTCAATCTTATCTTTAGATTACCAATATTCTTCGATATCATGATCATAGTCTCGATGATATTGATAATATTTTCTCATATTTTGCCTGTGAGGTGGGGCTATCATCCTCCTTGGCCTCAATAGATCTCCTTGGTATTCTATCTCCATTAGTATCTAGGTTTGGCAAGCATTGAGTGGAGTATAATTATTGAACCTCTGAGATGGAGACCTAGATGGGCAACATCCCAACAAGGTCCTCATTCAGTTAACGCAAGGAGGTGTCCAAGATCTGTGTGATCTCTTATCACCCCAATGGCCCATCCCTCATTGCTAGATTCGCCACCTTCTTTCTTTCCTCGGGGCTCATTACAGGGTGTTCGTTGTGTCAAGCCCATGCCTCTTCTACATTCACATGCTTTTCTACCATCACCAACATTTCGATGAAGTCCTTGGGGCACCTCTTTTCAAGTGAGAAGAGAAGCATTCTTCAGCATTGATCCAAATCATGCACTTCGAGGGTGGCAGCATTGAAGTGGCAAATGTATTTCTAGAGAGACTTGCCTTCTTGCTACTTGATGCTAACAAGCGAGTTTGAGTCTTGATGACTGCTAACGAAGTAGGTTGTGACCAATTGGCTAATTTGCTCAAAGAAATTGATCAAGTTAGTTTGAAGACTCGAGTATTAGTCCCAAACTGCTTTCCATAAAGTAGATGGAAATATCTGGTAGATAATTTCATCAGTTGCTCTATGGAAGAGCATTAGAGCTTTTCATGACTCCAAATGGTCGATGGGATCCAAGGTTCCATAATACGACTTTAGTTGCAGCATCTTAAATTGTGTGAGGATCAGCTTGTCCATAATCCTCCTGGTGAAGGGGGATTGGCATTGAAGCTAAGCTCCACATCATTGTTAGAAAGTGTGATGGTTTCATACGTGTAGTTTTAAAATTTTTCAAACATCAGATTCAATTATCCAGTAGAAATAAAATAAATTAAAACTCTTATAATTTAAAATACATACTAGATCACACCTGAAAACCACATATCGGATCTTCATATGAACACATCAATACAAATCTAAAATCTAAAAGAAAAAGAAAAAAGATGAATAGGAGATTGAATCTCCATACCTGATCGTTTTCCTTTGGATCCTACGAATGTCAAGGGTTTCTATCTGAGCCGCGTAAGTGCTCGACCCCTGCTGGTATCCACACAGAGATGATCCTGATCAGAACTCCAAAGCCTTTGGAATGCTAGCTTTGTTCCTTGGCTTGGATCTGGGCCCTTTTTCTTGAACAGAAAGGAACAAGATTGTTGCACGAACCCTTCGTGCAAAACTTTTTAAGGAACTTTCACAACATCAAGAAAAAGAACATAAACAATTCCTTTCTTTTTCTTCCCTCTATAAATTCTCTCTTTCTTAGATCTACTCTAAGAACAATGTCTGCACGAAGAGGAATAAGGGATGGCAATGGAAAGTAGCAGCAAGGCAGAAAAAAACTTCTATCAACTGACACACGCACACCCGCTCCTTTCTCTTATTTTTTGTCGCACAAAAAAAACTTGCCACCACCCAAACCAGATATGATCTAATCAGGTCTAATTCAAATCAAATTTTAATTTGATCGATCCTTATCTGGAAAGAAGGATGGCATTAAGAAAGAAGGCTTGTGGTATGATGAAAAACCCACGAAAGAACCACCTCATGTGTGCCCTCTTTTCTTTTCTTGTTTTGTCGCACAAAACAACTCATCTCAGTGCCAAACAAACTCCCTTATTTGATAAGAATTGATCTAATTTGATTCAAAATCAAATTAGAATTCAAATGGCATTGCTTCTTATCCAAAAAGGAAAGGGAAGGCACCATATCTCTTCACAAGCGCAAGAGAAGAAATGTGCAACAATTCTTAATGCCCCAAACCCCTCTTGGTCGGCCAGATGGGCAGAGAAGCCTAGGTGAACATGGGCTTAGGTGGTTAGAATTAATTGGGTTCAATCTAGATTCAAATCAACTCCAATTTGAGTCTGATTCAAATCAAATTCAAAAGACTATCAAACTTGATCCAATCAGGATTGAAATCTCAGTCTAACTTGGATAATTAAATCCAATTAGCCTTAAATAAAATCAAGATCAATTAAATTAATTAGAATATAATCCATAATTTAATCAAGTCTAATAAAATTGTAACACTTGCAATTAAATCTCTTTGCTAACAATTAACAGTTACTAAATCTATAATACTTACAAATTAGTAATTTCTAAATTCAAACCATCAATCTATTTGATAATTTGAATATAATCTAAGCTATTGATCAAGTCAAGCTTCTTTTGTGTGTGATCTCTCAGATTCTATTCTATCTGATAGTGAGGCATACCATGATCTCCATTACAGTATCATCGAAACTCTTTTCGATGGACTGAAATGATTCCAACTCATCCGAACAAAGATCGTTAATCAAAAAATGATTCTAGTGAGTTCTCACAATCCACCTGTGATATCTAGCAGCATGTAGTGACAATCCAGTAGAATAAAAAAATAAATTTTTAAATATAATTACTGTGTGATACAATCTCTCTATCGTGAGTTTCGATAAGACGGAGATCATGGAGAACTCGTCAAACCTCGTTATTAGTCATACGTCAGATTAGCTTGACTCAAGTTTATTTATGAATCTCATAAAAAAAAATTTTTAGTATTCACGGTTGCTCTGATCAAAGACTATCTGAACTCAGTCTCATGAATCATATAAGACTACTCTTTTTCTACCAAGATCGATAGATTCTATCTATATGCATCCTACTCCAAATAGTGAACCTGAATCCACTGTAGCCAACATACATAACAAAGATCCGAATGGCTAGAGACTAAATGAACCTGCAGTCAAACTACAGCAGCCTCACTGTGAATAACCAAGGCACCGCAGGTTAAAAGACCACTCACACCACTATAGATCTAAAAAACCACTGATGAGTGAGTAGACATCCAAATAATTTTTTATGTTGGTCATGCTCAGTACAAGCTATTCTTTAACAATCATTTATATTCTCATCCCAATATTCTTACACTACATACTCAAGACTCATCTGTCCAAAAGAGAGGTGATCCGTATACCGATCTAACTGGATTGATCACTATCCTCTGTGATGATCCTCAGATCGAGAGCATTCAGAAATTAACTACTAATAATGTATGTATCAAATTTTTAATACCTTGAGAATATACAAAATCATCTTTGTTAATTTCTAAAATAATTCATGAACACATACAACATTAATGGTAATAAAAACTATCCGTCAAGTACAAAAATATGTCTTAGGATTATGTTATGCATCAGTCAATATTGGTTTATACGACATACATCTAACAGTCAGGTTATTGAGTTCGACTTATAGTATCTCAATCCACTACTGCATCTTCTAAAATTTTCTCTCTACCTCTGTATCTTGAGCAGTATAGGGTTCTCGATGTTGAGAGAGATTACCCAAAGTGGAGTCTTTCCCTGATCGTGGGGTCGGTGAGCACCTATGTTGTCCTCAGTCAGGGCTCATGGTTGGCTGTGTCGATTATGCCCCTACCTTGGATTGTAAGGAGGTGAGCGTTAGATAGCTCGTCTAGCTTGATCTTGGTGCAGGGCATCTAGCACAACCTGAGCTAGAGTAGCTTGCTGTATTTCTTGTATTATAGTGGTCAAGGCCTACACCTACTAGATAAGGCTGTTGAATTAATCATTGGAGACTGTCAGTGTAGGTTAAGGAGGTCATGGTGCTTGGACCAGTTCAAATGCGACAACTTCCTATTGAACATTATCGAATCGTGTGCCATTGGAGCGAAAAGAGGTGTTTGAAGCTCCTCTTCATGGCCTCATAGCAGAATGCTCTCTTTCTCTCTCAATAAGCTTTCTACGATGGCTGGGAGCGACATTTCTTCTAGTACCAATCTGTTGCTGTCAAATTCCAAGCTGATGAGATCGGACTTGATCTTTCCAAAAGAAGATGAGGTGAATGAGTCCTTGGGTGAAGACGAAGTAGAAGGATCCTTGGCTGGAGATGAGGTGCCAAAGAAAATATCTCCTAGATGCTAAAGCTGGATCTTCCAAAAGTTTCTGACTAGAAGATTTTTCGATGGAGATCCTCCGATGCTCAAGTTAGCTAAAAATTGAAGAATAGTGAGAGAGAAAAAATATAATGGAGCATCTTGAGGCTATCAAAAACTTACGTGGGGTCCTCTTTTCTATCCTATTTATAGAGGATAAGTACCATTCATGTATGTCGGGGGGACTGGCTATTTATGAAAAGTGCATACAGATTATGCTAGTGATGATCATGTTCCGTGTTAGGGATGTGGAGCTAGGTAATATTTGCTATCTAGGGCATGATCGAATCCTGATAGTTGGAGTTGCTCCATCTGGCCTTTCTGTAATTATGAAGATTGCATGCCTGAAATAGCCATCTTGTCGAATTGGAGCGACCTACCGAACTGGGACCACGCTCCTTAAATTTTGTCAGGTCGATTGTAGCTGACCTATGCTCGCCTCGACCATATTCAAGGACTAGGTCAGTCGAGGCTAAGGTGGAAGTCCATAACAAAAAGAAAGAAGCAAAATGAGATAGTGTTAAGACCTTAGCCCCTAACCACTCTTCTAAAAGCCAATTGCCCAATAGGTGGGGTTTATTAGCCTTTATCCATAAGACACAGAACTCTACATCTATATGTACTATGGGTGGGCCTGAGGGGCTTCGCACTGAGTTTGACCCGCTTCAAGCAAAATCAAGCCTCAGTGGCAGGCTGGGTAGTCAGTCTCTATTTAATCCACCAACTAAGGGACAAGCTGATCCACCCATACAGACTGACTCTCTGAGTATCATTGCCATATCACTAGCTACATAAATCCCATCTGGGGGTCTCGAAAGGTGTGCACTGCAATATATCCAACAATCTCCTCTAGCAACACTCGAGGGGCCTAGCAGGTCATGAATCTGCAACCTCGTTCTGATACCACATGTTAGGATCTTAACCCCTAACCACTCTTCTAAAAAGCAATTGCTCGATAGAAGGAGAGATTTATTAGCTTTTATCCATAAGGCATAGAACCCTATATCTATATGTGATGCAGGTGGATCTGAGGGGCTTTGCACCGAGCCTGACCCATTTCAAGCCTCACAGCAAATTGAGTGGTCAGTCTTCATTTAATCTACACTACAATAAAATAAGTTATTAGCGATGAAAATTTTTCATCGCTAATAACCTATGTTCTTCGCTAATAGTTATTAGCGATAAAATTTTCATCACTAATATTTCATCGTCAATAATCGCATCGTTGATAATATTTTAAGATAAAAAAAAATTATCATAAATAATATTATTTATGATAAAAATTTTCATCATTAAAAAAAATTATTTTTTCAAAAACTATTTACGATAAAAAATTTTAATCATAAAAAAAATATTTATGATAAAATTTAACATCGCTAATAAATAATAGATTAATAGCGATAAAAATATTTTCATCACTATTAAATTAATTAAATTTTTTTATGAAAATCAAATTTTTAAAAACTTTTAGCGATGAAAATATTTTCATCGCTAATAAGCACATTTGTGATGAAAATTTTTTATCGCTATTAATTTAATTAAAAATATTTATAAAAATTAAATTTATAAAAATATTAGCGATGAAAATTATTCATCGTCAATGTCCTTATTAGCGATAAAAATATTTTTATTGCTATTAATTTAATATAAAATTTTAATATTCTTAAATTTATTAAAAATTTTATTTATGATCAATTTTTCATCATAGTAAAATATTTTTGGCAATCAATATTTTATCAAAAATAATTTCATTGCTAATAATTTATAAATATTTTTTTAAAAAAATAATTTATGAATATATATTTTTAATTTATATTTATAATATTTTTTATTAATTAAAAATAAAAAAATTATATAATAATTTTATAAATAAATTTTATTATTTTATTATATTAAATTAAAATTATAAAAAATTTAAAATAAAAATAAAAAATGTATAAAGAGACTGTCAAGTGTCGGCATCTGCAGAAGGAGAATGAGCTGGGGAAGGAAAGCGAGCTCACTGTCGATCCTCAATAGCCTACCTCTGCACCTCCATCAGTCGAACATCGCAGGCAGTATGGATGTCAGCCCTAGATGAGCGTGAGGATGAGAGAGCAGTGATCCCATATCCTAAATTTTTAATATAACAAGATCTCGTACCAAGCACCTGAACACAGATCTTATCATCTGTGGGTATGGTCGAGCCCTCAGAGGTAGGCTGGGATCTCATGTCTGTCATACAGCCCTAAAAATTAAAGTTATAGCTATTTTAATTTTATAACAAAAATCATACTATGAATGAAAAAAATAATTAAAAAAATTTACAAAGAGTTTCTGACTCCCCGTCGTCTATTTTTCTGACCATTGTCGGTGGGTCTGCTAGTAGATATCGATTCTCCTAGGAAGCTCGTCACTCTCAGCATCTCTCTGCAATTTGAGAATAATTAATTAAAAAAATTTTAAATAGCTAAAAAATTATTTACTAATTAAAAATTACTTACCATCTGCTCCATGTGACGAGCAAACGACCTCGAACCTCCATAATACGGTACGATCTATCTTGTCCGATTCGCGATGTTCTGGACACATCTTCTCTGTACAGTTACCAATCAAATTAGTAGATAACAAATTTAATTTAAAAATAAATGATTCAATAATTAAACTCAAAAAAAAATATGGATATCTCCAACACTCTAAAGCGAGGTTCTTCGATAGACCTCACCCTCGCCTCACTATCGGTGGAAACTGACTTGAAATAATAATAAATAAATCATTAATATGATAGCTATCTAAATAAAAAAAATAAATTTTATTATATAAAAATAATAATAATACCACTCGAATCTGCCTCACTCGAACCCATCTCACTAGGACCTGCTAGTGCAGGACCTTCTGATGACGGAACTAGTGCGGTAGTAGAAATCGATAAAGGTGCCTCAGCCTCCAAGGTAGATAGCGAACACGAATGTCGTCGTCTATCTCCTAGTGCCATACCTATAATTTTGGATATATAAATAAATATAATATTAAATAATAATAATAAAAACTATAAGTAGTTGAGCATGCAATAATATAAAATAAATTTATGCAACAAATATAAAATAAACTAAAAATAGTTAAGCATGCAAAATAATATTAATGTAAAATAATAACATAAAATCTAATCCCGAGGACTTGATGGTTTTTTTTTTTCTAAAATATTTTTTATCTAAATTTTATTTTATAATTTTTTTATTTTTTTAAAAAATATTTTTTACTTAAATTTTTTTTTTAAAATAATTTTTTCTCTGAACGAGCTTCAGACTCGGCCTCCCATGGCCCTTACTTCCATTATGCCGGTGCTGTCACACACCTCGTACTGCCTAGACTCGGCCCCCGCATACCCTTGCTCCCATGATGCTGACGCCGGTGCCGTCACACACCCCATGCCGTCCGAACTTGGCCTCCCACGGCCCCCGCTCCCACGGTGCTGGCACTATCACAGACCCTGCACCATCCGGATCAGATCCCGATCTGGATCCCAATCCGAATCGAGGTCTCGACCCAGATCCCGACCGCGATCCAATTCAGATCATGATTCAGATTTTATTTTTATTAATCAAATAATAAAATATTTGATTAATATTTTATTTTTTTATTTTTTTTATTTTTTTTCTTCTTTTATTTTTTTCCCTCCTTTCTCTCTTCCCTTCCTCCCTCTCCACAGTGCAAACCCCTCTCCACCGCCGCCCCCTCCCCGGCCTCATCTTCCCTAGCCACCGGCTGCCCCCTCCCCGGCCCCGTCTCCGCTGGCGACAGCCTCACCGGCCCTATCTCTGTCACTGTGGGCCACCCCTCCTCGGCCCCATCCCCCCTAGCCCCATCCTGCCCCCCACCCCATCCCGCATGCCTACGCCCCAGACCCCCTCCCCGCAGGCCGACAACCTCCCCGCTGGTCAACCCCCTCCCCAACCCCGTCTCTGTCGCCGCCAGCCGCCCCCTTTTCGACCCCATCCCCCCTCCGGCCCCATCCCGCCCCACCCCCATTTGGATCCCACACCCTCCCCGCCAGCCGACCCCTCCCCGGCCCCATGGCGCCGCTAGCGACCCACGGCACCACCCCCCCCCATGGATGGCCCCAGCCCCCGGTGGCCTGATCAACACAAAAAAAAAAGGTTGAAAGCCTTACCTCCAGCGAACGGTAGATGGCGGGCGGTGCGGTCGGTGGTTGCGGTCGGACAGTGGATGGCGGTGGTGGAGAGGGGCTCGTCGGTGGGAAGAGATGGAGGGGAGAGCACGGAGAGAGGAGAGCTCAGGGAAAGGGAGAGAGATCAGGGAAAGAAGAGATGGGGGAATAAGGGTTTCACACGGTTTTGTGCGAAGAGACGTTGATTTGACGTTGATCGAAAGCAGAAGTATTAGCAACATAATTTTTCATTGCTAATAACGTTATTAGCGACGAAAACTAATTTTCATCGCTAATAATTCAAAAAAAAAATTTGATAAAATAAATTTTACCACAAAAAAAATTATTTACGACGAAACATAATTTTTGACGCCAATAATTCTTGTCAAAAAAAAATTTCTCTCATTTTTTCATTAAAAAAATTTTCTTCCCATCAAAAAAATTTCTCTGATAAAAAAATTTTGCCACAAAAAAAAATATTTATGATGAAAAAAATTTCATCGCTAATAACATTATTAGCGATAGAAAAACAAGTTTCATCACTAATAATTTTTGCCAAAAAATATTGCCTCCATTTTCTAAAAAATTATTTGTGATGAACATGAAATATTTCATCGTTAATTATCTTATTAGCAATAGAAAATAATTTTCATTGCTAATAATTTCTGTCAAAAAATAAAAAAATTATTTACGATAAAAAATATTCATTATCAATAATATTATTAGCAATGAAAACTAAAATTTTATTATCAATAATTTTATCAAAAAAATAAAAAAATTTCTATTAAAAAAATTTTTTCTCTTAAAAAAATTTGTAAAAAAAATTATTTGTGATGAAAACTAAATTTTAGTCATTAATAATCTTATTAGCAATGTAAATATAGTTTTCGTCAGAAATAATTTTTGCAAAAAAAAATTCTCCAATAATAATTTCATAAAAATTTAATTTTAGATTTTTTTCACTAAGAAAATTTTTTATTTCAAAATAATTAATAATAAAAAATAATATTAAAAAAATATTCATGATGAAAAATAAAATATTAATAAAAAATTTATATAAATAGTTAATTTATAATTTTTTTAAAAAAATTATGTACATAAAAAAATTACGTACGTAAAAAAATTACGTAATCATATACTATCGGATAAGAATCATTTTTCTACTGATATATTGCAGATGTTAACTAACAATCAAATATAATTTATAATTAAAAAAATCTAACTAATTAGATTTTTTTTTTTGATAACAATACTGCCATGAGTTGATCGAAAGTTTTGAATAGACATCCGAACTCAAATTTAATCTGCGAGCAACTAAGACTCTTGAGATCCGACGCAAAAGAAGCATAGTTGAAAGGATAATATCTGCTCAAGAGTATATCAATTTTAGGATAAATCTTAAACTGGATAGCAATAATAAGAGTTTAGCTAGTTAGAGAGTATCTGCGATAAACAATCATCGTGTACCAATTAAGACCATAAATACATTCTGAAGAAATAATACTAAAAGATCCAACAAAGGCCTTTCGCATACAATTTAGAAGTATATGACATAATTTAGTCCATCGAACAGTTCATAAAGTTTTATTTTTTATACAATTAGAAGTTAACATTTTTTTCTGAATCAAATTTCTTGCGTTTAATTTTCTGAGGTAGTTTGCTCTTGTATCTTATAGATAGTTGATTCAGTTATAGGTAAAAAATTTTGTTGCATCACCCAACAAAGTCTGAATATTGAGAGAATGATTCTTTTTCAATGTCGGAAATCATTTTTTTAAATTTATAATTTTTTAATTATTAGCGATGAAATTATTTCATCGTAAATAATGAAGTATTTATGATATTTCTAGCATTTCATCGTGAAAAATTTATAATCTTTATATTTTTAAAATTTTTTATTTTTTTTAAAATATTAGCGATAAAAATTTAGTTTTCATCATAAATAATTAATAATTTTTTTATTTTTTTATTTTTTTAAATATTAATAATAAAATTTTTTTATCATAAATAATTGAGATCCAATATCATATTTTAACGTATAAAGATCAAGTACCATGTGAATAGCCTTTTTATAGATCATGTTTTAACATATAAAGATCCAATATCATCTCCTTTCTACGTTCTTGGATAAATATAAAATTTTTGTACTTTGTGACTTTTGATCAGTCCATAGAACCAACAATCTATACAAAATTGAGCAATGAGATAGATTCAGAGAAACTAAGAGATAAAAAATATTATCGTAAATAATGATTAACTTTTTATTTTTTTCATCATAAATAATAGACAATTTACGATGGAAAATATGTTTTCATTGCAAACACTAAATTAATTTTGTTATAAATAATCTGTAATTTTTATATTTTTTAAAATTTTTTTTATTTTTTTTAAATATTAATGATAAAAATTTTTCATCATAAATAGTAGAGTATTGTTGATGGAAACTAATTTTTCATCGTCAATACTCAAATATTTACGACGTAATATTTTCATCGCTAATAATCTATAGTTTTTAAATTTTTAAAATTTTTAAATTTTTTTATATATTAGCGATAAAAAATTTCATTATAAATAATTAAATATTTATGATGAAAAGTCACTTTCCATCATAAATATTTTACTATTTATGATATAATATTTTTATCATAAATAATCTATAATTTATAAATTTTTAAAATTTTTTATTTTTTTTAAATATTAGCGATGAAAATTTTTTATCATAAATAGTAGATTATTGATGATAGAAATTGACGTTTCATCATCAATACTCTAGTATTTGTGACATAATATTTTCATAGCAAATAATTTATAATTTTAAAATTTTAAATTTTTTTATTTTTTTCATGTATTAGCGATAAAAATTTTCATCACAAATAATTAGGTATTTATGATGAAAAGCCACTTTCTATCATAAATAATCTATTATTTACAACGTAATATTTTCTCACAAATAATCTGTAATTTTTAAAATTTTTAAATTTTTTATTTTATTTCAAATATAGCAACAAAAATTTTTCATCGTAAATACTAGAGTATTGGTGACAAAAAATGATTTTTCTTCATCAATACTCTAGTATTTATGATGTAATACTTTTGTCTTAAATAATTTATATTTTTTTAAATTTTTTATTTTTTTCACATATTAGCAATAAAAATTTTTCATCATAAATAATATGTATTTGTAATAAAAATTTAATTTTCATCGTAAATACTCTATTATTTATGATGTAATATTTTCATCACAAATAATCTATTATTTTTAAATTTTTAAAATTTTTTATTTTCTTTCAAGTATTAGCGATGATAAATTTTCATCATAAATAATTAGGTTTTTATGATGAAAATTTATTTTTTATCATCAATACTCCATTATTTACAACGTAATATTTTCATCTCAAATAATCTTTAATCTTTGAATTTTTAAATTTTTTTATTTTTTTTAAATATTAGTGATAAAAATTTTTCATCGTAAATAATTAGTATTTATGATGAAAAATAAGTTTTTATCGTAAATACTTGTATTATTTATAGTGAAACTATTTTCATCATAAATATTTAAAAATTTAAAATTAAAATAAATATTTTATTATTTACGATGATTAATTTCATCGTAAATAATAGGTATTTACGATAAAAAAAATTTTCATCGTAAATATGAAGCTATTTGTGATGAAAACTAATTTTCATCGTAAATATTTCATTATTAGCGACGAATTTAATTTTTCATCACAAATAATTTTATTGGCGACAAAAATATTTCTGTTGTCAATAAATTCGTCGCAAAAACTTCTTTTTCTTATAGTGCCACCAATCAATGGACGAGCCGATCCACCCATATGGGCTGATCCTTTAAGGATCATTGCCACATCACCAACCACATAAACCCCACTTAGAGACTCCAAAAGGTATGTACTGTAATATATCCAACAGATAGAAAGGGCAACTCGTTAAATTTTCATAATCTAACCCCTTTGTCTTGGACAAAGTCACATTAATCTTATCTCAGGCTTCCCACGTGTCTGTTAATATTGCATTGACTTTATGCAAGGTTTTTAGACATTATACCGAAAGAAAAAGAAGCCTTCAAATTACATGAAGGTTGTTATGGATTTGCACCATAGCAAGACAAGAGTCATATCACCAACAACTCTTACAAAGAGGTAAAAAATTTCAATTTAATTCACTATTCATTATTATAAAAAAAATAGGGAATACATAGGACTTTTAGTGTTATAGCACCTTATATTAACAGAAATTTCTGACATCCCTAGAACTCACGACTAGGACTTAGAAAATTACAAAAAAAGGCTTCTAGCAACACAATCTTTGCTTTGAGGGTGATTTGGATGCTAAAGATCATCTGATCATGGCCCAACTACTGTCGGTTGGGCACAAGTAGCATTTTACCATCCAACGATTTTTAGATCGACTCAAACACCAAAACCAACTGATGACAAGGTTTCTTCTGTTCAAACTATATCAATGATGGACTTGTTACTATCCATACCCTTAGGATGATAGATTTTGCTATCAATTCATAAGCTTGGACTACACTAACTTTGTCATCTGCCCTTCAATTGATGAAATTCAACTTGCACTGGATTGGTCTCTCGCTGATGGTCACATTTGAAGTATTATACATAAATTCTATCCATACTTGTTTTGATAATACTATAACAAAAAAGATTTATAGTAACAGTCAAAACTATCATAAAAAATATAAAATATTATTAATAAAATCTATACCAACTGTTAATAAACTACGGCAACAAATGGTGTCACTAAAAATTATTATCACCTATTGCCGCAGTTTTGGTGAGCATTGGTATAAGCAAGTTTATACTAACATGATTATAACTATTACTATGGATATAATCAAAATTAAATATTTTTAAAATAATCTATTTTTATAAGTATATATTTTTTATAAATTAATAATAAATATTTTTATAATCAATTATTATCCTCTTAAAGTCATATTTGATTATGGTACTCTTGCATTTGATCCAAGAGAATCATATGGTACTCTTATATTTGATTCAACTTATAATTTTAATTAATCTATATAAAAAATTGAATATAACACCTATTGGATAGTTATCTAGTATTTAGTCACCATGATAACATTAACTTCTGATGTAAAGTTATAGTTTATTATACTTATTCATATTATAAAGTATGTTTATTTCAAATATATTATTATATTTTAAGTTTAATAATTAATTATTTTCATAAAAAATCAATTCTCTTCTTTTTGAAAGAAAAATAAAAAAATAAATTATTTTATTTTATTCTTTATAATATTTTAAAATTTTTATTATTTAAAATATTTTAAAATATAAATAATTTTAATATATTTCTATAATCATAAATATTTTTTTAATATTATTTAAAAATAGATAATTTGCAAATATTCTTATTTATACTGTAACTAAAAATAACATTATTTAATATATAATATTTCAAAATTTTATATTATATAATTTATATAAGTAATTCTTAAATTTTTTATATATTTTTAATACAAATTAGATTGGATTAGATCCAAATTCTTGGTTAAATTTACTTTCATATAGAATTTTTAGTAATTACATCATAGATTATTACTTGGTTGTGATATTGAACATTCAATATTGATAGTAGATTTTATATCAAGATTTATTTTTATTTAATTATTAAACTATCTTCACTTATATAGTTGAAATCATATTAATTTTAAATTTTATTAAATTTATAAAATATTTTTTATAAAGTTTAATACATATTTAGTGACTAAATATTATCATCATGAAAAATCCAAATTAGTTTGCAATGGTACTAATTTATCATAAAAATAATTCATAAATAATTAATAATAAAAATTATTAGTTATATAATGATATATAAAAGATAAATTTTATTTCATTGATAAATAATTAATATTCAATAATAGAATTATAAATATTATCAATTAGATTTTATTTAACTATAAAATATTATTCTTACATGATAACATCATAACATTATAGGTTTTAGTAATATCTATAAATAACCATCATAATATTATAGATTTTGTATTATGATTTTCAAAATTATTATAATAGAATATAATTTTTTATGATATTTATAAGATACCATCGTTATAAAATAATTTTTAGTAATATTCTTGTCAAAGTGCTACAATATCATATATCTTTTATGATATTTTTAAAAATCATCATTAGAGAATATTTCTAGTAACACTTTTTTCTGAGTGTTACTAAAATTCTATCGCTATAAACTATTTTTGTTATAGTGTAAATTTTTAAAATTATTGTTACCTACGACACTTTCTAATACTACAAATATTTAAGCTCCTAGTAAACTTGTGAGATAAGTTAATTAAGTGCCTATACATATTTACACTAGACCATCAAGCTAGGCTCTCCATGAACCACCATTGACTCTTTGGTCATGATGCTACTTTGGCCTTGTTCCTACCTTCAAGGTAGGGGTTTTTGTAGACTTTCCCAATTTCTCAACCCAAAAAATTGGATTTTTTGTTATAGTGTAAATTTTTAAAATTATTGTTACCTGTGACACTTTCTAATACTACAAATATTTAAGCTCCTAGTAAACTTGTGAGTTAAGTTAATTAAGTGCCTATACATATTTACACTAGACCATCAAGCTAGGCTCTCCATGAACCACCATTGACTCTTTGGTCATGATGCTACTTTGGCCTTGTTTCGACCTTCAAGGTAGGGGTTTTTGTATACTTTCTCAATTTCTCAACCCAATTTTACCCAAAAAATTGGGTTTTGACAAATTGCATTAGATGCCCTAATAAACCTATTTTGGTGCCTGTTGTTTGGATGAACCATGAGATGGTCCCAATTACTTTCCATGATTTAATTGTAGATGGTTTCGTATGAACTGCATACTACCCACCATATCAAGGATTCCTAGGTTAAGCTAGACTCAAAAATTAAATGACAAGAAGATTTTTGCCATCAGTACTATACCAAATGTGCGCTTATCACTGTCCATACCATGGTTATTGATTCATAGCCTTGGATTGTACTAATATAGTTTTAGTTTTCTGGAATAATTTTGTCATCCAATTGTGTTGCGGCCAATCCCCTCGTCGCCTGGTCGCCGGGAACGAGTACCTGCAAAAGAAGTCCGCACTGACCGGAGGTGACTCCGGCGGAGACCCTCCGACGGTCAAGTCAGAGAAGAGACTAGGCAACAGTAGAAAAGAATCAAGGAGCTCAGCGAGAGAGAGAGAGAGGGAGTCCTGAGATTTCGAAAGAACCTCCTCCAGCACTGTTGCCTTCTCCGTTTTATAGTAGAGCACAGCATGGCACCGTCATTAATGGCGCAGACAATGGGAGGAGTTATCAAATTGTCGGAGGCTGTCAGAGTCACCACGGACTGTCAAGTCACTGTGGGCTTGTCACATCGCTGGGGTTAATCTATGTCCTTGGCAGAACAATATCCCAAGGCGGCTACGCCGCATGCCTTTGTCAGGACAGCGGACCTCAGTAGTCGTATGGCATTTGAGGAAACCGACCGACCATACGTCGGCATTTGGTTGTGGGATGTCGGGTGAAGACCCAGGGACACTGTCGGCCGGTTTAATACCTCGTTGAGGTCGGACGTCGGCTGCCGCCCCCGATAGTGAGTCGGTGATTTGGGCTCCATCGCTCGACTGGTTGGGAACAGAATGGGTCTGCTCGACCGACACTCCTTCAGTCGGATAATGTCGGCAGCTACTATCGGCAGTCGTCGATCAGTGCGGTTGGTAGAGTCGAGCGTCGGTCGGAGTCATCCGTCGATCGTCAGTCAGATCGATCCGAGGATAAGTCAGTGTATGGGGGTCAGTCGGTATATCCCAACAGTTGCCCCCCCCCACTCCTGAGTTCGATGTCGTGTTGGCTCGCTTGAACACGTGGGCGACGGCTTCGGGCGAAAGGAGTGATTTTCTGTCATGTCTTGCCACGACTCTGGCGATCGCATCAACGAACGATCCGATGTCGATCGTCCCGACTATAGGTCGAGCATGCACGTCGGGTCGGAGGTCGGCCAACCTCCAAACATGGTATAATACGATCATCCCGTAGAGTCTGATAGTCGAGTAGCATCCGACATATCCGATAGTCGAGTAACATCCGACGTATTCGGATAGGATAACGATGGCAAGTCGAATATCCATTGTCCGGCCCCTGGGTCGGGCATGCACGTCGGGACGTATGATAAACAGTGGCAAGCCGAATATCCTTCGATCGATTGTGACCAGGTCGGTATGTCGCAAGTCGAATATCCATTGACGTAGCATGTCGAGTCGTATGATAGACGGTGGTAAGCCGAATATCCTTCGACTGGTCGTGATCGGGTCGGTATGTCGCAAGTCCAATATTCGTTGACGTAGCATTTCGAGTCATATGATAGACAGTGGCAAGCTGAATATCCTTCGACCGATCGTGATCGGGTCGGTATGTCGCAAGTCGAATATCCATTGACATAGCATGTCGAGCCGTATGATAGATGGTGGCAAGCCGAATATCCTTCGATCAGTCGTGACCGGATCGGTATGTCGCAAGTTGAATACCCATTGCCCAGACCTTGATCGGGCGGGTATGTCACGGTTGTCTTGGCATTTTGCCCTTTCTTAGTCAAAGCTAAGTTGGCAAGTTAGCCAGCCACATTGGTCGAAGCCCTTTGCCTTCAGAGGCCAAGGCCGTCGGTTCAGCGATCGATGATCGAGTCATTGATTCGGCGATCGACGATCGAGCCGTGTTGGTCGGGGCCTTTTGCCTTCAGAGGCTGAGGCCATCAGTTCGGTGATCGATGATCGAGCCGTTGATTCGACGATCGACGATCGAGCCGTGTTGGTCGGGGCCTTTTGCCTTCAGAGGTCGAGGCCGTCAGTTCGACGATCGATGATCGAGCCATTGATTCGGCGATCGACGATCGAGCCATGTTGGTCGGGGCCTTTTGCCTTCAAAGGTCGAGGCCATCGATTCGGCGATCGATGATCGAGCCATTGATTCGGCGATCGACGATCGAGCTGTGTTGGTCGGGGCCTTTTGCCTTCAGAAGCCGAGGCCATCGGTTTGGTGATCGAGCCATTGATTCGATGATCGATGATCGAGCCATGTTGGTCGGGGCCTTTTGCCTTCAGAGGTCGAGACCGTCAGTTCGACGATCGATGATCGAGCCATTGATTCGACGATCGACGATCGAGCCGTGTTGGTCGGAGCCTTTTGCCTTCAGAGGTCGAGGCCGTCAGTTTCGACGATCGATGATCGAGCTGTTGATTCGATGATCGACGATCGAGCCGTGTTGGTCAGGGCCTTTTGCCTTCAGAGGTCGAGGCCGTCGGTTCGGCGATCGGTGATCGAGCCCTTGATTCAGCGATCGGCGATCGAGCCATGTTGGTCAGGGCCTTTTGCCTTCAAAGGCCGAGGCCGTCAGTTCGACGATCGATGATCGAGCCATTGATTCGGCGATCGACGATCGAGCTGTGTTGGTCGGGGCCTTTTGCCTTCAGAGGCCGAGGCCGTCGGTTCGGCGATCGATGATCGAGCCGTTGATTCGATGATCGACGATCGAACCATGTTAGTCGGGGCCTTTTGCCTTCAGAGGTCGAGGCCATCGGTTCGATGATCGGTGATCGAGCCATTGATTCGATGATCGACGATCGAGCCGTGTTGGTCAGGGCCTTTTGCCTTCAGAGGCTAAGGCCGTCGGTTCAGCGATCGGTGATCGAGCTGTTGATTCGACGATCGATGATCGAATCGTGTTGGTCGGGGCCTTTTGCCTTCAAAGGCCGAGGCCGTCGGTTTGGTGATCGATGATCGAGTCGTTGATTCGACGATCGACGATCGAGCCGTGTTGGTCGGGGCCTTTTGCCTTCAGAGGCTGAGGCCGTCGGTTCGACGATCGATGATCGAGCTGTTGATTCAGCGATCGACGATCGAGCCGTGTTGGTCGGGGCCTTTTGCCTTCAGAGGCCGAGGCTGTCGGTTCAGCGATCGATGATCGAGCCATTGATTCGACGATCGACGATCGACGATCGAGCCATGTTGGTCGGAGCCTTTTGCCTTCAGAGGTCGAGGCCGTCGGTTCGGTGATCGGTGATCGAGCCATTGATTCAGTGATCGGTGATGGAGCCGTGTTGGTCGGGGCCTTTTGCCTTTAGAAGCCGAGGCCATCGGTTTAGCGATCGGTGATCGAGCCATTGATTCAACGATCGACGATCAAGCCATGTTGGTCGGGGCCTTTTGCCTTCAGAGGCTGAGGCCGTCGGTTCGGCGATCGGTGATCGAGCCATTGATTCGACGATCGGCGATCGAGCCGTGTTGGTTGGGGCCTTTTGCTTTCAGAGGTCGAGGCCATCGATTCGGCGATCGATGATCGAGCCATTGATTCGACGATCGGCGATCGAGCCATGTTGGTCGGGGCCTTTTGCCTTTAGAGGTCGAGGCCGTCGGTTCGGCGATCGATGATCGAGTCATTGATTCGACGATCGACGATCGAGCCGTATTGGTTGGGGCCTTTTGCCTTCAGAGGCTGAGACCGTCGGTTCGACGATCGATGATCGAGCCATTGATTCGGCGATCGATGATCGAGCCATGTTGGTCGGGGCCTTTTGCCTTCAGAGGTCCAGGCCGTCGGTTCGGTGGTCGATGATCGAGCCGTTGATTTGACGATCGACGATCGAGCCGTGTTGGTCAGGGCCTTTTGCCTTCAGAGGTCGCGGCCGTCGGTTCGACGATCGGTGATCGAGCCATTGATTTGATGATGGAGCCATGTTGGTCGGAGCCTTTTGCCTTCAGAGGTCGAGGCCATCAGTTTGACGATCGGTGATCGACTATTGAGCTGCTTCGATCGAGGCCTTTTGCCTTCAGAGGTCGAGGCCATCGTAGATTCTCTGCTCCTTCAATCTCTATCAGGATCTGCGCACGAGGAGCAGGGAGAGGGGTGTAGGAGTCATACCTGCGATGCGTCGGTCTCAGACTCCATTGTCGGGACGAGACCCATCTATCGGTGGGGCTCGCTGGGTTCAGCAGGAGCTCGATTTTTCTTTCGCTTCTCCTTCTGACCCGTGCCCTCGGTTAGGCGCCGATCGAAAGCTCCTTCGTCCGCACGCATATATTTATACGCGCGCTCCAGCAATTTGACATACGTCCGGGGGAGGGTCTTGTCCAAGGAATAGGTGAACCGAGACCCCCTTAGTCCCCTCTTCATGGTCGAGATAGCCATGTCTTCGTTGAGGTCCCGGACCTCAAGTGTGGCCGCGTTGAACCGGGCCACAAAATGTCATAGAGTCTCATTTTCTCCCTGCTTAAGGGAGAAAAGACTGTCTGAGGTTCGCGGCGGCTTCCGGTTGGTGCTGAAATAGGCCACGAAAGAATGTTCGAGCTGTCCGAAGGAGTGGATACTTTCCGAATGAAGGTCGGAGTACCAGGCCCTGGCAGCTCTGTGGAGTGTGGCGGGGAAGCCGACGCAGAGAAGGACATCAATCGCCTCTTGGATCGTCATGAGAGCCTTATAGCTCTCCAGATGGTCAACTGGATCGGTGGAGCCATCGTAGGGCTCCACATGAGGCATCTTGAACCGACTAGGGATCGGCTCGTCGAGGATGAGTCGGGAGAGAGGTTGGGCGGTCTGGAAGTCGACGTCGTTCGAGGACTTCTGTCCGTTCACCTGCAGCTGGACAAGCCGACGGTCGATTTCTTCGAACCTGCGTTCGTAGTCGTCGGTCCGTCGGTGCTGAGAGACCCCAGGGATGGAGTCTCCCGACGAATCTGAGAGGGAGGCGGACGGTGTTCACGGCCGCTTCTCCTTCCTTGCTCGTTCCAGCTGGGAAGGAGAAGGTCGTCGGGACCGGTGGGTATCATGCCGTGTCTACCTTTCCCCCTTTCGGTGGGAGTGCCGTGACGGCTGCTCCTTAGGAGGGGAAGGAGACCGACGCGGGCATCGACGGCTGCTCTTGGAGGGCATCGGGTGTGCCGCCGGTTGCTCCGCCAGCGAGCGCGACAACCAGATTGGTTGTTGTTGAAGGCTCTTGCCGTGTCCGTTAGCACGGTCATCTGCCGCACGATCGTCGCGATCTGCACCTCCGTGGTCACCACAGGGTGCGGAGAGCTGGACTCCGCCATGGAGGGTGAAGGAGAGGGCTCTTCCCAACGGGAAGAGTGCCTCATCGATCCAGTGGCTCTCGATCGCTGAGCCCTGGTTCTTGTCATTTCGAAAGGGTGTTTCGAGTTTTGTGGGGGTCATGATCGCCCCTACCTGGCGCGCCAAACCTGTTGCGGCCAATCCCCTCGTCGCCTGATCGTCAGGAACGAGCGCCTGCAAAAGAAGTCCGCACTGACCGGAGGTGACTCCGGTGGGGACCCTCCGACGGTCAAGTCAGAGAGGAGACTAGGCAACAGTAAAAAAGAATCAAGGAGCTCAGCAAGAGAGAGAGAGAGAGGGAGTCCTGGGGTTTCGAAGGAACCTCCTCCAGCACTGTTGCCTTCCCCGTTTTATAGTAGAGCACGGCATGGCACCGTCATTAATGGCACAGACAATGGGAGGAGTTGTCAAATTGCCGGAGGCTGTCAGAGTCACCGCGGACTGTCAAGTCGCTGTGGGCTTGTCACATCGCTGGGGTTAATCTATGTCTTTGGCAGGACAATGTCCCAGGACGGCTACGCCGCATACCTTTATCAGGATGGCGGGCCTCAGTAGTCGTACAGCGTTTGAGGAAGCCGACCGACCATACGTCGGCATTTGGTTGTGGGATGTCGGGTGAAGACCCAGGGACACCGTCGGCCGATTTAATGCCTCGTTGAGGTCGGACGTCGGCTGCCGCCCCCGACAGTGAGTCGGTGATTTGGACTCCACCGCTCGGCTGGTTGGGAACATAATGGGTTTGCCCGGCCGACACTCCTTCAGTCGGATAATGTCGGCAGCTACTATCGGCAGTCGTCGATCAGTGCGGTTGGTAGAGTCGGGCGTCGGTCGGAGTCATCCATCGGTCGTCGATCAGACCGGTCCGAGGATAAGTCGGCGTATGGAGGTCAGTCGATATATCCCAACAGATTGATTGATGCAATTCTATTTATGCTAGAAAGTTGAGTTGATGAGGAATATGATCAAAGCAGTTTCAAGCTAAAATTTTGCTTGTTTTACTTTTGATAAATTTTTAAATTTTCTACGACCTACAAAACTCTCTTGTGCCACAAACATTTAAGCTCTTTGAGTGCATGTAATTAAGCTAGTTTTTCCACATATTCATGTTAGACCATTAATTTAGACTATCCAAGAGTCCATTGATACTTCGGTACTGCTACTTTGGCCTTTGCATAAGTTTTAAGATGGTTTTTTTTTCAGAATAGTAGGAGTTTTAGAAACTCCCCCACCCAAACATCATCGGTAAAACTACTCTCCCCACCATGACCTCCATGGAAGGCCTGGTTGCACCAAAGAGTCCCAGAATTTAAATGACATCCTTCGATGTCGTAGACTGAATCCGAGATTAGAAGATCCAACCCCAAACTTTGTTTTATTGAAGTAGAAACACGTGATGAGGTTACTCCAGGAAGCACCAACTTTGTTAAAAAGCACCCGTATCATGTACTCAAGGCAACAATATCCATCTCCTCGAGTTTTTTGTTGATACGAAGACCGCACTTGCTTTGACTTGCACAAATAGAGCAAGAAACTAGCGAGGCAAGAGTCGTGAAATAGGGGAGGATGACTTGTACCATGAGAAAGTTCTCTCAATCCTATCAATGCAATTAATTATCCATATTGGAAGTTTAAAAGCTGACATATGATATGTTGGCAGGGCCGATAATACGGAACTAAACATGATGATACTAGCCAGTTCATTTACAAAATAGGAAACTCGTACTCAAAATAATATATTTTATAATAGTATGTACCTTTTTGCGGCAGAGGTGAGTATGGAGGTGATTCCCATGATTGGCTAAAGGATTGGAGGGGGGGGGGGGTGTTGGGAATCCCAACCATTTTATTTATTCATGTGCACAAATTCTCCGTGATGTATCGTGATGACCGTCAATTTTGATAGTAAATAATAATATATTAATTATCAAAAAATTATATTTTTTGAAAATTTAAAATTTTAATAATTTTTTTTAATTTTTTTTAATTAAATATGTATACTATATAATTTATTGTAACGTTGGCTTCTAGTAAAATTAATTTTGAAATTTACTGTTAAGATATTGATGTAAAAATGAGATGTTAAATTTAATTAAATTATTTAATGTCATAGTTATTTTTTTATTTTAAAAATAAAAAGTCTCAGATGGAGTGAGGAGGGAAACCAGTGCAAAATCCCTCCCTCCCTCTCTTTCTCTCTCTCTCCCCCCTTCTCCGTCACGCACCGGAAACATTGGCTACCTTCAGAGCCGGTCCTAACATATTTTAGACCTGAGGCTAAATGAAAAAAATGAGACCTTCTCTATTAAAAATTAACATACTTTAAACATTAATTATCATTAAAAAATTAATCTATATGCAATAATTTACTATAGATATATTCATTAAGCAGCGTGTAAAACCCATCATTAACCTATATAATTATTTTTCTTGTTATAATATTGTAGAAAGTTATCCTTGCACCCAATTGAAACATCAATGCAGGGTCTGGGGCCTGGGACGGTCGCCCAATTCGACCTGCCCCAAGGCCGGCCCCGGCTACCTTCCCTCTCCATGCCACCCCCCAACCCAGAAAAGAACGAACTCACCGCCACTTTCCAACGTACTCGATCTCTCTCTCCATTTCTTGATGAACGAATGCATGGATAAAACCATTATTCCCTTCATGAAAGCTCTCTCTCTCTCTCTTTGTCTGCGCTCCACTATGGCGTCCTCTCCCCCTTTTCTCCTCTTCTTCCTCCTCCTCTTCTCCCTCCTCATCTCTGCTACCCCGTCGCCTCCGCCGCCGCAGCCAGTGATGCCAAGGAACCGGACTTCGGAGACCCAGGCGAAGATCGTCGCCCTAACCGCCTTTCGCCCTTGCCCTTCATGACCCCCTCGGCGCCCTCACCAGATGGGACCCTTCCTTCCCCTCCACCCCCTGCTCTTGACACGGCGTCCTCTTCTCCCACTCCTCCAGCACCCCTCGCGCCATCGAGCTCCGCCTCCGCTACCCCACCGCCTCCGCCGCTGCAGCCAGTGCTGTCAGGGAATCAGACTCCGAAGACCCAAGCGGAGATCGACGCCCTAACCGCCTTTCGCCTCGCCCTTCATGACCCCCTCAGTGCCCTCGCTAGATGGGACTCTTCCTCTTCCTCTACCCCCTGCTCTTGGCGCGGTGTCCTCTGCTCCCGCTCCTCCTGCACCCCTCACATCGTCGAGCTCTGCCTCCCAGCCTCCACCTTTCTGGTCCCATCTCCGACCGACCTCCCTTTCCTCCAAAAGCTCAGCCTCCACCAAAACTCCTTCTCCGGCCCCATTCCTACCGCCCTCTCCCCCACACCCTCCTTGGCCGCCCACCCCGCCTCCCCTCTTGGTCACGCCCTCCACGCCACCACCCTCCTTCCCCCACTGCCTGTGGGGAACCCCCCACCCCACTACACCCCAAACCCCTTAGGCAGCACCGCCTCCCCTCTCAGTCGTACCCTCCACCTTTTCCTCCCAACTCGGCACCACGGCTCCTCTGCACGTCCTCTCAACGAGCTCAGTGTAGTAGGAATCAAGGAGGGTGATGGGGATGGAGTTGGGGTTGATTTGGTTGGAGCTGGTGGCAACATGAGACGGAAGATCGAGTTCTCCGGCAATATGGAGTGGACACCGGTGGTGCTTAATGACGTGGATAACACGCAATCTTTATAACATAATACACCGGATAGGAGGTTGACACCATGCATCCTACGTCAGCATTTTAATGGCTAATTTCAAGTATCAAAAACTATAAATTGAATAATTTTTATTTTTTTAAAAAAAATTATTAATTATTTTAAATATCTATATATTTGATAAGATTTATCCTATATTTTTATTTATTATTAAAATTTATCTTATTAGTGATACATATTTTTATTATGTGTTATATTTTGCTCCAAATTATTCTTTCTTAATATATCTCCCGTGACAGTTGGAAATTCTACATCGGGTGAATCTCTATTTTGAGAAGGCTTTCTTCCTTTATAAGGAGGCCACGGACATCTTTCTTTTGTGACACAGGTTAGAGCGGGCGGAGGAATTTTCTAGGGTTTACTTGTGTGGGCCTGATTTCTTGTCGTTCTCTCGTGCGGGGTTTGTTTCTCTGGCCGATCTCCCGCTTGTGCTCTTGTACAGGTTTGTTTCTTTGGCCAATCTTCCGCTTGTGCTCCTGTACGGGTTTGTTTCTCTGGCCGATCTCCCGCTTGTGCTCTTGTGCGGGTTTGTTTCTTTGGCCGATCTTCCGCTTGTGCTCCTGTGCGGGTTTGCTCTCTGGCCGATCTCCCGCTTGTGCTCTCGTGCAGGGTTTGTTTCTCTGGCCGATCTTCCGCTTGTGCTCTCATGCGGGGTTTGTTTCTTTGGCTGATCTTCCACTTGTACTCCTGTGCGGGTTTGCTCTCTGGCCGATCTCCCGATTGTGCTCTTGTGCGGTTGTTTCCTGGCTTGCTTCTTGTTGGTCTTCGGTTGGTGGTCTACCTGTCTTCTTCCTTCTCGATTTCACGGATGCCCTGTGCTGCTTCGGTTGGTAAGAAGGTATTCATCTTGATTTTTTACCGAGGGTTGTGAAAGGTATCTTCACCTCAAGTATTATTTCATCTTGATCTATTGCCGAGGCTGAGATTGGTAGATCCGATTGGATCTTGGTTGCTTTCTATTCGATATTTTGTTGCCTTCTTGTTGGTTTTGGATAAAAAGTATTTTATACCTCATATTGTACCTATTTTCGGAACGGATTTTATAGTGGATTGCTCCTCCTCCCCATGGATGTAGGCCTCTTGTGCCGAACCACATAAATATTGGTTTTTTTTATCTTTATTTATTTATGTCTACAATGTGTTTAGTGAATTGTCTCAAAGAGATAAGATATTAGATCACAAGCCTAGATCGATCCAATCTGGTGCGCGTTGCTACAACATTATGAAAATCAAGATTTAATCTTAATGATGTATTTGTGTGACCTTTAGTTAATATAGAGAAGATGTATAGTAATTTCATATTCTAAATACTCAAAAATTCATATCAAAAGATTTTTTATAAAAATTATGGTATCTCTTATTTGTGGAGTGTTTGATTATTTTTGCTGATTAATTATCTACGAAGATTATGAAATTTATTGTTGCTTAGTGAATTACAGTGATATCCCATTTAATTGCACGGAGGAAACAAAGTTATGGTATTATTTTGATTGTATTTTATTAGGGGGTGATACCTCGATCATGATGAAAACACGAAAGAGGTACCCTTAGCCAAGTCACCTTTCAACTCGAAGATGGCTCTCGAACTTCAGGCACCGATTCGAGGAATATTGCAACTTAAGCTTCTTCTCCAAAGATCTTGACCAATTTTTACTCTTAATCATATATCACTCCAGTGACTATATCAAAATACCATCGAAAAACTTAACCCCCTCGTTGGAGGTATTTTCGTACTAGTCGAAGATATGAGACGATAGTCTTCAGCCCATATCTTGGCTTCCATACTACTTCAAAAATTATTATGTTTCAGCTAACAAAATCTATTCTAGCTGACTTCCGCTCCATCCACTGAACTAGGAAAGTCACACATACTGACCATTATGGAGATCTCGAGATGTGCACCAGATAAAGTCACATCAAGCCTTTAAATCCTAAGGGGTTAGACTAGGGCCACTTGGGATTTTTGGATAAGCTGGCTACACACACGGCCTACGAGCCTTACTATGGCCCCTGCATCGGCTGTCGACCCACTCTCGGTCTCAGCTTTATCAGTATACCGTAACCCAAGTGGATGGCCCCAAGAAATTTTTTTCGATTGAGTCCAATAAATGGGGGGCATACAATCCGAATCGAAAGAGGAAATAAGCTTTAAAAGACCTACATAAAACTTTCTAGTAAGGAATTCTTAAGCTCTCATTTTTTACTTTATTTTCTTTCCTTCAAAAAAAGACGGTAGGCCCGTAACATCCAAATCAAGGTTGAGGCCAAAGTTAAAATCAAAGCCAAAGCCGAAGTTGAAATTAAGATTGATTCAAACCTTAGAATCAGGCCAATCTGAAGTCAGATCCAAACCGATCTGAGGTCCAGAATCAGGTCGATCTAAACAAAAAACAAGCCATGAAACTGAGGTGAAGCTCAGGTCCAAGCCAAAGCAAATAATGAGGAGTTAAGCAGGACTCAAGGGATCTTTAATAGAACTCATAACTTCCATGGTAATACGCCCCTGGAGGTGAAAGCTGAAACCTACTACTTCGATCGTTAGCTGGGTCGGAGTAGGCCAGAATACACTCTTAGAGGCAGAAGCTAAAACCCACCAAGTTAATTGGGTCGGAGTAGACCCGAGCATGCTTCTAGAGGCAGAAGCCGAAATCCATCAATCATCAACTGGGTCGAAGTAGCCAGAGTATGCCTCAGGAAGTGAAAGCCGAAACTCACTATTCTGATCGTTAGCTGGATCAATGTAGGCCAAAGTATGCCTCAAGAGGCACTAGCCGAAACCCATCGTTCGGATCATCAACTTGATCAGAGTAAGCAGAGTACGTCCATGAAGGCAAAAGCCAAAACACACTGACAGAAGACCCCACGCACTCTACAGTAAAGGGTAAAAGACCTCACTCTTCAGTGGAAGGCAAGAGACCTCACTGGTGTAAGATTCAAGCATACTTAATTAAGTTTGAAATGCAACAACATGAAATCGAAGCAATGAATACAGAAAAAGGTGAAAAATTTTAATTCAAAATATTTTGATTGATAACAGAAATAGAGATCGCATGCGTCTGACTTCGGACCATAATGAGACCATCTATGCATGGGTCCCATGAGTGACTGTACTTCTTCCGCATGCGCAAGTGACCTTACGAACTGAGCTAACCGTTAACGACCCCGAAGTCTGTTGTGGGGATGCCATCAGTGTACAAAATATCGTGCCACTTTTATACTTCTTTGATTTTCGATTGTATATTTTTCATCATGAGCATGCTTTGAGATTTGCCTTTCGGTCATTGGCATATGCAATAACTCCTCTCTCTTTGTCCCATCTACTCTCATCACACCCACATAGCGCAATCAAATAAAATAAAAGAAGAAAAGGTGGAAAAAAAAAAAAGGATGAAAAAGAAATGAAGCTTTTTGTATGACCAATCTTTACCAATACTGAAGTCGACTTTGGACAACTCCATCCGATCATAGATGATATTAGGGGCCCTGCAGGTGACTCCTACGATGAATTTCCATACATACTATGCCATGTAATCTTTGAATATCACCAATTTTCAATTGAACGCTGTTTACTGCACATATACTTCGAAATTAGATTTGATTCTTCCATATCCAGTGGATGCAGTAACGACTTATCCCATCACCCCACAGGCACACAAAAAAAAATCCTAAAATTTAATCTCATGAAAGCCAATCTCTCGAGCCACGACCCTTTTTCCATAAAAAATAGGCGGCAAGTTCGAGCTCATTGGCAAAGGTGGTGGCCAACTAAGAAAACAAAACCGAGACTTATGCTGACAGAAATAGAGAATGGGAAGACTCTAGGAGAACATCCTATCTACTGACCATGTCAGACACGTCAAACCATGTTGGTTGCTGTCGAAAGCTACAGAACTCACTGGGACCCATCAGATCCAATGGTCTTGGCTAAGCAACGGAACTGTCTTTTGTCCATGTTATTAGGGCAGTGGAACTCGTACGATCTTGACAGAGTGGGACGTAGCTCGACAATGTGGGACACGAGGGAATGAGAGCGCACAGTGGCCTCCAGAACTCGAGACGACAACGCCCGCAACCGGTACAAGCATCATCGAAGTCCCCCGCTTGCACGTCTCACCTCCATCCGCGGCCGATCTCTCTGGATCCGTGACCGACGACACCGGAGCAGGTCCCCTATGACTAGTCGCGCCTCTCTCACGCAAACCGCCTGTCGTCGCCAAGGTCACCTGCGCATGTGGCAAGCTTCGGCCAAAGCTATCGCGGCCGGCCCGATCCCCGACAATGCCGAAGTTACCCATCTCTAACCTCCCATCCTCCGATCCTCCCCCGCGTGCCTCTAGACGACCTCCCGCATGGCCAATCCCTCCCCGCGCATCTCCCACGCAGCCGATCCTCCCCCGCGCACCTTTGGACAACCTCCCCGCCAGAGCCACCAACGTCACCTCCAAAGTCGCCCGCGGCTTCTCACGCACGCCGAAGCCTTTCGGCGCCAACGTCTTCCGTACGTCTCCAATGCAGACGAGGCCATCTCAGAGTGGCCCCTGAAGCCACCCGTGGCATCATCGAACCCCTCTACACGCACACCCTTGTAACTAACGGCACCGAAGCCGGCAACGACGGCCTCGAAGCTTCCCTCCTGCACGCACCTAGCGTCTGCCAGCACCAACCCTCATTGGATTCGTAGGTCCGAAGCTACTGCCCGCATTGCCGAAGCCACCTGCGATGCCACCAAAGCTCTCCGGACCTCCCTGTGCTCTTCCGGACGATGCAGTGTCCCGCAGCTTGTCCCAAGGCCCCCTTCGCATGCGCCGGTCCCCCGAGCTCGCTGAACCCCATCGGCAAACCCAGCCCTTCGCATGCACCTAGCTCGACAATGGTGGCAAAGTCCACTAACCAATGCGATCTTGGAAGAAACCGAACCCACACCCAGTGCCGGCACCCTTGTGGCCGATGGACCCGGTTCCGGGTGCCACCGAGGCCGACCGCCGGTCGATCCGATCCCAGGCGATGCAGGACCTCACCGGTCGATCCAGCCCGCGGTAGCACCGAAACCCAAAGAGGGCACCAGCTGACCTGCTCCCAGGTGGCACCGAAGCCATCTTTAGATGGTATCGAAGTTCACGACGCCGATCTCTACCCTTGCATCTGGCCCCGGCTGTAGTGAAGTCACCGTGGGATACACCAAGGTCCCCCTCACCTCGCGAGCATCGGATCGGAGTCCCAAAGTCCTCCGAACGTACCTATCTCCCTTTGCGACTAACCTGCTTACTGGGGTCGACGACGGACGGAGTCTGTGTGTGCGCGGAAGCCCATGTCAAAATTTGAACCATGTAGCACCCAATGTGCTCCAAGTTAGCAAGGACCGGATCAAGGAATCCTGGATGAGGCCCGGCCTCCACCTTGAGTCAGGCCAGGTCCGCTGTTAACGATGGAGACCTTAGACCGAAACGATGGAAATACCGGCCTGCGCACCAATTCTTATTAAGCCTCTAGGCTTGAAGGGCTCCGGCCTGGGCTACTCGTGGAGAGGCGGCAAAGCATGGAACAAATAAGGTCCTAACAAATATTAAGGCCGGGAGTAACTGACCGAAGCTATTTATTATAAAGCAGCCAAGCCATGCGGCAAGCATATCGTGTTATTAAGATCTGACTCATATCTTCGAAAAAGCAGGTTGATTCGTGCTCTTTGAGCTTGAACCCAGCTCAAGCCATGGAGTAGGAGAGCATATGTTGGGGGGTAATACTTCGATCATGATGAAGACATGGAAGACGTATCCTCAGCCAAGTCAGCCTTCAGTCCGGAGATGACTCTTGGACTTCAGGCACCAATCCAAGAGATATCGCAGCTCAAATTTTTTTTTTAAGGACCTTTGGCCAATCCTTACTCCTAATCATATGTCACTCTAGTGACTATGTCAAAATACCATCGAAAAACTTAACCCCCTCATCGGGAGTATTTTCATATTAGCCGAAGAGATGAGATGATGGTCTTCAGTCGATGTCTTAACTTCCGTACCACTTCAGAAATCATTATGTTTCAGCTAACAAAGTCCATCCTAGCTGACTTCCGCTCTATCCACTGAACTAGGAAAGTCACACACGCTGACATTATGGAGATCTCGGGATGCGCATCAAGTAAAATCACATCAAGCCATTAAATCCCAAGAGCTCAGACTAGGGCCACTTGGGAGCTCTAGATAAGCTAGCTACACACACGGCCTATAAGCCCTGCTATGGCTTTGGCTCCTGCATTGGCTGTCGACCCACTCTCGGTCCCAGCTTTGTCAGTGTACCACAACCCAAGTGGGTGGCCCAAAGAAAATTTTTCATCAGTCAATCCTCCCTCGATTGATCATTGGACTCCCAAAAATAAGAAGAGATCAGAGGCCTAGTGTGCCATCGATATGACCAGCCCATTGTCAATGCTAAAAGATCTTCATTGGCTATGCTGCTCCATGTATCTTATTAATTCTCGATTGTACGTTGTCCACTATGCATATGCCATGAGGATGCCCTAGGTCATTTGAACTTGACAAGAGGCATTCATGCCTCTTCCTTTCTCATCCCATCCTCCCATGGGTCATGGGAAGCACACAAGGCCAAAGGAAAAGAGGGAGAGGTGAGAGACAGAGAAAAGGTGGCAGGAGAGGAAGAAAAAAGAGAGGATGCACCTGTGCGTCCTACTTTGGCCTGTGGATGCCTGCGCTCTCCGCGTGCGTCCGATCTCACCTCGACCTTCACTCCCAATGTTGGCCATTGGCCCCCATGAGGCCTTTTTTATGGTCCATCACATCATTCACTAACAAATAAGAGTAATCATAAGTAAGGCAAGCCCTCCATACTCTGAGTTTCTAGTTGTCAACTCATGTCATTAATAGGTGGAGCCCCCATATCCCATGAGGTGACATTACGAGGTATGATTCTTGAGGACATTCAATGAGAGACAAAAGATCTCTGACATCCTCATGCTCTCCTATGGTTCCAACATTCCTTATAAAAAGAGATAAACAGGGGACTCAAAGGTACATCTCCTCTTCCTCTCATAAACGCTCGCTCTTTTTTATCTACTATGAAAAATCTGATTTAAGCATCGGAGGGTTTCCGTTGGAGCTATCTCTGATGAAAGTTTTTCTTGCAGATTCAGTCGCCACTGACCCACCGGACGTTGCCTCGCTCCAGCACCTTGGCTCAAGATGGATTCCAGCCACAACACATTTCTTTTCCAACAAAATGGTGTCAAAGTGGGGTTTTTAGCGGCTGATTTTATTGTATTAATTAAATGAAAGAACATACAGAAGGAAGTATTGTTATATTTATATTTTTCAATTATTCAATTTGAAAGCTTTGGATAATTTTTTTTTTATTTTGTAAAGATTTGTATGATCCTATTGATGGGAATGGTGTCAAATTAACTGATAAAACTCTTAAAGAGTAAAAAAAATAAATAGAAAAATAGTTGGATTAATCATGCAATAGATAGATGATAGTATTTTCATCATATTGCTATGGAGACTAATATCCATAGTTTATGTAAGAAATTGGAGAGTCTCTATGAGTAAAATATTATACACAATAAGCATTCATGATTAGAAAACTTATAAATATGAAGTGTAAGGAAGAAAGTTCAGTTACTGAGTATTTGAGCAGATTTCAAAAAATAGTAAAATAGTTGGATGTTATGAAAATGATTTTAGATGACAAGTTGCAAGTCAGTTCTTTGCATGATTATTGAAAAACTCTAGTTGTATCACTTAGTATAATTCAACTTCTAATGATGTGGCAATATTGGGAATAATAAAAAATAGTATACTTAATAAGGAGACCAGAATAATAGAACATGGTGTGACTACATAGCTAGAAGCATTGGTTACAGAAAGGCAAGGGGAGTAAAACTAGAAATCTGTAATATTTTAACAATTACGATAAATCAAGAGGAAGATTCAAAACTTAGAAAAAAGATAAAATATTTTTATCGTGATAAGTTAGGGTACATGAGAAGAGAGTGCAAAAAAACTTAGAACAGAGCAATCAAGAGAGAGAGATTAAGAAAAGAAAGAAAAAAATAATACAACAATAGTCGCATCTGATATTGATGTTGTTATTATTTATAATGATGATTGTGTGAATCTTATGCCATGATTGTACTTAGATTATTAGCTCAGGTGTCTCTTTTCATGTTATATTTTAGTGTGACTTCTTCACATCTTATACTAATGAAAAATGATAGAGTAACTATGATTAAAGGAGATATTTACTTAGAAATTGGCATTAGATATCAACTATTACTAAAAAATATAATACATACTCCAGATATCTGCCTCTACTTAATCTATACTAACGTACTTAATGGTGAAGGTTATCATGTCCACCTTGATGAAGAAAAATGGAAGTTCACTAAAAATTTTTTAGTGGCAGTAGGAAGAAAAAAATTAAGCATATTTTATATGATGCAAGCAAAATTATGCAAGAAGGAGATAAATACAATTAAAAATTCATCCATTGAATTATGACGTAAGTAGCTTGACCACATTAGCAAGAAGAAACTTGAAATTCTTGCTAGAAAGGAACTCCTTATAAAAGGTATGCTTCTAAAGATATGCGCACATTATTTAGCTGGCAAACAATATAGAGTTATATTTAATAAATCTCTTCTATATAGAAGATTACATATTTTAAATTTAATTTACACTAATATTTGCACTATAGATGCTAGAACTCTTAATGTCACTTTATAATTTGTTATCTTTATAAATGATTATTTTAGAAAAGTATAAGCTTTTGCTTTAAAATTTAAAGATCAAGTGCTCGATGTGTTCCACTATTTTTATGCTTGTATTGAAAGAGAAACGGAAAAGAACTAAAATGTATTCGAATAAATAATGATGGTGAATATAGGGGTTCATTTAAAAGATATTGTAGAAATTATAGCATCAAGACTTAAAAAAGCTATTCTTAAAATATCTTAACATAATAGAGTTGATAAGAGAATGAATCATATTATTTATACAAGCATTCAATACATGCTCTCTCATGCTAAATTGTCTAGATGAAGTGATGAGATTTATAATGGATTTGATCAAGCTTTCTCTTTTGGTTCCTCTTAAAGATGATATGCTAGAAAGAGTGTAGATTAGAAAAGATATATTATATAATCATTTGAGGGTGTTTGGCTATAGGACATTTATTCACATTTCTAAAGATAAGAAATTCAAGCTTGATAATAAATCTAAATAGTATATATTCCTCAGTTATGCATATGAAGAATTTGGTTATAGATTATAGGATTCAGTTGATAAGAAGGTTGTTAGAAGTAGACATGTTATGTTTTTAGAAGAGATGACTATTGAAGATTTTAAAAAGTTGAGAAGCCAATTAAGTCAATCAATAGAAATTATGTTGATTTAGGTTCAGTGCCTCTTACCATGGTAAATGATGATAACACGAGAGATATATAAGAAGATGCTGGTAACACTATTGATAAGCTCATACCTGATAATGATGCGCTAGATGAGTATATTAAGTAAGCTCCTCCAGAACCACTAATTGAGTCTTAATTGAGAAGATCTACTGAAAAGCATCGACCTTCCTAAAGATATTCTCCTAATAAGTGTGTCATGGTCACTGATGGAGGAGAGCCAGAATACTATCAAGAGGTTATGAATCATGAGCAAAAAAAAAAAGAAGCATTAAAAGCCATACAGGAGGAGACAAAATCTTGTATGAGAACCACATATTTGATTTAGTGAAATTATCTAAGGGCAAAAGAGCACTTAAGAATAAGTGGGTGTTCAGATTGAAGAGTGAAGAGAAAAGCTCATAGCCAAGGTATAAGGTAAGGTTGGTTGTGAAGGGATTGGTTAAAAAAAGATATTAACTTTAAAAAAAATTTCTCATATATGGTCAAGATGTCTTCAATCGGAGTTATTCTTAGTTTAGCTGCAAGCATGAATTTGAAGATTAAACAATTTGATGTGAAAACTGCTTTCTTCTACGGTGACTTAAAAGTGAAAATTTATATGGAACAGCTAGAGGGATTCACAATTAAAGGCAAAGAGCATTTTGTATACAAATTAAAGAAGAACATGTATCAGCTTAAGTAAACATCTCAATAGTCGTATAAAAAATTTAATTCCTTTATGGTGGACCATAATTATAGGAAAATCCCTTCTAATCATTGTATATTTACAAAGAGATTTTTTGATGAAGATTTTATTATTCTCTTGTTTTATGTGAATAACATGTTGATTGTTGGCCATGATGTTAGAAAGATTGAAAGCTTGAAAAAAGAGTTGAGTAAGTCTTTTGCTACGAAGAACTTGGAATCAGCTAAACAAATCCTTAGTACAAGAAGCACTTGTGATAGGAAGAGCAAAATACTTTGATTATGTCAAGAGAGATACATCAAAAAGATGTCAGAAAGATTCAACATGAGCAAATTACAATCAGTTTGCTCTCCACTTGCAATATCTTATAAGTGAGAAGATTAAAGAAGAAATAGAGAGAATTCCTTATGCATATGCAATTGATAGTTTGATGTATACCATATTGTTTATATATTTGATGTTGCAAGTCGGTTTCTCTCTAATCTTAATAAGAAATATTAGATAGTTATTAAATATGAATCCTCAGGTATCTTAAAGATACTTCAGAGTCTATTTGTATTTTGATAATGGCAAATCTATGTTGGATTGATATACTGATGCATGATTGAAGTCTATGATAGGGGTACTTGATGACTTTTGCAAAGGGAGCTGTATCATGTTAATCTAAATTATAAAAATATATTGCTTTGTCCACTACATAGGTCAAGTATATTACAGTTATAAAAGTTTGCAAGAAACTTTTATGGATAAATTTTTTTTTTTAAGAGTTGGACCTAGAATAAGAGAAGTATATACTTTATTATGATAATAAAAATATCATCCATTTTTCAAAGAATCTAACATTTCATTCGAGGTCTAAGTATATTGATGTGAGATATCATTAGGCTTGGGGTACTTTAAAGATGAAGTTGTAGTGTCTTGAGAAAATTTATATCGATGATAATGGATAGGATATATTGACTAGAATTTTACTCATAGAAAAGTTGATTGCTTATAGAAAGAAAATACTACAACAAAAATAATCATTAGCGGTATTTTTAAGTACTGCTATAGGTCAGAAAAAATACTACAAATATCATCAGATATGATGACTAAATTTTTACTCATAGAATAGCTAATTGCTTGTAGAGAGAATTAAGCAGACTTGGTAAAATCTCCCACATGAGTTGGACGATGGAGATTTATTCGTACAGTCCCTTCTCATGTAGGACCTATGCTTTTTCCAAAAATAAAATAAAAAAAAGGAGAGATGTGGCTTTTTGAGATATGAAAACTCTCTCCCCCTAATTGGTGTGGCAATAGAGACCATGCGAAAGCAAAAAAAATAAAGTTGGCGGAAAGGTGAAAAATGTTAAGAAGAAAAAAATAGATGCTACTTTGTCAGATGATCGAATGATTGATCTTATTTTACTTTTGATGAAATTTTAATATATCATTTCGGACATCAAGAATTACAAATTTAATGGTTTCGATATTTGAAAAATTTTCTTCATTGATTATTTTAAGCATCCGTACTTAATAAGATATGTCCTCTATTTTTTGTTTGTTGTTAAATTTATTTTATTGATGATGATTATTTTTATTATGAAAGTCATGATTTAATCTTGATAATATATTTGTTTAGTCTTTGATCAATCGAGAGAAGACCTATGATATTTGCATCATTCTAAATAGTAGAAGATTTATATCAAAAGAATTTTTAAATAAAATTGTGGTGTCTCTTATTTATATATTGTTTGATTGTTTTTGCTTATTGATTATCTAAAAAGACTATGCAAATTATTGTTGTTTGTGAATTACATAGATATCCCATTTAATTTCACAAAGAAGGAAAAGAAGCCGTGGTATTATTGTTTTGATTGCATTTTTTCCCAACATGGTGCTTGGTAGCATTATTCATTGTAAGTTCTGAAGTAGCACAACAGTTCGGTCAAAAGTGTTACTCGAAGAACGATGTGTAACATTTTTTATTCTTATTTCCATTGATGAAACTATGTTTGTTGTTTGTGAAATTGAGTTCAATTGCCTGCCGATCAAGGTTGACGTGGGGTAAGGTCATTTTAACATGGTTTCCCCAATTCAACTTGTCAAATATTGTTTTCATAAACAATTTTAACCGTAGTTCTATCATTTTCTTGGAAATATTTTTTTTAGAGTAATTTAAATAAATTACTCTATCCCATAGGATAAAGTATAGGGGTGAAAGTGGTATGGATAATATCCATCTGGATTTTTTTTCTGTATCTGAGTCAATCTAAATATTGACAGAAATTTGAAGATCCGACTAATATATATTCATATGTAATCCATATCCATTAAAAAAAAATAGATATGGATGTGGATAAACAACTATCCGATCCATATCCGAATATCTAAATCTATCTATAATCCTATATAATTTTATATAGTATTTATTAATTTATAAAAAATATATAATTCTATAGATATGATATTAATTTGATTTATTATTTATTTAATAGTATCTTTGATTCTATAGTCATAAATTTTAATTATCTAATTTATATCCATAATTATATTTATATTTTCAGTATCCGAATTATATATGTATTTATTTCAAATAAATATAGATAAAAATTTTTATATTAAAATAATATCATTATTTATATTTATATTTATTAAATAAAATAAATATAAATATAAATATAAATATACTGATACCCGATACAATTTAAATTCTGATGGAGTAGTTTGATTACGAGTACAACGGCATCCATGCACACGTTCATTCGTTTATTTGTTGATTTTTGTTAAAATAGATTGGACTCTGATGGAGCTTTTCCTGAAAGTAAGTTAAATGATTATAGTTGGACTAATTTATTCCAATACTATATTTTCCCAGTGGAAACATAGCAAAGAATCTTACGTTCTATGGAAAAGCATTGTCCTCTCCAACTTTCCACGCCTCTTGATGCGGGACAAAGTGGTGGCACCAACCCGGTTTCTGCCACATTCTGTACAGTGAGCAGATCCGGTTATTTTTGGCAGAGGAGGAGAGAGAAAGAAACAATCCCACGCAAGCGAGCCTCACGTGGCCGTCTGTCAGCTCTGTGGCGCGTTGCCATCCTTCTCTTTTATCTCCAACGACGAGCACCAAGTAATCCAATCTATTGGGGCAATTCAGCCAATTCTCCCGATCCAATTTTTAATAGATCTCATAAATATGAATTATCGACTATCAATCGATTAATCAACTGATAGTCGATTATATTTTAACCATCAATAAATTTTAGCTATGACAATTTGATTGATTTTAGATCGATAATCATCGGCATATCAGAATTATCGATCGATGGCTATTCGGACTTCCACAACTACCGACATACAATCGACATATTTTGATTAACAACATAGAATCGGCTTATCAAAAATTGCCAGCACAGAAAGTGCATAATGATCAAAACATAATCAGTGACAGATATAATCACCCATCCCATGATCACATAATACCGAAATAAATAAAACCCACGTATCTAACTGTTACAAATGGTTACCAACAACTCGTCTATAAAAGAAGGTAAATAAACAGCATTTGATAAGAACTCTTGAGAGCTGAAACTCTGCTTCTTTGAATATTAATCCGCTGTTCATCAATCTCTACTGACTTAAGCATCGGAGGATTCCTGCCGGACACAATTCTAATAAGTGTGGACTTCATTTTGCTGGTGCTTTTCACCGACGATGGGTACAATAGGGGATTGGACGCAACTGATTGGCGTGCTAGAAAAAAAGATAATATGAGCAATCATGGCAAAGACCAGAGCTCAAAATAATTCGATAGAATCCGCAAAGCAATCTTTCCGTCAGGAAGATCTCCCTCCACCTCCATTGGCAGAGTCCAACTCTTCGCATCTTGTAATTACTATGGATGCATAAATTGCTGCTCTAATGCATTAAATAAAAGTGTTGACGGAGGTGGTGCACAGCCTCCAACAACAATAGATATAGCAACAGCAGCAACTGCCAGTGGAGGAGTCGGTGGCTCATTCAATACCATCCAGACACAACCGCCGTCCTCCACGGTGCTCACCCACTTCATCTCCAGAATGACGACCATCTCGGTATTCTCATCAAATCGAACAACTGCGTTCTCGACATTCTCATCATGCCGCTCATCCTTCATGGTGATCTCCTTCTCATGTACATAGTATCAAGAAGGGGAAAAGGCCGCGTGTACCTTCTCCTTCTTCATCTTCAAATTCTTTAGGAGATTCTATCTCTGGATTTTTCCAGCAATAGCGGCTCGATGACTACAAGCGTAAATTCAAGAAGATCGACCGTCAACTTGCCTGACTCCAGATGGAAGGTCGGAAGTCTTCCAACGACCTCAACTTCCACACTATCCAACCTCTTTCTCAGCATATCTTAGACGAACTGATCCCATCTCAATTCAAGATGCCATAGATGGAACTATATGAGGGCTCCACCGACCCAATTGATCATTTGGAGAGTTATAAGGCTCTCATGATGATCTAGGGGGCCATCGACGCTTTTCTATGTATTGACTTCTCGGCAACTATTTAGAAGATTGCTCGAGCCTGATATTCTGGGCTTCAATCAGGGAGTATAAATTCTTTCGAGTAGCTCAAGCATTCTTTCGTGGCCTATTTCAGCACTAGCTGAAATATGTCACAGACATCAGATAGTCTCTTCTCCATCAAGCAAGGTGAGACAGAGACATTAAGAGATTTTGTGGCTCGCTTCAACATGGCCACGCTTGAGGTCAGGGACTTTAATAAAGATATGGCCATCTTGGCCATGAAGAGAGGTATGAGGGGATCCAGATTCACCTACTCTATGGATAAGACTCTCCTCCAGACCTATGCTGAACTCTTAGAGCGTACATACAAGTATATTCATATGGATGAGGGCACTTCTGACCGATGCCAGACGAAAAGAAAAGATCAAAAAAAAATAAAAAAAAAGTGGAGCTCCAACCGAATCAAGTCGGACGATGATCAATAAGGGAGCTTTACCTCATTGACGGAGTCCAAGGTCGAACTACTATGGCAACAGGTATGACTTTTACACTCCTCTTTCTGCTCCCCATGCGCAGTCTTAATGGAGATCGAGGAAGAGGAATATCTTCGACATCCTCCATTGATAAAAGCACCTTCGAAGAGTCACGCAAGAAGAAGTATTGTCGGTTTCATCATGATCACGGTCACGATACCGAACAATGCATATAGCTCAGGGATAAAATAAAGGTCCTAATCTGATGTGGCTATCTTAAAAAATTTCGACAAGATCGCCTGACTCAACCTCCCACCGACAAATAGCCCCAGCCATAAGCTGAGAAAATGGTCAACAATCGATCAATATCGAGAGTAATCAACATGATCTTTGGACGACCAAAGGACTGGGGGAATACAAACTTTCCATGATGATGCTGTCATCGTCTTGATGACAATAGCAAACTATGATATAAAAAAAATTCTAATCGATAATGGAAACTCTATTGATATTTTTTTTACTCGACTTTCTTTCGAATGCGACTACCAACTGACCGACTCAGAAGAGTCTCTACATCATTATTCAATTTTACTGGAGATGCAGTTATCGTGGAAGAAAAAGTTACTCTCCTATTAACCGTGGGAATAGATCCACAACAAAATACTATTCTCCTGACATTCACAATCGTCTGAGTTTCATCAGTCTATAATATCATACTTGGATGACTTGAACTTAATGTCCTGAAAACAGTAGTCTCAACATATCATTTATTAGTCTGATTTTCAATAAAAAATAGAGTCAGAGAAATACGTGAAGATTAACAACTTGCTCGATATTTTTTCATGGTATCTACAAAAAATAATCAATTTCAAGATTTTTTATCCGTCGATAAATTGGACCAAAGAAAAAATGAAGAAAGAGGTGAATCAACCGAACAACTGATTTCTATCCCATTAAAAGAAGAAGATCTTGAGAAGATAGTTCAAATTGGATCACAATTGTCTGATCCGTAGCAGCAACAACTAGTGAATCTACTAAAAGCAAATATCGATATTTTTGCTTGGTAAGCAATCGACATGCCAAAAATTTTTTTAGAAGTAATAACCTACCGACTGAATATTTTTTATCCTAAAGTTAAGCCGGTGAGACAGAAGAAGAGATCTTTTGCTCTTGAAAGGTAAAAAGGTCATCGATGAAGAAGTTGACAAGCTCTTTGCGGCTGGCTTCATCAGAAGCTAATTATCTTGATTGGCTCACCAATATAGTGATGGTAAGAAAAACCAATAAAAAATAAAAAATCTGTATCGACTATACAAATCTAAATAAAGCTTATCCGAAGGACAATTTTTTCTTATCAAAGATCGACCAACTAATTGATGCAACTTCGGAACATCAATTTTTGAGCTTTATAGATACTTTTGTAGAATATAATTAGATTCGGATGGCATTAGAAGATGAAAAATACACTGCCTTCATAACCAATAAAGGCATCTACTGTTACAAAGTAATGCCATTTGGTTTAAAGAATGTCGGAGCTACTTATCAACGGCTGGTCAACAAACTATTCAAAGCATAAATTGGATGTAACATGAAAGTCCATATTGATGATATGTTGGTGAAAAATCTCCAAACTTTTGATCATGTTCGGGACTTGAAAGAAGCCTTCGACACCTTTCAAGATATCAGATGAAATTGAATCCGACTAAGTGTGCATTCGAAGTAAATTCCAAAAAAATTTTCGAATTTCTCATATCGCAATGAGAAATTGAAGCTAATCTCGAAAAAATAAAGGCTATCATCAATATAAAGCATCCAATCTTCAAGAAAGAGATACAATAACTCAATGGAAGGATCACCACACTCAGTCGATTCATCTCAAGGTCAGCAGAAAGATGTTTACCTTTTTTTAAGACCTTGAGACAAGAAAATTTTTTTTTATGGTCATATGAGCACCGACAATCCTTCGAGGATCTGAAGAAATATTTGACATCTCCATCATTACTCACAAAACCAAAGGTGTGAGAAATATTGTATCTTTATCTGACGATTTCTATGGAGGTGGTTAGTTTGGTACTTGTTGAAGAGGATGAAAGTTGAATTCAACGGTCGATTTATTACACCAGCAAGGTGCTTTATAATTCTGAAGTATGATATTCAAGAGTGAAAAAGATGATCTACGCTTTATCATATCATCACAACGACTTTGTCCGTACTTCTAAGTACATCCAATAATCATCTTGACAGATCAGCCATTGAAGGTGATTCTATATCGATCTGATACTTCAGATCGAATGATGAAATGGACAAAAAAACTCAGTAAGTTTGACATTCAATATTGTCCACGACCGTCAATGAAGGCATAAGGTTTAGCCAACTTTGTCGTCGAGTACACCATATCCGACAATAATCTTAAGAATGAGCTCGACAACAAATCGAAGTAAATTGAAACTCATGAGGTTGACTTAGCATCGATATAGGTGCTACATATTGATAGAGCATCCAATGCATAAGACAGTGGAGCCAGTCTCATCCTCACCAATTCTGAAGGGATTGTAACCGAATATGCCTTTCGATTTAATTTTAAAGCTTGAAATAACCAAGCTAAGTATGAAGCTCTTCTAGACGGCTTGAAGATTGTCAAGGCACTTGATATCAATAACTTGAAGATCTTCACCGACTCACAATTGATTACCGGATAAGTTAATAGTGAGTTTGAAGTTCGAGATCCTGTTATGATAAAGCATCTTCAGAAAGTGAAAGATCTTACATCGACTTTGAAATATTTGAAATCTCATACATTCCAAGAGCAGAGAATTCTCGAGCTGATGCGCTTTCTCGACTCGCAACTATTTCATTCAGTTCATTTGGTCGGACGTTCATTAAATATCTGGAATAATCGAGTATTGGCAAAATCGAAGAAGTGCTGCAAATCAATGATGAGCCAAGCTGGATAGACCTGATCATCCAGTATTTAATTGATGAAACTCTACCTGCAGATCCTTCAGAAGCCAAACGACTGTGGTGGATGGCTTCGTAATATATTTTGATGAATAGACAACACTATAAAAGGTCATTCTCTCTTTTCTTGATAAAATATTTGAGACCAACGAATGCCGACTATGCACTTTAAGAAGTTCATGAAAAAATTTGTGAAAATCACTTGGAAAGTAAATCATTGGCTTATGAAGTCTTGTGACAAGGATATTATTGGCCTATCATGAAGAAAGATGCAGCTGAACTTGTCTAAAGATGTGAACCATGTCAGAAGTATACTAACATACAATATTAACTGGCCAACCAGCTGACATCAATTGTTGCATCATGGCCCTTCGCATAATGGAGAATCGATATACTTGGTCCTTTCCCTTTGGCATCCAGTCAAAAAAAATTTATAATGGTTGCCATTGATTATTTTACCAAATGGATAGAAGCTGAACCCTTGCACAAATCACCGAAAGTAAGATGGGAGACTTCATTCAGAAATCAATCATATATAGGTTCGATCTACCATATATCATCATCACTGACAATAGTCGACAATTCGAAAATCAGAATTTCAAAGAGTTTTGTGCAAAATTTCATATAATGCACAAGCTTACCTCAATCGGTCATCCACAATCCAATGATGAAGTGGAGATAACAAATCGAATAATCCTACATGGTCTCAAAATCATGAATGAAGCCAAAGACTTTTAGATGAAAGAATTATATCTGATCTTATGGGCATATCGGACAACTTCCCGTATATCGGTAGGAGAATCACCATTCAACCTAGCCTATGGAACGGAGGCGATGATTCTACTTGAGGTCAGATTGCCATCAGTAAGAGTGGAATAGTATAATAAGTCGAGCAATTTTGAATATCAGAGAGCCGACCTAGACTTACTTTTGAAAGTTTAACAACAAGCTCAAGTTCAGATGGCAGCATATCGGTAAAGAATAGTCCGGTATTATAATACAAAAATTAAGCCAAAGATCTTTCGTCTAGGAGATCTGATCTTAAAAAAAGTAAAAATTTCAAAGCCTCTGGATCAAGAAAAATTATTTTCAAATTGGGAAGGACCCTACAAGATAACAGAGATACTTCGTCTAGACGCATATCGGCTAGAAATTCTTGATGGAATGACTATTCTTTGGACTTGAAACGTCGATAATTTGAAGATGTACTATCAATAAAATTATTCACATATATGATATTCTGAATGAAATATTGAGAATCAGAATTATGAAAGTTTCGATCATCTACTATAAGTTATCTACAAAATGGTATGTGATCGATAAATAATCGATCAATTTTCACCAACTATATCTTAATTTTTCATTGTAAAAATTGACTTAAGTCAAACGACAGCATCGACAAATAATCAGTCAGCTTGTTCCGACTATGTCTCCATTTTTCATTACAAAAATCGACTTAAGTCAAATAACTACTCATGCCGAGTTAGCTTTAGCTAAGCGAAACATTATACTGACTTGATTTCGATCGAGTAGAAAATATACCGACTTGACTACGATTAGTCAAAAGATATTCGCTTATTACCGTCTATCAAATACCTAAAATATACAAGCTAAGTCGGCTGATATCCGACTAGCGGACAAACTTTACTACGATTATTGCTCGACATTCAATTCATCGATGGATGATCGATTGTCTGACTGTTATTTAACGACTTTGATGGTACAAGTGTAAAAAGAGATTCCATACTTGAAATTTTTTTTTTCATTCATTGAAGAAGAGATTACAAAATTGGACACAAGGTCCGATTACAAAATTAGATTTATTATCCGATTACAAAAAGAAAAAAAAATATAACATCGATCACCAGTCAGCTTCTTCTTCACCTTGCTCCGGTATAACTTCGGTGGTTGGAGCAGGTTTTGGTGCAGCTGGTGCATCTCCTTCATTCGACGTGGTGGTCTCCTCAGCAATCTCTTTTTTCGAACTAGGGGGGACGATGCTGCTCAGATCCAAGTTCGGATATAATTTTTCGACCGCATCTCTGCCATCCTCATATCCGACACAGTAGGAGATGAATCCGTCCTCGAAAATTTCATCCTTGAATTTTTATGATTCTTTAAAATTCTCGATGGCCAGATTCAGAGCATGTTTCGTCGATTCAACTTCTTCTTTGTTGGAGGTCGACTCTGCATCGGCCAGTGCCAACTTCTCTATGATGGCTCAATGCCTTTCGCGCTCCACTTCAAGCTCTTCTATACATCCATCTCTCCCTCTCCGGAGCTAATTGATGGAATGCTTCTTGCTTTTGATCAGGAATTCAAGAGATGTGATGCTCTGTTGAGCCGACCCTAATTCGGCTCTGGAGGATTACAGTTCGACCGTCACACGAGAGATCTCTTTCTGAAGCATCTTCTCCCATTCGGCTACTGCTTGAAGTTGTTCTGTGGCAATAAATTTCTCGACATTAGCGACCGTAACCCTATCCATCCACACCCGATGAAGCTCGACGAATTTTTGATATCCGCTCTCTAGAGCGTACATATCATGTGCCCACTGAAAGGAAAGAACAAGTCAAAAAAAAAAGAAGAAATGAGTCGAGTAAAAAGAAGAAAACTTACCCCAAGCATCATCGGGTAAAAAGAAGAGAACATTTTGGACACTATCCGATCTTTCCTGTTCTCCTTGTCAGTCGAGAGAAGTGCAGCTTCGATGAGTTATTTGGCCAACAATGGATTGCCCGAGACTGACTCACCACAGGAATTCAGATGTCAAAGAGAGTAGGAAGGCCCGTCGATGACCCATTATCGGTAGAAGTAGCCGGTGCCTTTCTCTGCTCTCCGGTTAGTGGTCATATGCTTGAAACTGCCATAAAATTGGTGCTCGATTATGCTCGAGACTGCGCTACTCGCGGAATGACTTGCGTAGCAGCAGATAGTTTTGGTTCGATCGTGACTGCAGAATTGGCCTGAACCTTGACTGATGGAGCCACTGATGGTTCTGGAGCGGCATCTTCATCTCTCGCAGTCTCAACTTCGATCGAGGGCACTTCAATTGGAGAAAATATTGTTGGAACCGACAATGCTATAACCGGCTCAATGTCGAGAGCTATCACCGACGGGATATCGGATACCCTCATCGGTACCGACTCAGTGTCACCCCAACTTCTCTTCAGCGGTTGGGATGGTCCAACATCAGTCGCTGCTCTCTTCTTAGCAGCATATAGACAGATGTCGGTAGCTGAGATGCATGCTGTAGACCGCATACCTACAATCAAAAGATAAAGTTCAGTACAAAGTTCAGAAGCAAACAAAAAATAAAAAGCGATCGATTATGCTATACCTAAAGAAGTTACCAAACTAAGTCTGACATCATAGAGAATCTGCTCTGTCATCAGCTCTCGTTGCATTAGGACTTCCATATCTTTAGGTCGGAAGAAATCTTCTTAATCGATGATGTCAACCCGACTATGCTCATTGGGGCCGGTTCTCGGATCGCCCCAGCATGAATGAAAGCCTCAAGAAGATGAAGAAGAAACAAAGAAAAATTGGTTCATCCATCCATGAATGGACGATAGAAGATCAAAAATAAAAGATAGACCCTTCCTCAGGTTGAAAAACTACCAACCCTTGGCTTTTGGGTAAGGACAAAGAACAAAAAAGGCCTGAAAAAGAGATGGATGAGAGTTGGTCGGGATAAGATGACACAATAGAGCAATGCTGATAATCAGTCGAATGGCGTTCAGAGCCAGCTGAGCGGGACAAAGACAGTAATAATCAAGAAGATTTCGAAAAAACTTTGAAATTGAAAATCGAGAACCGGCTCGAAGGTCCTCTACATAAAAGGCAACCTGACCCGGAGGAGGGGAGCTCATCCGACCGTTCGGACCAGGAGCAAAAAATTGAAATTGCTCTAAGATACGATACTATTTTCGAAGCCGATCAACATTAAGTCCGGACAAGGAAAAAACCTCCATCTCCAGACCCGAAAGAGAATCATTAGTCGGATTCTCCGACCGACTATCTCGAGAAGATGAAGCTTTCACTTTCTTCCCCCTACTTACCATTGAAAAGAAGAAGAAAAGAAAAACTTAGGAGGAAGAAATGAGAACTCAACTTGGAAAAAAGAAATGACGGGAACGGAGAAAGCTCTCAGAACCTGGAGCAGAACCTTCTGTTGCAGAGAAAAATGACAAATGCAAAAGTGGAAAGTCCAAATGAAAGGGATACTATATATATAGGACTCCTCAATGGTCCGAATGAAGTTATTCAAATCAGAGCTTTCTCAAATTTTGACACATGGCTACATCAAAACCCACCATTGATCGGACGGTTCGACGCACCTATTCTCAGATCAAGGGTACCTCACCACTATCTGCGTGACCGGCATAGAGCCAATGATATCTGAACACGTGATCGAAATCATCTAGTTAGAATCGAATCATTCGGATTCACCGAATGTCGGACTATCTTCTCGAAACAACACCCCAATGATGATTTTGCAGTTATCGAAATGACAAAATAGCTGGAGATCCTTCGTATTTCGAAAAATCATAAATATCTGCAGTCGAATCGAGGCTTGAGATAACACATGGCAACTCCCTCTATTCAACGTGTCAGACCACATGATAATTCATATGTTGGACTACCTTAGACTTTGAAGTGGAAGGCAACTGTTGGAGCAATTCAGTCGACTCTTCGATTTTGATTTTTAATCGACCTCATAAGCACAAACTGCCAACTATCAATCGATTGGCCGACTGACAGTCGGCTATCTTCAGCCATCAACAAACTCCAATTATGACAACTCGACTGATTTCAGACTGATGATCATCGGCATATCAGAGTTATCGACCGATGATCATCGGCATATCAGAGTTATCGACCGATGATCATTCAGACTTCTATAATTGCCGACATACAATCGATATTTTCTGATTACTGACATAAAGTCGGCTTACCAGAAACTACCAATGCAAAAAGTGCATAATTACCAGAACATGATCAGTGACGGGTATAATCACCCATCCTACGATCATATAATGCCGAAACAAGTGAAACCCATGTGTCTAACCATTACAAATGGTTACCAGCGACTCATCTATAAAAGGAGATAAATGACCAGCATTTGGTAAGGACTCTTGAGAGCTGAAACTTTGCTTCTTTGAATATTAATCTGTTGTTCACCACTCTCCACTGACTTAAGCATCGGAGGGTCCCTGTTGGATATAATTTCGATTAGTGTAGAATTTATTTTGTAGGTGCTCTTTACCAATGATGGATGCAATAAGAGATTGGATGCAACACAATCCAAAGCAAACGCCCAAAGAGAGAGTGAGAAAAAAATTCTGTGCCTTGGAAGGTTTTTAATTATAAAACAAAGCCTACATATGTGATCCCAAAACAAACAAAATCCTGCATATGAACAGTATTTTACTGGGAAAAACGGTGGATTTTAATTGGCCAAAGGATTAATTTATCATTTTTTTTGAAATTTGCATTGTAAATCAGTTACAGGAATATTATGCAGTTGGATTCACAGTCAAATCTTCTTCTCGGAAAGGAATGCAACAAAGAATGACCACGCATACGAAAATTAGTTCCCACCACCATTGTAAGTATGATATATGAATTTTGAAAAAAAAAATTCTTATATGCATGATACATGCATGATACTCACAATTGGAAATTCTTGCATCATTTTCAGATTTTTCCCCTCAACATAGCACATAATCAACACTTGAAACAAAATAATAAAAAGTTGTACAATCCAAGCACAGGCTACTTCACCACTAGGAAAAATATTAAGAAATTGACGCTTGGTCTCTTGATTAGTTGCAATTTGATGTTTAGCCCCTATCGAGCGAGAGTCATATATATCTGCCTCTTGATTTATATAGCCATTTAATTATTAACCTTTTGTCCGCATATATTGGAGACAGAAGCGGGTATAACATGGATACCCGGTTTTAGCCATTTGACATCCTTAATGTTTGAATTGTCAAACCGGAAAATCTTCCTCCTGAACATACCCAAACCACGAGAGGAAACAGTTTCCTCACACATCCGAGTACCTAAACAAACCATGCGAGGGATTAGTAATCGTAAATCCTCCATCCACCAATAGGTTGAGTCCACTCACATATTTGGCCTCCTCGCTGCCCAGAAACAGCACTGCCTCTGCTATATCCTCCACCTTAAGCCTCACCCCCTTGAGGATAGCATGCTCGTGCATGAATTCTTCCTGCTCCTCCCCTCCCATGCTGAACGCCGTCGCCGCCAGCGACGTCGCCAATGCATACAGCGACATGCAGTTCACCCGCACACCGAACTGCCCGAGCTCCACCGCCGCACTCCTCATCAACCCCAGCACTGCATGCTTCGAGCATGTGTACGCCACCGGCATCATCGCGGGCTCCACCGACGCCACGCGCGCTGTCATCACGATGCTTCCCCGGCATGCCGGGATCATGACACGTGCGGCATGCTTCGTCCCAAGGTAGCTTCCCACCAGATTAATCCCCACCACCCTTTCGAAATCAGCCTTCTCGGATTTCAGTATCTGCATGCAGGGCGAGCTGATGATGCCGGCATTGTTAAACATGATATCGAGCTTGCCATGGCGGGAGATAGTGGCATCGAAGGTATCTTGAATGCGAGACTCATCGATTGTTAGGATTTGACATTTTGAGATTCGGTCTACGTTGAACTCACAGTGAGATCCACGATGAAAAATGGAGTCCTACAAGATCTAGATCATCTCAAACGGAACTCGGACAGAGGAGATATACGCGAGAGAAGTTGGCACGAAATTCAGAGCGGTGGAGGACCACCGACAGCCGGTCGGTGGAGCGGCGGCGGTGGTGGCACGGCCGTGCACGGCTGGGCACAGCCCAGGTGCGGCTGTGCGTGGGGCCCAGGCCCAGGTGCGCCGTGGGAGCCCGCACCCTGATCCACGATGGACCGGACGGTGCACAGACGATCGTGTGGGCATTTTTCACGTATTTCTCGCGGTCCACGGCACTATTTCGTGGACCGATGCATGATCGAAGGGCGTGGGTTGATCCCGATCAATGGCTAGGAAGCTTATCTGGGCTTGATTAGGAGTCTTTAACCTAATCTAATCAGGTTTAAGGCCTTTAAAAGGCCCTGATGCTCAACAGAAAATGTGTGGTGGCTTGGTTTTTTGGTGGCGCGCATGGGCTTCAGCAGAGAACCCAAATCCAGAGAGAGAGACGTACGTTGCTAAGGGGAGAAGGAGCAGGGAGGCTTCTGGACAGCGGACAGCGGTCGTTTCAAGGGTGTTCAGGGGATCTTCCTAAAGAGAGAGCTTTTGTGAGGGAGAACTTTCCGTAAGAGAAAAATTGGGTGTACGAGGGTTGAGGATGAAATTTTCTCTTGTAATATTTCTTTTTTCATAGTGAAGTTTACATGCCCTGTGAAGGTGAGTCCTTTTTTGGCTGATCCACGTATTTGATTATTTTTTATTTATTTTTTCTTTCTTCCTGCTGCATCGCAGGGTATCGAAAAGGTCCTGTGAGATGGTGTCCTAGCCAGACATCCATCCTATAAGTAGTATTAGAGCGAGGTGGTACAAGGATATAGATTGCAGTGGTGGTGAGCAAGACTGAAGATGGAGAAGACCGGATCAATCAAGATGGAGATCAACAAGTTTGATGGAAAGAGCAATTTCTCTTTATGGCAGGCAAGGGTGAAGGATGTGCTCATCCAACAAGGATTGTTTGATATTCTCTTATGCGAGGAGAAGCCGACCACCATAGAGGTGCAGGATTGGAGGCGGCTTCAGATGCAGGCGATGAGTACCATCCGTATGTACCTAGCAGATGAGGTGGTGATCCATGTGCTTAGCGAGACTTCCTCGATGGTGCTGTGGTTGAAGCTTGAGGACTTGTACATGGTGAAATCTCTCACCAATACTCTCTTCCTCTGGAGACAGTCTATCAGTTGCGGATGACTGAGGGATAGAGTGTGCAGGAGCATCTAAGCCACTTTCAGAAGATCCTCACCGACCTCCTTAGTATTGATGAGAATGTTGAGGAGAAGACCAGGACGCTGATTTTGCTAGCGTCGATTCTCTCTTCGTATGAGTCTTTAGTGATTGCTCTTCTAATAGAAAAGAGCACCATCAAGATGGACGAGGTCACTATGGTGATACTTCAGAACGAGGTTCTCAAGAGGGAGAACTCAGCTTCGAGCTCAGGTGGTAGTAGCTCAACTTTGGTAGTTTTTAGAGGAGCAGGATGCGGTACATGGAGTGACAGGAGATCGCGACGAGGGTAGTCCAAGTTCAGGAGAAACTTGAGCAAGATCAGATGTTATCGGTGTAAAGAGTTGGGGTATCTAGCTAGAGATTGTCCTCAACTCAGAGATCGGATGATGACTGCTGTAGCGACGGTCAGTAGCGATTCAAAGAAAGATATCCTTGAGATATCTGATGAGATATCTACTTCTTTCCAGCAGTGGATTTTAGATTCTGCATGCACCTATCATGTATGTTGTAGAGAGGAGTAGTTTGACTCCCTAGAGAACAATGAGGGCACTGTTTATCTATCAGATGGATCGAGCTGTGCGATCAGGGGTATTAGAACGGTCAACTGGAGGACACAGGATGGTGCAGCGAGAAGAGTGGGGGAGGTCCGATACATACTCGATTTCAGACAGAATCTTATCTCACTGAGTAGACTGAATTTGAAAGGCTATAGGACGGTAACTGATGGAGGAATCCTAAAGGTGCTACGCAGCGATAGGATTGTTCTGGAGGAGAAGAAGGAGAGGTGAGGATATTATTATCTGGCAGAGAGCCAAATGCGAGGTGGAGCTTCAAGAGCTAGGAGGAGCCCTGAGCAAGGTGGAGCTCCAGGTGGAGGTGGATCGGGCATGAGACACGAGACTCGAGAGGATGAAAGGCGATATCGTAAGGTGAGATTCTTATTGCCACAGGATGATGCCCCGAGTAGATCTCAGGTCAGGAGGAGCACAGCATACGATGGAGATAGGATCAAGTGGTCTGGCTCAACTACCATGTTTGCCCATCCATGATCAGCAGGTTATTATCTCAAGGTATGGGGGCGAGGAGATCCAGAAGCTCTCGAAGTTAGGAGGAGGCCGAATATCGAGTCGAGATGAAAATTGTTAGGATTTGACATCTCGAGATTCAGTTCATATTGAGCTCATAGCGAGGTCCGTGATGAAAAATGGAGTCCAACGAGATTAAGATCACCTCAAACGGAGCTCGAACAGAGAAGATATGTGTAAGAGAAGTCGGCACAGAATCTGGAGCGGCGAAGGACTGCCGGTGGTCAGTGGTGGGCCCGTGGAGCGGCGGCGGTGCAGCCACTTGCGGCCCAGGCATGGCTGCGCAGGCCCCAGGTGCGCAGGGTGTGGCCCAGACCCAGGTGCGCTAGCGCGCACAGGCCAGCCCAGGCCCAGGTGCACAGGCTCACGGGTTGGCCCAAGCCCAGGCGCACTGCTGGGAGCCTGCAGCCCGATCCACGGTAGATCAGGCGGTGCACAAACGACCGCATGGACTGCGTGGGCATTTTCCATGCGTTTCTCATGGTCCACAGCACTGTTCCATGGACCGACGTGCGATCAGAGGGCGTGGATTGATCCAACGGCTTGAGAAGCTTATTTGGGCTTGATTAGGAGTCTTTAACCTAATCTAATCAGGTTTAAGACCTTTAAAAGACCCTGATGCTCAATAGAGAATGTGTGGTGGCTTGATTTTTTGGTGGCATGTACGGGCTTCAGCAGAGAACCCGAATCTAGAGAGAGACGCACGTCGCTGAGAGGAGAAGGAGCAGAGAGGTTCTTGGATAGTGGATAGCAGTCGTTTCAGAGATTCAGGGGTCTTCTTAAAGAGAGTGCTTTTGTGAGAGAGAACTTTCTGTGAGGGAGAAATTAGTTGTACGATGGTTGAGGATAAGATCTCCTCTTGTAATATTTCTTTTCGAATAGTGAAGTTTGCATGCCCCATGGAGGTGAGCCCTTTTTTGGTTGATCCACATATTTGATTGTTTTCTATTTATTTCTTTTTTCTTCCTTCTGCATCGTGGGATATCGAAAAGGTCCTGAGAGATAGTGTCATGGCTAGACATCCATCCTATATCGGTCACATCGCAATGGATATAGTAGGCAACAAAAGAGCCAAGGGATTCACATAGGGCTCGGCCCTTGTCATCCTGGACATCGACGATCATGACATAGGCACCGTGGCATATGAAGAGCTTGGCAGTGGCCTCACCAATGCCACTGGCGCCTGTGATCAGTGCGACCTTGCCTCCGAGCCTGTATCAATTAGAGCGGGACTACAAGGTGATGCTAGCAATACAAAACTGATTTATTTTATGATAAAAATTATTTTTAATTTTTATCATACATATTTTTAAAAATATTAGATAATAAAATTGAGTTTATTGAATGACTTATTCGTTTGGATAAACAAAAATATCTATTTTGATTAAAAAGGTTTGGACTAGAGTCCGATATTTGTTAGTGGAGAATGAGTCCGGATCCTCTCTGGTGCATGTTTTATACCACAAAAAGCTATGCAAGGTTGGATATTTTGCTCATGTAAAAAATGAATGGTTGTCTTATCGTCTTGCTATCTCATATATTATCCACATGCCAAGCATGACAGGCAAAATGATGAACAATGGGCATCTTTTTTCATAATGAATAATCTCTCGCTTCTCATCATCTAGCCTTGCATGGTGCCTCTCTACAGTGCAAAGCATGCTGCTATAGATTCTAGCTGTGCGATGCCTCTTCTACAAGATTGTTGATAGATGATATGCATATTATTTTTTTTTGAAGCATCACATATTAGGATTGAAATCGAATCAGATACTAGCATAATATTTATTTTATCTGATAAATATAAATATAGATATAGATATTATTCAGATGTAAAAATTTATATCGATATTTATTTTAAATGGATATGGATACAATTCGAATACTAAAAATATAGATAAAATTATGGATATAAGTAGGATAATTAAACTTTATGATTGTAGAACTAAAAATATTACTAAATAGATAAAAAATCAAGTTAATATATTATGTTTATATCATTGTATACTTTCTTAAAAATTAATAAGTGGTATATAAAATTATTTAGCATTATAAGTAGATTCAAATATTTGGATATGGATCAAATAGATAGTTATCTATCTATATCCATATCTATATATTTTTTTTTAACAAATATGGATACATATATGGATATTAGTCAGATACTCAAATTTCTGTCTCTATTCAAATTAATTCGGATATGAAAATGGCTCCAAATAGATATTGTATCTATACCACTTTCACCCTTCACATAACAATAGTGAAGCTAATAGCCCAGTAGGTTGAATGTCACCTTATGTAGCCAACCATATTTGTTCTGTATTATGGGGTTCTAGTTAATATACCATCTCAAATTTTGAATATTTTGTTCTTTGGGCCATGTGGATGTATTTATATACACTAGAATGGTGTAATTTTTCTGATTTACTAAAACATAAAATTACAATGGCATCCTTTCGGCTTTTTATGATTTATACTTGTTCTTCAAAAGTTCAAAATTTTTAATTAGACCCTAAAATTTTGATTTTGATTTTGATTGTAAACAGCCCAGTCATCCATCTCCATAAAAATCTATCAACATGTGATATATCATATAAAATAAGTTTAGGCACAAAATTCCATCAATACACTTGTCAGCTGGACTACAAGAGTTGTGTTTTGGCAGAAATGAAAATCTGAGGATACATTAGTCATTTGACACTCATAGTTGATAACTATGGCATTATAGTTCAAGCGGACACTTGCGCCATATTTAAACCTATTCATAATTTTTGGGGTCAGATTGAAAATACTGAAATATTTAGAATATTAGTGCAAATCACAAAAAATCCAAAGGGTATGTATATTATTTTGCACCCCAAAAAAGAATGAAACCAAAGTACAAGACTCCATGCAGGGAAGGAGAAGACTACATCGGACGCTTCAATAGGATGAAAGCCTATATATTAACAACAAATTAAAAGGCTTTCAGGTTGAGGAACGGGTTGCATCTTGTGCACGGGAAAAGTTCAAGTGAACGACAACGTGAGCAGAGTTTTTCCATTAGCAAATGTCGTGGTTAATTTCTCTCATTCCAGAATAATCACGAACAAAGGGCTAGGACCACTTGGCCCTAACCTGCGGTATCAGTTCCTCCTTGACTTTAGCTATTCTCAAGTCCGTCCTCAATGATGGAAGTGAGTAGAAAATTTCCTAATACCTAGTGTTTCTTTAATTACTGTCCGTAATCCTCTAACAAAGCGACAGGAAGTAAACAGAAGGTGAGAGGTGTTCCAGGCTATAATGTTTTTGGTCGGAGGTTTATTTCTAAGCACTAACCACGTCAGAACCTTGTATTTTTCTGGTGAGGCGACGTTCTACAATGATGAATGGTATGGACAGAGGATGCCATTACTATTTAAGATTCTATGGAGAGAATTGAGAGAAGGATCTTGGAGGACGCTAAATCTCCTTAACAATGGAGCAATACTGCTGGACAAAAGAACAGAGTTTTGGATTTCATGAAGTGCAAACCATAGATATTCTAGCAAACTCGTAAAGGGTCTTCTAACTTTCTGGCACGCAAAATGGTTACCTTAACTTGAGTTGCAGAAGCAAAGATCAAGGATGCCCCGAGCAAAAAACAATCTGCGATACAATTTATTATAAAAGAAATGGCAGGATCCAAATGAGACCTTTCTTACCCCACATAGGACTAGAGTTCTCTAAAATTACAAAAATAATAAATAAATGATTCTTATTTTATAATAATTTACGAAAGTAAGAAAATAAAGAAAATAATCCGAAAGTTATAACAATCCAACTAGGAGGCTTGAATCTTCACCATCTACGTCCTTCATTTTATCCAAAATCACACTAATCTTATCTCCACGCATCCATTGATATATTGCATTGACTGGGTGCAAGGCCTTTGAAAATTGTACCCAAAGAAAAAGAAATACTCGAATTGCATGAAGGTTGTGATGGATTTGCACCATAGCGAGATAGAGTTGCACCACCAAAAACTCTCACAGAGAAGTACAAATCTTCGATTCAATTCACTGTTCACTATTATTGAAAAGAAGGGAATTCAAGGGATTTTATATAGTGTTCTAGAGCTTTAGAAACTATCGTGAGGTCCCTAGCCAGACCTCGGCTATGACTTATGAAATTACAAAACAGGGCTTCTAGGGACAAAATCTTTACGTAGAGGGTGATTTGGTTGCTAAAGATCAATTGATCAAGACCAAATTGCCATTGGTTGGCTATAAAGTATTATGGACAATCCAATGATTTAGACGGACTCAAACTCCCAAACCAACAGATGACAAGGTTTCTTTTATCTCAATTATATCAATGATAGACTTGTTGCCATCCGTACCATCAAGACCACAGATTTTGCTATCAATCCACAATTTCAGATTACACTTTGTCATCTACCTTTTGATTGATGCAATTCAACTTGCATCCAAATGCTTGCTAGATGATAGTCACACTTGAAGTATCATTTAGAAATTCTATCTGCACTACTTTTGATAATTTTTTTAAAATTGTTGTTATTATTATTTTTTTTGGAGAAGGCAGAGGAAGTAAGATGCTTCCCCTATGTATGTATATATATATTTGTTAGGATCTGACGCCTCGAGATTCAGCCCACATTGAGCCCACAGCGATGTTCACGGCGAAAAACGGAGTCCAACGAGACCAAGATCACCTGAATCGGAGCTCGGATGGAGGAGATACGAGCTTTTGAAGTCGGCACGAGAATCGAGGCGGCGGAGGACCGCCGGCGACCGGCGGCGGGCGGCAGCGGCGCGGCCGCAGGCGGCGGCGCGCGGGACGCGCGTCCCAGGCCCGCGTGGGATGCGGGACCCAGGCCCGCGCGGGACGCGCGACCCAGGCCTGCGCGGGACGCGCGTCCCAGGCCCAGGCCCGCGCGGGACGCGCGACCCAGCGGCCTGCTGGCCCATCCCCGGTCCACCGTGGACCGAGTGGTCCACGGAGCGGTCTGTGGACCGCGTGGACGTTTCCCACACGTTTCCCACAGTCGGACGGCTCAGGTGATTCCCGGTCTTGATCCAACGGTCCGGAGGGATTTTTGGCTTTGTTTAGGACTCCTAATCCGTGTCTAATCAAGGTTTAAGCTATGTTTAAGCCTTAAAAAGGCCTGAGAACGAAAAGAAGCGGGTGGGGTTCGGTTTCTCGCCGCCGTACGAACCGAGAGGGAAGAGAGAGAGGCGTGGGGCGCTGTGAGGGAAGGAGCAGGAGGCTCCTGGACAGCGGTCGCCAGGCTCTTCAGGGGTTCAGGGGGTCTCCAAGAGAGAGAGAGCTTTTGTGAGGGGAACTTCAGGTGAGAAAGAATTGGGTGTACAAGGGTTGAGGGTGAGGTCTCCTCTTGTAAAATTTTCTTTTCATAGTGAAGTTTGTATGCCCCGTGGAGGCGAGCCATTTTGTGGCTGATCCACGTATTTTGATTGTTTTTCCTTCTGTTTTGTTTCTTCTTTCTTCCTGCTGCATCGCGTGGTACTGAAAGGGTCTTGGGAGGTGGTGTCCTGGCCAGACATCCACCCAACAAGTGGTATCAGAGCAAGGCGGTACAAGGACGCAGATTGCAGTGGTGGTGAGCAAGACTGAAGATGGAGAAAACAGGAACAATCAGGATGGAGATCAACAAGTTTGATGGTAAGAACAATTTCTCCTTGTGGCAGGCAAAGGTGAAGGACGTGCTCATCCAACAGGGGTTGATCGAAGCTCTCTTGTGCGATGAGAAACCGACCACCATGGAGGTGCGGGATTGGAAACGGCTACAGATGCAGGCGGTGAGTACCATCCGCATGTACCTGGCAGATGAGGTGGTGATCCATGTGCTGAGCGAGACTTCCCCGACGGTGCTGTGGTCGAAGCTCGAGGAGTTGTACATGGCGAAGTCTCTCACCAACACTCTTTTCCTCTGGAGGCAGTTTTACCAACTGCGGATGACTGAGGGACAGAGCGTGCAGGAGCATCTGAGCCACTTCCAGAAGATCCTCACCGACCTTCTCAGCGTTGGCGAGAACGTTGAGGAGAAGACCAGGGCGCTGGTTTTGCTGGCGTCGCTTCCTTCTTCGTACGAGTCCTTGGTGACTGCTCTTCTAGTGGGGAAGAGCACTATCAAGATGGACGAGGTCACCGCGGCGATACTCCAGAACGATGTTCTCAAGAGGAAGAACCCAGCTTCGAGCTCAGGTGTCGATAGCTCAGCTTTGGTGGCTTCTGGAGGTGCAGGAGGCGGTAGACGGAGCGACAGGAGATCGCAACGAGGGCGGTCTAAGTCCAGGAGGGACTTGAGCAAAACCAAGTGTTACCGGTGTGAGGAGTTGGGGCATCTAGCCAGAGATTGCCCTCAACTGAAAAATCGGACGGTGGCTGCTGTAGCGACGGCCGGCAGTGATTCAGATGGAGATGTCCTGGAGATATCTGACGAGGTATCTACTTCTTCCCAGCAGTGGATATTAGATTCTGCATGCCCCTATCATGTGTGTTGCAGAGAGGAGCAGTTTGACTCCCTGGAGAACAGTGAGAGCACTGTATATCTGCCGAATGGATCGAGCTGTGCGATCAGAGGCATTGGGACGGTCAGCTGGAGGACACATGACGGTGCAGTGAGGAGATTGGGGGAGGTCCGATACATACCCGATTTCAGGCGGAATCTTATCTCACTTAGCAGACTGGATTCGAGAGGCTACAGGACGGTAGCTGGTGGAGGAATCCTGAGGGTGCTACGCGGCGATAGGATTGTGCTGGAGGGGAAGAAGGGGATCAGAGGACATTATTACCTGGCAGGGAGCCCAGTGCGAGGTGGAGCATCGGGAGCCAGGTGGAGCCCAGAGCGAGGTGGAGCTCCAGGAGGTGGATCGGGCACGAGACAGGAGACTCGGGAGGACGAGAGGCGACGTCGCAAGGTAAGATTCCTATTGCCGCAGGATGATGCCCCGAGCAGGTCTCAGATCAGGAGGAGCACAGCATACGACGGAGATGGGATCGAGCAGCCTGGCTCGACTCCCATGTTTGCCCATCCATGATCAGCAGGCGATTGCCCCAGGGCATGGGGGCGAGGAGATCCAGAAGCTCTCGGAGTTTGGAGGAGGCCGAATATCGAGTCGAGGTGGAGATTGTTAGGATCTGACGCCTCGAGATTCAGCCCACATTGAGCCCACAGCGAGGTTCGCGGCGAAAAACGGAGTCCAACGAGACCAAGATCACCTGAATCGGAGCTCGGATGGAGGAGATACGAGCTTTTAAAGTCGGCACGAAAATCGAGGCGGCGGCCGGCGACCGGCGGCGGGCGGCAGCGGCGCAGCCGCAGGCGGCGGCGCGCGGGACGCGCGTCCCAGGCCCGCATGGGACGCGGGACCCAGGCCCGCGCGGGACGCGCGACCCAGGCCTGTGCGGGACGCGCGTCCCAGGCCCAGGCCCGCGCGGGACGCGCGACCCAGCGGCCTGCTGGCCCATCCCCGGTCCACCGTGGACCGAGTGGTCCACGGAGCGGTCTGTGGACCGCGTGGACGTTTCCCACACGTGTCTCGCGGTCCACGGCACTATTCCGTGGACCGGAGCGCGATCGGACGGCTCAGGTGATTCCCGGTCTTGATCCAACGGTCCGGAGGGGTTTTTGGCTTTGTTTAGGACTCCTAATCCGTGTCTAATCAAGGTTTAAGCTATGTTTAAGCCTTAAAAAGGCCTGAGAACGAAAAGAAGCGGGTGGGGTTCGGTTTCTCGCCGCCGTACGAACCGAGAGGGAAGAGAGAGAGGCGTGAGGCGCTGTGAGGGAAGGAGCAGGAGGCCCCTGGACAGCGGTCGCCAGGCTCTTCAGGGGTTCAGGGGGTCTCCAAGAGAGAGAGAGCTTTTGTGAGGGGAACTTCAGGTGAGAAAGAATTGGGTGTACAAGGGTTGAGGGTGAGGTCTCCTCTTGTAAAATTTTCTTTTCATAGTGAAGTTTGCATGCCCCGTGGAGGCGAGCCCTTTTGTGGCTGATCCACGTATTTTGATTGTTTTTCCTTCTGTTTTGTTTCTTCTTTCTTCCTGCTGCATCGCGTGGTACTGAAAGGGTCTTGGGAGGTGGTGTCCTGGCCAGACATCCACCCAACAATATTAAACAGTACAAAAGATTAGGCTCATTTAGAAATTCTATCTGCACTAGTTTTGATAATTTTTTAAAATTATTGTTATCTGCAAAGCTTTCTAACATGACAAATTTTTTAAGCTCCTTGGAAACCTGAGTTAAATGCCTCCACATATTTATACTAGACCATCAAATTAGGCTCCCTAGCGATCACCAATGATGTTTTGGTGATGCTATTTTGGCCGTATCACGACTTTTAAGGTAAGTGTATTGTCTAGCCTGCTCCAATATGTTAGCTTGAAAAAAATGGCTTTTGACGCCTTTTGGTCCGATGAACCATAAGTTGGTTTCAGTTACTCCCCATGACTTAATTGTAGTTAGTTTTGCACAAACTACATATATACTGCCTACAATCAAAGGACTCCTGCAATAAGTTAGAGTCGAAAACTAAAAGACAACAAGATTTGTTCCATCCAAAAACTATACCAAATGTGCCCTTATCGTTGTGCTTTTGACTATCAATTCATAGCCTTAGATACTGTACTCATATAGTTTCTGCTTTCTTGCAATAACTTTGTCATCTGTTATGATAAAATTCAATTTATGCTAGAAAGTTTAGCCATTGAAGGGCATGATTGAATATAGTCTTTTATGATTATTCGTTTTAAAAAACACACCCAAAAAGTAATATATCTTGCAATAGTATGGACCTTCTTGCAATAGAAGTGAGCATGGAGACCATTTCCACAGCTGGCCATTGATCGGAGAGGAGAAAGGACGATTGGAATAGCCCCTGGCCGTCACTTATGATTTAAGTCTTGGCCTTATCTTTTAGATAAGGCGGGGCCATCACCTATGATTTAAGTCTTGGCCTTATCTGATAACGTGGGGCCATCACCTATGATTTAAGTCATGACCTTATCTAAAAGATAAGGCCAGGACTTCGGTCATAGGTGCAAGGTGGCTATTCCAATCCCCTCACTTTCTCAAAAATAAAAAAAATAAAAGTCTTGGCCTTATATTGCCCACCCACGGGCAAAATGTTCTGAGTTGGCTAGCCTCTATGTTATTGCTTGATTGAGACCTGGAGTAGTGCAAACAAGGCAAACAGAGAAAGCTAAAATGAAGAAAAAATTATCTTCATATTTCTTGATTGAAAAACTAATGAGGAGGTTCTCTTTTTTATACAAATGAAAAGAACTATCTAGAATTCAAAAGAATGATCTAGAATGCTAGCTAAGCTGTACAGATTAAGAAAGGATTCATAGCCAATCTTTTCCTTTTCTTGTAAGCTAAAATAAGTAAGTAGATCAGCTGGATAACAAATTTTTGACGCCCTTTTGAGTAAGTAGACCAAGTGGATAACAAATCTTGGTTGCCCTTTTCTTGCTAGCTAAAATAGATGGATATTATTGTCATTTTCTTGCTAGCTAAAATAAGTAAGTAGATAACAAATCTTCATCCCCCTCAAGCTGGAGGCTGGTGAAGATCAACCAGACCAAGCTTGGACAATATGAATGTAAAGGCAGCAGCAGATAAAGATTTTGTGAATACATATGCCAATTGAAGACGAGATGGAGTGTGAATAGTTTGAAGAAATCCGCTGTTTATATGATCCCGAACAACATGATAATCTATTTTATGATTATTCGTTTTAAAAAACACACCCAAAAAGTAATATATCTTGCAATAGTATGGACCTTCTTGCAATAGAAGTGAGCATGGAGACCATTCCCATGGCTGGCCATTGATCGGAGAGGAGAAAGGACGATTGGAATAGCCCCTGGCCGTCACTTATGATTTAAGTCTTGGCCTTATCTTTTAGATAAGGCGGGACCATCACCTATGATTTAAGTCTTGGCCTTATCTGATAACGTGGGGCCATCACCTATGATTTAAGTCATGACCTTATCTAAAAGATAAGGCCAGGACTTCGGTCATAGGTGACAGGTGGCTATTCCAATCCCCTCACTTTCTCAAAAATAAAAAAAAATAAAAAAGAAATAAAAGTCTTGGCCTTATATTGCCCACCCACGGGCAAGCTGTTCTGAGTTGGCTAGCCTCTATGTCTATTGCTTGATTGAGACCTGGAGTAGGTAGCTCTCATTTTCTTAGCGATAATGCCACCAAAAATCAAGGAAAATGCTTGGGCAACTCAAAAATATGAGTGGAAAAAATCAATCACCTTGTGTGTTGGCCACTCATTAATCACTTTGAATTTTTTTTTTTTTTTGATGGTAATGGAGGCTGTAACCAGCCACCAAATAAATTTATTTACTCAGAAAATATAACAGCACCTGAAAGAGGTTCAGGTAAAGGATTACAAGAGTATAACACTTAACTGTACTGGCTCAAAAGTGGTGAAAACCACAAAACAGAAGAAAGAAAATAGCAAAAAGAGGTCATAATATGAAACACATGCCTTCTTATAGAAGGTTGATTAGGTTCCTTACAACAACCCAAGTCTTTTCAAACTCCGACAAAACGGCAGGTTTACAGAACACCGACCAATCGTTGAATAAGTTTAAAGCAGTTGAGGCAAGGCCATCAATAAAGGACCTTTTGTAAAGAAAAAGATGAGCATTACGCTCTTTCCAACAGGACCATGCAACCGAGCATGAGGATAATAGGCTGAGTTTTTTTCCAAAATTTTTAAGGATCCACTCCTGACATAAGAACTTGAAAGAAGATTGTGGATGAAGAACTTGGGGGGCAGAACAGATTGCTTTCCAAATATTTGAGAAGAGACTGCGTTAGAAAAGATGTAGTCAATGGACTCCAGTGTAGTGCCACAAATCAAACAACCTCCTAAATTCTGTCCAAGTTTTTTGCCAACAGCTTCTCTGGTATTCAGTTTATTTTTCCAACAAAGCCACATGAAGTATTTGATTTTTAAGGGTGCAAACAAATTCCAAAGAAAGAAGGCAAACTTGTATTTCACACCAGTGGGGTTGAGGAAATGATACATTGAAGAGGTTGTGAAATTGCTTGAACTCTCGGCTTTCCAACATATCCTGTCCCCATCTGAGTTGAAAGTAACCATATTTAGTAAGTGGATGAGCTACTAAAATTCAACATGGGCTTGAGACGATGGATCTGAAAGTGATCTAATTTTCCATCTTTGGGCGGGCTGGCTGAAAAATTGTGCCACAGTGCCATTTTTGCGATGACGTTGAGAGCGTAGTGCAGGGAATAAGATTTGAAGTAGTGCATCGTAAATCCAATTGTCCTTCCGAAAAAGAGTTTCTTTGCGCTTTCCAACTATGTGTTGAATCCTATTCCAGAAGGGCAATAAAGCTTTACAACATCACGCCAAAGATTTGAGCAATGTCGAGTAGGCCTCCAACTGCAAGAAAGTCTAACCTTTTTATGATAAGCCAATTGCACCTATTTTTTTCGAAGACCAGATTCATTTGATAACATCCTCCAACCCCACTTAGTAAGGAGGGAGGTATTTAGTTGAGTGATATTTTTTACCCCCAGACCTCCTTCTTTCTTTTGCATGCACACTATTTTTCAATTTACTTTACAAGATAGGCCGCTGGTAGAAGAAGTCCCACTCCATAAAAAGGATCGTCGATAAGAATCAATCCTTTTGGTAACCCAAGCAGGTAATCTAAACAATGACATATAGAACAATGATAGTGAAGTGAGAATGGAGTTTACCAACATTAGGCACCCTGCAAACGAAAGAAAATTAGCTTTCTAAGTGGCCAATCTAGATTCAATGTGTTGTATCAGAACCATCCAATCTGCTTTGGAGAGTCTTTTACTTCCCAATGGAAGGCCAAGAGACTTGATTGGAAAAGCCAAGACTTTGCAATTCAGCCAAGCAGCACACTCTTGTTCCAATGGTGGGGTAGATCCAATAAAGGAGATTGAACTTTTTTGAAAATTGATGGCGAGATCGGAGAATTGCTCAAAACTAAAGAGAATAATCTTTAAGATGGCAATATGCTCTTTCTTTGCTTTGGAGGAGATAAGAGTGTCATCCACATATTGAAGAATTTTTGTGCCACCTCTTATCCAAGGACTACCAAGTCCCTCGAAAAGGCCTTCAGAAGCAGCCTTTTCTTTTTTTTTTTTTTGATGGAAAATGAGTTAGAGAAGCTCTAAGTCAATAGTTATATATTAATAATATATGATATTACAAAATTAAAGGGTTATAATATAGTGGAGGTGTTAGATGCAGCCAGCGCCATATAGAATTTCAGTTTATAGAATTTTCTGACATGCTTTAGATGCAAATTCTTCTTCAGGTTGCTAATTCATCTTGATGTGTTGTTCTTGGCCTTCCATGTATTTGATGTTAAACTCTTGTCCAGGTTGCATCCAACACTTCAATTATTTATATATGTTGGTGCAGAATTCCGTCGAAGCCAGAGTTGCTGGAGTTGAGATGACCGCGATCGCCGTCGGAACCTACAAGGGAAGTCTAAAGCGGAGTTAGGGGTGCTCCAACAAGACCCTCCGATGCTCAAGTCAGTACTCTGCCTCAACAGAAATGGAGTGCTCGAGTGAGAATTTTAGCAGAGTTTTGGGATAGAGTTTAAAGCTTAGAGAAGATCGTATCTGGAGGTCCCTTTTTATAGATGGAGAGCGTAACTGATTGACAGCGACGTCTATAACCGCCTGGTAGTGGGCCGTTCAGAGCCGTACGGAGTTTGTTACGGAGAGTAGTGGCGTCAGGGGTCATTCAGGGCCATGTGGAGTTTGTTACGGAAAGTGGAGTGGTGTCCGTTGTCGCGACTTGTCAGAGAGTGGTGGAGCCACGCGAAATTCGTTGCAGAGAGTGGAGCAGGGTAGTGGCCATTGTCGTGACTTGTCAGAGAGTTCGGATCTATCGGTTGGAGCTCGGCTGGGACATCTAATGGAGCGGAATGGCTCTCTATCCCATCGATCTAGGAGAAGCTCGGATATTTTCGAAACTGCTGACGAGTCTACTGTTGTCGGATACCTTAGGCGTTGATACTACAGGTGGGAGTCATCTGCTGTAGAAGCTCGGATGGAGATTTTTTGTTGGTGAAGTCCGGTAGGAGTCCGATTGCTAGAGAAGTCCATCTGAGATTCGCCTGATGTGAAAGCTTGTCTAAAGATTATCCATCGGAGAAGTCCGGTTTCATGAAGAATCTGACGGAGGATCGGCCGGCGGTGGACTTCGGATGGCGTTGGAGAGGTTCGGCAGACACCGGAGGCGATCGATCGTTGTAGAAATCCAGCTGTCGGAGTCCGTCCATCGTAGAAGCTCGTCCGATATCCATCCGTTATGGAAGTTCGGATGGAGTCTGGTTCTTGTAGAAGGCTGAAAGGAGACCACTTATTGTAGAAGCTCGGTCAAAGGTCGGTTGTCGTGGGAACTCGGAGTAGCGACCTGGCTGGTGGATCCTGTCCCATTGTAGAAGCTCGTCTGGGATCCAGCTACGAAGAAGCTCGACTGAAGTCTACCTGTAATAGAAGTTCGAAAGAAATGCATTGACAGTAGAGGCTCGAATGAAATTTGCTTACAGTAGATATCCGGGGTAAACCGCCCGCTGTAGGAGTTCGGAGTAGACCGCTCGTAGTAAAAGTTTGGAGTAGACCGCTCGTAGTAAAAGTTCGACTCTCGCAGGAGCTCGGTTGGAATCCTGAAGGCAGTCGACCGTCGTAGAAACTTGGATGGAGTCTGATTACTGTAGAAATCTCATTGTCGGAGAAGCTCGGATATTGACGAAGTCCGAAAGAAGTTCGGAGAATAGTTGATCACTGTAGAAGGTCGGCTGATAGTAAGGCCTAGAGAGCTTTTGGAGCAGCACGGTAGATGGAAGGAGAAGCTCATTGTCAGGGAAGTCCGAAAGCTCGGACGGTCGAGGGTGTTCAGAGAGACGCTACACAAGGTCGGAAGCTGGAAAAGTCCTGGAAGGGTCGGTCTTTTACAAACTTCGATCGGGGGTATTTTATACCCAACACCAGTTCTCCTACTTTCGAGTTCGGGCTCCGAATGAAGAAAGTACAGAGAAATTCTCACAGTCGAAGTTACCCCCCTCAATTTCTGTACTCGGTGGTTGCCAGATATTTTGATGTTCGGCATGCTGGTACTGGAGCCTCTTCGAAAAAGATTTTTTCTTTTTGGAATTCTCACTGGAGTGCTACCTCAGGTACGGTGCAATAATGGTTTTATCAACTGTCGGCCACCTCCAGTCGCTTGCCATAGTGAGTGGGCCATGCGGCGGTTATAGACTGGCCAGAGGAGTCCTGCAGTCATTATTGCACCAGACCCCGTCGCCTATTTAAACCTGCCTCCCCCCTTCGGGGATCTCACTTTGCATGGGAGTTCCTTCGGTCCCTCCTTCGTTGTCGATATGGATGCGGATGCAGCTTGGATGTCAGCTAAGAGTCTCAAAGCCCACAAGAGGGAAGGTGCTGCAGCTTCCGGGTTGGCGAAGAAGACGAGGGTAGAAGAGACAGATCCGACCGTATTTTGCCTTGATCGTCCAGAGCCCGCGCTTGTGACACATCCTCGAGCGTGAGTACTTTTCGATCCTACAGAGAGGGGAAGCCAAAGGGGGACTAGAAGAAGAAGTCAGAAAAAAGAGAAAATCCGATCTCAGGAAGAAGATCATGCCTGCCGTCATTGTGAGGTAGCGGAAGCCATGGCGCAAAAAGGATGGTGTCTATATGTACTTCGAAGATAATGCTAGAGTAATTGTTAATCCAAAGGGGGGTTGGAAGAAGAAGTCAGGTACTTAAAGCAATCCTCGACGATGGCTAAAATCGAGAGTTCGAAGTCTAATGGTACCGAGCTTTCTTGGAGCTCTTTCGCCTTGTTTTCCTTTCCTTTCTTGTTGTTTCTCTTTTTGGCCTTCAAGGCTTTGTAAGGTACACTTCACTAATAAAATAAAAAGAAAATTTTTCATTACCTTGTCCATTCTTGTATTAAATTATTGTTTGCCGAACTTCTTTTATCTTCCATCTTGTTTGGCGTCGGCGTTGTTTGTGATTCCTCATCTATTCTTGCTTTGAGTCATTGTTTACAGAACTTCTTTTATCTTTTGTCTTATTCGATGTTGACATTGTTTGAAGGTTTTCAATCGTCGCCGCATTGATTTGCCTTTTATGTTCGTGATCGTAGGTCTTTTTGAGGCCATTTGAGTTTGACGCTTCCTTTCGGTGCTCGAGCTTGGAGATCCGAACTTCTCGTTACTTTGAGGAAGTCGATTTCTCCTCGACCTGTGCCGAGTTTCCTTTTAGTGGCTGAGGGTTTTTTGATAGGAGTATCCTTCCTTGTTGAGATGAGGTCCCTCGAGTCTTCGATGTAGTTTATTTTTCACTTATCACTGGTGTAGTTCGTCGCTTTCCCTTTTCATCTCTCTTTTTTTTTTGTGTTCGAGTGAGGATTTTCCCTCTGCTCTTAACGGGGTCGTGAGAGCGTAGAGGAGCCGTTAAGGAGGCTTCCCTCCTCGTCCGATCTTGATCGACTGGGTCTTTGTTTATGTCAGGATGAGATTCTTCTCTTATTCCCGACAACCAGTTTCAGCTCATGTTAGGACGAGATTCTCCTTCTGTTCCTAACAGGACTGTGGGGGCACGTAAGGGCCATTGCGAGGGCCTCTCCCCCCATCCGATCTCTGAGTAACCGGGCCTTCGACTTTGCTCATGTTAGGACGAGGTTCTCCTCCTATTTCTAACAAGACTGTGGGGGCACATAAGGGCCGTTGCAAGGGCCTCTCGCCCCATTCGGTCTCTAAGTAACCGGGCCTTCGACTTTGCTCATGTTAGGAAGAGGTTCTCCTCCTATTCCTAACAAGGCTGTGGGGGCACATAAGGACCGTTGCGAGGGCCTCTCCCCCATCCGATCTCTAAGTAACTGGGCCTTCGACTTTGCTCATGTTGGGATGAGGTTCTTCTCCTGTTCCTAACAAGACTGTGGGGGCACAAAAGGGCCATTGCGAGGGCCTCTCTCCCCATCTGGTCTCTAAGTAATCGGGCCTTCAACTTTGCTCATGTTAGGATGAGGTTCTCCTCCTGTTCCTAACAAAATTATGGAGGCACATAAGGACCGTTGCGAGGACCTCTCCTCCCATCTGGTCTCTAAGTAATCGGGCCTTTGACTTTGCTTATGTTAGGACGAGGTTCTCCTCCTGTTCCTAACAAGACTGTGGGGGCACATAAGGGCCGTTGCGAGGGCCTCTCCCCCCATCTGGTCTCTAAGTAATCGGACCTACGACTTTGCTCATATTAGGATGAGGTTTTTCTCCTGTTCCTAACAAGGCTGTGGGGGCACATAAGGGCCGTTGCGAGGGCCTCTCCCCCCATCCGATCTTTAAGTAACCGAGCCTTCAACTTTGCTCGTGTTAGGACGAGGTTCTCCTCCTGTTCCTAACATGCTTAATTTCGATTGAATGAGGGAGTTACTTCCTGTCATTATAAGCTCATGCTAAAAGGATAAATATGCAAATATAAAACTTTTATTGAAGGCAAAGTTATTGGTAATACATCCATAAATTTTTCGAATTCCATGGTCGCGGAAGCTCCACTCCCCCAAGCTCTTTTAGATAGTATATTTCGGGCCGAACTACCTCCTTAATTTCATACGGGCCTTCCCAGTTCGGGGCAAATTTTCCTTGATTCTGAGGTTGTGAGACAGCGGCTCGCTGAAGTACCAGGTCCCCCGCTCTGAAAGCTTTGCTTTTGACCCGAAAATTGTAGTAGCGAGCTACTTTCTACTTGTAAGCCACCATCCGAACTTGAGCTGTCTCCCACTTTTCTTCTAACAAGTCGAGGTTGGCCTTGAGATCCTGTGGGTTGCACTGCTCGTCGAATGCCATGACTCACGCCGATGGGAGCTTGAGTTCAATCGGGATCACGACCTCTATCCCGAAGGTCAAGGCAAAGGGGGTCTCCCCCGTGGGCAATCTCTGGATAGTTCGGTATGCCCACAGCACATAATAAAGCTCATCTGCATAAGTTTCCTTTGCTTTTTCAAGTCTCGCCTTGATTCCTTGCAACAGAATCCTGTTAGTCACCTCGACCTCGGCGTTTGCCTGCGGATGGGCTACCGAAGTGAAGTTATGGGAGATATTTAGGTTCTCACAAAATTCGACAAATCCTGCTCCAGTAAATTGCCGCCCATTATCAGTAATGAGGGTTCTGGGTAGGCCGAACCTACAAACAATTGACTTCCAGACGAAGTCCTGCACTTTAGCTTCTGTGATTTTTGCCAAAGGCTCAGCTTCGATCCACTTGGTGAAATAGTCTATTGCCACTAGAAGGAACTTTCGCTGCCCGGATGCCATGGGAAAAGGTCCGAGGATATCCATCCCCCATTGCGCAAACGGCCATGAGGCACTCAATGGTGTAAGCTCGGAGGCAGGTTGCCTCTGGATATTTGCATATCTCTGACACCGATCACACCTTCTGACATATTCGACGGAGTTGTGGTACATGGTAGGCCAGTAATAGCCTTGTCGAAGTAGTTTGTGGGATAAAGATCTGGCCCCCAGGTGACTTCCACAGACTCCCTCATGTACCTCCTTCAAGGTGAAGTTGGCTTTAGAAGACCGGAGGCATTTCAGGAGGGGCAAAGAGTACAATCTCTTGTATAGCTTGCCTTCGTAAAGGATATATCGAGAGGCCTGGTTCCTAAGCTTTCGAGCTTCTTTTGCATCAGGAGGAAGAACCCCGTCCTTGAGGTATGCAACCAGTGGGTGGATCCAACTAGGTTCTTGGCTGATCTCCATCACAAGCTGTGATTCTTCCATACTTGGGTGCTTTAGAACTTTGAAGAAGACTTTCCTAGGCAGTTCGATCGGGGCCAGTATAGCCAACTTGGAGAGAAGGTCGGCCCTGGTATTTTCTGCACTTGGGATCTGCCTGATATTAAAGCTGCCGAAGGTAGGGATGATCTCCCTTACCTTTTTTAGATACTTGGCCATACTGTCCTCCCGAGCTTCATAATTTTTGCTGACCTGTCTCACTACTAATTGGGAGTCACTGTAGGCTTGAAGCCGATCTACTTCTAACTCTTTGGCGATCCTTAGTCCCGCAATCAGAGCTTCGTATTTTGCTCTGTTATTTGTTGCAGAAAATTTGAAGCGCAGCGCATACTCCGCGATAATTCTATCTGGATTGACCAAGACCAAGCCCGCGCCTGCGCCTGACATGTTGGAAGAACCGTCCACGTAGAGGGCCCAAAAACCATTAGGGAGATCTGTTCTTTCTTCAGGGGAGTTCGACTGGAGCCCTGGGTTGTCAGCTTCATCTCGTCCAAGTTTGGCCTCTTCCGGGATAGTGCATTCCACCACGAAGTCTGCTAATATCTAGGCTTTTATTATCGGTCGAGGTCGATAGTCGATGTCGAACTCTGTGAGCTCGACTGCCCACTTCGCTATCCTCCCAGAGGCATTCGCTCGATGCAAAACTGCCTTGATCGGCTGGTCAGTGAGCAGTATTATGGTGTGTCCCTGAAAGTAAGGTCGAAGCCTTCGAGCTGCAACCAACAAAGTATAAGTTAGTTTCTCTAACTTAGTATACCTGGTTTCGGCATCTCTCAATACTCGGCTTATGTAGTAAATCGGCCATTGAATTTTTGCTTCTTCCTTAATCAGAACTGCTGCAAGGGCCACAGGGGAGACCGTCAGGTATAGAAACAACTCCTCTCTAGGCTCGGGCTTTGCCAATAGTGGAGATGAGCTGAGGTAGTTCTTCAGCTCTTCGAACGCTTGCTGACATCCAAAGGTCCAATAGAAGTTCTTCGGCTGCTTGAGAGTTTGAAAGAAAAGCAGGCACCGCTCGACCGATCTTGAGACGAAGCGATTTAAGGCCGCTACTCTCCCAGTAAGGCGTTGAACTTCCTTTATTGACTTCGGGGCGGTCATTTCCTGGATGGCGTGAATCTTTTTCAGATTTGCTTCGATCCCACGCCCTGATACCATAAAGCCCAGGAATTTTTTTGAGGTTACTCCAAAAGCGTACTTGGCTGGGTTCAGCTTCATCTTATATTTTCGAAGGGCGCTGAAGGTCTCCTCAAGGTCGGCGATGTGGTTCATCGAGAATTTGCTTTTTACGAGCATATCATCCACATAGACCTTCATGTTGTGGCTGATCTGCTCTCTGAAGATCTTGTTTACCAACTGTTGATAGGTTGCCCTTGTATTTTTGAGGCCAAAAGGCATGACCCTGTAACAATAAAAGCCACGGTTAGTAATAAAAGTAGTTTTTTCTTCATCCTCTGGTGCCATCCGAATTTGATTGTAGTCGGAGAATGCATCCATGAAAGTGAGAAGCTCATGGCCCGAGGTTGCATCCACCAATTGGTCGATTCTGGGCAGAGGGTAACTGTCCTTCGGACAGGCTTTATTTAGCTTTTTGAAGTCTATGCATATCTTTCATTTACCGTTCGCCTTCTTAACCAGGACCACATTGAAAATCCAGCTCGGATAGTTGATCTCTCTAATGAATCCGGCTTTCAGGAGTTTATCAACTTCCTCAGCTATTGCCATCTGCCTTTTCGGTGCATGACTTCGAACTTTTTTCTTCGTCGGCTGGTGTTCGGGATCAACAGCCAGACGGTGTTCCATAACTTCATCATCGATCCCTGGCATGTCCGTTGGAGCCCAAGCGAAAATGTTCGCATTCTTTTGTAAAAAGTTGATAAGCTGTGTCCGCACCTCTTCCCCCAAGTTGGAGCCGATCTTCACCACGTGCTCTTCATTCCCATCGTTCAAAAAAATTGAGACAAGATCTTCAATTGGCTCACCCCTTTCTTCAGCAAGATCATCGCGAGTGTCCAATCCATCAATCGGGCAGGGGTCGGACTGTCCCTTTCTCTGAAGGGCTATGTTGTAGCAATGTCTTGCCAGGGCTTGATCTCCTCTGACTTCTCTGACCCCCTGGCTAGTAGGAAATTTTAACTTCAAATGGTATGTCGATACTACAGCTCGGAGGGTGTTGAGGTCAGGTCGGCCAAGGATTGCGTTGTAGGCAGACGGCGCCCTCACTACTAGGAAATCCACCAGCGCTCTAGATTGTTTTAGATACCGACCTGCAACTACAGTCAAGGTTATTACTCCTTCCACTGACACTGCATCGCCAGTAAACCCTACCAACGGAGAGCTAATCGGCCCTAACCGACCATCAGGGATGGACATTTTTGAGAATGCATCGTAAAATAAAATATCGATCGAACTTCCACTATCAACAAGAATACGGCATACATCATAATCAGTAATATTTAAAAAAACCACAACCACATAATTATGGGAGAATTAGATCTCTCGGGCGTCTTCTTCAGTAAAGGTTATAGATCTTTCAGTTCTTTGCCGCTTGAGCGGTCCGGCCGATCCACTGGTCGCTCCCTTTCGGGGCCCTCCAGAGATGGTGTTGATAATCATTTCAGAGAAAGAAGGGTCAGTACAGATGTCCTTACCATAATCAGGGGGAGCGTGGCGGAGCTCTTCAATCCGCCGGTTCATCTCCTGGGGCCTTCAATCCAGGAGGTCCTCTCGACTGCGAGTCTCGAGGGTCTTCCGACAGAGTGGAGGTAGGAATCCTCCGGGAGTAGAATCGTGATCAGACTGAGAGATCTCCACCCTCGGATTCTCCTTTCCGGGGAAGACAGGACTATTGGCCCAGGTGGCCCGCCCTACTGTCGGATCTTGGAACTCCAGCGATGCTCTTTCCAACCGCACTGACGCCTGCAGCTATTGCTGCTGCTGCTGCATGGCCTGCACTGCTTCGGTGAGGCTTCTGACCTACTGAACCAGTAGGTCGAACTACTCCATACCGACCGTCATTGTCGGAGGAGGAGGAGCCTGAAAAATTGGAGGTGAGACTGGAGCCTGAGATCTAGCCGCGGAGGTCGTGGATCGCCTGGTGGATGCCTTTCGAGGAGGCATCAAGTGGAGATCTAGTAGGAGAAGAAGAAGAGGACGTCGGAGAAGATGACCGGAGACAGTCTCATTGAGCACTCCTTTAAAAACAAGGGTATCGCAAAGACACAGCGCCGCCCTCCTTCTAGCGCCAATTCTGTTGGTGCAGAATTCCGCCGAAGCCAGAGTTGCTGGAGTTAAGATGATCGCGATCGCCGTCGGAACCTGCAAGAAAAGTCTAAACCGGAGTTGGGGGTGCTCCTGCAAGACCCTCCGATGCTCAAGTCAGTACTCTGCCTCAACAGAAATGGAGTGTTCGAGTGAAAATTTTAGCAGAATTTTGGGATAGAGTTTAGAGTTTAGAGAAGAACGTATCTGGGGGTCCCTTTTCATAGATGGAGAGCGTAATTGATTGACAGCGACGTCTATAACCGCCTAGTGGTGGGCCGTTCAGAGCCGCACGGAGTTTGTTACGAAGAGTAGTGGCGTCAGGGGTCGTTCAGGACCACGTGGAGTTTGTTATGGAAAGTAGAGTGGTGTCTGTTGTCGTGACTTGTCAGAGAGTGGTGGAGCCACGCAGAATCCGTTGCAGAGAGCGGAGCAGGGTAGTGGCCATTGTCGTGACTTGCCAGAGAGTTTGGATCTGTTGGTTGGAGCTCGGCTGGGACATCTGATGGAGCGGAATGGCTCTCTATCTCGTCGATGTAGGAGAAGCTCGGATGTTTCCGAAGCTGCTGACGAGTCTACTGTTGTCGGATACCTTAGACGCTGATACTACAGGTGGGAGTCATCTGCTGTAGAAGCTCAGATGGAGACTTTTCGTTGGTGAAGTCCGGTAGGAGTCCGATTGCTAGAGAAGTCCGTCTAAAATTTGCCTGATGTGGAAGCTCGTTTGAAGATTATCCGTCAGAGAAGTCCGATTTCATAAAGAATCTGACCGAGGGTCGGCCGGTGGTGGATTTCGGATGGCATTGGGGAGGTTCGGCAGACACCAGAGGCGATCGATCGTTGTAGAAATCCAGCTGCTGGAGTCCGTCCGTCGTAGAAGCTCATCCGATATCCATCTGCTATGGAAGTTCGGACGGAGTCTGGTTCTTGTAGAAGGCTGAAAGGAGACCACTTATTGTAGAAGCTCGATCGAAGGTCGGTTGTCGTAGGAGCTCGGAGTAGCGACCTGGCCGGTGGGTCCTGTCTCATTGTAGAAGCTCGTTTGGGATCCGGCTACGAAGAAGCTCGGCTGATGTCTACCTATAATAGAAGTTTGGAAGAAATGTGTTTACAGTAGAGGCTCGAATGAAATTTACTTACAGTAGATATCCGGGGTAGACCGCCCGCTGTAGGAGTTCGGAGTAGACCGCTCGTAGTAAAAGTTCGGAGTAGACCACTCGTAGTAAAAGTTCGGCTCTCGCAGGAGCTCGGTTGGAATCCTGAAGACGGTCGACCGCCGTAGAAATTTGGATGGAGTCTGATTACTGTAGAAATCTCGTAGTCGGAGAAGCTCGGATATTGACGAAGTCCGGAAGAAGTTCGGAGAATAGTTGATCACTGTAGAAGGTCGGCTGATAGTGAGGCCTAGAGAGCCTTTGGAGCGGCCCGATAGATGGATGGAGAAGCTCATTGTCGGGGAAGTCCGGAAGCTCGGACGGTCGAGGGGGTTCAGAGAGATGCTACACAAGGTCGGAAGCCGAAAAAGCCCTAGAAGGATCGGTCTTTTACAAACTTCAGCCGGGGGGTATTTTATACCCAACAATATATATTATAGATAGAGCTGAACTAGTTTTTCCGCTAACATTTCATATCCGAAGATGGTTACAGATTTTTCAGCTCCTATTTCAAAGTGTTTCTGAAAATCTGTACCGAATGCTCTTCTTCCCCTTCAGAATTTTCAGTCCAGGATATGAATAGGCTCATGATTTATTTGCTTACATAAGACGGAAGATAGGCATAGTATTCAAAACATCTCCTGTTCCGTTCCTTCCAAAGGGTCCACAGACCTGCAATCAGAAGAATGTCAATTCCTTTCTGTAGTTGATGCATAGGTTCATATGATCTCCATGTATTCCATAATAAGAACTGTGTTTGTGGAAGGTCTCTCAATCAAAGTATAGAAATAAGGATTGACCAGACCTGTCTTGAAAATGAACATTGAAAGAATTAGTGATCCACTGTTTCTGAATTTGAATCACACAGGATGCAGCTATTTTTGCCACTCCACCCTCTTTTAACCAAGTTAGCCTTCGTTAGGATTTTGTCACAGAAACTAAGATAAGCAAAGTATTTTGTCTTCTCCAGGACTTTAGCTTTTCAGATAATCTTGCTAAAACATGGTCTCACGCCATCGTCCATAAGAAATTGATAACATTAGGTTGTTGAGAATTCTTTGACTGGAAATCATTTCCAGTGTAGAGTATCCTGTTTTGTTGAGAGCTTAACAGTCAAGAGTTTTTGCCATATTTCTTCATGGTAGGTGTCATAGTTGAGTGGCAATGTGAGGTGCCAGCCATTATCACAAGAAGATTTTGTATAAGCTTCTGCTACTGTATTATCTTTATTTGAGGAGAGGATGAAAATCTAGGGGAGTTTTTCTTTTAAAGGCTGGTGGAAAATCCAAGAGTCATGCTAAAAGGAGACCTGTACTCCACTTCCAACTTGAAATCTTATCAGTACTCGGATTATCCATGAGACTCGGAGAACTTGCTTCTAGAAAGATGATATCTATTGTGTATATATCATCCTCAACATTATGGGCCTATGTCGGTAGTATGTTGCTTTGACTAGAATGCTCCATGGTTTAGGTATTTCCATGAAGAGTTTCCACCATCATTTACAAAAAAAGATCTGATTAAATATTGTAAGACTAACAATTTCCATTCCCCCAAATTCTTTTGGCCTGAAAACTAAATTCCATTTCAGCAAACATCATCTTCCTGGTGTTTTGCCATCAGCATTCCAAAGAAATCTTCTCTATAATTTATCAATTTTCCTAATTCACTACAAGAAATTTAATTTTTTGCGACGAAATTTTAGCGACGAAATATTTTTCGTCGCAAAAAAGTAGGCTTTTGCAACGAAATTTAAATTTCGTCCCCAAAAATTAGGTATTTGCGACGAAAAAAATTGCGTTGCAAAAAGTTATATCTTTTGCAACGAATTTTTTTTTTTTTGTTGCTAGAAGTTCATTTTTAGCGACGAAATTTTTTTTCGTTGCAAAAAATAGTTTTTTTGGCGACGAAATATTTTTTTTCGTAGTTAAAATTTTTTTTTTTGCGACAAAAAAAAAATTTGTCATCAAAAAATTATATTTTTTACGACGAAATTGATTTTTCGTTGCTAAAAAAAAAAGACTTTTGCGACCAATTTTATTTATATTTAGCGACGAAACTATTGCGTCGCTAAATTTTATTTTATTAAAAAATTTTTGAATATTTTGCGACGAAAATTTAAATTTCGTTGCTAGAATTGATTTTTAGCGACGAAAGTTTTTTCATCGCAAAAAAATTTTTTTTTTGACGACGGAAAAATTTTTCGTTGCTAAATTTTTTTTTGCGACGAAAATAGTTACGTCGCCAAAAATTTAATTTTTAGCGATGAAATATTTGTTTCGTTGTGAGAAACTTGATTTCCCGATCATTTGCGACGAAATTAAATTTTCGTTGCCAAAAATTAATCATTTGCGACGAAAATATTTTTGTTGCAAAAAAAAATTTTTTTCACGACAGAATATTTATTTTTAGCAACGAATTTATTTCGTCGCTAATTATTTTTTAATTAAAAATAAAACCGACCGAAGGTATTCTGCCCTAATTGAAAAAATCCGCTTGATCTCCCTCCCGGCCCGATCTCCGCCGCGGTCATCCAAATCTTCTCCCTCCCCGATCTCCGGTGACAGTCGTCGTTCCCCGATCGCCGGTCGTCCTTCCCGGTAAGTCCTCTCCCTCCCCGCCACCATCCTCTCTCTCTCTCCCTCCCCACCGCCGTCGAGCCCTCCCTCCCCGCCACCGTCGCCGCTCGAGCCCGCCCCCCGTCGCTGATCGAGCCCACCTCCCAGCTTGCCAGCCATCTCCCTCCCGCCTCGCCACCCTCTCCTCCGCGCACCGAATCCTCCCTCTTCTCTGCCTCCTTCCCTCCGGTTCCCTCCAATCCGTCGAAACCCTAACCCTCCAATCCATAAAACGAAGGTGGCGGCCACCTCTCCTCCCTCCCTTTCCTCCTCCTTCCATACTTTCCTCCTATTCTTCCTCGCCGGCCGCCGCCGAAATGACTACCTCCTCCTCCTATTCTTCCTCGCCGGCCAAGGATAAGGCCCTCGTCGCCTCCAAATCCCTCCTCCACATCACCACCCCCGACGCCGTCCTCGCCTTCCTCCGCCACCACGCCGGCCTCTCCCCCCGCCAGCTCCACGCCTTCGTCCGCCGCCGCCGCCGCCGCCACGCTGGCCTCTCCCTCCCTTTCTCAGTCTGTGTTTTTTTTTTATTTTCGTAGGGCCGCCGCAGCCGCCGCCGCGTCGCCGTCGGGCCGCCACCGCCGCGTCGCCGCCGGGCCGCCACCGTCGCGCCACCGTCGGGCCGCCACCGCCGGTTGCCGCGGATTGTCACCATCACTGCTCACGATTGAAGGTGAAACCAATTTTTTAATTTATATATTTTTTTAATTTTTTTTAATAAATTTTAATCATTAAAAATAATTATTTATTATTTTAGTAATTAGATATAATGTTAGATATAATTATTTGTTTGATATAATTAATTTTAATCATGATTTAAAAATATTTTTAAAATAGTTTTTTTAATAATAATATATTAATTGTAGCATAAAAAATTTATAAGCCTTAGAATTTTCGTTCGAGGATAGTGTGCAAAAACCAATATTTTTTTTTATGAAAAAAATATTGGTGCTTTACACACTATTCTCGAATTGTCCTCGTGGACAGTTTGGGCACGTGAATGAATTTAATATTGCAACACATGTGCATGTATATCGCAGAGTTTTGTCAGTATTTTCGATCATGTTCTCTGGATACATAGCACAATTTTAATGCTTGTGTATCTGGAGAACTGCGTCGAAATGCTGTCGAAATTTTTTTGGTATACAAGACATGTATTGCAATATTAAATTCTTACGTTCCTGAATGGAATAGGACCATCACCCTATAGGTAGGAGATATAAGACGTTAGTCAACTATTATTACATAAAATTGATTGTATAGTTTGCATCATAAATATGTAGGTATGGATCGTGGTTGGATGTCTTTGCGTGATAAGTTCTGTCCCGAGTATATTACGGGTGTGACGACTTTTATGAATGTGGCGTCCAATCATACTAGAGAAGATGGGAAAGCTCGTTGTCCATATCGTCGATATAGGAATTTATTTTGGTGTACCTTATCGGACATTCAGAATCATTTATACGAACACGGTATAGATGTGACTTACAAGAGATGGACTTGTCATGGTGAAGATTTGCCGACTAGCTCGAACATGTTGTCCAGGAGTCCCATAAATCCGTCGTCAGTCGGTGGATCATACAGTCGTGAAAGACAAACACTTGGTGAAGAAGATAGAGAAATTTTAGAGGATCTTCATCCGGAATTATTTGAAGTAAATGTAGAAGCGAGAGAAGAACATCAGCATTCCATTCCGAGACAAGAAGCTGAAGAGGACATTAATATATCTATAAATGATAGATTCGAGCGTCTATTAAGAGATGCACAAAGTGATGTTTATCCTGGTTGTAAGAAGTACTCTCTGTTGTCCGCCGTAATAAAGTTATTACACATGAAGACACTTGGTAAGTGGTCAAACAACTCGTTTAATTGGTTGCTCAAATTTTTGAAGGACTTACTGCCAGAGGGAGAGTTACTTCCGTCAAGTCATTATGAAGCCAAAAAATTATTGAAAGGACTCGGTTTGGGAGTCGATGACTTGGGCCTACGCTGTGAAAAGATACATGCATGTCCAAATGATTGTGTTCTATTTCGGAAGGATAAACAAGATCTACAAGCATGTCCAATTTGTCATTCAAGCAGATGGAAAGAAAGTCGTGGTAAGGATAAGAAGAAAAAGAAAATACCATGCAAGATTCTGCGGTACTTTCCGATTACACCACGATTGCGTCGATTGTTCATGTCGAGGCATACTGCTTGTGACATGCGGTGGCATAAGGAGGTAAATAATATGGACGATGATGTCATGAGACATCCATCAGATGGAGATGCATGGAAACATTTTGATCGTGAACATCCATGGTTTGCAGCTGATTCACGAAATGTCAGGCTAGGATTGGCAACAGACGGATTTAATCCATATGGTAATCTTAGTATTGCTTATAGTATGTGGCCTGTTATGGTATTTCCTTATAATTTACCACCATGGAAGTGCATGAAATCACCTTTTAATCTATTGGCCTTGTTGATCCCGGGTCCCCGTGCCCCTGGAAGAGACATAGACATATTTTTAGAGCCATTGATCGAAGAGTTACAATATTTGTGGGAAGAAGGATGCGAAACATATGATGACTGCATTGAGAAGTGTTACTCTACGTGCCAGAGAGAGGAATCTCGTTTTACAACCTGCTAGTTTTTTTATGATTTTATCAATAAGTGGAGTCCAATCATTTTCTCTGAGTTTACATATAGTTAGGGGCATCCCTAGATAGCATAGTGGAAAATCTGCTGATTGACTCACTAGAATGGTAGCAATTTGATCCCTTTGTTCTTTTTAGATGCTGATTTTCAAAATTTTTGATTTCTCAAAATTAATTTTCAATCTTGTTAAGAGCTCGAATAAATAGAGAATAAATTTTAGCATTATAATATTAGCTTTGGGTGTGCCATCACAACAAGAAATACCACTTTTTGTGACGAATTTATTTGTGATAAAAATATATTTTATCGTAAATAAAGATATTTACGATAAAAATCAAAATTCATCACTAATAATTATTTATTTACGATGAAAATAATTTTTCATCATAAATATCTTCATATTTGTAATGAAAATAAAATTTTATCTTAAATACACATTATTTACGATGAAATTAATCATCATAAATAATAAAATATTTATTTTAATTTTAAATTTTTAAATATTAGCGATGAAAATAGTTTCATCATAAATAATGAAAGTATTTGCAATAAAAATTAAATTTTTATCACAAATAAATATTATTTATGATGAAAAATTTTCATCACTAATATTTGAAATAAAATAAAAAATTTTAAAAATTTAATAATTAAAGATTACTTGTGATGAAAATATTATGTCGTAAATAATAGAGTATTGACGATGAAACCTAAATTTTCATCACAAATATATATTATTTATAATAAAAATTTTTCATTGTTAATATGTGAAAAAAATAAAAAAATAAAAAAATTTAAAAATTATAGATTATTTATGATAAAAATATTACATCACAAATACAGAAGTATTCATGACGAAAAGTCATTTTCTATTGCAAATACTCAAGTATTTACAATGAAAAAATTTTATCACTAATATTTGAAAGAAAATAAAAAATTTTAAAAATTTAAAAATTATAGATTATTTATGATAAAAATATTACATCATAAATAATAGAGTATTGGTAATGAAACCTAAATTTTCATCACAAATATATTTTATTTACGATAAAAATTTTTCATCGCTAATATGTGAAAAAATTAAAAAAATTTAAAAATTTAAAAATTATAGACTATTTATGATGAAAATATTACGTCATAAATATCGAAGTATTTATAATAAAAAAATATTTTCTATCATAAATACTCAAATATTTATGATGAAAAATTTTTATTACTAATATTTGAAAGAAAATAAAAAATTTTAAAAATTTAAAAATTACAGATTATTTATGATGAAAATGTTACATCGTAAATGATGGATTATTGATGATGAAAACTAAATTTTCATCATAAATATATTTTATTTATGATAAATATTTTTCATCATTAATATATATAAAAATAAAAAATTTTAAAAATTTAAAAATTATAGATTATTTATGATAAAAATATTACGTCACAAATACTTATGTGTTCACGATGAAAAATAATTTTCTATCATAAATACTCTAGTATTTATGATGAAAAATTTTCATCACTAATATTTGAAAGAAAATAAAAAATTTTAAAAATTTTAAAATTATAGATTATTTGTGATAAAAATATTACATCATAAATAATGAGTATTTATGATAAAAAATATATTTTTCATCACAAATACTCTAGTATTTATGATGTAATATTTTTATCACTAATATATAAAAAAAATAAAAATTTTTAAAAATTAAAAAATTATAAATTATTTATGATAAAAATTTAACTTCATCAATAATTGAATATTGATTATAAAAAATTAATTTTTATCACAAATACTCTATTATTTATGATGAAAATTTTTTATCACTAATAAATGAGAAAAAATAAAAAAATTCAAAAATTATAAATTATTTACGATAAAAACTCTATTTTCATCGTAAATAACATATATTTATGATAAAAAATATATTTTCATCATAAATAATCTACTATTTACAATAAAATTTTTTTATCACTAATATTTGAAAAAAATAAAAAATTTTAAAAATTCATAAATCACAGATTATTAGCAATGAAAATTTTTTTTATTGAAAGATGTTTAGATATATTATAGTAAATTTTTTTATATTTATAAAAATAAATATTAGATAGTTTTTAAAAAATAATATGTGTACAAAAAAAGTATTTAGAATACTAAAATATTTCTGATCTTCAATCTTTATAAGGCTCTATCTGTGGCATCTTGAACCAATCCAAAATCAATTTTTGGAGGATGGATCAAGAGAAAGATGGTTGAAAATTGAAGCTGGGGATGTCGTCATTCTTTTGACTGCCCATTTGAATCTCACCCAGATGATGTTCGATCTTGCGGACCTTTTACTCGAGGTCCTCCTCCCGATGAGATTTTATGAGGCACGGAGAGTAGCCCAAGGTCGAATCTCCATTGAAGGAGATCGGAGAATATTGGCATTATTCTTCATGCCTGGATCTGATGAGATGGTGATTGTTGATCGATCAGGACAGAATGATGCGCACCTCGAGGGAGATTCTCTGGAAGCAGTTTTGCTAGCTACATGGATAGGGCACAGTTTGAGGAGCATGTTGTGGGGGTTATCATTGCTCTATGGTTTGCTGTCAATGTTGGACGGTGTTGGTCAATGCTTGGACCTGTCGAATCAGGTCATTGAATCGTTACAGGTTCTCTATAATAGGTGGTGGTATAGGCCCTTGAGGAGTGGATGCTAGCACTGCATCACCCATGGTTTGTCGATATGACTGTCGATGAGAAGCGGCAGAGTTGTTGTAAGTTTTTGTTCTTACCATGGTTCATCCATTTCATTACTAAAATATTTTGGAAAGTTGATATATTTACTACATCAGCTATATATATACACACACACACATATATACATATATTATTGCATTATTGTGGCTAAGAGATGAATGAAAAATGAATCGAAAAAAATAATACGGAGAACAAGACTTGGTCAGGAGAATTTTTTTTAAATAAGAAATTATTTTTTATTAATTATTAGCGATGAAAAAAATTTTCATTGCTAATTATGTAATTAGCGATGAAATTAAAAATTTTCATCATCAATAATATTTTTTCGGGGCTAAATTTTTTCAGCAAAATTTTTTTTTTGGCGGCAATTATTAGCGATGAAAATTAAATTTTCTTTGTAAATATTTTTTGTTCGAATTATTTGTAATAAAAATTGATTAGTAGCAACAAAAATTTGCGTCGCTAATACCCCGCGTCCCATCAACTCCCATCGAAAATCTATTTTTCTTCCTCGTCCGCCCCGGCAGTCCAGCTTCCTTCCCCTCCCGCGAGCTTCCTCCCCCCCCGATGTCCTGCATGCCTTCAATTTCCTCTGCCGTCCCAGTTTCCTCTGCCGCCGCCGCCATCAAGGTGAGTCGACTTCATCTCTATTTTGTTTTTGGAGGGTGGGTTTCGGTCGGGGATGGGGAACGTGCCGTGGCTGACGCGCTTGGGTTGGAACAGTGGGCCGCGGCCACGTGGGGCCTGCGGGCCACGACAGTGATGGCGGGCCGCGGCCACATAGGGCCTGCGGGCTGCGGCGGCGATGGGGGGTCGATGATGGTGATGTGGGGCCGGCGAGCCAGAACCGGAGTCGGAGCTGGCGACGTTGACTCTTCTTCTTTTTTTTAGGGGGTGGGTTTCCGACCGGGGCCGAGGACGGGAATGGGGAACGGCACGGGGCTGGTGTGCTGGGGCTGACGTGCCACGGTCGATGTGCCAGGGATGGCGCGCTTGGGCCGGGACGGTGGGCCGCAGCCATGTGCGGCCTACGGGCCACGACCAAGTGGGGCCTATGTGCCGGGGTTGGGGAGGGGCCAGGGCCATCGAGCTGGAGTCAGAGCTGGTGACGGCGAGCCAAGATGGGGTCGGGTTGAGGCTGTGCAGGGGCCTACAGGCCGGGCTGGCAACGATGGGCCAGGGAGGGGCCGATGAGCCAGAGCCGGAGTCGGCAATGGCGAGCTAAGGAGCAGCTGTGCCAGGGACGGCGGGCCGCGGGGCCTGCAGTCAGGCATGCATGGGTTCGGATGGGTCGGGCCTGGGTTGGGGTGGGTCGGGCTTGGATGGGGCTGGTCGGGTTGGGTCCGATCGAGCTGCCACAAGTCGGGTGGAGCCGGATCGGGTCGGGCTGGGGCCGGGGACAGCGGCCCCGGAGTGGTGCGGGTTGGGTTGGGCTGGGGCTGGTTGGGTGGAGCCGGGTCGAGTCCGGTCAGGCTGGGGCGGGTCGGGCCGGGATGGGGTGGGTCGGGGATGGTAGGGTTCGGGCCGAGTCAATTTCGGATCGGGCTGGGATGGGGCGGGTCGAGCTAGGTCGGGTCAGGCTAGCACGGGTCGGGTGGAGCCGGGTCGGGTCGAGCTGGGGCCGAGGATGGCGGAGCCGGGGCGGGTTGGGTCGGGTCGAGTTGGGGCTGGTCGGGTGGAGCTAGGTCGGGTCCAGTCGGGCTGGGGTGGGTCGGGCTGGGATGGGGCAGGTCAGGGATGGTAGGGTCCGAGCCGGGTCGGTTTAGGTTTGGGTCGGGATGGGGTGGGCTGGGTCGGGTCGGATCGGGTCTGGTCCGGTCCGCATCGGGCCGGGCTAGGGCAGGCGGGGTTGGGATGGGGCAAGTCAGATTTTCATAAGGATGAAATATGATGCTGAAATTATTATAATTATTGCATATTATTTTTTAGTGTTACTACTGAAGTTAGTTAATTATTTGACTAATTATTTTTTCACTAACACAATGTACATTGCTGTTACTTATTACTATTAAATTATTTTATGTGCTATTTTATATGCTGTTGAAATTATAAATAAAAAAAAATATTTCTATTTAAGAAAAAGCTCTATTAAAATTTTTGATCAAAAAATTTCAATACGAAGTTATTACTTTTTGATAAATTAGAAATTCATCTTCAAATGCACATTCAAAGATAGTACTTAAATTACATTGAGCCATAGATTCTCATTCAAATTTCGATCTTCATCGAGATCGAAACTTAGATGTCCCGTATTCGGGCTTTTTAAAAAAGTAATAATGTTATTATTATTAATAGTTGATATTTTATTTCATTATGTGGTATTCAGTAGTTATCTGTCCATTGTTCTCTGAGTATATGGTGGATAGGATGCGTGGGCACTATATCCACATCATATACTTGGAGAACCATGAGGAGCTGTCGAAATTTTTATAAAAATGAAATAAAATATTCACTAATAATAATAATAAGATTATTACTTTTCTGAAAGGGATAGGGCCACACCTGTTAGTAATGATTTGAAACAATAGGATCATGCATTTTTACCTCATAAAGAGATAGGGCCATACATTTTCTGTGTTAATGGTTAGTTTGCATGTCTCTTTTAGTATGTGTTATTTTGTATGAACTGATTCAGATCTGGATCCGGGTCGAAATTTTGGCTGAAATTCAAAATGCGATTCAGTATAAAATTTGGATCGGGATCCTGAATACCACGGAACTTTTTTTGATTGTTAATGATTTTGTGTTTATTGTTAGATGAATATCAACAAAAGTTGGATGAATGCTAGAGAAATTTTTTTGCCTAAATACCGAAAAAGAGTTCGAGATTTTATTGATTTTGCACGGCATAAGGCTGACAATGCTAGTCGAATAAAGTATCCATGTAAGAAATGTGTCAATATGATATATCGTCACATAACACTTGTTGAGGAGCATTTGCTACAATATGGTATGGATAAGAAGTATACTTGGGAGGATGATCCGACTGAGGTGGTGCATGACAAAGACGATACTGAAGATGATAGTGATGCTGATGGACCTGTCGAACATACGGGTATAGGAGAATTGTTACATGATTTACATCAAGGTGCTTGTTCGAATGTACAGGTGAATACTGCTGCATCTGAAAGCAATTCTGATCGTGAACATAATATCCAGTTTGAGGTAGAAGGGACTTCTGAACAGTTTGCAAAGTTTGTAAGAAATACACGAGAGCCACTTTATCCAAACTGTATAAAGTTTTCAAAGTGAGAGTTTTTGATAAAATTACTTCATATCGAAATCGTGAACCGATAGAGTTAGAAGTCATTTGATTAAATTTTAATATTGATTAAAACAGCTCTGTCCGATGAAGAGAGATTGCCAAAATCATATTCTGAAGCAAAAATATATATGCAAAAAATTGGACTTGGCTATACTCCTATACATGCCTGCAAAAATGACTGCATATTATTTTATAAGGATAACGAACAAGCAACTGAATGTCTGAATTGCGGTGAGCCTAAATACAAAATCGATAATAGGAAAGGAAAGAAGATACCTCAAAAAATTTTGAGATATTTTTCATTGATTCCAAAACTTCAAAGATTGTATATGTCCATAAAGACAGCTGAAAAAATGAGGTGGCATTATGAGCAGCGGATTTCGGAGGAGGATATACTTAGCAACCTGGCCGACTCTTTAGTGTGGAAAGACTTCGATGCAAAGTATCCACACTTTGCGAGTGACCCGCATAATATCAGGCTTGGTCTAGCGACAGATAGATTTAATCCCTTTGGCAATATGAGTATCTCTTACAGTATGTGTCCTGTGATGCTAGTTGTATACAATGTGTCACCTTGAAAGTGCATGAAAGAATCATTTATTTTTATGTCACTGTTGATTTCGGGTCCGAAAGCACCAGGTAATAAAATTGATGTATATCTACGACCTTTGATTGATGATCTGAAGGAGTTATGGAAAAATGAGGTTCAGACATATGATTCTGTGAGTCGAAGTAATTTTAAGTTGCATGCTTCGATATTATGGACTATAAATAATTTTTTGATATATGAAAACTTTTCTGGATGGAGCACCAAAGGATATCTGGCATGTCCAATATGCAATAGAAATGCATCCTCCTTATATTTAAAGCATGGACGAAAAATATGTTTCATGGGTCATCGACGGTTTCTTCCTACTAATCATTCTTGGAGGACCCGTTATAATCAATTCTTTGATGATAAGTCTGATCGACGTCCGCCACCCAAGGAGTTTAGTAGATCAAAAATTTTAGAACAACTTGAAGTGATTGAAAATGTTCGATTTGAAAAAATATCGAGTACTCGCAAGCGAAAGCATACTGAAGCTGAATTGAATTGGACAAAGTGAAGCATCTTTTTCAAACTACCGTATTGGAAGCAGCTACTACTTCATCATAATCTAAATGTCATTGAAAAAAATATTTATGATAATATCATCGGTACTGTCTTGAATATTTTAGAAAAAATAAAAGATGGTATAAAAGCTCGTTTTGATCTACAAAAAATAAGAATCTGATCAGAGTTGCATTTATTTCATCGAGGTGAGAGATTTTTTATGCCACCCGCATGTTATTCGCTGTTTGGAGAGAAAAAGAAGAATTTTCGTGGATGGTTCAAAATCGTAAAGTTTTTTAATGCATACACTTCAAACGTATCGCAGTGTATTGGGAACAACGATGATAATATCTCTGACATGAAAAGTCATGACTCTTATATGATGATGCGATGTTTGCTTTCTATGGTTATGCGTGGCTATTTGGATGGTAATGTTCAAACCGTATTGATTGAGCTGGGAGTGTTCTTTCGAGAACTATGTTGTCAAAAATTGAAGATTAATTTACTTGAGAGATCAGAGAAGGATATCGTACTCATTCTTTATAAGTTAAAAAAAAAATTTTCACCATCATTTTTTGATGTTATGGTGCATCTGGTTGTCCATCTTCCAAAAGAAGCTCTTTTAATCAGACCGATATATTATCGATGGATGTATCCTATTGAAAGGTAAAGAAGTTATACGTTATTTGTCATATCAGTTATAAGATATAAATATATTTTTAAAATTAAAATTTATTTTTGTTTGCAGATTTTTATGCATCTTAAAAAAGTATGTGCACAATAACGCAAGGCTTGAAGGCTCTATAGCGGAAGAATATATAGCCACTGAGTCTGTCACATTCTGCTCAATGTATCTTGATGATATCGAAAGAAGATTCAATCGTGCAGATCGTAATGCTGACCATGAATAGGGTGACAATAAGCTGATGTTGTCTATATTTAAATAAACGATTCGACCTATTGATGCAAAAAAATTTGAATTTATGAATGTGAACGAGCTATCCAAGGCATATTTTTACGTTCTAAATAATTATGAAGAAATTAAAGATTTTATTAAGTAAGTATCATCTTACGATACTATTTAATGATTAAAAATTTTTTTTATGTCAGCGTAAAATTAAAAATTATAACTTCTTGCAGTGAGCACAAGAGTATACTATGTAGAGAGAATAATATCGATGCGGATGATCGACATAAGAGAAAATTTATAAAATAATTTGATGATCTTGTAAGTTGTATTAGTGATACGTTATTTATTTATTTATAAATTATATTATTTCAATCAACATAATTTTTTATTTTATGATACAGATGAAATATAAGTATTTCAATAAAAAAGTGGGTGCAACCGATGAGTTGCACGATTTAGTTTATGGTCTCGATCAAAGGGTTAATCATTATATATCCTGTATCATTGGAGGAATGAGATTTCATATAAGAGAGCTTGACATGCAATGATGGATCCAAAATAGTAGAATTGCTATAATAGGATATGAAGGAGAAGAAGAGATTGATTATTATGGTGTACTGATAGATATCATAAAACTGATATATGGGTCCAGTAATTTTATATTTTTATTTCAGTGTCAATGATGGGATATTAGTAATAAAAAGATCGGGATTCATATCAATTCATAATTTATCAGTGTAAATCTTACATGAACATAGTACCAAAATGAGCCGTACATATTAGCAACTCAAGCGAAACAAGTAATATATTTGAAGGACCTAAAGTATTGAAGTAATTGTTATGTCATACAAAAAGTAACACCTAGAGGGGTATATGACATACCAACTTGATTAGAGATGGATGAAATTTTGGATTTACATGAAGAGGAAGCTTTTCAGTAAGAAGAACAAAAATTAGTCGAGTTTTTGGTTGATGAAGAACTTGTAACGGTACCTTTGAATAGGGCTGATCTCCCATCCAATGAAGTTGAAGCTGATTTTGTATCTAATCTGGATGAGTCGGAGGGCGATGATCAGTTCATAAATGACGATGAGATAGAAAACAATACATATATTGATTACTGTAATTCAGATGAGGATCTACATATCGAGGAAGATATGAATATTGATGAGTAGACCTTTATTCTTTGTTCAATTTTGTATTGCAATAATGATATGCGATATAATTGTATTCATTAGATGTTATTTGATTTTTATTATTATTATATAATATTATATTTATTTACATCTCAATTCTTGCGGATATGGCATTAGAAGATAGACGACGATGGTCACGTTCACAGTTACCTGCAGACAGCTCGGAGGTTGAGGCACCTTCATCGATCTCCATTGCCTCACCAGCTCCAGTGTCAGAGGGTCCTGCACTGGCAGGTCTCAATGAGCCGACTACGAGTGAGCCGGGTCCCAGTGAGGCAGATCCCAATGGTATTAATCATTACACTTTATATATAATCAAATTTGATTCTTTTATTTGGATCATACTAATGATTTATTTATTATTGTTTCAGGTCAGTCTACATCGGTGGTCAGGCGACGGCGAGGTCCATCGAAAAACTTCATTTTAGAGCATTGGAGATGTGAGCACTCGGGACAGCATCTCCGGATAGAGATATCGGTCGGCTACACCAGACCCATTAGGGGATGGTGTGAGCCATGACAGACCGAGCTGGGCATCATATGCCGCAGCTATGCCCCGATGATGCTCTTCGATTGGCGTCATGTTGTCCCAGCTCAGAGACAGATTTTCTACACCCACTTATAGGTAAAATAATTTATATTATGAATATTTAATTTGCATAGTATTCTTCTAATGTTTGTTATTGGCAGGTTGTATTTGACATCATTGATTTCAAGAGTGATCGTGTGAGGCGAGCGATCGATACCCATTTATTCTTGCGCTTCAAGGATTATCACCATTATATGCATCAGCATTGGTAACGGGTGGTGCAGGCTTATGGGCAGGAGGCAGCGCGGCTGCAGCCCTACGACAACATCACCATCGATGATTGGACTACCATATGCCGGTATTACGAAGATCCAGCATATCAGATTATATATCTAAACTTTTTTTTTAGATTTTAATGACTTAATCATTTATTCTTAAATTATATTTGTTATCTACTAATTTTACTGAGACGATGTGCCCAGAATGCAGCGAATCGGATGAGACAGACCATGCTGCATTGTGGGGGTTCGAGATCATTTGCTCGCCACATGGAGCATATGGTATGTATTTTTTAAATTTCAAATTATGATATATTTCTCTAATTATTTAAATTTTTTTAAAATAATTCTCAAATTACAGAGAGATGCTGAGAGTGGCGAGCTTCCTGGTAGAATCGATATCTACCAGCGGACCCACCAGCGACGATCGAGAGAGCGGACGACGGGGAGCTAGGAGCTCTTTGTAAATTTTTTCAATTAATTTTTTATTCATAATTTGATCTTTATTAAAAAATTAAAATAACTCTAATTTTTATTTTCAGGATCGTATGACCGATATGAGATCCCAGCCTATTCCTGAGGACTCGACCGCACCCACAGATGATGAGATCTGTGATCGGATGCTCGATACGAGATCCTGTTATGTTAGGAATCTAGGATATGGGAACACTGCTCCTTCATCTTCACGATCATCTAAGGCTGAGATCCATTCTACGTGCTAGGCTCGGTTGATGGAGGTGCAGAGGCAGGCTGTCGAGGATCGACAGCAAGCTGAGCAACGAGCTCAAGAGCTGGCTGCACACGTTGATCAGTATCAGTAGCTCTAGATCCAGATGATGGAGCGGATGGTGCACATGGAGTAGACGATCCAGATGCTGAGCCAACAACTGGCCGATCCAAGCTCCGTCGAGCATTCTCTATTTCCACCTCATTCTCCACATGCCGATATGTGACGGCTCTTTAATGTATTTTTTTTAAAACTCTTATAATTTTAATTTGATATAATAAAATAATAAAATTTATTTATCATTTTATTGTGCAAATTTTTTATTAAAATTTTTTAATTGATATAAAATATTATATATATAACTTAAAAAAATATATCTAAATTTTAAAAATAAATAATTAACAATAAAATTATTACCGATGGAATATTCATCACAAAAAAAATTATAAAAATAATTTAATTTTTTTAAAAATATATAATTAACAGCAATAAAAAATTTTTCATCGTAAATAATTATTAGCGATGTAAAATTCTGTCGAAAAAATATTTATTTACGATGTAAATATTAGTTGCTAAAGTTTTTCAATTTTTATTTTTTAATTAAATAAATTTTTTGGTGACAGAAAATTTTTGTCGCTAAAAAGTTTGAAATAATAGCGATGAATAATTTTCATCGTAAATTATTTTTTTTACGAATAAATTTTTTCATTTTTAGTTTTTAAGACGAAAATATTTTTTTGCAAATTACTTTTATTGGCAACGAAAAAAAATTTTCATTATAAAATATTATCTACGATGGTATTTTTTGTGATAAAATTTTCGTCGCTAATTATTATTAACGATGAATTTGACTTATTAGCGACGAAAATTTTTCGTAGCTAATAACTTATTTTTTTGTAGTGCATTGAATATGAGTGTGTCATCAGCGAATTACAGATTTTGAAATTGACCCAAGATTTCTCTACCACCTATGCTTTCAATCATGCATTGCATGGCTGTTGATTTGAGTATCTGATCTGGTGAATCAACCATCAGAATGAATAGTTGTGGAGATAGCGGATCCCCTTGATGCAGCCCCCTATTATGCTTGAAAGGCTTTCCCAGTGTTCTATTGACCATTATCGATGATTTTGCTGTAGATATGATATCGACTGTCCATTTATACCATTTGTTCCCAAGTCCTCTTGCTTTCAGAAGATCTAGCAAAAAAGACCATGTCACATTGTCAAAAACTTTTTCAAAATCGAGTTTGTATAAGATTCCTTTGTGCTTGGACTGTGCAGCCTGAGAGATAATCCCTTTTGCTGCTGCAAAGTTGTCAGCCAGATTTCTTTTCTGTATGAATGCAAATTGTGTTGCAGCAATTAGCTTATCGAGCTTGCTTGCTAGTCTTGAGGATAAAACTTTAGAGATAATTTTGATAATGCCATTCATCAAGCTTATAGGATGGTGATCTTTGACTGTAGTGCAGGGTTCTTTCTTTGGAATCAGAGTTATATATGCATAGTTGAGCCTGTCTAGCGATGTATCATGATTATAGAAGCTATGAAATATCCTGATCAGGTCTGATTTAATAACATTCCAGAATCCTCTGTAGAAAGCGAAGGAGAAACCATCTGCCCCAGGTGATTTGTGAGAAGCAAGTTGGAATATTGCTATCTTTATTTCCTCTTTAGAGAAGGGGTTGTCTAATTCTTGCAATTGAAGTGGTCCTTCAGGGTAAAGAATCCCCCAGTCAACAGTGATGAAAGGCTTCTCTGAATTTTCTAGTAGATTACTGAAGTGTTCATGGAAGCAATCATGAAGCTACAGTTGGTCAGTTACCATGCATCAATCCTCGATGCGCTAGTTGTAGGATGAGATTTTTTCGCTTTCTGTTGCAAGCCCAGATGTGAAAAGACTTTGTATTGTGATCCCCATCATTAAGCCATTGGACACGGGCTCTTTGTCTTCATAGTATTTCTTCCTGGGTTACTAACAAATCAAGCTTATCTTTTATTTTTGTCCGCTCCTCAAGTTCTGTCCCGAGAAGACTTCTTCCCTCCTCCTCCCCATCTAGATGCTCAATTCTTGCTAATAGATCATTCTTCTGCATTAGAATGTTTTCCACCTCTGAGCGATTCCAAGTTTTGATCTTGGATCTTAGTGATCTTAGTTTCAGCACAATATTTACTGCTGCATCAGTAGAACTGGGTCCTAAATCCCCCATGCTTTGATCTTGTCTTTGAACCCTAAGAGAGTGAGCCAAAAATTTTCAAATCTGAATGGTTTACTAAAGAGAGATTTACCTGAGAGTTGCTGATTCGGTCGTAGCAAAATAGGATGATGATCAGAGATAGTTTTAGTAAGTGCAATCAGATTTGTTAGTGGGTATTTGCACAGCCAATCCATAGAGACAAAACTGTTGGAAAAAGCAAATATTAAATGTATTTGAAGAAATCGAAAGGTCATTTTGTAAACTTAATTGAGGTGGAAAAAAACCAAGAGTCACATGGAAAAACCAAAAGTCACATGGAAAAGCCAAGAGTCACATGGAAAATCCAAGAGTCACATGAGAAGTCTAAATGATAAATTTATTAGGGGAGTCAAAAGGTCATTTCTTATACCTATAAATAGGTGGTTGTTGTAGAATGTACGTGGGTGGTGAAGTGGTATCCAGAATAGAAAAAAAAGGAGAGGGTTTGTGAGAAAAAGTTGTATTCTCCATTGTTTTATATAGTTTCTCATACTATTGTTGTATGTTCCACCACCATTACATATTCTATCAAAGTGGTATCAGAGCCCGGAGGTTGGAAATATGTCCAACAGCATGCAATTCCCCATTCCACGACTCACCACCATCAATTATGAGAATTGGAGCATCCAAATGAAGGCATTGCTAGGCTCTCAAGATATTTGGGAGGTTGTTGAAAAGGGATATGAAGAACCCCAAGATGACCGCGCACAAACGGCGGCACAAAGAACGGCGCTTGTCGATCAAAGAAAAAAGGACAAGAAGGCCCTTTATTTCATCTATCAAGGGCTAGATGAAGCCGGATTCGAGAAGGTTGCTTGTGCCACCAACTCAAAACAAGCTTGGAAGATCCTTGAGAACGCTCATAAGGGCGTTGAGAAAGTGAAGAAGGTGCGCCTCCAAATGTTGAGAGGTGAGTTCGAGACTTTGAAGATGAAGGAAGGAGAATCCATCTCGGATTACTTCACAAAGGTTCTTTCTAATGTAAACCAAATGAAAAGAAATGGTGAGAATGTAGAGGACAAGCGTGTGGTGGAGAAGATCCTAAGATCCTTGGATCAGAAGTTTGACTATGTTGTAGCTGCAATTGAAGAGTCCAAAGATGTGGACACTATGACAGTTGATAAACTCATGGGTTCTCTACAAGTCCATGAGCAAAGGATCTTGATGCGGAAAGAAGAATCCTTGGAGCAAGCCTTGAAGTGCAAGCTCACCATCAATGAGAAGAAGGATGGCCCAACTAGCGAAAGCAGTCAAATAAATCGCGGTCATAGTTATACCCGCGGATACGGTCATGGACGAGGCCGTGGACGAGGACGAGGTTCCTTTGGACATGGCAGAGGAAGAGGAGGCACAGGAGTCTTACCTAATGAAGAAAGCACACAAGGTCCCTCTGGCGGAAGAAGGCAACGAGGTTTCTCAAGAGGAGGACGAAGGTATGACAAAAGTAAAATTAAATGTTATACTTGTGGTAAATATGGTCATTACTCCTCAGAATGTTACCATAATGAGAATAACCAAGTGCATGAGAAGGTCAACTATGCAAAGGAGGAAGGAGAAGATGGTATCTTGCTACTAGCAGAGAAGGGAGAAGAAGGTTCCAATGAAAATATTTGGTACTTGGATACCGGTGCAAGCAATCATATGTGCGGGTACAAACACATGTTCAAAGAGTTAGATGAGACAGTGGAAGGCAATGTTTCTTTCGGTGATACCTCAAAAGTTCAAGTGAAGGGGATAGGTAAAATCCTAATTCAACTCAAGAATGGTTCTCAACAGTTCATTTCTAATGTTTACTATGTGCCTAATATGAAAATAAATATCTTAAGTCTTGGTCAATTATTAGAAAAAGAATTTGATGTTGTTATGGAAGGTAGATATCTTTACTTAAGAAAACATGATCAGCTGATTGCAAAAGTACCTATGACCAAGAACCGAATGTTTATATTGAACATCAAGTATGTTATGACAAAGTGCTTGAGTGCATGCATGAAGGATGACACATGGCTATGGCACTTGAGGTTCGGGCATGTGAACTTTGGTTCCTTGAAACTCTTATCTTCGAAGGCGATGGTGAAGGGATTACCTCTCATTGAGGATACCCCTGAAGGAATATGTGAAGGATGTATTATTGGAAAACACTCAAGAGCTAGCTTTCCAAAAGAGTCATTTCATCAAGCCCGAAGGCCTTTGCAACTCATCCATACGGATATTTGTGGTCCCATCACACCGGCCTCATTTGGAGGTCGTCATTATTTTCTAACATTTATTGATGATTTTAGCAGAAAAACTTGGGTGTATCTCTTGAAGGAGAAACGTGAGGCCCTGGAGACATTCAAAAGGTTCAAAGCTCTTGTGGAGAACCAAATCGGGTGCAAAATCAAAGCTTTGAGATCAGATCGAGGAGGAGAGTTCACCTCGAAGGCATTTGAGGAGTTCTGCAAATCTCAAGGTATTTGGAGGACTTTGACTGCACCATACTCACCCCAGCAAAACGGCATAGCAGAAAAGAAGAATCGAACCATTCTTGACATGGTGAGAAGCATGTTGAAGACGAAAGAAATGCCAAAAGAGTTTTGGGCGGAAGCTGTGAATTGTGCGGTATACATTCTCAACCGCTGCCCAACAAAGAATCTTGAAGGAAGGACCCCTCAAGAAGCATGGAATGGATATAGGCCAGATGTATCTCATCTGAGAGTATTTGGTTGCATTGCCTATGCACACATCCCAGATCAAAGGAGAAGCAAGCTTGATGACAAGAGTTATCCTTGCATCTTTATAGGATATGATCAGAGATCCAAGGCATACAAACTTTATGATCCAAAGGCGAAGAAGATCCTCATAAGCCGTGATGTGAAATTCAATGAAGAAGGAATCTGGAATTGGGGCACCAACATGATAGAGGTGCAAGAAGAAGAAGAACAAGTGAAGGCTCAAGTTGAAGATCCCACATCACCTTCATCACCTAGCACGAGATCTCCATCTTCAAATGAAGAATCCAGAAAGACAAGAAGCATTCAAGATCTCTATGAGGTGACGAGTCCCCTTAATCTTATTTGTTTGTATGCTAATGAGGATATAATCTCTTTTGAAGAAGCAGTGAAGAATGAAAACTGGAGGATGGCCATGAATGAAGAGATGAAGGCAATCCAGAAGAATAACACATGGAAACTTATTACTCTTCCAGAAGGTCATGAACCCATTGGAGTGAAATGGGTATATAAGGTAAAGAAGAATGCAGAAGGAAAGGTGGAGAAATATAAAGCTCGATTAGTAGCTAAAGGCTACAAGCAGCAAGCCGGAATTGACTACGAGGAGGTATTTGCTCCCGTAGCACGCATGGAGACCATTCGTCTGGTGATTTCTTTGGCTGCACAGAGTAATTGGAACATCTACCAGTTAGATGTGAAGTCGGCATTTCTAAATGGCTTTCTAGAAGAAGAAGTATATGTTGAACAACCCAAAGGGTATGTGAAGAAGGGACATGAAGAGAAGGTTTTAAAGTTAAGGAAGGCACTTTATGGTTTAAAACAAGCTCCAAGAGCATGGAACTCAAGAATTGATGGCTACTTCAAAGCAAATGGCTTCAAGCAATGTCCCTATGAGCATGCTGTGTATGTAAAGGAGAAAAATTCTAACATTCTACTTGTGTGTTTGTATGTGGATGATCTTATTTTTACAGGTAATAATCTACAAATGTTTGAGGAGTTCAAGCATGCCATGATGAAGGAGTTTGAGATGACAGACATGGGGTTAATGACATATTTTCTGGGTTTGGAGGTCAAACAATATCAAAAAGGAATTTTCTTATCTCAAGAAGGTTATGCCAAAGAAATCTTGAAGAAATTCAAGATGAAAGATTGTAACCCTATAAGCACCCCCGTTGATTGTGGAGCAAAGCTGTCAAAAGAAGATGAAGGAGAGATTGTGGACCCTACTCTCTTTAGAAGCTTGGTAGGATGTCTGAGGTACATGACATGTACTAGGCCGGATATTCTATATGCAGTCAGCCTAGTCAGCAGATTCATGGAGGAGCCCAAATTAATGCACTGGAAGGCAGCAAAGAGAATTCTTCGTTATATCCAAGGTACTACTACTGATGGACTATTTTATTCTCATCATAGTAACTTTGAACTTGTGGGCTATTCGGATAGTGATTGGGCTGGAGACATGGATGATCAGAAGAGTACTTCCGGATTTGTATTTTCTATGGGAGATGCAGCTTTTTCATGGATGTCAAAGAAGCAACCTATTGTTACTCTTTCTACATGTGAAGCCGAATATGTTGCTGCATCCGCATGTGTATCACATGCTATATGGCTAAGAAGCTTGCTGAAGGAAGTTCATTTTGAGCAAAAGGAACCTACCAAGATAAGCATTGACAGCAAGTCGGCTATTGCACTAGGAAAGAACCCAGTGTATCATCAAAGAAGCAAGCATATTGATGTGCGTTTTCATTCAATCCGGGAACATGTGAAGAACAAAGAAGTAGAGCTACTGTATGTGAAGACACAAGATCAAGTTGCCGACATATTCACTAAACCATTAGGAGCAGAGCTCTTCACCAAGTTTAAAAGTTCTCTTGGCATGATGAAGAAAGAACAATTAAGTTTAAGGGGGGGTGTTGGAAAAAGCAAATATTAAATGTATTTGAAGAAATCGAAAGGTCATTTTGTAAACTTAATTGAAGTGGAAAAAAACCAAGAGTCACATGGAAAAACCAAAAGTCACATGGAAAAGCCAAGAGTCACATGGAAAATCCAAGAGTCACATGAGAAGTCTAAATGATAAATTTATTAGGGGAGTCAAAAGGTCATTTCTTATACCTATAAATAGGTGGTTGTTGTAGAATGTACGTGGGTGGTGAAGTGGTATCCAGAATAGAAAAAAAAGGAGAGGATTTGTGAGAAAAAGTTGTATTCTCCATTGTTTTATATAGTTTCTCATACTATTGTTGTATGTTCCACCACCATTACATATTCTATCAAAAACAACGATCTAGCCTTGTCAAGGTGGGATTTTCTTTGAAGTTGGACCAGGTGAACTGTCTGTTAGATAATTTGATTTCAGTGAGAGATTGTGAGTTTATGAAGCTATTGAATTGGAAGGAAGTCTTTTGTCTGCTGGCACCTCCCTTGCGTTCTGAGGAGAATCTTGTGGCATTGAAGTCACCCATCAAAATTCATGGGAGCGTAAGGTTTTCTCTTAAACAATTGAGTTCCTCAAACATTTCTCGGCGTCTCTGCTTGTTATGAGGATCATAAACGTTAGAGAGCAGCTAGATAAATCTTGTGAGTTTACGAGTGAGTCTAATAGTTAAAGTGTAGATGCCAATCATGATTAGTGCTCCTTTAAATTCATTACGATCCCAATAGATAAGAAGACCGCTAGTTGAACCGCAAGCATCTTTTGATACCCCTTCTTCTAGCCTTGCGCCACAAATTGCCTTTTGTGATCTTCTGTCCATGTTACCCTATTTAGTTTCGTGAAGACAAACAATGGAGCATTTGCTATGTTTTATGGTTTCTTTGATGGCTCTTTTCTTCCTGGGTTTGCCAATGCCTCGAGTATTCCAGCCAAGTATCATTAACGTCGTAAGGGAAGACATAGGGGGAACAATCAGTGGAGAGATAACATGGCATATATTTGAGTGGAATACTTAGCAAACGTACATCTCCCCTAGTAAGGCAGAGCAACCGACTTCTGATTTGAAGGTCCCGTCCAAGCCCCATGGAAGTACAACCAAAATTTTACTCCACTGCTGGTAGTGCTGTAGTACTAGAAACAAAAAGCAAAAGACTACCAAAAGTCTGTTATGCCTGTTAACAGACCACGAACTTCTAGTTGGGACTAATGCGGGGGTGGTCATTTTGTTATTCGATACACGGGCAACCATCTTCCCACATCTATGTGATTCCATTTCCTTCAACTTCTCTATCAGGCTGGGATGGCTGTTGATATCAAATATCAGTCCACATTTCCTCCCCATTTTGGAGATTTGCGCAGGCGTGAGTGCGTTGGTAAAAAGTATATCAGCTACTGCAAGAGAGTCTTCTATCAATCCAAGGGATTTTATCTTCTTGGACCTTAGTCTGGCACTGCACTTGCCTAGTTTTACATTAGTACTGGCCTTGTCAAGCGATTCCACATGTAGGGACGGGGACTGTTGTATGCGGCATTTTTCAAGCACTAAGGTCTGGCACATGCTACAAGGATTCTTTCAAAAACTTGTTTGACCGGCACTGTTGTTATTATTTTGCTAGAAGAAGTACATTGCTTGACTTCAGTTGCACTAGCTGTGGGCTCCGAGGCAAGTAGGGGGCCGTTGAGCGTAACTTCTGATTCTTGAATTTGAAGTATGGGAGAACTAGGTGAGTAGAAAAGTGAAAGATCAGCTTTAAAATTTGAATTTAGAAGTGCTAAGCTAACGGCATGTTTTGAGGGATTTAGGGTTATGATAACTGTTGGCTGAGCCCATGAATTGACACTGCAATGGAAAGCTTATAGAAGTCGTAGTGCCCCAATATTGATCCAGAAGTCAGTTGTGCAGCTCGACTTCTGTGTGATAGATGTGTTTAGATTGCACTCCAGATCTAACATGAGACAGCTCTCCCTTCGAGTCCGAGCTGTTTGTCTTCTTTTCGTTGAACTAGATGGAGATGCTTGCCTCTTTCTAGGCTCTGCTGAGGACGATTTGCCCTCCGAACCAAACCAATAGTCCCCATTCTCTCCATCTTCATCTATATTTCCTTCAAAGGGAGATGGATCTAAAAGATTCTATTCAGAAATTGTTAGAATTTGACGCCTCGAGATTCAACCCACATTGAGCCCACAGCGAGGTTCGCGGTGAAAAATGGAGTCCAACGAGATCAAGATCACCCAAAACGGAGCTCGGACGGAGAAGATACAAACTTTTGAAGTCGGCACGAAACCCGAGGCGATGGAGGACCATCGGCGGCGGGTCGGCGGAGTGGCGGTGGTGCAGCAGCAGGCGGGGCCAACGTGCGGGACGCGCGACCCAGGCGCGCGGCCCGACGGGCGGGCGGCCCAGCTGGGCGCGCTGCCTAGGTGGGCGCGCGGCCTAGCCCGCGTGCGGGCTAGGCCGTGCGCGGGCCGGCCCAGGCCCAGGCGCCCTGCTTGGGCCCTGTACTCCGGTCCACCGTGGACCAGGCGGTCCACGGGTGGGCCTGTGGACCGCGTGAGCATTTTCCACGCGTTTCTCGCAGTCCACGATACTATTCTGTAGATCGAAGCGCGATCGGAGAACCCAGAGGCATCCCGATCTTGATCCGATGGTCTGGGACGTGATTTGGGTTGATTAAGGACTCCTAAACCTAATCTAAACCCTGTTTAAGCCCTTTAAAAGGGTCTATGAGGCATAGAAGAAGGCAGTTGGTTTGGTTTTGCACTGTGGATGCCGTACGAAACCGAGGAAGAAGCGCGCGTTGCTGAGAGAGAAGGAGCAGGAGACTCCTGGACAGTGGTCGCCAGGTACTTCAGGGGTTCAAGGGGTCTTCTAAGAGAGAGAGCTTTTGAGAGAGAAACTTCTAGAGAGAGAAATTGGGTGTACGAGGGTTAAGGGTGAGATCTCCTCTTGTAAATTTTTTTTTTCATAGCGAAGTTTGCATGCCCCGTGGAGGCGAGCCCTTTTGTGGCTGATCCACGTATTTTGATTGTTTTGTTTTATTTTTTCTTTCTTCCTACTGCATTGTGTGGTACTGAAAGGATCTTGGGAGGTGGTGTCCTGGCCAGACATCCACCCAATAAGTGGTATCAGAGCAAGGCGGTATAAGGACGCAGATTGCAGCGGTGGTGAGTAAGACTGAAGATGGAGAAGATAGAAACAATTAAGATGAAGATCAACAAGTTCGATGGTAAGAGCAATTTCTCTTTGTGGCAGGCAAGGGTGAAGGACGTGCTCATCCAACAGGGGTTGATCAATGCTCTCTTGTGCGATGAGAAGCCAACCACCATGGAGGTGCGGGATTGAAAACGGCTACAGATGCAGGCGGTGAGTACCATCCGCATGTACCTGACAGATGAGGTGGTTATCCATGTACTGAGCGAGACTTCCCTGACGGTGCTGTGGTCAATGTTCGAGAAGTTGTACATGGCGAAGTCTCTCACCAACACTCTTTTTCTCTGGAGGCAGTTCTATCAACTGCGGATGACTGAGGGACAGCGTGCAGGAGCATCTCAGCCACTTCCAGAAGATCCTCACCGACCTCCTCAGTGTTGGCGAGAATGTTGAGGAGAAGACTAGGGCACTGGTTTTGCTGGCGTCGCTTCTCCCTTCGTATGAGTCCTTGGTGACTGCTCTTCTAGTGGGAAAGAGCACCATCAAGATGGATGAGGTCACCGCAGCGATACTCTAGAACGAGGTTCTCAGGAGGGAGAACCCAGCTTCAAGCTCAGGTGGCGGTAGCTCAGTTTTGATGGCTTCTGGAGGAGCAGGAGGTGGTAGATGGAGTGACAGGAGATCGCAACGAGGGCGGTACAAGTCCAGGAGGGACTTGAGCAAAATCAGGTGTTACCGGTGTGAGGAGTTGGGGCATCTAGCCAGAGATTGCCCTCAACTTAAAAATTGAACGGTGGCTGCTGTAGCGACGGTCGGCAGCGATTCAAATAGAGATGTCCTAGAGATATCTGATGAGGTATCTACTTCTTCTCAGCAGTGGATATTAGATTCTGCATGCCCCTATCATGTATGTTGCAGAGAATAGTAGTTTGACTCCCTGGAGAACAGTGAGGGCACTGTATATCTGCCGGATGGATCGAGCTGTGCGATCAGAGGCATTGGGACGGTCAGCCGGAGGACACATGACGGTGCAGTGAGGAGATTGGGGGAGGTCCGATACATACTCGATTCCAGACAGAATCTTATCTCACTTAGCAGACTGGATTCGAGAGGCTACAGGATAGTAGCTGGTGGAGGAATCCTGAGAGTGCTATGCGATGATAGGATTGTGCTGGAGGGGAAGAAGGAGAGCAGAGGACATTATTACCTGGTGGGGAGCCCAGTGCGAGGTGGAGCTTTGGGAGCCAGGTGGAGTCCAGAGCGAGGTGAAGCTCCAGGAGGCGGATCAGGTATGAGACAGGAGACTCGGGAGGACGAGAGGCAACGTCGCAAGGTAAGATTCCTATTGCCGCAGGATGATGCCCCAAGCAGGTCTCAGTTCAGGAGGAGCACAGCATACGACGGAGATGGAATCGAGCAGACTGGCTCTACTCCCATGTTTGCCCATCCATGATCAGCAGGCGATTGCCCCAGGACATGGGGGTGAGAAGATCCAAAAGCTCTCGGAGTGTAGAGAAGGTCGAATATCGAGTCGAGGTGGAGATTGTTAGGATTTGACATCTCAAGATTCACCCCACATTGAGCCTACAACGAGGTTCGCGGTAAAAAATAGAGTCCAACGAGACTAAGATCACCCAAAACGAAGCTCGAACGGAGAAGATACGAACTTTTGAAGTCGGCACAAAATTCGAGGCGGCGGAGGACCACCGGCGGCTGGCCGGTGGAGCGGCGGTGCCGCGGCCGTAGGCGGCGGCACGCGGCCCAGGCGGGGCCAATGCGCAGGACATGCGACCCAGGTGCGCGGCCCGACGGGCACGCAGCCCAGCCGGGCGTGCAGGCTCACGCGCGAGCGTGGCCCAAGCCCGCGCGCGCGGGCTGGCCCAGGCCCAGGCGCCCTGCCTGGGCCCTGTACTCCGGTCCACCATGGATCGGGCGGTCCATGGGTGGGCCTGTGGACCGCGTGGGTGTTTCCCACGTATTTCTCACGGTCCACGACACTATTCCATAGATCGGAGCACGATCGGAGGGCCCAGGGACATCCCGATCTTGATCCGACGGTCTGGGATGTGATTTAGGTTGATAAAGGACTCCTAAACTTAATCTAAACCCTGTTTAAGCCTTTTAAAAGGGTTTGTGAGGCACAGAAGAAGGCGGTTGGTTTGGTTTTGCACTGTGGATGCCGTACGGAATCGAGGAAGAAGCGCGCGTTGCTGAGAGAGAAGGAGTAGGATGCTCCTGGACAGCAGTCGCCAGGCACTTCAGGGGTTCACGAGGTCTTCCAAGAGAGAGAGCTTTTGAGAGAGAAACTCCTAGTGAGAGAAAAATTGGGTGTACGTGGGTTGAGGGTGAGATCTCCTCTTGTAAAATTTTTTTTTAATAGTGAAGTTTGCATGCCCCATGGAGGCGAGCCTTTTTGTGGCTGATCCATGTATTTTGATTGTTTTATTTTGTTTTTTCTTTCTTCCTGCTGCATCGCGTGGTATCGAAAGGATCTTGGGAGGTAGTGTCCTGGCCAGACATCCACCCAACAAGTGGTATCAGAGCAATGCGGTACAAGGATGCAGATTGCAGCGGTGGTGAGCAAGACTGAAGATGGAGAAGACAGGAACAATCAAGATGGAGATCAACAAGTTCGATGGTAAGAGCAATTTCTCCTTGTGGCAGGCAAGGGTGAAGGACGTGCTCATCCAACAGGGGTTAATCGATGCTCTCTTGTGCGATGAGAAGCCAACCACCATGGAGGTGCGGGATTGGAAACGGCTATAGATGCAGGTGGTGAGTACCATCCGTATGTACCTGACAGATGAGGTGGTGATCCATATGCTGAGCGAGACTTCTCCGACGGTGCTGTGGTCGAAGCTCGAGAAATTGTACATGGCGAAGTCTCTCACCAATACTCTTTTTCTCTGGAGGTAGTTCTATCAACTGCGGATGACTGAGGGACAGAGCGTGCAGGAGCATCTCAGCCACTTCCAGAAGATCCTCACCGACCTCCTCAGCGTTGGCGAGAATGTTGAGGAGAAGATCAGGGCACTGGTTTTACTGACGTCGCTTCTCTCTTCGTACGAGTCCTTGGTGACTGCTCTTCTAGTGGTGAAGAGCACCATCAAGATGGATGAGGTCACCGTGGCGATACTTCAGAACGAGGTTCTCAGGAGGGAGAATCCAGCTTCGAGCTCAAGTGGCGATATCTCAGCTTTGGTGGCTTCTGGAGGAGCAGGAGGTGGTAGACGGAGCGACAGGAGATCGCAACGAGGGAGGTCCAAGTCCAGGAGGAACTTGAGCAAAATCAGATGTTACCAGTGTGAGGAGTTGGGGCATCTAGCCAGAGATTATCCTCAACTTAAAAATCGGACGGTGGCCGCTGTAGCGACGGCCGGCAGCGATTCAGATGGAGATGTCCTAGAGATATCTGACGAGGTATCTACTTCTTTCCAGTAGTGGATATTAGATTCTGCATGCCCCTATCATGTATGTTGTAGAGAATAGTAGTTTGACTCCCTGGAGAACAGTGAGGGCACTGTATATCTGCCGGATGGATCGAGCTGTGTGATCAGAGGCATTGGGATGGTCAGCTGGAGGACACATGACGGTGCAGTGAGGAGATTGGGGGAGGTCCGATACATATCCGATTTCAGATGGAATCTTATCTCACTTAGCAGACTGGATTCAAGAGGCTATAGGATGGTAGCTGGTGGAGGAATCCTGAGGGTGCTACGCGACGATAGGATTGTGCTGGAGGGGAAGAAGGAGAGTAGAGGACATTATTACCTGACGGGGAGCCCAGTGCGAGGTGAAGCTTCGGGAGTCAGGTGGAGCCCAGAGCGAGGTGGAGCTCCAGGAGGCAGATCGGGCACGAGACAGGAGACTCGGGAGGACGAGAGGCAACGTCGCAAGGTAAGATTCCTATTACCATAGGATGATGCCCCAAGCAGGTCTCAGGTCAGAAGGAGCACAGCATACGATGGAGATGGGATCGAGCAGCCTGGCTCGACTCCCATGTTTGCCCATCCATGGTCAGCAAGCGATTGCCCCAAGGCATGGGGGCGAGGAGATCCAGAAGCTCTCAGAGTTTGGAGGAGGCTGAATATCGAATCGATGTGGAGATTGTTAGGATTTGACATCTCGAGATTCAGCTCACATTGAGCTCACAACGAGGTTCGCGATGAAAAATAGAGTCCAATGAGATCAAGATCATCAAAAATGAAGCTCGGATGGAGAAGATACGAGCTTTTAAACTCAGCATAAAATTCTAGACGACGGAGGACCATCGGCAGCCGGCGGCTGGCCGGCGGAGCGGCGGCAGTGCGGCCGCAGGCGGCGGCGCGCGGCCCAGGCGGGGCCAATGCGTAGGATGCGCAACCCAGGTGCGTGGCCCGGTGGGCGTGCGGCCCAGCCGGGCGCGCGGCCCAGGCGGGCGCGCGCCCAGCCCGCGCGCGCGGGCCAACCCAGGCCCAGGCACCCTGCTTGGGCCCTGTACTCCGATCCACCGTGGATCGGGCGGTCCACGGGTGGGCCTGTGGACTGCGTGGGCATTTTTCACATATTTCTCGCGGTCCACGATACTATTCCATGGACCAGAGTGCGATCGTAGGGCCCAGGGACATCCCGATCTTGATCCGACGGTCTGGGACGTGATTTGGGTTGATTAAGGATTCCTAAACCTAATCTAATCCCTGTTTAAGCCTTTTAAAAGGGTTTGTGAGGCACAGAATAAGGCGGTTGGTTTGGTTTTGCACTGTGGACGCCGTACGGAACCGAGGAAGAAGCGCGCGTTGCTGAGAGAGAAGGAGCAGGATGCTCCTGGACAACGATCGCCAGGCACTTCAAGGGTTCAGGGGGTCTTCCAAGAGAGAGAACTTTTGAGAGAGAAACTCCTAGAGAGAGAGAAATTGGGTGTACGAGGGTTGAGGGTGAGATCTCCTCTTGTAAAATTTCTTTTTCATAGTGAAGTTTGCATGTCCCGTGGAAGCAAGCCCTTTTGTAGCTGATCTATGTATTTTGATTGTTTTGTTTTGTTTCTTCTTTCTTCCTGCTGCATCGCGTGGTACTGAAAGGATCTTGGGAGATGGTGTCCTGACCAGACATCCATCCAACAGAAACAAAATTAATTCACACTTGAACAATATATGTTTAGGGCCCCACTGTTACATTTACCGATTTAGGAATATCTTCTATATCATCGTAGAAGAGATTGAGATCAAACGATGTTAGATCCTCCCATTCGAGACAGTTCTTACTAGCTCTATGTGGTAGGCCAAAGCTAGATACTATTGTTGCCACAATATGTGAGTTCCAACACACTATAGGAAGATTAAAAGGGCTTATACTGACCTTGAATTTATGCTGATGTGGAGAGCCTCCTTTAAACTGAACCCAATGACTAACCCGTAGTGAGAATCCATTACCTTTGATTCTGTCTCCCGTCATCAACTGGTGGACCATATCTCTAGATGAGCAGAGTACGAAGAAAGCATATGCTCTAATATTGATTCATATTGCATTGTTAGAGTTCTACTTGAAAAACTTGGTTTTGTTTGGGGGGGTGGGGGGGGGGTACCATATTGTCTTGCATATTGGCTCATTGATAAATTTAAAATCCAAAACTGTATAGTCAATTAAAAGAACTAGTTTTTAAAATTTATACACATGGAAGATATGACTGATTTTAGCTTGGTATAATTTCATTTGGACGGTAATACTACCATACACCATATGCTGTCAATTGATGTGTATAAGAGGAGAGGAGGGAAGAGCCTGAATGATAGTGGTGTCCATCAATGGATGATTAATACATTGAGTTAGAGGGTTTCTGTGCAGTGTTTTTACCACAGAATATCGAGGAGAGAGAAATTTGGTTGATGCTCTCTGGTGGGTGGCCATTGCCAAGCTAACCAATTAAGACTTATTTAGCAAGCTACATGCAACAAGATTTATTGCTTTTGCATTTATAATCCCTTATATTGTAGTATGCAAGCAATCCATTGACCATCTTTTCATATACAGTATGTGAAATGCCATAATGTTGATCAATCTTTTACTATATATATCATTATGCTCTTTAATGCACTTCCTACTCTTTAAGAATTTAGTCTTGTCCTCTTGTGCCTTATTATTTGTGCCTTCTTCACGTCCTTCAACTCCAGAGTCCAACTCAGATTGCACTTCATTAGTGCATTTCAAGCACAAGTTAGAGATGAGCTTTAAGAGTTTCGAAGTATATTTCAGGAGTTTATGATGTCAGTGAGAACTTTGAATCCTAATCCACCGTCACCTCCACGGGAGCCCGAAAGTTAAATATCTTTTTGTTCCATAGAAATTTTATAAGTCATTTATGTGTTAAACTTTAATTCTTATATATGTATTGCATGTTTGTAGGTATCGCATGCACCCCGGCATCAACGTGATGAAGACGAGGCTTTTAATAAAAATATGGGGGAAGATGATTCAAATATAGTTGTATTAATGACTTGGATGAAAAGAATATTATGTATGTTATGGATTTGGTTTTGAATATTATATATTAAATATGTTTTAATTGTCAATCTAATTTTATGCACTTGGTTTTGGAATGTTCTTGATACTGTATTTCAATTTAATTTTAGTTTACAGTATAATAATAACTGGTGGGGCAAATAAGAGTATATCTGTAGAATTCTGAACAAATTATCCAGGGATCATCGAGGAATTATCAAGAAAAATAAAAAAGAAAATCAGATACTGAGGGACCATCGAGGGAACATTGAGGAAAAAAAATAAGAAAACCAAATTATCAAGTGATTACTGAGAGATTACCGAGGGAAAAGATTATCAAGGGATCACTGAGGGGCTACCGAGGGAAGTTTCAAATAAAGAGAGCATGCACAGAGAGGGTAAAAGAAAATCACCGAAAGCTTGTTGAGGGCTTTTCGAGGGAATTCATCGAGGGCTTATCGAGGGATTTTCGATGGCATATCGAGGGATTTTCGATGGTGTACTGGGGGCTTTCCGAGGGAAGCTCATCGAGGACTTTTCGAGGGAAGCTTATTGAGGATTGACTAAGGGCTTTCCAAGGAGAAATCAATGAGGGCTTATCGAGAGCTTTCCAAGAGAAAAGCAATGAGAGCTTACTGAGGGGTGTTCTCTCATTAAATATCGAGGACTTATCTTTTTTTTTGAAATATATTTTATAAGAGATTACCTACAGATATTTGTCTCGATAATCCATCGATAATTATATTATCAAGAGGTTACTGAGGGTATACTTGGCCTTCGGTAATTAACGACAGGGTGTTTTGCTAGCGCCGTTATCTCTCAATAATCCTTCGGTAAGCTATCGGTAATTCATTTACCGAGGGCTTACCGAGGGATAATGGCCCACGGTAAACTAGAAAATTCTAGTAGTGCATTTGGGTCTGCTAGCCTTCTTGTTGTCAATGATCCACTGGCATTAGCTTTATGGAGCAAGGCATTCTATACATCATCTTCCTTAATCTGTCTCCCAATGACTTCAACATATGCCGCCCGCTCCAAGTATTGTTCAGCTTCTTCTATTTCTGCGGTAACAGTCACAAAAGTTTTACGTACCTCAGATTTGAAATAGGATGATGTTGAATGGGATGCATTTGTGTTAGCTACTGGTTTCTTAGAGGTTCTTTACCTCCTAGAAGGGAAAGGATGCCTTGCTTGCATGTGAGTATGAGAGCTTCCCTGCATCACTTTCAGTAGGTGAAGCTTACAGGAATGAGCCTTGTATCCGAACTGCTTGCAAAGGAAGCATTTTATAGGGTTGCGACACTGTTCTCTTGAATGATCCTTATCGCCACATCTGAAGCAGCACCCTTTAAGAAATAGCGTAGGGCAGCGATTAGTATTCACTGGAGGGCGCAGGATTTTCAGGAACGACTGAGGATTTAACTGCAAGGATTTTTTTCCCCATTGCAGTGCCTCAGCATACGATTTATATTTCAGATGTGTCTCGCAGTCCGTCCTGCTGGTGCTAGATCTGGAAGTATCATCCTTTTCCTGATGAACTCGATTACAATGTTCGGCATCATTGCCGGAGTTGCTTCGAAGCAACCATACTGTGGTTGATGTGGTAATGTGCTGTCGTTCGACGGACGTAGACGTTTGCAGTTGCCTTTACCAGCTAGAGCCCGTGAATAAATGCCTCCACCGGTTGAAGCGGTTTGGTAGATTTTTATAAACTGGCGATGTCCGGATAGAATGTAGCAGCCTTCCTAGTGGGGGGACGAACGGCGACACGAGGCTCAAGGTAGCGGGAAAGGATGGAGAAGGGTGCAATCTTCTGAATGGCACTGCTCGAGAGCTAAATGAGTTCCCAATGGGATGGTGTGGGCGCCCGTAGCTAACCATGCTGATGAGACGAGATTCCCCTTGGCCTGAAAGTTGTTTGTTGGGTGGATATCTGGTCAGAACACCACCTTCCAAGATCCTTTCAGTACCACGCGATGCAGCAGGAAGAAAGAAGAAACAAAACAAAAGGAAAAACAATCAAAATACGTGGATCAGCCACAAAAGGGCTCGCCTCCACGGGGCATGCAAACTTCACTATGAAAAGAAAATTTTACAAGAGGAGACCTCACCCTCAACCCTTGTACACCCAATTCTCTCTCACATGAAGTTCCCCTCACAAAAGCTCTCTCTCTCTTGGAGACCCCCCTGAACCCCTGAAGAGCCTGACGACCGCTGTCCAGGAGCCTCCTGCTCCTTCTCTCACAGCACGTCCGCCTCTCTCTCTTCAATCGGGGTCGTACGGCCTTCGTACGGCGAGAAAATGAACCACCCTTCCCTTTGTTACGTCTCAGGGCCTTTTAAAGGCTTAATCATAGGTTAAAACACGTTTAGAAAGGGATTAGGAATCCTTAACAAGGCCAAATCATGTCCCAGACCGTCCGATCAAGACCGGGAGCGTCCTCGACCCTTAGATCGCGCTCCGGTCCACGAAATAGGGCCGTGGACCGCGAGAATCGCGTGGGAAACGCCCACGCGGTCCGCAGACCGCGCCGTGGACCACCCGGTCCACAGTGGACCGGGGCAAGGGCCAGCAGGCCCGCTGGCCTGGGCCGGCCCGCGCGCGCGGTCCTGGGCCGCGCCTGCGCGCGGGCCTGCGCGCGCCTGGGCCGCGCGCCCGCGTGCGCCTGAGCCGCGCGCCCGGCCTGGGACGCGCGCCCCGCTGGGCCGCGCGCCTGCCTGGGCCGCGCGCCCGCCTGGGCCGCAGGCCCCCCCGCGCGCGGGCCTGGGTCGCGCGTCCCGCGCGCCGCCGCCTGCGGCCGCGCCGCTGCCGTCCACCGCCGGTCGCCGGCGGTCCTCCGCCGCCTCGGTTTTCGTGCCATCTTCGAAAGCTCGTATCTTCTCCATCCGAGCTCCGATTCAGGTGATCTTGATCTCGTTGGACTCCATTTTTCGCCGCGAACCTCGCTGTAGGCTTAATGTGGGCTGAATCTCGAGGCGTCAAATCCTAACAATCTCCACCTCGACTCGATATTCGGCCTCCTCCAAACTCCGAGAGCTTCTGGATCTCCTCGCCCCCATGCCCTGGGGCAATCGCCTGCTGATCATGGGTGGGCAAACATGGGAGTCGAGCCAGGCCGCTCGATCCCATTTCCATCGTATGCTGTGCTCCTCCTGACCTGAGACCTGCTCGGGGCATCATCCTGCGGCAATAGGAATCTTACCTTGCGACGTCGCCTCTCGTCCTGCCGAGTCTCCTGTCTCGTGCCCAATCCGCCTCCTGGAGCTCCACCTCGCTTTGGGCTCCACCTGGCTCCCGATGCTCCACCTCGCACTGGGCTCCCTGCCAGGTAATAATGTCCTCTGCTCCCCTTCTTCCCCTCCAGCACAATCCTATCGCCGCGTAGCACCCTCAGGATTCCTCCACCAGCTACCGTCCTGTAGCCTCTCGAATCCAGTCTGCTAAGTGAGATAAGATTCCGCCTGAAATCGGATATGTATCGGACCTCCCCCAATCTCCTTACTGCACCGTCATGTGTCCTCCAGCTGACCGTCCCAATGCCTCTGATCGCACAGCTCGATCCATTCGGCAGATATACAGTGCTCTCACTGTTCTCCAGGGAGTCAAACTGCTCCTCTCTGCAACACACATGATAGGGGCATGCAGAATCTAATATCCACTGCTGGGAAGAAGTAGATACCTCGTCAGATATCTCGAAGACATCTCCATCTAAATCACTGCCGGCCGTCGCTACAGCAGCCACCGTCCGATTTTTCAGTTGAGGGCAATCTCTGGCTAGATGCCCCAACTCTTCACACCGGTAACACCTGGTTTTGCTCAAGTCCCTCCTGGACTTAGACCGCCCTCGACGCGATCTCCTGTCGCTCCGTCTACCGCCTCCTGCACCTCCAGAAGTCACCAAAGCTGAGCTATCGACACCTGAGCTCGAAGCTGGGTTCTCCCTCCTGAGAACCTCGTTCTGGAGTATCGCCGTGGTGACCTCGTCCATCTTGATAGTGCTCTTCCCCACTAGAAGAGCAGTCACCAAGGACTCGTACGAAGAAGGAAGCGACGCCAGCAAAACCAGCGCCCTGGTCTTCTCCTCAACGTTCTCGCCAACGCTGAGAAGGTCGGTGAGGATCTTCTGGAAGTGGCTCAGATGCTCCTGCACGCTCTGTCCCTCAGTCATCCGCAGTTGGTAAAACTGCCTCCAGAGGAAAAGAGTGTTGGTGAGAGACTTCGCCATGTACAACTCCTCGAGCTTCGACCACAGCACCGTCGGGGAAGTCTCGCTCAGCACATGGATCACCACCTCATCCGCCAGGTACATGCGGATGGTACTCACCGCCTGCATCTGTAGCCGTTTCCAATCCCGCACCTCCATGGTGGTCGGTTTCTCATCGCACAAGAGAGCATCGATCAACCCCTGTTGGATGAGCACGTCCTTCACCCTTGCCTGCCACAAGGAGAAATTGCTCTTACCATCAAACTTGTTGATCTCCATCCTGATTGTTCCTGTTTTCTCCATCTTCAGTCTTGCTCACCACCACTGCAATTTGCGTCCTTGTACCGCCTTGCTCTGATACCACTTGTTGGGTGGATGTCTGGCCAGGACACCACCTCCCAAGATCCTTTCAGTACCACGCGATGCAGCAGGAAGAAAGAAGAAACAAAACAAAAGGAAAAACAATCAAAATACGTGGATCAGCCACAAAAGGGCTCGCCTCCACGGGGCATGCAAACTTCACTATGAAAAGAAAATTTTACAAGAGGAGACCTCACCCTCAACCCTTGTACACCCAATTCTCTCTCACATGAAGTTCCTCTCACAAAAGCTCTCTCTCTCTTGGAGACCCCCCTGAACCCCTGAAGAGCCTGGCGACCGCTGTCCAGGAGCCTCCTGCTCCTTCTCTCACAGCACGTCCGCCTCTCTCTCTTCAATCGGGGTCGTACGGCCTTCGTACGGCGAGAAAATGAACCACCCTTCCCTTTGTTACGTCTCAGGGCCTTTTTAAAGGCTTAATCATAGGTTAAAACACGTTTAGAAAGGGATTAGGACTCCTTAACAAGGCCAAATCATGTCCCAGACCGTCCGATCAAGACCGGGAGCGTCCTCGACCCTTAGATCGCACTCCGGTCCACGAAATAGGGCCGTGGACCGCGAGAATCGCGTGGGAAACGCCCACGCGGTCCGCAGACCGCGCCGTGGACCACCCGGTCCACGGTGGACCGGGGCAAGGGCCAGCAGGCCCGCTGGCCTGGGCCGGCCCGCGCGCGCGGGCCTGGGCCGCGCCTGCGCGCGGGCCTGCGCGCACCTGGGCCGCGCGCCCGCGTGCGCCTGGGCCGCGCGCCCGGCCTGGGACGCGCGCCCCGCTGGGCCGCGCGCCTGCCTGGGCCGCGCGCCCGCCTGGGCCGCAGGCCCCCCCGCGCGCGGGCCTGGGTCGCGCGTCCCGCGCGCCGCCGCCTGCGACCGCGCCGCTACCGTCCGCCGCCGGTCGCCGGCGGTCCTCCGTCGCCTCGGTTTTCGTGCCATCTTCGAAAGCTCGTATCTTCTCCATCCGAGCTCCGATTCAGGTGATCTTGATCTCGTTGGACTCCATTTTTCGCCGCGAACCTCGCTGTGGGCTTAATGTGGGCTGAATCTCGAGGCGTCAAATCCTAACATTGTTGACTTTCACTAGTCGATCCCCTTCAGGCAGTTTCTATGATCTTAATTTCCATTGCTAGTTTCCATCTGTAGGAGCTCGCTAGATTTTAAGGTGTCAGTTGACTAGTTTGTTGGAAGAATGAAACTAGTGGAGAACTCTGTAGATGCGTGGATCGTTGTCTTCTCCCTCTGGAATCGCCAGAGTTTCTCTTTCTAACCAGAAGCGGCCTTTTCAAACATCCTACAGAGTGGGTCAACCGCCAAGATGAAAAGGAAAAGCGATAGGGGATCACCTTGCTTCAGATCTCATTTACAATGGACCCAATCTCTACATTTTGAGTGTCTTGAGTGAGTTTTCTGAGTTACCATATAAAGCTTTGCTCAAAGATCAACAGTAGAACCCAAGCTGTTTTATTGCCTAATTCCCAAAGAAGGATGAGAAATAAGGGTGCAATACATGGGTCGGATTTGGTGAGGGATGATGCAGGGTTGGGCCACTTGTCAGGTCCAACATCAAACTGGGAAATAGACTAGTGGTTCTTGGAAACATTATTCATTGGAAGTTCTGAAGTAATACAGAAATTTGATAGAAAATTTGTCATGCACAAACTATGTGTAACATTTCTTTTCTTTTTTTCTTTTTTACCCATTGATGAAACTATCTATGTTGTTTGTGGAAGAGTTCAACCAATTATATAAATAAAATCAATGTCCAAATAGAATTTTTTCTTTCGAAAGTATCTGAAAATTAGTTGTATGTAATTAGGAGATACACTTTTTGATACTAGTAGCATTCTAAATACCATCCAGCCTACAGTGTTTCACTTCTATCCTTAACCATACATATGTGCTTTGAGAGCAATGGTGCTGCCAATTGACAGTTCAAAAGCTATTGATATTAAATACCCGAGAAAACATCTTTCAAGATGCAAACTGGAACTTTCTCCAAATTGAAGAGGGATGCCATCATTGGACTATAGCTCAGTTTCTCCTCGAGTATGCGTGAAAAGCACGTTATCTTTTGTACAATTTTGCAACTAAGCACTTTCTTCATTCTAAATGATTAAATATATGATTAGTATGAGTCCAGTTAATTCATGTTTTGCATATATATAATCCAGATATCAACAGCTAGCATCGGTTCAAAATTTAATAGCTGGAGATATCGCAAGACTAGAAAGTAGGCTTTTTAAGCCGATCTCAACTTAGGATTTAGGAATTGACTTGGAGATATATCAGTATAGTTGCCGTTGAACTTAGGGTGAAAATGATATAGATATTATCTATCTCGATCCACTTTTATATCTGAATTAATTTGGATATAGATAAAAATTTGAGAATTCGATTAATATCTAAAGCTACACATAATCCTATATAATTTTATATAATTTTTATTAATTTTTTTAAAAAATATATAACTATATAAGTATATTATTAGCTTGATTTATGATCTATTTAATAATATCTTTGATTATATAATCATAAAATTTAATTATTTAAGTTATATTCATAATTGAATCCATACTTTCGGTATCCGAATTGTATCTGCATCTATTTAAAATATGGATATGAATTTCTCCATTCGAATAATATCTGTATCCATATTTATATTTGTCAAGCAAAATAAATATGGCTATAGATATGCTGATAATCGATCCGTATCCGATTCGATTTCAGTCCTATGTTAAACTCTTTTGGAAGTTGTAGCGGAGACTTTGGAATCCATCTGTCTTTGCCAAATTTGATGGATATGGTATTGGGGAAAGGTTATCCTAGTTGTGTAAGCCAAAATCACAAGCCAATATAATCTGTATCGAAATTAAGAAAGAAACAACTAAAATGAAACAAAGTAACTTCCCAGATATCAGATGTTGGAAGATCGATAGACTTCCTGGGTTTGATTTTTGATTTAGTTCATTCATTCACTAAACATGGCACGATGTCAATAATTCAGTACACAATCGTGAATCCAAATTGATGCATCTTATGCAAAGATGGAATAAAAATACCAAATTGCTCCATATGGTTGCAAAGTAAAAAACCATTTCTAAGATGGGATCCCAGAAAGTAGTCCAAAACCAAGGTGGAAACACATGAAAATTTCACCATCTTTGATCAGCCAGCAGCACATGAATGCCTACCGCAATCACCAGGAGGATTATTATCGAAAAGAATATTACTCTGTTGAAGAGAATATGTCCTACAAATCAATCGAAATTTATATTTTGATAAACTTTTTTTATAATCTTTCAGACTCATATAATTGATATTTTATAAATAAAAAATATTTTTTATCATATACTACATATATTTTACTTTTGTAATGATTATGATGAACTTTATATATCAAGATAATGGATTTAGGGTTATAATGAGATCATACCTATGAGACCTAAAATCTTAAAAATCTTGATTTAGAATATTCTTAGTCATAGGAGTATTGAATAAAGGATCAATATTGCAGATAGACTAGCACTTTCTATGTATGCTCGATGGAGAGGATGGTTGATCTCATAAGGCACTTGTGTGAGACACTATTATAAAGATGTGGGTGCTCATTAGAGAATGAGTTCACTGAATTGATTCGACTTAAGAAACATCTTATGGAATCTACTTACCTGTCAAAAGATATTTTCTTATAGTGGGAGTTGTGCATATAATCCTTTGACCTGAGACTACCATAGAACCTTGTAAACATGAATCCATATTTTGGTTTATACTCATTCATGACTTAGTCATATACGAGATGATCTGGATATGATGGAATGTCTATGAAAGTTGTGAGTAGGTCAACATGAAATCGATCACTTCTGATAAGAGGAGATCGTATTCTATTTCCTCTGATCGATTGATTATTCAAAAAGTCTTTGATCAAAGCAGAATAAAAATTAGAAAGAGTTTCTAATATTTCATTAATCGAATCTGTTAGGATTTGATGCCTCAAGATTTAATCCATATTGAGCCCACATCGAGGTTCGCGATGAAAAACAGAGTCTAACGAGATCAAGAACATCCCAAACGAAGCTCGGACGGTAAATATATGTGATTTTGAAGTCGGCATGCAACCCGAGATGGTGGAGGACCGCTGGCAGCTGGTGGTGGGCCAGCGGAGCGGCAGCGGTGTGGCCGCAGGTGGTGGGACGCTGCCCAACGTGCGGCAGCGCATGGGCCAGGCGTGTAGGGTGCAGCCCGACACGAGGCACGCGGTCCGACCCAAGTGCGCGCACGCGCGGGGCATGGCCCGGGCCCAGGCATCCTGTGCAGGTGCGGCCCAAGTCCGCACGCACAAGCCGGCCCAGGCCCAAGCACCATGCCTGAGTCCTGTACCCCGGTCCATCGTGGATCGGGCGGTCCATGGCGGACTGCGTGGACCGTCTGGGCATGTCCTTGGCATTTCTCGCTGTCCACGGCATAATTTCGTAGATCGGAGTGCGATCCAATAGCATGGGTTGATCTCGATCTTTATCCAACAGTACAGGGCCTTATTTCATTGATCTTAGGACTCCTAATCATGATCTAACACGGGTTTTAAGTCTTTTTAAGGCTGATCTGGGAACAGAGAAGAGAGTGGTTCGGCTGGTGGTCTTTTGGCTTATTTTTCTTCTCACGAAAACCTGTGAGAACTGTGGCATGGTGGCTCGGTTCTTCATGAGATCGTACGGTACCAAAAAAATCTTGGAAGGTGGTATCTTGACCAGACATCTATCCAACAAGTGGTATCAGAGTAAGATGGTATAAGGACGCAGATTGCAGCGATGGTGAGTAAGACTGAAGATGGAGAAGACAGAAACAATCAAGATGGAGATCAACAAATTTGATGGGAAGAGCAATTTCTCCTTGTGGCAGGTAAGGGTGAAGGATATGCTCATCCAACAGGGGTTGATCGATGCTCTCTTGTGCGATGAGAAGTTGACCACCATGGAGGTGCGGGATTAAAAATGACTACAGATGCAGACGATGAGTACCATCCACATGTATCTAGCGGATGAGATGGTAATCCATGTACTGAGCGAGACTTCTCCGATGGTGCTGTGGTCGAAGCTCGAGGAGTTGTACATGGCGAAGTCTCTCACAAACACTTTATTCCTCTAGAGGCAGTTTTACCAGCTGCAGAAGGCTGACAGACAGAGCATGCAGGAGCATCTAAGCCACTTCCAGAAGATCCTCACCGACCTCTTCAGCGTTAGTGAGAATGTTGAGGAGAAGACCAGGGTGCTGGTTTTACTAGCATCGCTTCCACCTTCGTATGAGTCTTTGGTGACTGCTCTTCTAGTGAGGAAGAGCACCATCAAGATGGACGAGATCACCACGGTGATACTCCAGAATGAGGTTCTCAGGAGGGAGAATTCAACTTTGAGCTTAGGAGGCGGTAGCTCAGCTTTGGTGGCTTCTGGAGGAGCAGGAGGCAGTAGATGGAGAGATAGAAGATCGCGATGAGGGCGGTCCAAGTTTAGGAGGGACTTGAACAAAATCAGATGTTACTGGTGTGAGAAGTTGGGGCATCTAACCAAAGATTGCCCTCAACTCAAAAATCGGATGGTGGCTACTATAGCGACGACTGACAGCGATTCAAATGGAGATGTCCTAAAGATATCTGACGAGATATCAACTTTTTTCCAGCGATGGATATTAGATTCTGTATGTACCCATCATGTATATTGCAGAGAGGAGCAGTTTGACTTCCTGAAGAACAGTGAGGGCACTGTATATCTATCGGATGGATCGAGCTGTGCGATCAGAGGCATTGGGATGGTCAGCTGGAGGACACATGATGGTGCAATGAGGAGATTGGGAGAGGTCCAATATATATCCAATTTCAAGCAGAGTCTTATCTCACTTAGCAGACTGAATTCGAGAGACCATAAGATGGTAGCTGGTGGAGGAATCCTAAAGGTGCTACACGGCGATAAGATTGTGTTGGAGGGAAAGAAGAGGAGCAAAGGATATTATTACCTAGTAGAGAGCCCAATGTGAGGTGGAGCTTCGGGAGCCAGGTGGAGCCCAGAGCGAGATGGAGCTCCAGGTGAATGTGGATCAGGCACGAGACAGGAGACTCGGAAGGATGAGAGGTGACGTCGCAAGGTGAGATTCCTATTGCTGCAGGATGATGCCCAGAGTAGGTTTCAGGTCAGGAGGAGCACAGCATACAATGGAGATGGGATCGAGTGGCCTAGCTCAACTTCCATGTTTACTCATCCATGATCAACAGGCGATTACCCCAAAGCATGGGGTGAGGAGATCCAGAAGCTCTCGAAGTTAGGAGGAGGTCGAATATCGAGTCGAGATGAAAAATGTTAGGATTTGATGCCTTAAGATTTGATTCATATTGAGCCTACAGTGAGGTTTGTGATGAAAAATAGAGTCCAACGAGACCAAGAACATCTCAAACGAAGCTCGGACAGTGAAGATATGTGCTTTTGAAGTCAGCACACAACCCAAGATGGTAGAGACTGGCCGACGGCGGGCTGGCGGAGTAGTGGTAGTGCGGCCGCAGGTGGCAGGCTGCCACCCAATGCGCGGCAGAGCACAGGCCAGGCACGCAGGGCACGGCCAGGCGCGAGGCACGCGGCCCGGGCCTAGGCGCCCGATGCGGGCGCGGTCCAAGCTCGCATGCACGGGCCAGCCCAAGCCCAGGCACCGTGCTTGGGTCCTATACCCCGATCCACCATGGATCGGATGATCCATGGCGGACTGTGTGGACCATCTGGGCATTTCTCGAGCATTTTTCACGGTCCAAGGCACTATTCCATGGACCGGAGTGCGATCCAACAGCATGGGTTGATCCCGATCTTGATCCAATGGTGCAAGGCCTTATTTGATTGATCTTAAGACTCCTAATCACGATCTAACATGGGTTTTAAGCCTTTTTAAGGCTGATCTGGGAACAGAGAAGAGAGTGGCTCGGCTGGTGGTCTTTTGGCTTGTTTTTTCTTCTCACGGAAACCTGTGAGAACTGTAGTGTGGTGGCTCAGTTCTTCGTGAGATCACGTGGTACCGAAAAGATCTTAGGAGATAATATCCTGACCAGACATCCATCCAACAAAATCATCATTAAAGATTAAGAGAAATATGAATATGATATTGATTTTGACATCATTCCATATCCAGAGTCATATTCGGGATGTAGGAAGATCGCAGGATCGAATTGTATGGTAACTTTTCACTGAAGGATATTTTTGATATTTTTATCAAAATTTTATATCTTTTTAGTAGACATGATATATTGTTAAATGTCAATTTTATCTTATAGGTTTGATCGAATTAAAAAGTTTAATTCGATCGTCAATTAGAAAGAATTTTAATTGCTAAAATCGGATTAGTTCGATTGGATCTAGATCGATTAAATTAAATTCTAATCAAATCAGATCGATTTTTACTCGAATCCACTACTGGCTAGATGTAGAACTCAATGGGTCACATACAAAAAAAATTGATCAGGGGTCTAATTAGATTAGATCATATTTGCAAAATAGACATGCTAGCACATGTTGCAAATCCTAGCTCTTTATTTCAAATTGAATTCAAAATAGATTCCAGATTGGGCTAATTAAATTTAAATTTATTCAAATCAATTTTGGGTTTGAGTTGGGTCAGTCCTTGGCTATATGTATCAAAAATTTGGAGCCAAGAAACTAGGTGCCCATGTGTCAATAATTTTTCTTTCACATGGGATTCAATTTTATGCACAAGACATGAGTTGGCGTCCCATGAGATGGGATGCCCCTTCCTCGAGCTTATCCTTAATTGTTCCATGATGAAAAAAATACTCAAAGATTTCTGAGTTAATTTTGAGTGCAGAGGAGTCCTTCTGTGGCTTAATCACCTTCTAGTTTAATCATGGAAATTGGTTGAAGTTTAAAAACTAGCCAATTTAATCCATGCGCCTAACCTAGAGTTCATGTTGTGAAGGACTCTTAACCATTTGTCACACCACATTTTATCTCCAAATTTTTTTCATGCAAACTCCTGGTTAGTGCCTACAATTTGATCCATTGGATGGGTAAAGTGTACTGATGTGTGGTGGAGAAAAATTATACCATTAAAAATTGTGTGATGCATTGGAGAATCATCGATAAAAAATATTTTGAAGAGTCCTTCTGCGTGAAGTATCTTTTGAATTTTTTCTCGATGATTTTCATGTGTCAGAAGCTTCCTGATGGGTGTGAAAAATTGGCTTGGGGTGTGAGATAATTTTAAAAGGCACGAGATGGTGCGTGGAGAGGGCGCGAGACAAATCCATAGGCATCCCATCGCTAACTATTTAAAGGGGTTGCGTCGGGGATTTGTTTCATTCAGATCTCTCATTCCTATCTCTTCTTTCTTACACAGTCTCCCTATTGTCCAATTAGTCTCTTCTTTCTTTTATTAGAATAAGTCTAAAATAGTAAGGACAAGTCCAATTTTAAGACAAGAGCATAGGAAGAGATTTAAGGAAGACAAGGAGAGAAGAAAGGTAGGGATAGGAAGGCTAGGAGGAGAAGAAGAAGGTCTTAAGGTCCTGCTGCTCAAAAAAATTTTTAAAGTGAAAATTTTGAAAGAGGAATCATCTTAAAGAGTTGGTGTCCTGATCATAGCCCTATGTAGATCACCGTTGGAGGGTGAATGCTTGGGTGCTTGGTGGTGGTTCTGTCAAAATTTTAGAATAAGTGATTCAGGTATTTTTATATAGCTTGAATTTTATTATGAATATATGTTATATGATTATTAATCATCAAAGTGGTATTAGTTTAAATATATATTATTTAAGATTTTATAGTTTAAATTTTTAAAATCTATTATGCTTCTGCTGTGCATGTCCACCCTGAAATCCTATAGTGATATTAGAGCCGACCTTGTTTAGTTTAATCATATATACATAATGTTTATGTGATGCATATTATGATTCATACTATAAAATTAATTATGCCATTAATTATGCTTTCATATGATGATATGAATTGATGCATATATGATCCACCACTTCATCATCCTGACATAAGGTTGTCTTAGCATAATGGGGTTATGCTGCAAGGTTGTCCTAAGATGATGAAAGTTCATATATTATACTTGCATATATAGAATATTTTAATACTGATATATATTAGTATAAATTAGTATTATATAGTTAGAATGTGCATGAGATCAAAGAATTCCTCATTAAAAATTATATTAAGTGGTAGTGATTAGCAATAAAAGGTTAACCAATTTTTGATCAATTGATCGATTGGTGTCTAGAAAAGTGCTAAAGATAGTTCTTTAATTGATTTCATTGTCTGATCTGACTAATTTATTGATGTCTAAGAAAAGCAACGGAGGGACCCCCACCTTACTTACCTGGCCAATTTGATTAAACGATCCTAATATTAAAAAATCCTAATATTGAAAATACTACTAGGGGCCTTCCTTCATGCTAGGTTAATGTTACATCATGAACTATCGCTAGCTTGTTGTGTTACCACAGGACTTGTCATAAGGATTGATATAACATAATTCTGGTGCATAAAAGATGCTTACGGCAATTTTGGATATACTGCTTTATTGTGTTACCACAAGGGCAGTTATATTCGAATTTGACCGTATTGAAATGAAGGGTCTTACTTAACTAAAATATTATAGCTTATTGTGATATCACAAAGCTAATAATATTTTAAAAGCCAAGATATGATATTAAGAATTGCATGAGATACAATTGGAAAGAGTTTTCTACCTATGAATTCATAAGGGTTTGTTGTGTTAACACAATATCATTATGAGAAATTAGGATCTCAATCCTATTAGGATAAATATATAATATATATCTCGTTTATCATAGTAGAGAGTTATGATGTTTGTTAAAATAATGGGAGGTATAATTAAATCTAAAAGATCTTATTTAATTGTGTAAGTCAATATGAGTTGTTTGCTTATGTAATATTCTTTATTCATTGTAAATTAAATTCTACAAATGACATCTTCATTATTATTGCGAGGAATCTTAGATTTCAATAAGTTAATCGATCCCAATTATGTAGACTGATTGAGAAATTTAAAGATCGTACTCACTCAGGAGAAGCTCTCCTATATTCTTGATATCTCTGAACCATAAGAGATTAGGGATGATGCCACGGAAGAGGAGGTATCTATATACAGGATGTGAAAGAATGATAGTTTAACTGTCAAATGTAACATACTGACCTCTATGAGCAATGAATTGTAGAGACAGCATGAGAACATGGATACTCAATCCATACTCAATTTTAAAGAGTTGTATAGAGAATAGAGTAGGACTGCTAAATATGAGATATCTAAGCAATTATTCCATGCTAGAATGACTGAAGGGTCATTCGTACAAGATCATGTCCTGAAGGTCATTGATTTGATCACTAGATTGGATCAATTAGGTTTTGTGATGGATAGAGAATTAAGTCAGGATTTGATCGTACAATCTTTTTTCGAGTCGTTCGCTCAGTTTGTCATGAACTATCATATGAACAAACTGAATATCTTCTTATCTGAGTTGTTAAACATGCTTAAGACAGTTGAAAGCCACATAAAGAAAGAAAAGGCTCCACTTCTTCTTGTAAGTAAAATCTTTAAAAAGTCAGGCTTTAAGGGTTCAAAGAAAGTACTGAACCCTAAGGGTGGCAAGATGAAGAAGAAGGAGAAGAAATTCTTCGGACAGGGTACCTGCTTTCACTGCAGTAAGGCAAAATACTGGAAGAGGACTTGCAAGTTATATCTTGCAACTGTAAAGGCTGGTGCAAGTGATGCACCAAAAGATATGTATGAGATACATACAATTTTATCATTAAGTTCTTCCAATTCAGACTCTTGGACATTGGATACCACCTGCGGTTTTTATATATGCAAGTCATTGCTGAGGCTGCAGAATATTAGAGTGCTGAAAAAGGGTGACTTCGAACTCTATGATGCTGGAAGAGAGTCCATCCAGGTAGAAGATGTAGGGACATATATGTTGAAGTTACCTAGTGAGAAGACTTAGAGCTAGAAAATTATTATTATATACCTAAGATCATTAAAAATATTATTTCTGTACCGTTGCTATTGCAACGAGATTTTGAAATTAATGGAAAGAGTAATAGTTACTCAATTTTTTTTCTAATAAAATTTTTTGTCATGGTGTTATTAATAATAGTCTTCTGATTCTATTTAATGATAATATTTTTCATATTGATGAAAGCAAAAAGCAAAAGAAAGAAGAGATAAATAATACTTTACTGTAGCATTGTTGACTTGGTCATATAAGTGAGACAAGGATTAACAAGTTATACAAAGAAGAGTACTTTGATCCTTATGATTATGAATCATTAAAAATTTATGAATCTTATCTTATGAAAAAAATGACTAAGACTCCATTTAGTGGATATGGAGAAAGGATAAGTGAGTTATTAGAACTTATACATACTGATGTATGTGGTCCTATGACAACAAAAGCCAGAGGAGGATACTCTTATTTTATAATGTTCACTGATGATTTATCTAGGTTTGGATATATGTATCTTATAAAACATAAATCTTAGGCCTTTAATAAATTTAAAGAGTATCAAAGTATGATCAAGAAATAAACTGAAAAAAAATATTAAAATTCTTCAATTCGATCGATGAAGAGAATACTTATTCAATAAATTTTTAGATCATCTTAAAGAAAATAAAATTCTCTCAAAGTGGATCCCTCCTTATACACCATAGCTAAATGGTGTAACAGAAAGGAGGAATCACATATTATTAGATATGGTGCGATCCATGATGTGCCTTACAGACTTGTCTATTTTCTTCTAGAGATATGCTCTAGAAACTGCTGTCTATATCTTGAACCAAATACCTTTAAAATCTGTGCCAAGCACTCTATATGAGATATGGAGAGGAAAGAAGTCTAATCTTAAATATCTTAAGATACGGGGCTATCCAGCTTATGTTAAAAGAAACTTTGGACATAAGCTGAGTGCTAGGACAGATAAATACTTGTTTGTAGGTTATCCTAAAGAGAATATAAGATACTTCTTTTACCATCCTACTGAACAAAAGGTACTTATCAGTAAACATGCCACTTTTATGAAAAAAAAGTTTATCCTAGAAAGAGGTAGTGGAAAAAAAATTAAACTTGGAGAAGTTCAAGACCTACAAATAGAAGCACAAGATTCTCCTTAACCAAAAATACCCATTGATGATGTACAACCATAAAATACACCTCCTCTCTGAAAGTCGGATAGAGTGCGAAATACACCTCTAAGGTATGGATTCGTTATTGAGAATAATGAAGCCCACATCATTGAGAATGATGAACTTTTGATCTATACGAAAGCCATCATTAGTAAGGACTCAGACAAATGGGTAGAGACTATGAAATCCAAAATGGACTCCATGTACTTCAACCAAGTATGGACTTTGGTTGATGCACCAGAGAGTGTGACCCCTATTGGATGCAAATGGGTCTATAAGAAAAAGATTGGTGCAGATGGCGAAGTTGAAACCTATAAGCCAGATTGGTGGTTAAAGATTTCAAACAGAAACAGGATATAAATTATGATAAAATATTTTTATCTATTGTCATACTCAAATCTATACACATTATGCTTGCAATAACAGCATACCATAATTATGAGATTTGATAAAAGAATGTGAAGACCGCCTTCCTTAATGGTTATCTTGAGGAAGAAGTTTACATGTCTTAGCCAGAAGGATTTATCTCAAAAGAAAGAACAAATCAGATATGCAAGCTTAAGAAATCTATTTATGAATTAAAGCAGACCTCGAGGAGTTGAAACATCCACTTTGATGTTACAGTCAAAGAGTTTGGCTTTATCAAAAAATATGGATGAGCCTTGTATATACAAGAAGACTAGTGGGAGTGTCATTGTGTTCTAGTTGTATATGTGGATGATATACTCCTCATTGAAAATGATATCCTAATATTACAATCGGTCAAGACATAGCTATCAAATAAGTTTTCCATAAAAGATTTGGGCGAAGCATCTTATATACTAGGTATAAAGATCTATAGGGATAGATCTAAGAGGATGTTAGGCTTATCTCAATTCAAGTATATAGATTTAGTGCTAAAAAGGTTTAGCATGGATGGGAGTAAAAGAGGTTACTTACCTATGAGTCAAGACATACATCTCTTTAAAAGGATATCCTCTAAAACATCAGAAGAGAAAAATAGAATAAGTTCTATTCCCTATACTTAGGTGGTAGGGTCAATTATGTATGCTATGCTATGTACCAGGCCTAATTTGCTATGCCTTAGGTATAGTTAGTAGATTTTAGGCTGATCCAAGAGAGGATCATTGGAAAGCAGTAAAAAATATTCTTAAGTACTTGAGAAAGACTAAAGATATTTTTCTCGTATATGGAGGATCTGATCTAAAACTAGAAAGCTATTCTGATTCTATTTTTCAATCAGATCCTGATGGTAGCAAGTCCACTTTAGGGTATGTCTTTACTCTAAATGGTAGAGCAATTAGTTGAAAAGTTTTAAGCAGCAGACTATAGCTGACTGAACCATTGAGGCAGAGTACATAGCTATAAGTGAAGCTGTCAAGAAAGCTGTCTGGATGAAGAAGTTCATCACTAAGTCTGGTGTCATTCCTGAGATTAAGAATCTAGCACCACTTTACTGTGATAATACTGAAGCAGTTGCTCAAGCAAAGGAACCTAAGTCTCATCATAAATCCAAGCATATTCTAAGACGCTTCCATCTCGTTTATGAAATAGTCGAAAGATAAGATGCAGTCATTGAACAAGTAGAAACTAAGAACAACATAGCGACCCATTCACTAAGGCTTTACCACAGTAGCAGTTCGATCGTCACTTTGATTATATGGGAATAAAATTTAAGGATGATTGGCTTTAGTGCAAGTGAGAGATTGAAAGGAATATACCCTACAAGCTAATCAAAATTTATATTTTGATGGGCTTTTCTTGTAATCTTTTAGACTCATGTAATTTATATTTATAAATAAAAAATATTTTTCATCATATACTGTATTTTACTTTTGTAATGATTATTATGAACTCTATAAATTAGGATAATGTATTTAGGATTATGATGAGATCATACCTATGAGATCTAAAATTTTAAAAATCTTGATTTAGAATATTTCTAGACATAGGAGCATTGAGTAGGGGATCAATATTTCAGATAGACTAGCACTTCCTATGTATGCTTGATGGAGAGGGTGGTTGATCTCATAAGCCACTTATGTGAGATACTAATAGAAAGATGTGGGTGCTCATTAGAGAATGAGTTCACTGAATTGATCTGACTTAAGAAACATCTTATAGAATCTACTTCCCCATCAAAAGATATTTTCTTATAATGGGAGTTGTGCATATAATCCTTTGATCTGAGACTACCATAAAACTTTATATACATGAATCCATATTTTAATTCATACTCATTCATGACTTAGTCATGTATGGGATGATCTGGATATGGTGAAATATGTATAAAGGTTATGAGTAGGTCAACATGAAATCAATCACTCCTGATAAGAGGAGATCACATCCTACTTGCTCTGATCGATTGATGATTCAGAAAGTCTTTGATCAAAGCAGAATAAAAATTAAAAAAAATTTCTAATATTTTATTAATCGAATCATCATTAAAGATTAAAAGAAATATGAATATGATATTAGTTTGGATATCATTCCATATCCAGAGTCATATTCGGGATGCAGAGAGATTGCAGGATCGAATTACACGGTAACTTTTCACTGAAGGGTATTTTTAATTTTTTTATCAAAATTTTATATCTTTTAGGTAGATATGATATATTGTTAGACGTCAATCTTATCTTATGGATTTGATCAAATTAAAGAGTTTAATTCAATCATCAATTAGAAAGAGTTCTAATTGCTAAAATTGGATTAGCTCGATTGGATCTAGATTGGTTAGATTAAATTCTAATCAAATCAGATTGACTTGCACTCAGACTCACTACTGGCTACAATCCAATGGGTCACACATAAAGAAAATTGATCAGGGGTCTAATTGGATTTGATCATATTTGTAAAATAGAAATGCTAGTACATGTTGCAAATCTTAGCTCCTTATTTCGAATCAGGTTCGAAATTGATTCCAGATTGGGCTAATTAAATCTAAATTAATTTAAACTAATTTTGAATTTGAGTTGGATCAATCCTTGACTATATGTATCAAAAATTTGGAGTCAAGAAATCAGATGCCCATGCATCAAGTATTTTTCTTGTGCATGGGATTCAATTTTGTGTGCAAGACATGAGTTGGCATCCCATGAGGTGGGACGCCCCTTCCTCGAGCTTATCCAATTATTCCATGATGAAAAAAATACTCAGAGATTTTTGAATTAATTTTGAGTGTAGAGGAGTCCTTCTGTGGGCTTAATCACCTTCTATTTTAATTATGGAAATTGGTTGAAATTTGAAAACTAGCCAATTTATTCCATGCGCCTAACCTAGAGTCCATGTTGTGAAGGACTCTTAATCATTTCTCACGCCACATTTTATCTCCAGATTTTTTCCACACAAAGTCATGGTTAGCACCTACAATTTGATCCATTAGATGGGCAAGGTGCGCTGATGTGTGGTGGAAAAAAATTATACCATGGGAAGCTATGCAATGTATCGGAGAATCATTGAGAAAAAATATTCCAAAGAGTCCTTCTGCATGAAGCATCTCTCAAATTTTTTTTCAATGATTGCCATATGTCAGAAGCTTTCTGATGGGTGTAAAATATTAAATTGGGGTGTGAGATAATTTTAAGAGGCATGAGATGGTGCGCGGAGAGGGTGCGAGACAAATCCATAGGCATCCTATCGCTAACTATTTAAAGGGGTTGCACCAGAGATTTGTTTCATTCAGATCTCTCATTCCAATCTCTTCTTTCCTACACACTCTCCCTATTGTCCAATTAGTCTCTTCTTTTTCTTGTTAGGATGAGTCCAAAATAGTAAGGACAAGTCTAATTTTAGGATAAGAGCCTAGGAAGAGATTTAAGGAAGATAAGGAGAGAAGAAAGATAGGGATAGGAATGCTAGGAGGAGAAGAAGAAGGTCTTAAGATCCTGCTACCTAAAAAAATTCTTAGAGTGAGAATTTTGAAGGAAGAATCATTTTAAGAAGTTGGTATCCTGATTATAGTCCTGTGTGGATCACCATTGGAGGGCAAATGCTTGGGCATCTGGTGAAGGTTCTGTCAGAATTTTAGAATAAGCGATTTAGGTATTCTTCTATAGCTTGAATTTTATTATGAATATATTTTATATGATTGTTAATCATCAAGGAGGTGCTGGTTTAAGAGTTTATTATTTAAAATTTTATAGTTTAAATTTTTGAAATCTATTATGCTTCCGCTGTGCATGTTCACCCTGAAACCCTACATCTACCACAATCACCAGGAGGATTATTATTGAAAAGAATATTACTCTATTGAGATTCCACTAATGTACATATGTCCAAACTCATTATTTGAAAAGGATCACTGCTGTTGGTAGTATCTTCATCTTGGCTCCATGTCAAGCGACATATCATGATTTGAGAAGTTTGAATTTGAATTTTAAATATCATAAATTTAAGAGGGATTCTAAAGATGCATTTTTTATTTTTTTCTATTTTTATATCATCGAAGTATATTTTTTACTATGAATATACGTGACCACCTACAAGATTGAGATAGGAAAAATTTCTTGCAATATTTTTTTTTGGGAATTCTTCTTTCACATAATTGCATTGATCACAGGCCTCAATCAGTAAACATATCTCTTTCCTCCCTAAGCTTCAAACGAAGGATGGTAGATTCTTTTCCTCTTTAGATGAGAAATGCAGGTGGTGGTAGTAAGAAATGTTCTTAGAGAGGGAGGCAAACCACTTACCAAGAAAGCAAGGGGAGTGAAAAGAAGGGGTCGTAGCTATTGAATTTTCTATAGGTGCAAGTGCATATAGATTTTAAAACTTTTCTAAATCCAAAATACAGAAAAAAATTAGATTAAAATATTTTTAATCTAAGTATACATTCATCATATGAAAGCACCTATGGATCTAGTTCATATGCTGAAATTAACATATATTGATTTTAAGAAGAACAAACGAAAGCCAACCTGAAACTGGGGTTGAATCTGATTCAATCCCTAGATCTAGATATGGACAGGTTCTGAATTAGCAGCACAAGTGTCCTATCTTTATAGGTATCCACAGGGATGATCTGAATTATTTTCTGTTGGATCCTGCTTGCCAGAACCAAAGCCTAAATAGGCTTGAATCAAACCTAGATCAAAACAGAACCCCTTTGATAACCTTTTTAATCTTTCTTTCTTGATTCTTGAAGAAACTAAGAACCTTTTTTGATCTTTCAACTAATTAAGAAAAATAATAATAAAGAATTGGTTGTAACTAACTCTCAATAAATTTGAGAGCAAAGAGAACAAGAACCAAACAAGTGGCGTCAACAATTGACCCACCTCCTTAGATGTCGCCCACCCTCTTTATGGCTCCAAAGGAGGATGCCAAGAGAGAGAAGAGACATGGGCTAGAGAGAGGAAGAGAAGGGGAGGTATGGGCCCAGTGAAAGGTGGCGACAAGGTGGGAGGAGGAGAGGTTATGTGAGAACTAAAGGGCTAGGGTCCTTTATATAGACAACTTAAGGATGTCCTAATCAAATTAGGATCTCTCATTCTAATCATATTAGATTTTCTAGTCATAATATAGTTAGACCAAATAAATGAGATGCCACCCATTACACACCCAAAGCCACACCCTACTCTAGGCATCCCGTCATATGGGACCTAATTAGATGCACAAATCAGCCCACATGGTTCTATAAATTCTTTTCAAGAATTTTTAATAAATAAAATCAAGAAACTCTTTCTTGATTTAATTCAAGCCATAAATTAATTATCCAATAATTGAATCTCATTGAATCAAATTTAATTAGCTTCAAATCAAGTGTAGGAATTGGTTAAAACTCATCATATAAGTAAACTAACCACAAGAGAAGTTGGGTTCACCCAGGTGCTAGCAAGGTTAATATGAACCTAATTGGATTTCTCAAAAACCATATAAATTAATACTTCATAAGCCCAATTATAATCAATTCAGATCTTCTCCCTTTATATGTGACCCCATAGATTCAATTCTATCTAGTAGTGAGAAGTACCATGATCTCTATCATAGGTATCATTGAAATCTCTTTCAGTGGATCGAAACAGTTCTACTCTAACTCGACAAGAATCTTTGATCCAAAATGATCCTATTGAGCTCTCACAATCCACCAGTGATATCTAACAATATATAGTGGCAACTTAACAGAATCAAAATAGAATATTTAGGTGTAGTTAATGCTTGATATAGTCTCTCTATCGTAAGTTCCGACTAGATGACAGGTCATGAATAAATCGTCAAACCTCATCATTAGTCATATGATAAATCCGATCAACTTAAGTCCAATAGTAATTTCAAAAAAAAAATTCTATCAATCATACTGCTATGGCCATAGGCTTGTGAACTCAGTTTTTCAAATCTCATAGGACTATTATTCTCTATCAAGGTCGATAATTCCTATCTAGATACACATGTTGCTCGCACAACTCAACTAATTGAAGCCAACATCTACTATAAAAATTTATAATCAAGTTAATGTTTATACATAGTCAAACTTTAAAAGTCTTATTATGAGCAACTGTGACACCACGGTCAAAAGATCAGTCACACAACTACAACATCGAGATGATTACTAATGATCGAATAGAAATTCATGTGATCTCTCGTATAGTTACGCTCAGTACTAGTTATTCTCTAACAACTATCCATACTTTTCACTCAGTGTCTCTACACCATAGATTAAAAATTCATCTATCTCAAAGGAAGTGAATCGTGCATCAATTTTTTTGGATAGATCACCATCCCCGTAACTATCCTATAATCAAAAGCAATTTAGGAATCAATCATATATGCCTCTAATTCTCAATATTTGAGAATATATATCATAACAATAATTTCAAAGATGATTCAAGGATACAAAATACTTGAATAGAAAAAGAAAACTTGCCCTTTATTGATTAAATCAATAATTTAAGTATAAATTTGTGTCATAGAATAATAATGTGTTAGCCAATAATTGACTTCTAGGACATACATCTAACTATCTCCCATTTGGACTAAAGTGAATTGGCCATTAATCTAAACCCAAACTTCTCAAGATAAGCTTCTATTTTTGGTTGGCTCAATTGCTTTGTCAACGAGTCTGCCATATTATCCATGGAGTCTACTCTTCGCACCTCGACATATTACTTCTCAAAGTAGTCGCGTATGCTATGGAACTACTATTCAATATACTTTGATTTTTGATGAGATTGTGGCTCTTTAGCAAATGCTATGGCTCCATTATTATCGCAGTACAGTGGTACGGCATCTGATGTCATTTTATCAAGTTGTACGGCAAACTTTTTGAAGCAAAAATCTTTTTTTGCAGCATCTGAAGTGACGGCAAACTTTTTGAAGCAAAAATCTTTTTTTGCAGCATCTGAAGTGATGACATACTCAACCTCTATGATCGAATCTACGATAATGCTTTGCTTAAAGCACTTCCAGCTGATTGCATCATCATTGCAGATAAAAACATACCCTGATGTAGGCTTTTTATCATCAGGATCCGACATAAAGTTTGAATCTATATAACCCTTAATTCACAATTCAGGTGCTCCTCCAAAGATCAAGAATAAATCCTTAGTCCTTCACAAGGACTTAAAAATATTCTTCACAGCTATCCAGTGCTTCTCATCTGGATTTGACTAATATCTGTTCATGGCATTCACAACAAGGATAATATCAGATCGAGTACATAGCATGATATACATGAGGCTTCTAATCATCGAAGCATAAGAGATCCTATTCATGCATTCGATCTCCTCAGAAGCATTAAGACACATCGTCTTGGAGAGTTGAATAGCATACCTATGGGATAGCAAATCCCTTTTGAAGTTTTATGCTGAACCACTTCAGCACCTTCTTTATATACAACTTCTGTGACAGACCAAGCATCCTTTTAGATCTATCTTTATAGGCTTTTATCCCAAAGATATAGGATACTTTCTCTTGATCTTTTATGAAGAATTTTTTAGACAACCAAGCTTTAACTGAAGTCAGCATGAGAATATAATTTTCAATAAGAAAGATGTCATCGACGTACAGTACGAGGAAGATAAGCGTGCTCCCACTGACCCTTTTGTAAATACAAAGTTTTTCATCATTTCTTATGGAACCAAATGATTTGATTGCATCATTGAAATAAAAATTCTAGCACCAAATGGATCTTTGCAGTTTGCAAACTCAATGATCACTATCACCAGATGTGAAACCCAGAGGCTACTCCATATAGATATCTTTCTCAAGATGTCCATTCAGAAAAGCAGTTTTCACATTCATCTGTCAGATTTCAAAATCATGATAGGCTGTAACAGTAAGCAATGTACGGATAGATTTCAGCATGACTACAGATGAAAAAGTATCATGATAGTTAATGCCTTCGTACTGACTATAATCCTTCACCACCAGCCTTATCTTATATGTCTCTACCTTACCATCGATACCTATTTTTCTTTTATAGATCTATTTACACTCAATGGGAATAATTTTTTTCGATGGATCCACTAAGGTCCATATTTGGTTCAAGTGTATTAAGCCAATTTCTGACTTGATTGCATCTAATAATTTTTCGAAACTGATGTCAGACATCATCTCATCAAAAGTACTAGGATCATTACCATGACCCCAATCTCTCACAAGGAATGCTTCATCTACATCCTCTTTCAGCATACCCATCTATCTTTTAGAAGGATGGAAGATTCTACTTAATCTACGAGGTGGAGATGGAACATTAACTACTGGCTCATCATGGATGAGTTTCTGAGAATCTATAGCTCATTGCTCTTGAGAGATATTCTCGTCAAGCTCAATTAACCTCCCATTACCACCGTCTTGGATAAACTATTTTTCTAAGAACGTGGCATTGTGACTCACAAACACATTATGGTCATGTGGAAAGTAAAAGTAGTACCCAATATATTTCTTGAGATACCCTATAAACTGAGCTACAACTGTCTATCCTCTAACTTGTCAGCTTTCTATTTTTTAACATAGACTGGACATCTTCAAATCTTAAGATAACTCAGACTCGACTTCTTACCATGCCATATCTCATATAATGTGGTAGGAACAGACTTAGAAGAAACCCTATTTAAAATATGCATCGCAGTAAGTAAAGCATGTCTTCAAAGAAATATGAGTAAATCAATGAAGCTTATCATAAATCGATCATATCCAATAGTGTTCTATTTCTTCTTTCAGATATCTCATTGAGTTGAGGTGTATTGGGAGGAGTCTATTGAGAGATTATGTCGTTCTTCTTAAGATAATCTAAAAATTCAGTACTCAGATATTCTCCTCCTCAATCGAATCGCAGGACTTTTGTGGATTTATCTATTTATTTTTCTACCTCATGCCTGAATTCTCTGAATCTTTCAAAGGCTTCAAACTTGTGTTTCATAAGAAATATATACCTATACCATGATAGATCATCAATAAAGATAATGAAGTAGCTATAACCACCCCTGATCTGTATATCAAATGGGCCACACACATCAGTATGTACGAGGGTTAGTAACTCAGTGGCCCTTTTTTCTTATCTCACAAAGGATAACCTAACCATTTTTTCTCGAAGGCATGATTCACAGGCTGGAATCGACTCAGATTTAACTAAATCAAGGATCCCATCTTTTTTCAGTCTGTTTATCCTGTCCTCTCCAATATGGCCAAGCCTATGGTATCATAAGTACTTATGGTTAAATTTATCTCTGGATCTCTTTTGACCTACAGCATTTACTACTTGCTCATTTAGGTTCACATTAACATCAACATACAAGCGATAAAGACTGTCAATCAAAAGATCAGATACAACCAATTTATTTCATAAATAAATAAAATAAAAATTTTTATTAAATTGAAAAATATATCCATCCTATGCTAGTACAGAGATCGAGATCAAATTTCAACTAGCTATAGGAACAAAATAATAGTCTTTTAAATCTAATCTAAAGTTTGATGATAATCAAATAAGATAGGTTTCAATGACTTCTACAATAATTTTTGCTCTATTATCAATCCGAAGGATCATGTCACCTTACCTCAACCTCCTACTTCCTATTAGATCTTGCATTGAAGAATATTATGAGCATTAAAATCAAAGTCCAACATCCAACTAGAAGTAGAAGAAATCATTAGGTTAGATTCTATTATGAGCATACCTTCACAAGATATTTCACCCCTTTTCTTTAGGCTCTCCAGGATAGAGTGCCTTGAATCTTTCAAGGTATCCTCTATAGTGACCAGCATATTGAATAATTCAGATAAGTTGCAGTCTAATTTGTTCATGTAGTAGTTTACAATAAACTGGTCAAGGATTGGAGGATCAAATCCACCTTTAGCTCCTTCTGCATATTTAGCCTAAATTTTTCAAGCTCCTCTAGATCTTTGATCATAGTCATATAATGATCGTAGACTGACTACCCCTCACTGATCTTCATATTGAACAACCGCTTGCATAATTCAAAGTGTGCGATCCAACTCTGCTCACCGTATAACTCTTGTAGGTGAGTAATCATGGCACAAACAGTGAGCATATGCTCATACTGACTTTGTAACTCATTTGACATCAAAGCCAATATATAGAACTTCATCCTAAGATCATCATCCGTCCACTTATCCAGAGCAGCTCTTTGCTCTATCGTAGGATGGGCTAGTAAGGTTAGGGCATCCTAGTCAAGTATATACCCAATCTTTTTAGATGTCAGAACTATTCTGAGGTTTCTAAATCAATCCTTCCTCATAATTTGTACCGGTCAGCCGGTTGGTTTCAAGGATGTGGGCTAGTGGGTTAGAGGCTGATATTGTTTATCTGCGAGAGTAGAGATTCTAGTTAGATATTTATACTTAAAATTATATTTATTCTAAAACTTTTAGATGCAAATAGACTCCCACTATTTTTTTTCAGATTTCGATACTCTCTGGATAAAAAATAAAAATTTGACACAACTAATGCAAAGTTTCTAGTAGGTGCTGCGGTCCCACCGATGCCGTGCATCTCATCTAACAGTTATTAATGACATATACACCAATGCATAGGCAACTCTTTGTCTAGATGCTTTTTTAAGTATATTGCAGTGACTTGATCTCTAAGTCATTAGAGCTTAGATAACACATATTGCTCCACTCCTTAGTTAAGCCTGACCCACTGTTTATAAGCAGATGTGAAACCATCATTGAGTCCCTGAGATAATACATATTGGGTCTAACCCCATCTGTACCCTAAAGCAACTCTTTGCTAGTAAAGTGGTTACGTGTTCCTAATACAACTGAACCACTGTAATCAATCAAAAATAATCAACACCAGTAGCACGCCCGTACTTCTACAATGGAGGAAGACCATAAGGCTTAATATTAATTAAGGAGATTTCTGTTAGGTCTCATCTAATCAGTCATCATATGACCAACCTAATTGGCATGGGCTAAACTAAAACTCTATAGCTATTAATGAATCCAATCATCCAATTAGCCAAATAAATGAGACCGATGGGAGGGTATGCTATTAACTCATTATAGGCAAAATTATCTAGGTGAGTAGCCTCCCAATTAAAAATCATCAATCGAGACTTGCCTTAGACACCAAATGGATTATTGATTTCAATTAATCAGCTTAGGTGAATCAAATTCAAGCCATAAAGCCGGATTAGATCCTTAGGTTGACTCGATTCTACAGATGGGATTTAATCAACTGAATCTATAATACTTGTAGAATCATAAGCTTAATTGATCTAATCCAAATCAATTCTTGACTTGATTTGATTAATAGCTATATCAATTTCAATTCAATATGATCTAATTACAACCTAAGATGCAATTTATTGATCTAATACAAAACTATCCATGCCCAATGATTCATGCACACATTAATTTCAGATCATTGAAACAGATTTTAGATCTAAATTAATTACATAAAAAGTAATTTTTTGATTCTTGAAATACTTTTAAAATATTCATGCAATCATATATCATATATATAAAAAATTTTAGAATTTTTAAAAATCAATTTTAGATCTAAACATACCATCATATATCGCACATACAAAAAATTCAGATTGTAGAAATTTAATTTCTAACCTATGCATTCTATCAAATATCACATATATGAATAAAAATTAGATTTAAAATACTTTTCAGATCTGATCATAAACTTGTACATCTCATATATAATCTAAAATTAAAATTTTAAAAATAATTTTTCAAACTTTTATGCTACTTTCATGCATATCAATATGTGGCTCTGATACCACTGTTGGATTTTTTATAGATGCAAGTGCATGTGGATTTCAAAACTTTTCTAAATCCAAAATATAGTAAAAAATTAGATTAAAATACTTTTAATCTAAGTATATATTCATCATATGAAAATACCTATGGATCTAGTTCATATACTGAAATTAACATATATTGATTTTAGAAAGAACAAACGAAAGTTTGAAATCAATTCACATACCTGAATCACTTTCTTTTTTTGCTTCAAACCTATAAGTGGGGTTGAATCCGATTCAATCCCTAGATCTGGACCTAGATAGGTTCTGAATCAGCTGCACAAGCATCCTGCCTCTACGAGTATCCACAGGATCGATCTGAATTATTTTTTCTTGGATCATGCTTGCCTGAACCAAAGTCTAAATAGGCTTGAACCAAATCTGGATCGAAATAGAATCCCTTTGATGATCCTTTTAATCTTTCTTTTTTTATTCTTGAAGAAACCAAAAATCTTTATTGATCTTTCAACTAATCAAAAAAAATAACAACTAAGAATTGATTGTAACTAACTCTCAACAAACTTGAGAGCAAAGGGAACAAAAACCAAACAAGTGGCATCAACAATTGACCCTCTTCCTTGGATGCCACCCACTCTCTCTATGGCTCCAAGAGAGGATGCTAAGCGAGAGAAGAGGTGTGGGCTAGAGAGAGGAAGAGAAGGGGAGGCATGGGCCTAGTGAAAGGTGGCAGTAAGGTGGGAGGAGGAGAGGTTATGTGAGAACTAAAGGGCTAGGGTCCTTTATATAGACAACTTAAGGATATCCTAATCAAATTAAGATCTCTCATTCTAATCATATTAGAATTTCTAGCCATAATATAGTTGGACCAAATAAATGGAGCGCCACCTATTACACACCCAAAGCCACATCCTACTCTAGACATCCCATCATATGGGATCCAATTAGATGCACAAATCAGCCCACATGGCTCCATAAATTTTTTTTAAAGATTCTTAATAAATAAAATCAAAAAAAAAATTCTTTATTTAATCTAAGTCATAAATTAATTATTCAATAATTGAATCTCATTGAATCAAATTTAATTAGGTTCAAACCAAGTATAGAAATTGGTTAAAACTCATCAAATAAATAAACCAACCATAAGAGAAGTTGGGTTTACCCAGATGCTAGCAAGATTAACATGAATCCAATTGAATTTCTTTAAAACCATATAAATTGGTACTTCATAAGCCCAATTATAATCAATTCAGATCTTTTTTCTTTATGTATGATCTCATAGGTTTAATTCTATCTGATAGTAAAAAATACCATGATCTCTATCATAGGTATTACTGAAATCTCTTTTAGTAGATTGGAATAGTTTCACTCTAACTCGATAAGGATTATTGATCCAAAATGATCCTATTGAGCTCTCACAATCTACTAGTGATATCTAGCAATATGTAGTGACAATCCAGTAGAATCGAAATAGAATTTCTAGATGTAGTTAATGTATGATACAATCTTTCTATCATAAGTTCTGACTAGATGGCAGGTCACGGATAAATTATCAAATCTCATCATCAATCATGATAAATCCAATCAGCTTAAGTTCAATAATGATTTCAAATGAAAATTTTTTTCATCAATCATGCTGCTATGGCTATAGATTTGTGAACTCAGCTTTTTAAATCTTATGGGACTATTCCTCTCTATCAAGGTCGATAGATCCTATCTAGATGCACACGTCACTCGCACAGCTCAATCAACTGAAGCCAACATCCACTATAAAAATTTATAATCGAGTTAATGTTTATGTGTAGTCAAATTTTAATAGTCTTACTGTGAGCAACTGTGACATCATAGGTTAAAGGATCAATCATACAACTATAGCATCAAGATGATCACTGACGATCGAATAGAAATCCATATGATCTTTCATATGTTCACGCTCATTACTAGTTATTCTCTAACAACTATCCATACTTTTTGCTCAGTATCTCTCCATCATAGATTACAGACTCATCTATCCCAAAGAAAATGAACCGTACGTCGGTTTATCTGGATAGATCACCATCTCCAAAACTATCCTATAACCAGAAGTAATTTAGAAATCAATCATATATGCCTCTAATTCTTAATATTTGAGAATATATATCATAATATCAATTTCAAAGATGATTCAAGGACATATAACACTTGAATGAAAAAAGAAAATTTATCTTTTATTGATTAAATCAATATTTAAGTATAAATTTATGTCATAGAATAATAATGTGTCAGCCAACAATTGGCTTCCAGGACATACATCTAACAGTAGCCTTGAAGTTACTCAGAGAGAATGCTCTATACTACTTTTCATTATTGTCCACTTAAGGCTTCTTTTCATATTGTGGTTGGAAAAGATGAGAATGAGCCTCGAGGAAATGTCTTAAGAGCCATGAATTCCTTATTTCCTACCAAGCATGTGTAGAAATAAAAGACTCCAAAGAGTGAAGACCATCTTTTTTGCAAGATGCCAACAGAATTGCAAATAATTAACCAGGGCAAAGATGGAGCGTTGAAGTGCCTCATATTGTGCTTTCTGAATAATCCAATGTAGACTTCCATCAAGCTCTCATACATCATGCATTTTGTGGTAGAAACTCACACATCATGCTTTTAATATAAGGTACTGGCTATGCCATAGATATGGCCTTTTTCTTTCATTGGTTTGATTGATAAATTGAGGAGAAGAAAAATTTTCTTCAACCCGAATAACTCGGATCCCTCAAAACAAAAAAAGATGATAGAAAATTAATGAAAGTAGGGCTTAAGGCCCTCTTTCTTTCATTAATTAATTCTATATATATAAACTGTGATATAAATCCCCTATTTATAGTAGTAAGGTTTGCTTTTACATAATTCGAATCAAATTCTTTTTTTTATCTTCTAAAAGGATGTCCACCACTGAAGAAGTTGGATTGACTTCCTCTTTCCAACTTAAACAAAACTAGATATCTAGAAAAATATGATGAATATAAAAAATATTATGAAAAATATTAAAATTTTATAGAAGATATATTTAAATTTTTACATTAATCTGGTCTTCTATCACTCCATCTAATTCTTTGCAGATTAGAAGATAACTCCGATCAAAGTCTTTCTGGAAAAAAAAATTTTGATTTAATCAGTACATTTTAAGGCTTAAATAATGAAATTTTGATCTAATTTAGTACCTCTATGGCTATCCAAAGTTATAAATCTTGAAAAGATATCAAGTTTTAGAAAAAAAAATCATCTCAACTAAGCATTATATGATCAAATTATTGCCTTCTAAAATGTGGCATGCAATTTGGCTTCTTAGTGTGATATATCTTATTTATGAATTTTTTCTAGCTTTGCTTATAGTGACCATTATGATCCATATTGAGTCCTCATAGTAGCGAAAGTGATCCACATTGAGTACTCATAGTGACGAAAGTGATGCACATCGAGTCGATGATCTTCCTATCCACATCAAGTCTAATGATTGATCTAGATTAGAGCTCCTCTTGTTTAAAAGATTTAGCTCCTACTAAAATCAGAATGGAAGAAGGGGAAATGCTTGCTTTCTTTGCTTGTGGCTAAATTGTTTGGCTTTACTCGAAGATGGATTCCAGTCTTAGTCTTCCTTGCTAGATAATAGATCTTGATCTCTAGATGTAGGAGATAGCTTTACTATAGGTATTACTAGAGCTTCTGTTGAAAGTACCATCAATCAAGATACGACCAAGGTGAGTTGGGCAATACATTCCTTCATCTTGTTATCTATCAAGATAGAAATAGCAGTCATACTCGCCTATTATCTTTTGCATGATGTACTTCAAGTATGAATAGTCTTTCTCTCGATTACTTGTATTGCTCAAATGTCTGGATCTTCCCCAGATATAGAGGATGAAGCTCTAATATCAACTTAATTCGATTAGAAAGAAGAAAAATTTTCTTCAATCTACTCAACTTTGATCTCTTAAAAGAAAATAAGATAATGAAAGAATTGTGAAAGTAGAGCTTAAATCTCTCTTATTTTTATTAATTAATTCTCTTCATATATAAATTGAGATACAAAGCCCCTATTTATAATAGTGAAGTCCACTTGAACAATTTGGATCAGATTTTTCTTCTTATCTTGTAAAGGGACATCCACCATTAAACAAGTTAGCTTGGCCTTCTTCTTCTAGGTTAAATAGAACTAGATCTCTAAAAAGATATGATGAACATAAAAGATCACAAAACAATATTAAAAGATATATTTACATTTCTATCTTAACTTTCTCTTCTACTGCTCCACTTAATTATTTATGAATTGAAAGATAACTTTTAATCAAAATTTTTTGAAAAAAAAAAAATTGATTTGATCAGCCTATTTTTAGGCTCAAATAATAAAATTTTGATATATTTTAGTCCCTTTGAGGGCTATCTCAAAGTTATAGATTTTGAAAAGATATCTAATTTCGAAGAAAATATCATCTCAATCGAGCATCATATGATCAAATTATTATCTTCTGAAGTTTGACACATGATTCAGCTTCTTGATGTGATGGATCTTACTTCTAGATTCTGTCTAGCTTTACTCATAGTAGTTGACATGATTTACATTAAGTTCTCATACTGACAAAAGTGATCCACATTGAGTCTGATGATCCTTTTGGATATCTGTAGTGGTCAAAGTGGTTCACATCGAGTCTGATGATGTATCTTTGTTTAAAGAATTTAGCTTCTGCTACATTAGAATTGAAGATAGAGAAATGCTTGCTTTCCTATCTTATGGCTAAATTGCTTGGCTTTCCTTAAAGATGGTTTTCAGCCTTAGTCTACAACCATTCATTTATTTATTGGTTTTTATTAAATTTGAATGAACTTTGGCCGATGTTTTCTTCAAACTAAGTTAATCTATTATATTTGGACTAATTTATTCTAATACTATGTGCATTTTTGCAATGGGAATAGGACAACTAATCTTTATATGTAACCCATATGGAAAAGTACTCGGGTCTAACCCTATTTTTGCATTATTTTGTACAGTCAGCAGCCTCAGTTGTGCATTTGGTAGAGGAAGAGAGAGAAAAAAATAATCGCAAGAAAGCCGGCATCACATGGCCTTTTGGCAACTTTGGACGTACATGCGTCACCATCCTTCGCTTAATACCAAAACACAATGGAGCGGCAATCAATGACATTACAACGATCATTATCAGCGGACTTGATTTTGACATGAATAATTATGACTCATAAATAAATTAATCTATCTAAATATAATTATTAAATAGTTAGATTTAGATATTTATTTTTTTAGTCTATTTTGTTTTATTTAATAATTGAATTTGATCATTATCTAATCTATGTAATCATTTAAAATTTATTTAATTGATTTAAATTTTATTTAACTTATTTTTGACTTATTTTACCCAATCTGCTTGTGTAGTTTCATTCTCTTAACATATTTAATTTGATTAATCTATTTAATTAATGAATTATATAGATCAGATTGAATTATCTATTTAATAAATAAATTAGATTTTTATCTAAATTTTTGACATATTTAATAAATAGATTTAGCTTGGATAGATGACTTTTTAACTCGACTCACATCTGATACTCTATTAGCACTAGATTTAGTTTTGATGATATCAAAAATATTTGAGTATAAATCATATTTACTACTAATATTTTTTGGAGTGATTGTAGGATTTTCCAATATACTCAGTTGACATTCGAAAAGAAGTTCTCCTTAACAAAATTTATGTTCTCAAGTTAAAGACCTAAGGTTAGAAGTAAAAAAACTAAATTTAAAAAAAAAAGTCTAGTCTAGAAATAGCTCTTCACAAACTTACATATGCATAAATTAAGTTTGAGAAGACAAATCTAACGTAGAACAAGTTTAATCAAGAAAAATTATCTAAAATCTTTTTCGGCATGTTTGGCACGTCATTGAATCGACCAAGTGAAAAGCTTAGCTGATCCAATCTAAATCTGAGGGAAAGATAAAAATCAAAAAAAATCAATAAAATTTTTTTAGCTGACCATGTTCTCATCTTAGGCGATCAAGATGAAGTCTTAGCTAATTTAAGCTTTTGGATAGCCAACCAAGTCTCAGACTCAGGATGAAGACAGAAAGATGAAGATTCAAGATGTTTTGCTGAGTCGATCCTGTGATCAACTTACCGATCAAGATTGAAGCTGAGCCGACTCATAAAGAAAGATAGCTAACTCAGTCTTGAAGATAGAAAAATATAAAAATAATATAAATTATCAAGTCTTCTAAGTCAATCCAAAAAATTAGTTAACCAATCAAGTAATCATGTTAGCTAACTCAGAAGAAATTTGAGCCAACCCAGTCTCAGACAGATAGAACAAACAGAAAGATAAAATTCTAGCATCTACTATTAAGCCATCTCAAAGATTTCACTTAGTCAACTCAAAGTTGAAGATTAGCCGACTAAGAGACTAAGTGAGCTGACTCATAAAATTATGACAAAATAATGACTAATTTTTTAAAATTTTTAAAATATATTTAAATTATTTTTAATAGCTATTTCAAGCTTCTAATGACTAGAGCATTAATTATAAATATTTTGAAGCCATAAATATGAAGAATTCAGAGAGAGAATAAGCTTTTGAAATTTATTGAGTTATTTTTTCAAGCTAGTGAATGGAATAAAAAAAAAAGTGAAAGAAATTTAAGGGTGCATTTACTTCAATCCTTCACATATTCATTCAATTTGAAAGAAAGAAAGACAGCATGAATCCAAGCCAATTACTCTTGTGTAAAAGTATTGAAGGCTTCCTCAATCATCTCAAGCATTGAAGGAAAAAGAATAAGCAATCAATAACTCATCTACCTCAACTTCTTCAGAGCTTAAAATAGTTTTATTATTTTTAAATAAATTTTTTTATATATCTTAATTTATTTTATTGTAATAAGTTTTTTGGATGTAGAAACTTGAGATTAGTTCAAGCCTAAAGTTGGATGATGTAAAGTTTTGACTAGTATCTCCACAAAAATCAATCAGAATTGATTGCAAGATCAAAATAAAATAATCGATTACAAGGTTGTGGTTGGTGGTCTCGCTAAAATCGACTGGATTTGGATTATGAATCCAAGAAAATAATTGAACTGTAATTTTAAGAGGTTATAATTAAAATTCTCAAGTAGGTTTACTTAAAAAGTGGACGTAGGTATTGAGTTTAGCACCAAACTACCATAAAACATTATGTATTTATGATTGTGCTACTCTGCTTATTTTGTTATTTCTACTACCTTTTTAATTATCTACTAATCACTCCATAAATACTCTTAGAATTGTTATTTGGACATAAGTAGTTAAATTTATTTTTAAAAAATCTAATTTACACTCCCTCCTGAATTGCTTCTGAAAAATAAGTAATATTAATGTAGGTACTCAATCCAGTTGATCTAACCATCAAGAGTTAAAGATCAATGATAATCCTAATTGGTATATCATTGGTTAAGGGCTAATCAACCAATACACCACTATTTAATGGCATAAACTATACTTACTGGAAAGTATATATAAAAATCTTTATTTGAGCATAAGACCATGATATATAGAATGTCATAGTGAATGGTCTACATATATACATTGTTTTAATTGATGGTATGCATTCTCTCAAATCTCAAAAAGATTGAGATAATGTAGATAAAAGATTAACTCAACTGAATGCTAAAAAAATGATATTTTATATTATACTTTGGATGTAAATAAATTTAATAAAAATTTATCTATTTATCTGCTAAAGAAATATGGGACCAACTTGAAGTTATCCATGAGAGTATCAATCAAATCAAAGAATATCACTGATATATTTACTAGATTTATTGATATAATTAATAATTTAAAAAATCTTGGTAAAGACTGTACTAACCACAAACTTATTGGCAAAATTTTAGATCATTGCTAAATAACTAGGAGGCCAAGGTGACTGCAATATAAGAGGTAAAAAATCTCAACAAGTTGATTTTAGAAGAACTCATTAGCTCACTTATGACTCATGAGTTGAGCATGAACCAAAATATTGAGAAAGAAGTGAAGAAAAAGAAGACTATTTTTTTTGAAATTATGGACCATAGAACATTTAGAAAGTGATACATCAGAAGAATCTGAAAATGACGATGAAATAGCCATGATCATAAGGAGATTCAGAAGATTTATGAGGAAGAAGAGATTTGGCCCTAGGAAGAAAGGTTACATTAGAGGGGAAGGAAGCAAAGAAAAAGAAAAAGAGAAGGAGCAACTGGCTATCTATTACGAGTACAAAAGATCTGAACATTTTAAAGTTGGCTATCCCCTACTCAAAAAGAGCTCAAGAAAATTCAGAAAAAAATGCTATGATGGTAAAGACTCCAACTCCAAGGAAGAGAAAGAAACAAAAGAAGAAAAAATTAATATTTGCCTCATGGCTCATGAGGATAAGGTAACTGAAAATAATTCAAATGATTTTACATTTGATCATGAATTATATGATGCTTTCTATGAGTTATTTAATAATTTTAAAAGAATCTCTCTTAAAAATAAGGAACTAAAAAAGTTACATCTTTTGTTGACTGAAGAAAAGAAAAATTTTTAGAAAAAAAATTTTTTTTGAAAGAACAAAATGATTTGATTAAAAAGAATAATACTTGAGTTAATAAATTAAAACCTATTATGGATTAAGTTATTTTTAGTTCATAAAATTTATAAATACTTTTAGAAAAATAAAAAATAATTTTTGACAAAGTTGGTTTAGGATTTAATACATTAACTAAACCAAAGTTTTTGAGAAATATTTGCAAAATCCTCATTTGAAAGGCATGCAATTATGCGTTTCAAATGCACTAAAGAAGGTCATAAATCTATTGATCACAATATACAAATATTTAGAAATGTTCAAATAAAATAAATATTGATTACAAAAAGAACTATCCTAACTAACCTCAAAGGATCCAAACTAGCTTGGATATCATAAAAGATTTGATGATTATTTTGTAGGTCTACTTGGCATGCTTTTAGTCAACAAAAAAGTAGTATCTTGATAGTGGATGTTCAAAGGATATGACGAAAGATAAATCTCAGTTTATTTCTTTTAAAACTAAAGATGGAGGAGTTATAACTTTTAGAGATAATGATAAAGATAAAATAATTGATGTCGGTAATATCAAGATTACTCCCATCATCTTTATTGAAAATATTTTGTTTATTGATGGTTTGAGGCATAATCTTCTTAGTAAAAGTCAATTATGTGATAAAAATTTGAATATTCCATTTAAATCATCTTATTGTATTGTAACTAGTTCCACTGATAATGGAATCAAGTTCATAGAAAAGAGACATAAAAATATTTATTTGATAGATTTTGATGATCTTGGTAAGGATAATATTGAGTGTCTAGTTACTATGAATACTAAAATCAATCAAGCTAATTAGATTTGGCATAGTAGATTAGGACATGCAAGCATAGATTTTATTATAAGATTAATAAAAAAAAATTTAGTTAGAGATTTATCAAAATATAACTTTGAAAGAAATAAAGTGTACAATACATGTCAAATAGATAAGCAAGTAGATCTTTATCTAAACCTAAATATTTTGTTTCAACTATTAGGCCGTTAAAACTTCTGCATATGGATTTATTTAGACCAATTAAGACTACTAGTCTTGGTGACAAAAGATTCAATTTTGTTATCATTTCTAAATTTTCTCAGAATACTTAGATTTTATTTTTTGCATATAAAAATGAAGTTTTTAAAATATTTATAAATTTTTTTAAGAAAATTACTAGTGAAAAGTTTTTAAAAAATTAGAAGTGACTATGGCATAAAATTTAAAAATCATGATTATAAAATATTTTATTCTGAAAATGAAATTGACTATAATTTTTTAGCTCCTAGGACATCACAGTAAAATGAGGGGGTAGAGAAAAAGAATAGGACTTTGTAAGATATGACATGGATCATATTTTATGAAAGTAATCTACTAGAATATTTTTGAATAGAAGCTATAAACAATACATGCCATATGCTAAATCGAGCACTGATTAGATCTATTTTAAAGAAAATCCTCCTATGAGGTTTATAAAGGAAAAAAACTAAATATTCTTTATTTCAAAGTGTTTAGTTATTAATATTTTATTTTGATAAATCATAAAGATAAATTAGATAAATTTGATGCTAAATCTGATGAAGATATTTTTTTTACTATTCATCATCTAGTAAAGTATATAGAGTATTTAATAAAAAAATATTAGTTATAGAAGAGTCTATTCATATTATTTTTTATAAAATTAATATTTTTAAATCAAAAAAATAGATATAGATGATGATGCAGATACTCTTGAAAAGAAGATGAAAGAAATAATATAGAAAAATTCTCCTTCTCAAGATTAAAAAGATAAGGAGCAAGAAGATGAGATTGAAGAAATACAAAAGCTTCCTTCATATACTTAACAAAGTACAAATGATCTATCCAAAAAATGGAGGTATGCTCTTAGTCATCTTAAAGAACTCATTACAGATGATTTATCTCAAAGAATTAGAACTAGAGCTTCAATTAGAAATATATTAAATCACTTTGCATTTATTTCGCACATTGAACCTAAAATAATACTTAAAGTTGAAAGGATGCTAATTGGATTGTAGCTATGCAATAAGAATTAAATCAATTTGAAAGAAATAATATGTGAAATTTAATTGAACAACCTCAAAACTATCCTATTATTAGTAATGGATTTTTCAAAATAAACTAGATGAGCAGAGCAATGTAATTAAAAAGAAGACTAGATTTATTGTACAAGATTACAATCAAAAGAAAAAATTTGATTTTTATGAAATCTTTATACTAATTACTAGGCTTGAAGCTATTAGATTGCTCATAGTATTTGCATGTTTCATAGATTTTAAAGTTTTTCAAATAGATATAAAAAGTATTTTTTGAAATGGATACACTATGGAGGAAGTTTATGTAGAATAATCTTTAAATTTTAAAAATCATAGATTTTCAAATTATATTTTCAAGTTAAATAAAGATTTATATATTTTAAAACAAACACTTAGAGCATGGTATGATAAATTAAGGAAATTTTTAGTTCAAAACAATTTTAAAATAGATAATTTAGATATAGCTTTTTTATCAAAAAAATTGAATAATCTTATAATTATTCAAATATATATTAATGATATAATATTTGGTGCTACTGATGAGCTTTTATGTGAAGAATTTGCTAAGCTAATATAGAGAGAGGTCAAGATGAGTATGATGGGAGAACTAATCTTTTTTTTTGAATTTCAAATTAAATAAATAAATGAGGGGATCTCTATAAATCAAAGCAAGTATATAAAAAAATTTTGAGAAAATTTAGTATAGAGAATATCAAAAACATTGACATCTCTATGAGCTTAAGTTATAAGCTTGATTAAGATTTGAAAGATAAAGCAGTGGATTCAAAGTTTTATAGAGGTGTGATTGGATCACTTTTTTACTTAACTGCAAGTAGACTTGATATTTTATTTAGTATCTACATATGCACTCATTATCAATTTAATCCAAAAGAATTACATATAATGGCAATTAAAAAAAATCTTTAGATATTTGATTAATATATAAAATACTAGTTTATGATTTTCAAAATAATCTTCTTTAAATTTAATTGATTATTCTGATGTTGATTTTACTAGATATAAATTAGATAGAAAAGGTACAATTGGTACTTTTTAATTTTTAAAAATTAATTTGATCTTATAGTTTAGCAAGAAATAAAATTTAGTGGTATTATTTATGACAGAAGCCGAATACATTTTAGTTGAAAGTTATTGTGCTTAGCTTTTGTGGATCAAAAAATAACTAGATGATTATGGTATAATTTATAGCAAAATTTCTATCAGATATGATAATATAATTGTTATTAATTTAACTAAAAACTCAATTTAGCATTCAAGATCAAAATATATAGAAATTAGATATTATTTTATTAAGAATCATATTCAAAAAAATTATATAATGCTTGAATTTGTATCAACTGATAATCAAATTACTAATATTTTCACTAAATCTTTAAGTGAAGAAAAGTTTTATTTGATTAGAAAAGAATTAGGAATTTATGATCTCTTTGGTTAAATTACTTCATACAAATTTTTTGAATAGACAAGTTATTTTGAATTATTTCTGTGAATGTATACGTCAAATTATTCTTATTAAATTATGCATTTAAATGTGAATTTATTTAATTTTGATGAGCATTGAATTTGGCTTGATTGAATATATCATTCTCTAGAAAATCTATTTCTGCAATGTACTCTATACTAGACTGAGCCAATTAATCTATAAACTTAGTCGACCAACTGTTAGCCGATTAATCCAGTAAATCTAGTTGATCCTTGACTGAGCCAGCTTACCAATAATCTAAGTTGAATCAGATGTCAAGATCCTATATTTAAATAGAAATCCTAAGGGATCCATACACCCTTTTGTTTCTGTTCCTTAGTTGTCCCCATCCAAAACCCTTACCCCACCATATTACACTCTTGTTTGTCATTTTCCTTTGATTTCTGGCAGGTTTTGCTTGTGAATGGCTCTAGTAGAGTGGATTTCTTAGAGATTAAAGTATAGAAAGATCTCCAAGAAAAAGTCTTCGAGTCCCATAATGATTGTGGTTGAGCCAGCATCTGCTTCTCTAAGAAGGCAACTAAAAAGCTCAGCTCATAAGGACAAAGATTAGTCAGCTTCGACTCCTTTTCTCTCCACACCTTCTTCAAAGGTATCTCTTTCAAGCCAATCTATTATCTTGAGAAGAAAAAAAGATTTCAGCTTCTTTGAGTGAGAAAGGTTTTCATTTTGTGGAAAAATCAGAAAGCTTGGCTGGGAATATTTTTTCTGTTCTCTAAATTGTCCAACGTTGATACTAGAGTTTTGTGAAAATGCCTCTATAAAATATGATGTACTTATCTCTAAGATAAGAGGTAAAGAGCTGTAAGTTTCTATTGGTCTTCTTTGTCAACTGCTCTAGGTACCTTCTGTGGATGAATCTTCAAATCTACCCTTCTTTAGAAGAGATGCACTAGTCCACATTCTAGGGAGAACTGATATTGAGGAGATAAAAGGTTTGTTTGCCACCCAACTATCTTTGGAAATGTGTTTGCTGCACAGTTTTATTTGCAAAATTTTTATACTTAGGAGTGAAAAGTTTGATTATATAATAGACAAAGATCATCAGGTCATGTACAGTATCGTTTGTGAATATCCGTTGGACCTCTCCACGCTCATTGCTAATTAGACATAGGAAGTCATCACCAAAAGCAAAGAAAATTTGTCCTTTGGTATGCCTCTCACCCTAATACTCAAGCTTGCTAAAATTTATTGAAGCGCTGAGCCAAAAAGAGTGCTGCATCATAGGGTATGAGAAGGTTAATGAAAAATAGACAAGGAAAGGATTGTCTCAAAAAAGAAAAACAAAAGATTTGGAAGATGAAGAATAGAAATCTTCTGATCATATTGCTCCTAAAGCACAACCACAAGACTATTCCTACAGACATACAGGAGCCTCTCAATCATCTACTAGTCTTGATGGACATCGATCTACTCTATATAAGCTTGTATCAGATCTTGATTTTATATTAACGAACACGCATCAATTGATCAGAAATCTAGTGCAAAAAATGTCTATAATTGAAGATGATGTGAAGGCCATCTGAAGGAACTAAGAGTAGGCAATCTCCATTATTCCTCCAATACAGACTCAGCCTTCCTCATCCACTAGAGCCCGAGCCCCTTCTCCACCTCTTAGAAGACCCTATTCAACCCGGCATCCTTACACCTGTTATCCCAGGACTCGAACAAGCCTTGCTATTGAATTTATTGATAGTTTTTTAGAGTCCCATGGCACCAGCAGCCTTTGATTTGCATACCTTCCTCATGCTTTAAATATTTATGTTGATCTCATACTTGTATAGTTATCTATTTTGATTGCCCGATTCTCCTTTGTGCTTTATTTTGTAAAGGACAAGCTTTTTGTGTTTCTGTAAATATTATGCTTATAAATGATATTTTTCTTTTCAGAAATGAATGAGCACCTTCTTGTGTGAATGAATTGAATGAGAAATTGACCAATATTCCATGGATTACTAGTATTCTGTATTGATTGTTTGATTAAGTAATAATTTAATTGATTGTTTCTCCTTATTAACCTTTTTGATTATGATAGAAAGGGGTAGAAAAAGAAGAAAAGAAGAAAATATAATAAAATACAATGACTAAAGAGGAAAAGAAGAAGAAATCTAAAGTGAGAAGAATAAAATATAAAATTTTAAAATTTTAAAATATTGCACATCTATACAAGAAAGGGGGAGTTTTCTTTGGCAAATTTATTTCAAATTGTTTAAAATTTGATGTGATCTTAAAATTTATCTTAATTAGTTTTCATATCAAGAATCTTGCCTTTTCTATATGAGAAAAGAGGAGCTTCATTGAAAATCTAGTGTATACTTGTTAAAATTTTAAAATCTTTTCATACTTGAAAAGTAGTACTCAAAAGATTTTATTATCATCAAAAAGAAAAAGATTATTATCTCTAGAATTAATTTTGATGATATCAAAAAGTGTTTGAATATAAATCATATATTTACTGATAATATTTTTGATTGTAATTATAGAAATTCTCAAAATGTAAGTTGGCTTAATCAAAAAAAAATCCTCCCAAGAAAATTCACATTTCTAAGTTAAAGACCTACGGTTGGAAGCAAAGAAACTAAATTTTAAAAAAAAAAGTCTAATCTAGAAGTAACTCTCAACAAGCTTACATATGCATAAATTAAATTTGAAAAAGTAAGTCTAGCCTAGAATAAATTTGATCAAGAAAAGCTATTTAAAATTTTTTTTTAGTATGTTTGGCATGCCACTAAGTCGACCAAGTGAGAAGCTTAGCTGATCCAATTTTAGTTTGAGAGAAAGATAGAAATCAAGAAAATTCAGATGAAATTTTCTTAGCCAACCATGTTCTCATCTTAGCCAATCAAGATAAAGTCTTAACCAACTCAAGCTTTTGGATAGCTGATCAAGTCTCAGACTCAGGATAAAAATCAGAAAGATGAAGATTTAAGGTATTTTTCTGAGTCGACCCTATAATCAACTTGACCGATTAAGATTAGATCTTAGCCGACTCATGAAGAAAGATAGCTGACTCAGTCTTAGAGACAGAAGAATATAGAAAGCAATATAAATCAACAAATCCTTTTAAGTCGATCCAAAAAATAAATTAGTCAACCAAGTCATTATGTTAGCCAATTAAGAAGAAATTTGAGCCAACTTAATCTCAAACAAATAAGACAGACAGAAAGATGAAATTTTGGTATCTACTACTGAGCCATCTCAGAGATTTTACTTAACCATCTCAAAGTTGAATGTTAGCTGACTAAGAGCCTGGATAAGCCAACTCATAAAATTTTGATACAATAATAGCTAATTTTTTAAAATTTTTAAAATATATTTAAATTATTTTTAATAGCTATTTTCAAGCTTCCAACAGTTTGAGCATTTTATAGATATTTTTGAGGTCATAAATGTGAAGGATTCAAATAGAGAACAAGCTTTGGGAGTTTATTGAATTATTTCTTCAAACTAATAAGTGGAATAAAAGAAGAAAAATGGAAGGAATTCAATAATGCATTTAATTCAATCTTTTCCACATTCATTCAATTTGAAAGAGAGAAAAAGAGTATTAATCCGAGACAACTATTCCTGTACAAAAGTATTGAAGGCTTCCTCAATCCTCTCAAGCATTGAAGGAAGAAGCCTAGGCAATCAACAACTTCTCTACCTTGACTTCTTTAGAGTTTAAAAGAGTTTTATTATTTTTAGATTCAATTTTCTATATATCTTAATTTATTTTATTGTGATAAGTTTCTTAGGTATATAAATTTGGGGTTAGTTCAAGCCTAAAGTTAGACGGTGTAAGATTTTGATTGGTATTTTTACAAAAATCAATCAAGATTGATTGTGAGCCCAAGATAAAATAATCGGTTGTAAGGCTGTGGTTGATGATCTAACTAAAACCAACTGAGTTAGACTGTAATCTTAAAAGGTTATAGTTAGAATTTTTAAATGGATTTACTTGGAGAGTAGATGTAGATACTGAGATTAGCACCAAAACACGATAAAATTTTATGTGTTTTGCGATTGTGTTGCTCTGCTTGTTTTGTTATTACTGCTGCCTTTTTAATTACCCACTAACCACTCCACAAATACTTAAAATTATTATTTGGGTACAAATAGTTAAATTTATTTTTAAAAAATTTAATTCATCTTTTTTTTTTGGATTGCCTCTTCTGGAAAACATACTCTCTATATCTAGCTCGACCCTACTCAATGATCACCCTTACCCAAAACAAACACCAAAATTTAGATAGAGACCTGATCCTTGGTAGGATTTTAATTGTAAAATAAATTATAAAATAAATATTACATATCAATGATATTTTATTGGATTAATGGTAGATTTTAATTGGCCAAAGGATGTATATATCAATTTTTTTTAAAATTTGCAACACAAATCAATTATAGAAATATCATGCAATTGGATTCACTCTAAAATCACAGATCTCCTTCTTGAAAAGAAATACAATATAAAATGACTATGCAAAAAAAAAAAAAAAAAGAGCTCCCACTACCATTTTAAGTATGACATATGACACATGATATTATGATACATATATAGATTTTGATTTTTAAAAAAAAATCTGGCATGCATGATACATGATATACACATTTTGAAATTCTTTCATGATTTCATATTTTTTTTCCTCACTCTGTAAATCATGATGGATGAAACACCACCATGCAGCAGAAATAATCTACACTTGAAACAAAAGAATAATTATACACCAAGCTAAGGCTACTTGGATCTTTATATGAGAGTTCTTTTCTCAAATAATACGAAAAAAAAACTTTTTTACCAAAATATATCAAAACGAAACTTATTTACCAAACTAATGCAAAAGAGAAAAACGCCATTTTGAATGGCATTTTTTCCCCTTCCACGTCAGCCCCTATTTCCACGCTGGCATCATCCGAAAAAAAAAAAAAAAACATCAAAAAACGCCATTTGGAATGGCGTCTTTAAAAACGCCATTTTGAATGGCGTTTTTAAAAACGCCATTCAAAATGGCGTTTTTCAATTTTCCCACCGGAAAAAATCATGGGAAAATGGAAAATTTTATTTTTTAAACTTTGGAATTAGTAAATAAATTAAAAAATTAATTTGGATTGAAATTTAAAATATAAAGATTTTAATTTATAATTAATTTAAAAAATCATAAGAAAAAAAAAATTATCATAGAAAATAAAAAAAAGAGAAAGAAATATGAAAGAAATAAAAATTTGAAATTTAATTGAAAAACATCATTCGAAATATTTATCTTAAAAATTTTTTAAAAAAAAATTTGAAGTAATCAAAGAAAAAGAATTTTAATTGAAAATTAAAAAGAAATTAAATTTTAAAGATTAATTGAAATAAAAATATTATTTTAAATTACTTTTCGAAATTAGAAATAAATTTTTTTAAAAAAATTAAAAAAATTTGTAAAAATAGGGTTAAAAAATTTTATAAAAACATAAAGAATTGAAAAAAATAGAAATTATAATTGTAATTGAAGAACAAAGTTTATATTTTTAATTTTAAGAAATAAGAATTATAATTATAAATAAAATTAAAAATTATATTTTAAATAACTAAATTAATTTAAATATAAAACGCCATTTTGAATGAAAAATTAGAAAATTTTGTTTTTTAAAATTTGAAATTAGTAAATAAATTAAAATTTTAATTTTGATTGAAATTTAAAATATAAAGATTTGAATTTGTAATTAATTAGAAAAATTAATTTAGATTTTTTATTTCAAATTTTTTTTAAAAGATGTCAAAAAAAATCTTAAGAAATAAAAAAAAATTATCATAGAAAATAAAAAAAAGGAGAGAAAGAAATATGAAAGAAATGAAAATATTATTTCAAATTACTTTCAGAAAATAAAATTAATTTATTTTAAAAAGATTCAAAAAATTTTTAAAAAGAGGGTTAAAAAATTTTATAAAAACATAAAGAATTGAAAAAAATAGAAATTATAATTGAAATTGAAGAACAAAGTTTATAATTTTTAATTTTAAGAAATAAGAATTATAATTGTAAATGAAATTAAAAATTTTATTTTAAATAACTAAATAAATTTAAATATAAATTTTTAAAGTATTTTTTAAATAAAAGAAAAAAAATACTAATAGAATATAAAAAAGATAAAAATGGAAAAAAATTAAAATTAAAATTTAAAAATATAGAAATTATAAAGTAGATTAGAAAAAATATATCATAAAATAATAAAATTAAATTGAATTAATTACAATTTTTTTGTTAGGGTATTTTATAAATGTGACTTAAAAAAAGTAAATTTGAAATAAATTTTGATAAAAAAATACATTAAAAAGTAAAAAAATTATGAAAAGTTAAAAAGTTGAAAAGTGAAAATTTTTAAAAAGTCACCAAAAATAACAATTATAAATTTATAACCAAAAAAAAAATTTAATGTTTAATTGAAATAAAAATATTTTTTAAATATATTTTATAAGAATAAAATTAAATTAATTAAAAAAAATTTCAAATAAAATTTAAAAATGACCTAAAAAAATTTCATAAAAAGATAAAGAATTGAAAAAAATAGAAATTTTTAAATAATCAAAGAACAAGCATTATAATTCAAAATTTAAAAGAAATAAAATTTTAAATATTAATTGAAATAAATATATTATTTCAAATTACTTTCAGAAATTAAAAAGTAAATTTATTAAAAAGATTCAAAAAATTTTTAAAAATAGGGTTAAAAAATTTTATAAAAATATAAAGAATTGAAAAAAAATAGAAATTATAATTGTAATTGAAGAACAAAGTTTATAATTTTTAATTTTAAAAAATAAGAATTATAATTGTAAATGAAATTAAAAATTATATTTTAAATAACAAAATTAATTTAAATATAAATTTTTAAAAATTATTTTAAATAAAAGAAAAAAAAATACTAGTAGAATATAAAAAATATAAAAATAAAAAAAATTAAAATTAAAATTTAAAAATATAGAAATTATAAATTAGATTAGAAAAAATATATCATAAAAGAATAAAATTAAATTAAATTAATTACAATTTCTTTGTTAGGGTATTTTATCAATGTGACTTAAAAAAATAAGAAATAAGAATTAAAATTGTATTTGAAATTAAAAATAATATTTTAATTAATAAATTAAATTAAACATTATTATTTAAAAAAATAATTTAAATGAAGGAAAAAAAATGGGTGGAAAAATTAAATTTTAATTTGAATTAAAATTTGATAAAAAAAATACAGTGTAAAGTTAAAAATTGAGAAAAAATATGGAATAAGATATTCATAAAAAAATATTTTTTTAATTAAAAGAAATAAAAAAAAAGGAGGAAAACGCCATAGAGAATGGCATTTTCCCCTCCCAGATCCCTTTTCCCCTCTCCTTCTTCCTTCTCCCTTCTCCTTCTCCTCTTCTCCCTTTTCCCTTCTCCCTTCTCCCTTCTCCCTTCTTGATCTTCTCCGGCGTCTCTCCGACGGCACGGCGGCACGGCGGCGAGGTCTCGGCGGCGGTGAGTTCTTCCCGCCTCTCTCTCCATCTTCCTCTTTCTCTTCATCCTGGCGGCGGGCCGCGCGTCCCGGCGGCGAGCCGCGCGTCCCGGCGGTGGCTCCCGGCCCCCTCTCCTCTCTCTCTTCCTCTCTCTCTTCTTCTCTCTCTCTTCCTCTCTCTCTCCCATCTCCGTGGCCGCCGGCCACAGACTGGCGGCGGCGGGCCGCGCGTCCCGGCGGCGGGCCGCGCGCCCCGGCTGTGGGTCCCGCGTCCCGGCGGTGGCCCCGGCCCCCTCCTCTCTCTCTCTCCCTTCTCCTTGGCCGCCGGCCACAGACGGCCGACGGTGGGCCGCGCGTCCCGGCGGCGGGTCCCGCGTCCCGGCGGTGGCCCCCGGCCCCCTCCTCTCTCTCTTCTTCTCTCTCCCTTCCTCTCTCTCTCCCTTCTCCGTGGCCGCCGGCCACAGACTGGCGGCGGCGGGCCGCGCGTCCCGGCGGCGGGCCGCGCGCCCCGGCTGTGGGTCCCGCGTCCCGACGGTGGCCCCGGCCCCCTCCTCTCTCTCTTCCTCTCTCTCTCTTCCTCTCTCTCTTTCCCTTCTCCTTGGCCGCCGGCCACAGACGGCCGGCGGTGGGCCGCGCGTCCCGGCGGTGGGTCCCGCGTCCCGGCGGCGGGTCCCGCGTCCCGGCGGTGGCCCCCGGCCCCCTCCTCTCTCTCTTCTTCTCTCTCTCTTCCTCTCTTTCTCCCTTCTCCGTGGCCGCCGGCCACAGACTGCCGGCGGCGGGCCGCGCGTCCCGGCGGCGGGCCGCGCGCCCCGGCTGTGGGTCCCGCGTCCCGGCGGTGGCCCCGGCCCCCTCCTCTCCCTCTTCCTCTCTCTCTCTCCCTTCTCCTTGGCCGCCGGCCACAGACGGCCGGCGGTGGGCCGCGCGTCCCGGCGGCGGGTCCCGCGTCCCGGCGGCGGGTCCCGCATCCCGACGGTGGCCCCCGGCCCCCTCCTCTCTCTCTCTTCCTCTCTCTCCCTTCTCCTTGGCCGCCGGCCACAGACGGCCGGCCGGCGGCGGGCCGTGCGTCCCGGCGGTGGCCCCCGGCCCCCTCCTCTCTCTCTTCCTCTCTCTCTCTCCCTTTTCCTTGGCTGCCGGTCACAGACTGCCGGCGGCGGGCCGCGCGTCCCGGCGGCGGGTCCCGCGTCCCGGCGGTGGCCCCCGACCCCCTCCTCTCTCTCTTCTTCTCTCTCTCTTCCTCTCTGTCTCCCTTCTCCTTGGCCGCCAGCCACAGACGGCCGGCGGCGTGCCGCGCATCCCGACGGTGGGTCCCGCATCCCGACGGTGGCCCCCGGCCCTCTCCTCTCTCTCTTCCTCTCTCTCTCCCTTCTCCTTGGCCGCCGGCCACAAACGGCCGGCGGCGGGGTGCGCCTCCCGAAGGCGGGGCCCACATCCTGGCGGCGGGCCCCGCGTCCCGACGGTGGGCCCCGGCCTCCTCCTCTCTCTCTTCCTCTCTCTCTCCCTTCTCCTTGGCCGGCCACAGACGGCCGGTGGCGGGCCCCCCCGGCGGCGAGCCCGCGCCCTCTTCTCTCTCTTCTTCTCTCTCTCCCTTCTCTTCGGTTGCTGGCCACAGACGGTCGACGGTGGGCCCCGCGCCCCGGTGGCCAAGGCGGGCCCGCACCCCGACGGCGGTCCTCGACCCCGTCTCTCCCGGTGGGGCCGCATGCCCTGACGGCGGGCCCCGCGTCTCGGCGGTGGGCTCAGATGGTCGGTGGGGCCGCGTGCGCTGAAGGCGGGCCCCACGTGGTGATGGCTCCGATGCGATGGGTTGCGATGACGGTGGGGTCCATGGATTCCGACGCTCGTTTTTTTTTATCTCATTAATTTAATTTTATTTTTATTTTTATTTAATTAGATTTAATTGTATTTTAAATTTTTAAATATATTGCATTTCATGAAAACGTAGACCCGTCAATTGATCAATGTATAATATTCTACGTTATCCGTATAAAATATATATGAAATATATATTTTTATATGGATATCGTAAAATACATACATTGGTCAATTGATTGTCCAGTTTGGACAGTTTGGGAATTGCATTTAATTCTATAGATAATTACATTATTCGAATGATATGCGGAGGGTTCGAGAGAAATTTCGGACAGTATTTTTCTTTAGTTCTCCTCACACATTTTGAGTCGTGTGGGGAGAACTAAGGGGAAATGCTGCCGAAATTTCTTTCGGTCCTTTTTGCGTATCGTTTGATTAATGTAATTAATCTATAGAATTAATGCAATTCTCGAATGGGATAGGATCTATCTGTACCTATTTGTTGATGATATGATGCATGTATCATGTAAATTTTTTCAATTGTATTTTAAATTTTTAAATATATTATATTTCATGAAAATGTAGACCCGTCAATTGATCAATGTATAATATTCTACGTTATCCGTATAAAATATATATGAAATATATATTTTTATATGGATATCGTAAAATACATACATTGGTCAATTGATTGTCCAGTTTGGACAGTTTGGGAATTGCATTTAATTCTATAGATAATTACATTATTCGAATGATATGCGGAGGGTTCGAGAGAAATTTCGGACAGTATTTTTCTTTAGTTCTCCTCACACATTTTGAGTCGTGTGGGGAGAACTAAGGGGAAATGCTGCCGAAATTTCTTTCGGTCCTTTTTGCGTATCGTTTGATTAATGTAATTAATCTATAGAATTAATGCAATTCTCGAATGGGATAGGATCTATCTGTACCTATTTGTTGATGATATGATGCATGTATCATGTAAAATTTTTGTAATAATAAAATAATTAATAATATTAAATATTTTAATTTTGATTTTATTGTAGGTTTTTTTGAGAAAATGGTCAGTACTCGAGTTCGTGTTTTATTGTATTATGATGGCATGATACAGAATAATGATCAAACTGGTGTGCAGTATAGTCACCCTGCAAATCGGATGATTAGAATATCTTCATCATTATCACGTCAAGAATTATTGGATCATTTATACAGCAGTATTCCTATAGACAAAGAAAAATATGAAATAAAATTGAAATGGAGATCTCCTAATCTGTCGGGACAGTTAATGCAGAGTAAATATATCTTGGTTCCAATTGATGACGATGATGATGTCGAAGAAATGCTGACATTTCTTTTGAAATATTCAGATTGTCGATTTTTAGAATTATATATTGAAAAAGCAGATGTACCAAGCTTTGGATATCATAGTCGGTTTTTAACTCAAGCTGTTCAAACCGATAGTGTTCAAACCGATAGTGTTTGAGAGTAAAGATGATGTAAGGAGAGCTGTTGATCTTTATCACATTATGAAGCATCGGACATACAATGTAGTTCAGTCGCATTCGAAATTATGGTCCGTACGATGCGCATCATCAGATAATGTTCAGCATTGTAAATGGAGGCTTCGTGCTGCATTGTTGAAAAAGCATGGATATTTTCAAATCACAAAATATGAGGGTCCTCACACTTGTTTGTTTACGGGATTGAGTCGAGACCACAAACATGTCAGTGGAAAAATGATTAGCACATTAGTCCGACATATTGTTGAGAAAGATCCCGGTGTTAAAGTTGAAGCTATTGTGGTAGCCGTTAATGATCAATTTCAATATACAGTATCATACAGGAAAGCATGGTGTGGAAAGCATAAGGCATTGGTTGATATTTATGGAGAATGGGAGCCATCTTATGCTAAATTACCTTATTATATGGCTGCACTTCAAAATGCAAATCCTGGTACAGTTGTTTCATGGAATTTTTTTCAATCTGTGAATTCCAATGTTCGTGTTTTAAATTATATTTTTTGGGCTTTCGAACCATCTATTCAGGGTTTTATGCACTGTCGTCCTGTAATTAGCATTGATGGCACGCACTTGTATGGTAAATTTAAAGGTAAGATGTTAATTGCAACAGGCATTGATGCAGAGAATGGGATATTTCCATTAGCATATGCAATTGTCGATGAGGAAACGACTGCAAGTTGGAGTTGGTTTCTTTTCCAGCTCAGAACACATATCGTTAAAGATAGAAATGGAATATGCTTAATTTCTGACAGGCATCCAGGTATATTAAATGCCATCGCAGATGAGTCTATTGGATGGAGTCCACCACGTGCCTATCATCGATACTGTTTAAGACATATCTGCAGTAATTTCAACACACATTTTAAAAATGTGCAGCTGAAAAGAGCAGTATGGCAAGCCGGAAGTGCTCATCAAGTTCGTAAATTCAATTTTATCATGGGCAGAATTAGAACAGTGAATAAAGAAGCTTGGAGCTGGTTGTCCGAGATAGAAAAGGAGAAGTGGACATTGGCACATGATGATGGTCTACGCTATGGTGTTTTAACTACAAATTTGTCGGAGGTTTTTAACAGTGTTCTACGAGGAGCTAGAAATGTGCCAATTACAGCTTGTGTTCAACTGACATTTTATCGTCTTGTCAAATATTTCAATACGAGGCATGCTCAAGCCTTGAGATATGTAGAGGAGAATCAAAATAATCTTTTTACTCCTCATGTTGCAATTAAAATTGCTGAAGATCAAGTTAAGGCTAACCAGCACCGAGTAACAGCATTCAACCTTCAAAGAGGTATATATGAAGTGCTTACGAGAAGAGCAGGCGGAGGACTACGAGGTGGAGGAAATTCTTATACTGTTACATTAGCTGAAAGAAAATGTTCATGTGGAAAGTGGAGCACGTACAAATATCCATGTTCACATGTTTTAGCTGTGTGTCAAGAAATTGCTGTACATTTTAGTGGTTTTGTGGATGATGCATATACAATTACAGCATATATGAATGCTTGGACCGGTAATTTCAATCCACTACCACATGAAGATTATTGGATGCATACACGTATGTTCAAATGCATACCTGATCATCATCGTTTGAGACCGAAGCAGAAAGGTAGACCAAAGTCAACGAGACTACGAAATGAGATGGATGATAGGCAAATAAGAAATAAGAATCACTGTGGTATTTGTAGGGAACAGGGTCATGATCGTCGTCGCTGTCCTAGGATAGTTCAACATACTTCAACTTCAAGCAGCGGAAGAAATTGAAAGCTTTGAAAATTTATTTTTGTCATTGTTTTATGAATTACTGCGAGATTGTATTTGAATTTACGTGTGTAATATGTTGGGATGAACTGAATTTTGTGTTTAAGTTGTATTGTGTGATAATATTATATTTAAAAAAAAATTTAAAATATTGTCTTATTTTTTTTAATATATCTGTGATAATTTTGCTTGAGGCAGCGTATTATGGCTTACGATCCACGATATCCCGGTCCTCGAGACAGCAGTATTCTTACATTGCAGGAGCATCATCGATCGCAGACTATTTTAGATGGCGGCGTAAGCATTACAATCTTTTTTACTCTTTAAATTTTCATTTTAAAAATTATATACGTTATCTAATTATTATATTTTATTACAGGAGTCCAGACATCTTCGTCTACGACGATCCGATGCAGATTTCTGGAGGACAGAGGATATCCCACGTAGAGTGTTAGATTATTTACGATATCTGGGATTTTATGGAGTATATCGGATCGGTCGTATACAGATGGACGTTGGTCTTATTACTGCTTTGCTTGAGAGATGGCGTCCAGAGACACACACATTTCATCTTCCATTTGGTGAGGCGACCATCACTTTACAGGATGTCAGCATCCTTACTGGACTACCAGTTGATGGAGATCCAGTTACCGGAGTTGATCCCGCACTTACCATTCCGGAGTGGCAGGCTTTGTGCTTGCGATTGTTAGGGTTTGAGCCCGACGCACATTTTTTCGATCATTCACGACTCAGGATTGAGTGTTTGGATGATCGTTATCGTCATTTTCATATTGCGGATGATGCACCGGAGGAGATGGTGCAGCAGTATGTTAGGGGTCAGGTGCTGCGATTGTTAGGTGGTGTCCTGTTACCTGATACTTCATCGAATAAGATGAAGTTGATGTTTTTGCCATTATTAGAGGATTTAGACTTCGCTCGTCGACTCAGTTGGGGCAGTGCAGTACTAGCTTGTCTATACCGAGCTATGTGTCGGGGGGCCTATGCTGATCAGAGCGAGATTGGCGGTTATCTTGTATTATTGCAGGTATGTGAATTAAAATTTTTTATTTTTAATATTTAATTATATTTGATATTGAATATATTATTTATTTAATTTTTGAAATTTGCAGATTTGGGTATGGGAGCGTATGCCGACTATCAGTCCATTACGACGACAGTTGCTCGAGATGCCATCAGAGCAGCAGGATCCTGATGTTCCATTCAGACTAGACGGACCATTAGGATACAGGTATCGAAATATTATTTTTTTTATTTAAATTTTTTTATTTTAAATTTATTTAATATTAGTACATTGTGAAACAGATGGAACGTTGCATTCAACGTTCATCACGTATCGACAAGAGTGGCACGGGTTTATAGGTGCCAGTTGGATACATTAGTTGATACATCTAGACGGGTAAATTTTAAATTTTTTACAAATATCAATTTACAGTATTCATAATCTATTATAAATTTTTATTAATTTTTTTTTATTTTAACTATATTATATCAGTTTTTGTGGGAGCCATATACAGATGGGATATTGGCTATACTGCCGCAGATGTGTACAGTTGGACACGACATATGGACTGCTAGGGTGCCGCTTATTTGTTTTGATGTGGTAGAGTGGCATCTTCCCGATCGTGTCCTGCGGCAGTTTGGTCAGATTCAGGGCATCCCAGAGCAGTTTGATACCAGTCAGGGACTTCATCGTATTGATCGACGAGGGAGAGCTCGTATCGACTGGCGTATCAGACATGCACAGTACATCGATATTTGGGATGCACGTCGAGATCACATTGTTCATGGTGATCCTATTTTGAGAGGCCGTTCATATACTGATGACTACATGACTTGATTTTTTAGTATTACGGTGCGAGTCATTGGACAGTCTCAGTATGCAGTTTCTGGATACGAGGGCGAGAGTTCTACTGTACTCTTTTGGTAAGATTATGAAAATTACTTCATGTTATTTGTGTTATATTTTTGTTTTATATTGTACACTATACTGATTGTTTTATACTAACTATTCTATTTTTATTTTATAGACTTATTCTATGTCGGATCTCGTGTTGGACGCTCGTCGTGCTTTATCTACGACTGATGAGGACGAGCGGATTCAGATACTGCGGGAGATGGAGAGAACAGGTTCCGGAACATTGGTGGCGATTGGTGTTGATCCACATACCTGTGCGCTTTGGTATGGAGCAGTTCGGGCGCCAGATATGAGTTATACGCCGTCACCATATGCTTCACATATGCCATCACCGCATATGTCATCATTTGATGCTGCACAGATGCCACCGCCTTTTCATCTACAGATGGCAGCGTCTTCTTCTTCGTACATCCCCCAGATGCCATCACCGGGTACTAGTTGGCCACATGAGTATGATACTTTTTTGAGAGGCGTCCATCCGTGTATCCAGATGAGAGAGTTGAACGGGTCTCTCAGTCCGTAGATCCGACAGACGATCATGGGCGCCGCGACGTTCTTGTGGGACTTAGTCTTTGTTGTATTTGTATTTAGTATTTTTTCATATTTGTTGTATTTTTTTTTTTATGTTTGACATTTTTATTCTATTGAATAATATTAAATGTTGATTTCATTTTATATTATTTAATTTTAAATGATTGGATATTATGATTGGTGCATATGGATACAAATACTCGAACGTGTCTCAGAATATTAGGAGAGAAAATGTTATGCTGAAAGGATTATAAAAATTATAACGTAAATAATAATATATCAAATGTTGCTCTTTGAATTAAATTTTAGAAAAAATAAGTCTATTTTTAAGTAAAGAAAAGGAATACGTAATAGAATGCTAAAAAGATAAAAATAAAAGAAAACTGAAATTATAATTTCAAATGATAAAATTTTTAAAATAAATTTTAAAAAAAATATCATAAAAAAATATTAAAATAATAATAAAATAGGAATTATAATTATAAATTTTAAAAAAAATTAATTTTAATTTAAATTAAAAAATATCATTTAAATTATTATTTTTATTATTTAATTAAATTTATTTATTAAAAAATTATAAATAGATAAGTAAAGATATTAAAAAGAAATAAAAAATAAAAAAAAAGAGAAAATGCCATTCTCTCCCCTCCCCAAACCCCTTTTTCCCCTCCTTCTTCCTTCTCCTTCTCCCTTCTCGATCTTCTCCTTCTTCCTTTACAAATTTAAGTAAAGGAAAAGAATACATAATATATCATAAAAATGAAACAAAACTAATATTATATTTTTAAATTATAAAAATTACAAATTAAATTAAAAAATATATCATAAAAAAAATAAATAAAAGATAAAAAATGGTAATAAAATAGAAATTATAATTTCAAACAAAAAATTATCTTTAATTTAAATTAAAAATTATCATTCAAATTACTATCCTCATTAAAAAATTTAATAAATTAAAACAAATAATTAAACAAATTATGAAAAAAAATTTAAAAAATTTAGAAAAAAGAAAAAGAATAAAAAAACACCGAAGGAAACGGCGTTTTCTCCTTTCCCCCCTTCTTCTCTCCTTCTCCCTCTTCTTCTTTCTCTCTCTTCTCCCTTCTCCGGCGTCTCTCCGACAGCACGACGGTGAGCTGCCTCCTCTCTCCCTCTTCCTCTCTCTTCCTCTTTTTAAAAAATTTAAAAAATAAAAATTACCAGAAAGAAAGTCAAGGGATCGACTCACAGAGTGTCGCAGTCAAAAATTTTGCGTCCCGTTAAACTCTTTTAGCCATGAGTCGATTCATGGGGTCGACTAAAAAATATAAATCTACTTTTCTTACAATTTTTTATATTATGTATTTGTAATCTTTTAATAAATAAATTAAATTAAATAATAAAAATAATAATTTAAATGATAATTTTTAATTTAAATTAAAATTAAATTTCTTTAAAATTTATAATTATAATTCTTATTTTATTGTTATTTTTTTATTTTCCTATGATACTTTTTTTTATTTATTTTAAAATAGTTATCATTTTAAATTATAATTTCATTTTTCTTCCATTTTTTTCTTTTTAGCATTCTATTACGTATTCTTTTTCTTTAATTAAAAAATTATTATTTTTTCTAAAGTTCAATTTACAAAATTTTTTTTCCACATTTTTCCTTATTTTTTAACTTTACACTGGATTTATTTTTTGATCAAAATTTAATTCAAATTAAATTTTCCTCCCTTTTTTTTCTTTATTTAAAATATTTTTTAAATAATAATATTTAAATTAATTTAGTTATTTAAAATATTATTTTTAATTTCAATTACAATTTTAATTCTTATTTCTTAAAATTAAAAATTATAAACTTTGTTCTTCAATTACAATTACAATTTCTATTTTTTTCAATTCTTTATCTTTTTATAAAATTTTTTTAGGTCATTTTTAATTTTTTTTTAAAAATTTTTGTTCTTATTTCTTAAAATTAAAAATTATAAAATTTGTTATTCAATTACAATTATAATTTCTATTTTTTTTCAATTCTTTATACTTTTATAAAATTTTTTTAACCTATTTTTAAAATTTTTTTGAATCTTTTTCTCTTTTTTTATTTTCTATGATAATTTTTTTTTAATTTCTTAAGATTTTTTTGGACATCTTTTAAAAAAAAATTGAAATAAAAAATCTAAATTAATTTTTTTAATGAATTACAAATTTAAATCTTTATATTTTAAAATTCAATCAAAATTAAAATTTTTAATTTATTTACTAATTTCAAATCTTAAAAAACAAAATTTTTCATTTTTTCACGATTTTTTCCTTTATTTTTGGGTGGGAAAATTGGAAAACGCCATTTTGAATGACGTTTTTAAAAACGCCATTCAAAATGACGGTTTTAAAAGCGCCATTTGGAATGGCGTTTTTAAAAGCGCCATTCCAAATGGCGTTTCTTCCTTTTTTTTTTTTTTTTTTTTTTTTGGGACGATGCCACCGTGGAAATGAGGGGTGACATGGCAGGGAAAAAAACGCCATTCAAAATGGCGTTTTTCCCTCTTACATCAGTTTGGTAAATAAGTTTGGTTTGAATATATTTTGATAAAAAAGTTTTTTTTTCGTATTATTTAAAAAAAGAGCTCTTTATATGATCTACGCACTAGGTCTTTCTCCTTGTTAATCATCAACTAGCTTTTGGATCGAGTTGGTTTCATCTAATAATGGGCCTACTTGGATTTTGGATGTACTTCATGCTAGTACTTCTATTTTGAAGTGTCGTCGGGTATGGTCTCAGGTTTTGGATATATTGTCTTTATGCATCTCCTTGCTTCCAGGCTCCCAGCTAGTGATTTTAATTATATTTTTTATGCTAAAGATAAAAAAGGAAGGAAAAACCTCAATATTTAGCAAAGAGGAGTGGCCGGTGGCCAGCAAAAAAACTGCCAAAAATAGAGCCAAATAGGTGGCCCTTTTCTTGGTCGTTCTCAGGTCCCAAACTATTTGCCGATGGCTGGGGCTCCGGCTCTGACCAAGGGCTGATATGCAGGGAAGAGGCCGAGGGCTTTAGTGATGATCGCCAACGAAGGACATTGTCGGAATAAAGAAGAATAATAGGCCAAAAAGCACAAAAGTAGGGATTTTTCTTTTGATCGTTTTTCCAGCGAAATCAAATCATATCACAATTTAAAGCTTAAGAAAAGAGAAAAAAGCAAACAAAAGGAGATTGAGGCATATGTTGGCTCCGATGAGCTCTACAACTCCAAGTTCTAGTGGCAACAATGAAATGGAGTAGAGAACTCGAGGTGAAAAAGAGGGAGGAAGAGGAGATATGGAGGTTATTAGGAGAGGGTCTTGGTTGCGATGGCAAGCTAGGGGATGAGGAGGCCTTCTTATAGAAGAACCATTGGGTTCCCTTTCCTATTCTGGAGACCACCCTCATCCGACTCCCACCAAGAGTCGAAGAGCAAGAAGACTCCTATTGTAGATGGGATTCTTCTGTTGCTCCAATGCCGCCTAACCCAACCTGTTCCAGGCTGGTCAAGTGGACCGGGCCTTCTTCACATATGAAGGCGGGCCAAAAGGGCCGGGCCTCACAATGCATCTGCTGTGCCATGTTTCTCTACCATGCTTCTCTATCACACGTTACCGTCATGCATGCTCTACCCATGCTTATCCATCTATGTATTTCTCTACTGCAGCTTCCATGTTATATAAGCATGATGAACTGCATTTCCTCTGTTCGGACATCTGTTTGTTATTTTCTTCTTTACTGCCTTTCAGTGTTACAGGCTATACCTTCCACCGTAATTCTCCAAGGCAATTGCTGCATGCTGCTATGTTGTCATATTACAGCAGCAGGGTTGCTATTTTGGGCTGTAACTTTCACTTCTTCTTATGATAAATCAAGTGATCTTTTTACCAAAAAAAAAAAAAATCCTACTTCATGATCCAACCATGCATAGATAATTATATAAAGTTAGACTCCGGATTTAGCCATTGGACATCCTTGGTGCTTGAATTGTCAAACTGGACAATTTTTTTTCTGGACAAGCCCAAACTGTGAGGAAACAGTTTCCTCACCCATCCGAGTACCTAAACAAACCATGCACCATGCGAGGGATTCGTCGTCGTGAATCCTCCATCAACCAATAGGTTGACTCCACTCACGTATCTGGCTTCCTCGCTCCCCAGAAACAACACTGCCTCCGCCACATCCTCCACCTTGAGCCTCACCCCCTTGAGAATTGCATGCTTGTGCATGAACTCCTCCACCTCCTCCACTCCAATGCCGAACGATGTCGTCGCCAGCGGTGTCGCCACCCCGTACGGCGACACGCAGTTCACCCGCACACCGAATTGGCCGAGCTCCACCGCCGCGCTTCTCATCAGCCCCACCACCGCCGGCTTCGAACACGTGTACGCCGCCGAACCTATCCCCGGCGCCGCCGATGCCACGCTCCCTGTCATCACGATGCTTCCCCGCCGCGCCGGGATCATGACACGTGCGGCATGCTTCGTCCCAAGGTAGCTCCCCACCAGATTAATCCCCATCACCCTTTCGAAGTCTGCCTTCTCGGATTCCCGTATCTGCATGCACAGCGAGCCGGCGATGCCGGCGTTGTTGAACATGATGTCGAGCTTGCCGTGGCGAGAGACGGCGGCATCGACGGCGTCGCGGACGTGAGACTCGTCGGTCACATCGCAATGGACATAGGAGGCAACGGCGGAGCCCAAGGATTCACAGAGGGCTCGGCCCTTGTCATCCTGGATGTCGGCGATCATCACACGGGCACCGTGGCGGGTGAAGAGCTTGGCTGTGGCCTCACCGATCCCGCTGGCGCCGCCTGTGATCAGTGCCACCTTGCCTTCGAGCCTGCGTCAATCAGAACGGGACTACAAGGTGATCCTAAAAAGATATACATGACAAGTTTATTTTATGATAAAAATAATTTTTAATTTTTATTATATATATTTCTAAAAGTTTTTAGATAATAAAATTTATTTGTTTTCAACTAATTTAATGAACTACTGATTTATTTTCCTTTTCAAAAATTTCTAATTATACTGCAAAGAATAGGTCTAGAGTCCAGCATATGTTAGTGAAGAACGAGTTCGGATCCCCTACGGTGTATGGTTTGCACCGTAAAGAACCATACAAAGTTGGATATATTGTTCATCTTGAAAATAGATGGCTGTGTTACCACCCTACTATCTCATATATGATTAGTCTGCCAAATATGACAAACAACATAATGGACGATAACCATTTATTTCCAAAATATGAATGACCTCTCTGGTTATCTCCATTCAATTACCTAGCCTTCATGGCGCCTCCGTGGCGCAAAGCACGCTACTAAGAACTCTAGCTTGCAAAGAATGAAACTAAATTAATACAAGGCACCCAATGTAGGATGGAAGGAAAAGAGAAAACTATATTGGACACTTCTATAGGATGGAAGCCCGTAAACAATAAATTCAAAGGTTTTCAAATTGGGGAATGGATTGTATCTTTTGTATGAAAGAATTATTCAACTTGTAAAAATCTACTATTAGATCACCTATTGCACAAATTTCAAAGCATTCTAAACTCCATCATCCATCTACTTGGAGAGATCTTAAAGTGAGTGGATGATTGAATGGTGGAAGATGAATCATTCTTTGACACGAAAGACACAACCCAAAGTCCTTTTGGTTGCAGATGTCATATAAAACATTCCAATCCTTCGTCGAGGAAAGTTCTAGAGAATGGCAACCTGAGAAGAGTTATCTTTAAGAAAAGCTTGCAGTTTCTCTCGTTTCAAATTAATCGCCCAACAAAGGGAGAGGACCACTTGGTCCCAATCAGTTCCTTCTAGACTTTCATCTCTTCTCAAGTCAATCCCAAGGCCATCTTGCTTGATACCTTGGATAGTGGAAGGATGCCTCAAGCGAAAAACGATTTGAGACCTAGATTGTTAAAAAACATATGGCCGGACCAAAAGGAGGCCTCTCTTACCCGTAATTGGATCTAAAATTTTCTAAAATTAGAAAAAAAATATTTTTTTTATTTTATAATGATTTATGAAGAGAAGAAAATAAAGAAGATAACTAGAAATTAAACTACAGTAAGGATTGAATCTAAACTAAATGAAGCAAAGGAACTAGAAAGGATAACTAGTTGAATTTTCACCATTTGACTCCATTGTTTTGATGATAGTCCCATTTATCTTATCTCAACCTTCCCATATTTCTGTCAACATTGCAACAACTTCATGCCGAGCCTCTGGAAATTGCACCAACAGAAAAAGAAACCTTCGAATTGCGTGAATGTTATTATAGATTCACACATAGAAGACAGAGCCACACCACCTAGAATTCTCACAAAGTGGCACAAATCTTTGATTCAATTCACTATTCACTATTATTAAAAAGAAGAATACGATGGATTTTTATGATGTTCTAGAGCCTTACATTTATAGAAACTCATGAGATCACTAGAACTCAATGTGGACTTAAAAAATTACAAAGGAAAGCTTTTAGAAAGAAAATCTTTGCTTTGAGGATGATTTGAATGCTAAAGATTAACACATAATAACCTAACGACTGCCATTGGTTGAGTACAGGCAGTGCATGATATACTGTCCAATGACTCAGATCAACTTAGACTCCAAAACCAACTAATGACAAGGTTTCTTTTGCGCAAACTATATCATTGTCATTGATGGGCTTGTTACCATCCACATCCTAAGGAAAATAGATTTTGCTATTGATTCATAATCTCAAACTATAATTAACTTTGTCATTTGCCCTCTAATTGATGTAATTCAACTTGCATCAGAATGCCTATACTTGACAATAGTGACATATGAAATACCATGCAAAAATTCTGTTTGTATTTAGTTTTGATAAATTTTTGAAATTATTTTTACTTGCAAAACTTCCTAGCACTACAAATATCGAAGCCCTTTGGAAACTTGTAAGTACCTCCACATATTTATACCAGACCATCAATTTAGGATCTCTAGGGATCATTATTGGTGTTTTAAATATCCAATCGAAAAGAAAAAAGATTTTTCTCAACTTAATTCTCTTTAAAAAATTAGAAGAATAGAGAATAATTTCAAAAATAAGGCTTTATGGATTGATTTAAAACTGATATACATAGCCTTTATTTATAATAGTAAAGTCTATCCTTACATAATTCGAGTCGGATTACTTTTTCTAGTTTTTAAAAGGATAACGAGGTCTTCCCTTACATAATTCGATTGGATTGTTCTTCCTAGTTTCTAGAATATCTCTTTTACTCAAAATAAACATCTTGTACGAATAAACCTGAAAAAGTAAAAATTCTTCAGGAGATAGATTTCAGCTTCTACATCACTCTATCTTCTGTTGTTCCATGAAATACTTCTTGATTTGGAAGACACAACTAGTCAAAGTTTTATTTGAAAAAGAAACTTTCAGTTTGATTGGTCTATTTTAAATTTTAAAGGATAAAATTTAAGCGTGATCACTAGGAGCACAGCCTCCTAAAAGATTGGGCATCATGGTATAGATCTCAAAAAATATCTTTATTTTAAAAAAAAAACCATCTCTATGAGATAGTGGATGATTTGTAAGTTATGGCCTACAGAAGCTTGGCTTACGACTTAGCTTCCCGATGTCATAGATTCTGCTCCTGGACTTCATCCAGTGTTACTCGTAGCAACCAAAATGATCAACATCAAGTCTAAAAGATCCCCTTGGATCATTTGGTGATGCTACTTTGACCCTGTCATGGCCTTTAAGGTAGTGATTTTTCTAACTTGCTCCACCGTCCTAGCATGAAAATTTGGCTTTTAACAAATTGCATTAGATGTCCTACTAGGCTTCCTTCTTTCTGTGCCCCTTGATCGGATGAACCATAAGTTGGTCCCAAGTGCTCTTCATAACTTAATTGTAGTTGGTTTTGTATGAACTGCATACTACCCACCATCCAAAGATTCCTGAGTTCAAAAGCTAGATGTCAAGAAGATTTCTACTATCAAAATTACACCAAATGTGCGCTTATCGCTGTCATACCCTGGCTATCCATACATAGCCTTAGATTGTACTAATATAGTTTCAGTATCTTGGTAATACCTTTGTCATCCCATCTTTGATCGATGCAATTCAATTTATGCTAGAAAGTCAAGTGGATGAGGGATGTGATCAAACAGTTTCATGCTAAAATTATGGTTGTTTATATTTTTGATAAATATTTTAATTTTCTATTATATGTAAAACTTTCTAGTGCCACGAATATTTAAGCTCTTTGAGTAGATATACGTTAAGTTTTTCCATATATTCATGTTACACTATCAATTTAGACCATCCAGGGGTCACCATGATGCTTTACTACTACTTTAGCCTTGGCACAAGTTTTAAGACAGGCTTTTTTCTAGAATCATAATTTTAGGTCGTGGTCTTGTCACGACATCAATTAAATTTTCACTCTTTACCCTTAAGTCCAAGTTTTCGGCCTTGGAACTTCAAATAAAGAAGGTAGCATGGGTAGTACCGTTGAATAGTACCAGGGGATCCGTTTGAATTATGTTCATTTAAATAGTATCATTGTGCTTTGAGATTACCGCTGTGGCCTGTCTTTTTTTGATCACCGGCGATCTAGCCAGCCAGAGTGCTCATGGTCGTTGGAGATGATGGCGCATCCTTCCGTGAATCATCTGATGGCCTCGAAAATGGGTGTTGAGCCAGATTTGAATCGGAGAAGGACGGTGGATGGCCGTTCGATGTGGATCTCATCGGAGCCGTCGCCAAAGAAAGTGGAGGATCTCAGTAAATGGTACTCAGAGGTGGTCGAATTCCCAGAAGAGGAGTTAAGGGAGGAAGCGTCGAGTTGGATGGAGTCGACTGTGGTGGCTAGGTGTTTTGGCCAGAGGGTGGCGGCAGAGGCTATAGTGCAGGAATTTCGACTGCCTGCGGGGCAGACAAGCGAGATCGTGGGGCATGGGCTTAGAAGAGGTTTCTATCTCTTCATTCAAGGAGGCTGCAGAGCACGATCGGGTCCTCAACCGACCATGGGTGGTGGTTGGGCAGATAGTGGTTGTGGTGCCTTAGTGCCCTAATTTCCTTTCATCGAAAGGGCAATCAAGGCATCCTTTGTGTGGATCCGCTTACCAAAACTTCCAATAGAGTTTTGGGATGAGGCGGCTCTATGGAGACTGCTAAATCTAGCTGGTGAGTTCTTCTCAGTAGTCAATTGTATGGCTGAGAGGAGATAAGTTGGGTTCATATGGGCATGCGTCAAGGTGGATCTCTCTCGACCGCTGTGATCAGGAGTACTGATCATGCGTTTGGAGGGGCCCTTCTGGCAATGTTTCGTGTATGAGAACCTTGATGGTCTCTACTTTCACTACGGACGGCTACATGCGTTGGCGGAGGTATGCCAGGCCAGTGAGGAGGTGATGCATCGGCAGAGTTGAGCCCGAAGGTGGGTGCGCCGGTCGAAGGGGAGGAGCTGAGAGGGACGTCGATCGGCCCACGCTTGGGGCCTTGGATGCTGGCGGTGCACCGGTGGCAAGCCGATGTGTAGAGGTGGGACGTCCCAATGGAGAAGAATCCTAAGTCATCCCGGCCTAGCTCGAAGGGGACTCAGTCGGAATCGGGCCGGACAGACGCAGAGGATGGAATGGAGGGCTAGATCAAGCCCTCTAAGATCGCACGGCGACGATCATCCTCCCATTCCAAGGCAGATTTATCGATCGTTGTGGGAGGAAGGGGCTTTCTCAGGCCTTAGCTTGCGTGCGGATGGGGTCGTGAATCGGTTCGGAGTGTTGGGCTGTGACGTAGTAGTGGGCCAGACAGGGCCTGTCGAGGGTGTGCGGGCAGGGGGTTTTGAAGTAGGGCCTTCCAAACCCAAGAGGGCCCGGCCCTCTAATTCTGATATAGGTCGAGCCTCTCTGAAGCCTACCAGGCCGGTCCTAGGAAGCCCAAAAAAGGCCCCATTATGTCCAGCAAGGTGAAAGGCAAGGCTTTGATCTTTCTTGAGGCCATTAGGGAGTTGACAGAGGGCATTGGAGGCTTTAGAGGGTTTGTCTTCTCAGCCACTACCTTAGGGAAGAAGGACAGAGCCCTGGTCCAGCTGAAGATTATGGTGTCTGATCGGAGGGCTCCTACTATGGAGGGGCATTCGGTTCTTGGGCCTGGGCTCGAGCTTCAGATGGAGGGCTTCACCCCTGGAGGTGTGGCGGCAGAGGGCCTGGTGCGTAGGGAGGCATCGAATGTGGACCAGGGCCCCTCTTATGAGGATGCGATGGCCAAACTCAGGCAGGCCATCCATGATGAGGGGATGATTGTGGAGACGATAGACTTGGTGGATGATGGGGCTGGGGTGGATTCTAAGGGCAAAGGGGGTACGAGTGCCAGCCCCCTTTTTAGCAAGTCTTCTCCATGAGGATCTTGCTCTGGAACTAGTAGGGGGTGGGAAAGCCCTCCTTTTGGTCAACTATCGGCTGCTTAATCCAGTAGCATAGTCCAGATGCTTGTGTTCTATGCGAGACTCATCTATCCAAAATTAGGCTGGACCGGGCTAGACGGAGGATCCCTATGGCTTGGAGCTCTTATGCTGTGGAGTCTCGAGGTCTGTCGGGAGGCATCTTGGTGATATGGGGTCTTGGCTTAGTCAGAGTTAATGCTTTCCATCGATGTGAGCAGCAGGTGGTTCTTGTCATCACTGACCAGTCAGGGGAGCCTTGGCTCCTTTCTGGTGTCTATGCGAGCACTGAGCATAGGAACCGGAGGGTGCTCTGGACAGAGATTTCTAGACTCCTGATGCAGGGTGTGCCTTCTCTGATGGTTGGTGACTTCAATTATATCATGGGTCCCCATGAGAAGCAAGGCAGTAGGCAGTAGGAAGATAGCATAGAGTCCAAGGAGTTCAGAGATTTCATCAGTAGCATTGAGTTGATCGATTTGGATTTTACAAGCTCAAGGTTCACCTGATGCAACAACCGGCTTGGGTCAACTCGGATTTGGGAGATGATTGATTGGGCACTTGCTTCTACTGAGTGGATCCAATGCTTTTCAAGGTATTGTATTCAGCACCTATTGAAAATAGCCTCGGATCATTGTCTGATTCTTATCTCGACGGACGGTCTAGACCAGCCCAAGATCCTTTTCCAATTTGGGAAGTTCTAGACCTTATTCGAGATCTTGGAACTTGATCCGAGAGGTGTGGAGGATGCCAATCCAGGAGGATACGAGGTTTAGGGTGACCCATAGGCTAGAGCTGGTGAGACATAGACTTCTCAGATGGAACTATTTGGAGGTGGGTGATATCTTCTGACGGATCGAGCAAGTCGACACGAATATTAAGGAACTACAGCGAAGGGAGGACCAGGAGGAGGGCCTTCATGAGCCTGAGATGGGGGAGCTGAGAGATAAGTGTTAGAAAATTGCTACGATTTTATGTGTAATTTAAAAATTTTTCTAAACATCTATGCAGTGAAAATAAATAAATTAAAATATTTTTAATTTATTTACATATCTGATCTGATCTAAAAATTATAGTAAGGATCTTGATACGAACATACAACCATGATCTGAAATCTAAAAAAAAAATAAACAGTTAGAAAAATAAATTAGAGATCAGATCTCCATACCTCGGATCATGCGGATGTCCCGAGTTCTGATCGTAGCTGCATGCACATCTAACCTCTGCTGGTATCTATATGGAGATACCTGATCGAAGCATCGAGATCACTGATGTGCTAACACCTTGCAGATCTCGCTCCTAATCCTTGGATCTAGATCTCTTCTTCAAGATCTTGAAGAAGGAGATCGCTGCGCAAACTCTTTCACGCAGATCCGATGGGATCTGAACCAGATCACTATGAAGAGAAGAAGAACCCTTCTTCTTCTCTTCTGCTCTCTCTTTTCTCTTCTTAGATCTGATCACCATTAGATCTGAGCATTGGATGAAGGGGAGAAGGGAGGAGAAGGTGTTGGAAAGAAGTTTTGATGTAAGAAACAAGACTCCTCTCTATCTCACGCATGCCTCCTCTTCTCTTTTATTTTTTTGTTGCACCAGCCACCACAAATCTCATGCCCAAACTCTTCTAAACACCCAAGAGATCTAATCTCTTTAAATCATAGGTGTTCAAATCTAAATCAATGGATAGAAGGGCTTTGAGATAAGGGAAGAAAGAAGGAGAGATGTCTCACGCACACAACTAGCGCACGCCCTCCTTTCTCTAATTTTTTTGTTGCACAAAAAAAAAATCTTCTATGCCCCAATAAGATATATTTTTATCTTATTTCGAATCATATTCAAATAAAAAAAATTTGGATGAGAAAGAATTCTAGATAAGGTGGGGCGCCAACTATTGAAGCCCCCTCTCCTTCACACGCACAAGAGAAAAAAAGCACAAGAAAAACCATTGCCCCTCTTCCCTCTTGGCATGAAATCTAGAGGGAGAGTTTCAGAGAATCTGGACTCTCCGAATCATGATTCTTCTGGTTCAAGTTGGATTTTAATCGAGTTCAAATCGAGCCTGAAACGATCTGAATTCGAAAAGACGGTTAAGCCTGATCCAATCAAGCTTGAAATCTAAATCTGATTTGAATAATTGAACCCAATTAATATTAAATTAAATTAAATCTAATTTAAATTAATTAAAACTTAATTTATAATTTAATCAACCTCAATAAAATTATAACATTTATAATTAAGTCCCTGCGCTAACAATTAGTAGCTGTTAAAACTGTAACGATTACAAATTAGTAGTTTTTAAAATTCAAACTATCAATCTGATTGATAATTCGAATATGATTCAAGCCATTGATCAGATCATGCTCCTTTCGTGTGTGACCCCTCAGATTCTATTCTGTCTGATAGTGAGATATACCATGATCTCCACCACAGTATCATCGAAACTCTTTTCGATGGGCTAGAACGATTCCAACTTACCTCAACAAAGATCGTTAATCCGAAAATGATCTTAGTGAGTTCTCACGATCTATCAGTGACGTCTAGCAACATGTAGTGGCAATCTAGTAGAATAGAAAAGTGAATCCCTAGGTGCAGTTATCATATGATACAATCTCTCTATCATGAGTCTCGATTTGACGGATGTGATGGAGAACTCATCAAATCCCATCGTCAGTCATATGCTAGATTGGCTCAACTCGAGTTCATCTGTGAATCTCGAAATTTTTTTTCAGTATTCATACTTACTTTGATCAGAGATTTTCTGAACTCAGTCTTACAAATCGCATAGAACTTCTCCTTTTCTATCAAGATCGATAGATTCCATCTACGTGCATCCTACTCCAAACAGCGAACCTGAACCTATAATAGCCAACATATACAGTAAGGACCTAAATGGCTAGGGACTAAGAAAATGTGTAATCAAACTATGTAGCCTTGCTGCGAATAGCCAACACACCATAGGTCAAAGGACTAGTCACACTACTACAGCATCGAGAAGATCACTGACGAGTGAGTAGACATCCAAGTAGTTTTTCATGTTGGTCATGCTCAGTGCAAGTTGTTCTCTAACAATCACTTGCACTCTCATCCCAGTGTCTCTACACTGTAGACTCGAGACTCATCTGTCCTAAAGAGAGATGATCCGTATACCGATCTTGAATGGATTCATCACTGTCCTCCATGACGATCCTTCGAACGGGAGCATTTAAAAATTAACCACTAATGATGTATGTCTCAAATTCTCAATACCTTGAGAATATACAAAATCATCTTTGTTAATTTGTAGAATAAATCATGGACACATAAGACATGATTGGTTATAAAGACTGTCAATCAAGTACAAAATATGCCCTAGAAAAAAGTATGTGTCAACCAAGATTAGCTTCTTGGGCACACATCTAACAAACTCTCACTTACATTAAAGTCAATCTGCCATATACCTGAATCCCATCTTCTGAAGACAGGCTTCGATATTTAGCTAGCTAAGTGACTTGGGCCTACTATATCTATGTGGAGTCTACTCTCTATACCTCCTTGTATTTTTACTTGAGATAATCACGTATATCCTAGTTCTATGTGGAACTTTTGGTGAGACTTTGGCTCCTTAGCAAGGATTATGGACCATTATCTTTGCAGTACAATGTCATAGCATCCAATGGTATGACATCTAGTTCTACAACTATCATAAGAACCAGAACGCATCCTGCACATCTATAGCATATTCAGCTTCCATTGGTCGATTGTTTGGAACCTTTTCAACATATCGAACCAACATAACTCAAGAATATATGCTGATATAGACATTCTACCATCAACTGTATCCTCCAACTCTTAGCTCTAACCCTTTTTCAAAGATGAGAAATAATCCCTTAGTACTTCTCAAGTACTCAAAAATATTTTTCATAGTAATCCAATGCTCCTAGCCTGGATTCGACTAATATCTGCTCATAACTTTTACAACAAGATATACCAAGTCGAGTACATAGTATGGCATACACCTATGTCCAAGAGGATAATGGATCCCTTTTGAAAGTTTCAATGCTGAACCCTTTTAGCATCTCTTCTATGTACTTATCTGTAAAAAATAAATATCTTTTCAGGATCTATCTCTATAGATCTTTATTTCTAGAATGTTTGACCTAACTCTTTGAAAAAAAAATTCTATATGTAACCACATCATAATCGATGTCAATATGGGATCCCCCAACTGACTTTCATGTAACTACATGATTCCTCATATCACATCGTTGTAGGATTTTTAGAATCATCCCTATGTTCCCAATCTTCCTCGAAAAATATTTTTTCTGAATCTTTTGTAAGAATACCAAGTACCTTTCTAAAGGATAGAGGATCCTACTAGATCTATGAGGTGGAGAATTTACTATATATACTGGCTCATCTTAAATAGATTGTACAAGTTCTGTGACTCGTTATTCTTCAGAGATTTTTTTTTTGAGTTCATCCTCCCACTGTCTTCAAAAAATAGTATGATTGCTCACAATCACATTATGAACCACCGGAAAGAGAAAGTAACATCCCAAATCCTTTTGGAATATCCCATAAATAAGTTCTCACAGATCTATCTTCTAACTTGTCCACCATATCATATCTCATATGGTGTGGTGAAATCAACTTTAGAGAAAATCTAATTTAAATTTCAAAAATTAAATCTTACTTCTAAAAAAATAATAGTTAAATTAGTTACATTTATGATGGACTGGACCATATCTCATATAACACCATTGCTCCTCACATATACACCATTGAGCTAAGGTGTATCAGGAGAATTTCATCATGAAACTATGTCATCCTTTTAGATAACCGACAAATTCTTCATTTGGTATTGTATTCTCGATCTGATCGAAGTACTTTTAAAAATTTTTGATTTATCCTTTCTACTTCACATCTGAATTCTTTAAACCTTTCAAAATCTTTCAGATTTATATCTTACATACATACCTATACCATGATAGTTCATCGATAAAAGTGATGAAGTAGTGATAACCTCCTAGTCTGGCTCATCAAATGGGCTATGCACATCGTATGTGTACTAAGATAAGTATCTTAGTAGTCTTATCCCTTTAACTGATAAAGGACAGCTTGGTCATTAATCTTCAAAGAGATGATTTACAGAGATATGACTTAACGGTCCATGAGCCCAAAGGCCCATTTTCTTCAGTCAGTAAATCATTTCTTCTCATACATGATCTAGTCAAAAGAGCCATCTGTATACTTCAGGTTATTTAGTTTTGGATCTCTCAGATCCAATGGCATTCACTATTTGCTCAAATAAGTTCACAAATGCATCACCATGCAAATGATAAAGAATTAAATCCAAATGATAATTACCAAGATTAGGTGCCCATGGTCTAATGCAACTTTTACACTATTGTCGACTCAAAAGAGTCACTTCACCTTCCCTCAGTCCTCTTCCTTCCTTAGACCTTATATTAAAGTGCATAATATATACTAAAGTCTAATGAAAATGAAAAAACTGTAAGATCAATTTTGAGCAATTTGACATATCTCTCAAAGGCATGTCAATATTTCTTTAAGTTTTTCAGGTATGTACCTCTGAACTTTTCAAAGTCCCTTAGTTACTAACATATTAACCAATTTAGTTAAGGTGCTATAATATTTATTCATATAATAGTTTCACAAACTATCTGTATGAATTAAAAATTATAGGATCAAATTCATTAGTAATTTCTTATACATGGTCATATCGAGCTTTTCAAGCTCTTTAATATCCTTGATTATCGATCATGGACAAACTGTCCATCACGCATCTCATGCACTGTGCGACTCTGATCATCTCATAACTATTACAGATGAATCATCATGTCATTGACAGTCTATATGTCTTTATGCATATATTGAATTTCATCAACTATGGAATCTAATTTATAACACCTAACCTAATTGTCAATGTCCAATCATTTGTCAAGTATAACTCGTTGATCATGGATTGGACAAGCTGATGACATTGGGTTAATCCGATCAAGAATCATGGTTTAATTTTTAAAAACTAAGAACTATTCTTAGATTTCTAAGCCAGAATATATAATTGATTTCGATTAAATAGTTGATATCTAAGATTCGAGCTAGAGGGTTGGAAGCTAAAGAACTGATCATAGAGAGTAAAGATTTAATTAGATGATTGTACTTATAATAGTTTGTTCTAGAAACTTTAAAAATAAATAAAGGCTTTCACTAATTTTTTGAGTCTCTCACACTCTTCAGATGGAGAAACGAAAATTCTAATGCGATAAGTGGTTCCAGTGGGTACTGCGGTCCCATCGATGTACGATACCTCACCTAACAATTATTGATGACACGTATATCAATGTATGGATAACTTTTTATCCAGATGCTTCTCCAAGCATGTTGCAGCGACTTGGTCTCTAAGTTCTGTGGCCTCACCTAATAGTTATTGATATATTTCTTAGTTAAGTCCGATCCACCGTTCATCAATGAGTACAAAGCCATCTTAGGTCTCTCATCTAACAGTTATTAGGCCCAACTCCATCTTTACCTCAGGATATTTAATGTCAATAGAGTGGTTGTGCCTTTTCGATGCAACCAAACCACTGTAACCAGCCAAGAACGATCAACGTCGAAAAAGGCACCTGTATCTCTACAACGGTAGAAGATCAGTAGACTTAATATTTAGTGAGGAGATTTGAGTTCAGATCTCTTCTAATTAGTCACATACATCTAATGTAATAACTAATCTGATTTGAATCAGCATATTTCATGTCTGACCAATCTAATCGGCATGGGTGAACTCGGATCAACAAGTAACCTAATACAAAACATAATTTTCCAAGATGGCTAGATAAGTAAAGATGAGTGAGAGTCCCCCCATTACTTTTCTTAGACACCAACGAATTGAATAGGTCAGATAATGGAACCAATTAAATAGTCAATATCTAATACTTGTCTTAGACACCAAATTGGTTGATTAGAATCAATTAGATTAACCTATGATCCGAGCTCAAATCACGGAGCCAAATTCGATCTTGACTTAATCAATTCACATCACATGTGAATCAATTTGACCAACTACAACTAAATTCAATTTTGAGTCTCTTTGACCTAATCCCAACCAACTCTTGATTAGATTCGATCAACTACTCAAAATCAAAAAAGAGTCTAATCTGATCTAATCAATAATCCTAGTTGTAGTTTAATCTCTAAACCTAATTTGTTCAACCCATACCCAAAGTCCATATTTTATACATTGAAATTTAGATCTTAAATTTATAATTTTAGATCTTATAATTTTAAATCTTAATTCTCAATTAAGTGCATTATGTACATGGGTTTAAGTTTAGATCTCGAAATATTTTCTAATCTAAACCATTTTATTGTATCTCATACAATATGATTGTCTGCAGAATCAAGTCGATTCATCCTGGTACACAAATCAACTTGTCATAGTGAGTAGGCACACACTGAGATAAATAAAAATTTGTAGACCTAGCCTGCATAATTGAGTCGGTTCATCAGCAAATGAACCGACCTACCAGGATCATGAGTCGACTCCAACAAAAATGAGTCAACTCGTCTCAACAACTCGAGTCGACCCAATTGAGAATCGAATCGACTCCACAGGTATACCAGTCACAGTTTCATATCTTCATGCAAACAAAGCCTAGGATTTTGGATCTAGGATTTTGCAGAAATTAAGTTTTAGATCGTGTGTCAAATAATATATCAAATATAATATTTTTATGATATAAAATATATAAAAATATATATATAATCTGATTTAAATCTTAAATATGTATCATATACAAATTTTTTGTTCATCGTTCATCTTCATGGGAAACATCACAATCGGCACCCCTATACGTCATAAAAGAGAACCCATCAAATAGACAAAAGAGAGAATTTAATCCCTTCATCATCTTATGACCAGACGGCCATGGTGATTATTTCAATTCAATTACTAAGCTACTAAGAATTTAATCTAACATATCACATATATAATCAATTAAAAATCAAATCTAATTATCTTTCATATGTCAAACATATGAATAATAACTATGAAACTATGCATGTAAGAAAAATTTCAGCAATCATACTAGACCCAAATTAAATCTTAATTAATATTTTCAGATCTAAAATCAATTTCAGATCTGAATAATTCATGATTTATTTCAGAACTAAAATAATTTTAGATCCAAAATAATCCTATAATCATATTACAGTATGTAGAAAATTTAGATCTAACCTTAATCGATATTCTACATCATTCTAGGACAACCGTTCAGCATAACAAGATTATGCCAGGACAACCTTATTTCAGAATGAGTAGATCATCAAACTAACCTTCAGATCTGATTTTTATAAATCAGATTTTAGATCTGAGGAGTTTTCATATTCGTATCAGAATCTATGCTCTGATACCACTGTTAGAAAATCGTTATAGTTTTATACGTGTAGTTTAAAAATTTTTCTAAACATCTATGCAGCAAAAATAAATAAATTAAAATATTTTTTATTTATTTATATACTAGATCTAATCTGAAAATCGTAGTAAGGATCTTGACATGAACATGCAACCATGATCTGAAATCTGAAAAAGAAAATAAATAATTATAAAAATAAATTGAAGATCAGATCTTCATACCTCGGATCATGTGGATGTCCCAGATTCTGATCGCAGCCACACACGCATCCAGCCTCTGCTGGTATCCATACAAAGATGTCGGATTGAAGTATCGAGATCATCGATGTGCTACGACTTTGCAGACCTCGCTCCTCATCTTTGGATCTAGATCTCTTCTTCTAGATCTTAAAGAAAGATATCACTGCACAAACTCTTTCATACAGATCCGATGGGATCTGAGTCAGATCACCATGAAGAGAAGAAAAATTCTTCTTCTTCTCTCTTTTACCTCTTCTTAGATCTGATCACCATCAAATCTGGGCATTGGATGAAGGGGAAAAGGGAAGAGGAGGCATTGGAAAGAAGTTTTGATGTAAGAAAGAAGAGTCCTCTCTATCTCACGCATGCCTCCTCTTCTCTTTTATTTTTTTTTTTGTCGCACCAACCACCACAAATCTCATTCCCAAACCCTTCTTAACGCCCAAGAGATCTAATCTCTTTAAATCATAGGTGTTCAAATCCAAATCAATGGATAGAAGGGCTTTGAGATAAGGGAAGAAAGAAGGAGAGATGTCTCATGCACACAACTAGCACACACCCTCCTTTCTCTAATTTTTTTGTCACATAAAAAAAATATCTTTCACACCCCAATTAGATATATTCTTATCTTATTTTGAATCATATTCAAATAAAAAAAAATTGGATGAGAAAGAATTCCAGATAAGGTGGGGTGCCAACTATTGGCGCCCCTTCTTTTTCACACGCGTAAGAGAAAAAAAGCATGAGAAAAACCATCGCCCCTCTTCCCTCTTGGTGTGAAATCTAGAGGTAGAGTCTCTAAAAACTTGAGCTCTCCGAATCATAGTTCTTCTAGTTCAAGTTGGGTCTTAATCGGGTTCAAATCGAATCCGAAATAAACTGAATTCGAAAAGGCTGTCAAGCCTAATCCAATCAAGCTTGAAATCTAAATCTAATTTGGATAATTGAATCCAATTAATATTAAATTAAATTAAGTCTAATTAAATTAAATCTGATTTAAATTAATTAAAATTTAATTTATAATTTAATTAGTCTTAATAAAATTATAATATTTATAACTTAGTCTCTGAGCTAACAATTAGCAGCTGCCAAAACTGTAACGATTACCAATTAGCGGTTTCTAAAATTCAAACTATCAATCCGATTGATAATTTGAATATGATCCAAGCCATTGAACAGGTCATGCTCCTTTTGTGTGTGATCCCTCAGATTCTATTGTCTGGTAGTGAGACATACCGTGATCTCCATTACAGTATCATCGAAACTCTTTTCGATGGGCTAGAGCGATTCCAACTCACCTCAACAAAGATTGTTGATCCGAAAATGATCTTAGTGAGTTCTTACGATCTACCAGTGACGTCTAGCAATATGTAGTGGCAACCCAGCAGAACAGAAAAGTGAATTCCTAGGTGCAGTTATCATGTCATACAATCCCTCTATCGTGAGTCCCGATTTGATGGAGGTCATAGAGAACTCGTCAAATCCCATCGTCAGTTATATGCTAGATTGGCTCGACTCAAGTTCATCTATGAATTTCGTGAAAATTCTTTTTCAGTATTCATACTTACTTTGGCCAGAGATTTTTTGAACTTAGTTTTACAAATCACATAGGACTTCTCCTTTTTTATCAAGATCGATAGATTCTATCTAGGTGCATCCTACTCCAAATAACGAACCTGAACCTATAATAGCCAACATACATAGCAAGGACCTGAATAGCTATGGACTACAAAAATGTGCAGTCAAACTATGTAGCCTTGCTGCGAATAGCCAACACACCATAGGTCAAAAGACCAGTCACACCACTGCAGCATCGAGAAGACCACTGACGAGTGAGTAGACATCCAAGTGATTTCTCATATTGGTCATGCTCAATGTAAGTTATTCTCTAACAACCACCTGCACTCTCATCCCAGTGTCTCTATACTGTAGACTCGAGACTCATCTGTCCTAAAGGAAGATGATCCATGCATCGATCTTGAATGGATTGATCACTATCCTCCATGACGATCCTTCGATCGGGAGCATTTAAAAATTAACCATTAATGATGTATGTCTCAAATTCTCAATACCTTGAGAATATATAAAATCACTTTGTTAATTTCTAGGACAAATCATAGACACATAAGATATGATTGATTATAAAAACTACCCATCAAGTACAAAACATGTCCTAAAAAAGCTATGTGTTAACCAAGATTGAATTCTAGGGCACACATCTAACAGTAAGCTCTCTGAGCATCACTCTCTTCTGAGGCAGCAGAAGACATTATGGAAGTAGAAATCCAGAGTTCAATGGATTCGGGAGGGGGATCGAAATACTAGATTCTTCTATCAGTCCACCATAATTTAGAGGTCCGCCAATCGTATCAAGTAGTTGCAGAGGAGCGATGGCAGTACTGTAGATGATAGTAGAGGGATCCACACGGAGATTCTCTAGTTCTTCAGAGATCGGTGGGCGGCATCTCTTGGCGAGGACTACCCCATCCTGGGTGTCCAGCCGGTGGCCGATATCTCCTCTCAGGAGAATGATACTCTGACTAGCCCGATATCTTCAGAGGAGGTGCATGGAGCCCTCTGATCACTTAGAGAAAATAAGGCCCCAGGGTCGATAGCTTTCCTCCGCTATTCTTCCGTCGGTATTGGACGATCATCCGAGAGGAGGTGGTGGAGGTGTACTGGTGGCTTTTGAGCTTAGGGACATTTCGATGGAGTGGAAGCGGACCCTGGTCATCCTCACTTCGAAGCGATCTGATGCTTCAACCCCAGGCTACTTCAGACCTATCAGTCTTTACACCACCCTCTACAAGGTGTATGCGAGAATTTTGGTTGGACGTCTGAAGCCATTGATGCCTCGCATGATCAGCTCAGAGTAGAGCACTTTCGTTGATAGTCGATCTATCATCGACAATGTTATGTTGGCCTAAGAGTTTATGCATGACCTCCAAAGAGCTCCTTGTCGCCACAATCTCATGGCAATCAAGCTGGATATGGAACGAGCATATGATCAGATGAGTTGGTCGTTCTTTTGGCAGATGCTCCAAGAGCTGAGGTTCGAAGAGAGATGGATTGACTGAATCATAGACTACATTGAGGCCCCCAGCTTCACCATCCTTGTCAGTGGCATCCCGATGGAGTTCTTTCATTCTTCTGTTGGTCTTCATCAAGGTTGTCCCCTTTCTCCCTACCTGTTCATTTTATGCGCTGATGCCTTATCCAGGACATTCAGAGTAGTGATTCAGGGGCAGACCCTGGAGCTGTATTGGCCTACCCCTGGTGCCCAGCCACACTCGCATCTTCTCTTTGCAGATGATTGCCTCTTCATTGGATAGACCTTAATTTAAAATGTGGAGTGCTTCGCTTCTATTATCGAGGCTTATTGTCGAACATCGGATCAGCTAGTCAACATTTAGAAGTCTGCGGTCATCTTAAGCCCAAGGACGAAGTCCCAGGTGCGACTGGTGATCAGAAAGTGTCTGAGGATTCGGGAGCAGACGAGAATACTGACCTATCTTGGAGTTTCAATCATAGGCCGTCATCTTAGGCAGGCAGAGTGTAGACTGCTGGAGTAGTAGATCTAGGAGCATCTTCAGGGCATTGGTGAGATCGGTACTGAGCTCTCTTTCGATGTACCTTATGACCAACACGATCATGCTAGTTGCTTGCATTAGAGGGATGGAGCAGTAGATTCACAACTTCTTATGGGGATCCAGATGCGATCGTCAACGTGTCCATCTATTGTCCTGGGAGGTAGTATGCCAACTTGTGTGGGATGGTGGCCTTGGGATCTATTCTTTGGTGGCAAGAAGGGAGGCTCTGATTGCCAGACATGCGGCCAGATTCTTGATCCAGCTGGACTACTTATAGAGTAGGGTGATGAAGGCCCGCTACGACGGATGGAGCCAGGAGACCCCCATCTAGGCTACCCGAGGTTGCTCGTTCATCTGGAGAGAGATTTGTGCTTGGGGGATCCGATATTATGGATCAGATCAGATACTTGATTAAAGATGGATGCTTGAGAGAGGTAACCCAAGATGCCTGGATTTCGACCACTCCTCTCTCTCGATAGCCAACCTTTATCAGCAGTGAGGTGGAGGATCGCATGTGGATGTCTGACCTCATTACTGTCGACGGCTCAGGCTAGAGAGTTCAGGAGATCAGTCAGTATTTTTGGGATCCTTTGGTGGAGCAGATCCTTGCCATCCCAATTCCGGTGCACCCCAGTCAAGATGCGAGGGTCTGGGGTCATTCTTGCTGCATGAAGGTTCCATTAAGGGACCTCTCCTAGTTGTATGGATTGGCGCCGATCAAGAGGATCGAGACTGCTTGGATTTGGAGAGTTGCTGCTCATCCTAAGGTGAGGATGTTTTTATGAAAACTTGCCTGGAACCGGCTTCCCACACAGACACTTCTCAAGGATAAGGGCATGGAGATTCTGACCGTATGTCTGGTCTGTGGGATGGAGGAATCTACTCAACACACCATTCTGCACTGCCTTAGGGTGAGGGTTATTCGAAGACAGGCGGACGGCTATCCATGGAAGACGAGTATTGACCTATGGCTGGATTCTTTCTTGGTGGGCTACATCCGTCAGAGCGTGACCGACAGGACGACCGCGGTTGGTGGTCGAATGGCTTACATCACTTATCAGATTTGGCTATCGAGGAGTAGCTTTGTCTTTGATGGTGGGTGATTCCTACTCGTCAGGTGATAGAGAGAGTTATTTGTCTTGCTCTGGAGTATTGCCAGTTTGATATTGCCACTTAGTCCCTTAACAACCTCGATTCCTGGAGCTCCCTGGCTGCCCCGGCAGTGACCCACAAGGTACTTTCCATCTCTTGGGAACCCCTCTCTTGGAGTTTATCAAGGTGAATTTTGATGGCAGTGTCAGGCCCAGGAGAGGCAGTGCGGGCTTCGTCATTCATGGTCATAATGCTAGACTCTTGACGGCTGGTGGTTCCCACCTCTTTGAGCCTTTTGTCCCAGATACGAAACTTCATGCCGCCTAGATAGGTGTTATCTTCACCAAGCAGCAGCTTCACATGGAGAGGATCTACCTTGAGGGTGACTCTGCTACCGTCATTGCTTGGATCTAGGGAGGCGCAAGGCAGCTCGAGGTTCATTCGCTTATCCAGAATGTCTGGACCTCCCTCCGTCAAGCTGTTGCGGTCAAATTTCGGCATGTTTATCAAAAGGCCAATACTGCAGCAGATTGGGTAGTGGTATTTGTTGTGGAGTACTTCGGTGATTGGATCTGCAGACAGGATGAGGATTGCCTATGGACCCTGTGGAATTTTGTGTATCTTAATCTTTTAGACTACTCTCACGTCAGATTGGTGTGACCATCCGTCTATATAAAAAAGAAAAAAAAGAAGATAGCATGAGCAAGACTTGACAAAAAATAAGTTTTATGAAAAATAGCATAGAACCTGTGGTTTACATACTGCACCGCACCTCTGGTGCACTTATGGATGTCGTCCATCACAAGATGGATGGCAGCATAGAAATATAGGCGGTGCGATACATGCCGCATGGATTGTTTAATAGCCGTCGATCCTTCAAAAGATGTTATGTACGGATGCATCATGTTCTACGGTGCCACATGCGCATTGCATGAGATCTATGCTCATTGAAAAATCTTCCGTCCGTACATTATCCCTAAAAAAACTCTCCGCCGTGACCTACAAGGATCAGGTTGCATCAAAAAGCCCCGAAATTTAAAATGACATCCTTCGGTGTCATAAACCGAGTTCGAGATAAAATAGAAGATCTATCCCTGAGCTTTATTTCACTAGAGTAGAAACACTTGGTGAGGTTTCTCCATGAAACACCAACTTCAGTACAAAAGTGCCTTCAACATTTACTCAAGACAATTTCTGCTAAAAAAAAAAAACATTTACTCAAGACAGCGGTATTCATTTCCTCAAGTTTCTTGATACGAAGATCAAAGTGTCTTGCTTTTACTTGCACAAAGGGAACCAAGAAACTAGCTAGGCAAGCGAAGTGAAACACGGAATTAAACATTATGATTCTACATGCTATCGAGAGATACTTGCCCCTTTCATTTAAAAAATATCAAACTGTGCCTTCTACGATTATTTATCATACACAAAGTAATCTATTTTGTGATAGCACATACCTTCCTGCTGCGGAGGTGAGCACGGAGGTGATTCCCATGGCTGGTTAGAGGATATTGGAGAGGAGAAAGGCGGACTCGAAAAGCCACCCATCAGCTATGATCATTTCAATCTTGGCTTTTTCTTTTCCACCGACAGGCCAGCTGTTGGCTGCTCCCTTTCATTATTGTTGGTTTATTTATTTTTTTTTTTTTTGAAGTGAGGAATTGTTGGAAAAAGATAAAAGACAAAGAAGAAGAAGGTAGAATTAGTTCTCTGCAATGAGAATTTTATAAAAAATAAAAGTTAACATGACTTTTTGTTGAAAGGAGACTTTATTAAAAAATGTTCAGTGAAACTTGAATACGGTACCTTTTTTATAGGCATTCATGGTATCAGACTTTCCTATCCATTACTAACTAACATTCCACTATAAGTCATGGCCTTCACACTCGACAATATGACAGCCACTAACTCCACTAAATAACTAAATATATTATGAGAGATATGTACAAAGGCCACATTCCTATTTTCTAGTGCACTTTGAATCACCAGTTACCCACGTTCAACACTCCCCCTTGATTCAAAGTTGCATACACCAAAGAGTGATCGGAAGTAGAAATGCTTGTTATAAGGAAGTGACTTAGTAAAAATATCTACAACCTATTCATGTGTATTGCAGTACTTTAGCTCCACCAGTCCTTTAGCCACCAAATCACGAATAAAATGATGTCGAATGTCGATGTGCTTTGTTCTTCCATGAAAAATTGGGTTCTTTGTCATTGCTATTACTGCTTGATTGTCGCACATTATATTAGTAGCTTCTTTTTGAGGTTGACAATGATATTCAAGTAGCCTTCTAACCATAAAGCTTGACAAACTGAAGATGCTGCAACCACGTATTCTGCTTCAAAAGATGATAAAGCCGTTATTGCTTGCTTCTTTGAACTCCACGAAATAGCTCCCGATCCAAGAGTGAATACATTGCCAGAAGTGCTCCTTCTATCACCTACAAAACCTGCCCAATCACTATCTGAAAATTCAAACAAGTTAAAATTAATTATATGTGAATACCAAATTCCATAATTCATTGTCCCGACGATGTAGCGTGATATTCGCTTAGCGGCTCCAAAATGATGCTTAGTTGGATTATGCATATATTTGAAAACAACACCAACAGAAAAGGCGATATCCGGTCTAGTATGTGTCATTTTTGTACCATCTTCAAACCTCAACTTCTCATTTATGTTCATAGGAGTGGCTGTTTTTTTGCAATCTAACATTTCAAACCTTTTCAGCAAATCTTTAGCATATTTCTCTTGTGATACAAAAATTTCTTCTTCACTTTGCTTAATCTCAAAACCAAGAAAATAGTGCAATAAGTCCAAATCTGTCATCTCAAATTATCTCATCATGCTTCTTTTAAATTCTTGCACAAGAAAATTTGAAGAACCCATGTATATCATATCATCAATATAAAGGCAAACTAAAAAAAATTATTACCTTTCCTTTTTAAATAAAGTGTGGGTTCATTCTTACTTCTTGTAAATTCATTTTGGTAAAAATATGAGTCAATCTTGGTGTACCATGCTCTCGGTGCCTGCTTCAATCCATAAAGAGCTTTTTTTAACTTGTATACCTTATCCTCCTTGCCATTAACTATAAATCCATTAGGCTGACAAACATGGATTTTCTCTTTTAATTCACCATTTAGAAAAGCAGACTTGACATCAAATTGATAAAGAGATAATTTTAATTGAGCAGCTAATGCTAGAATAGTTCTTATAGTTTCAAAACGAGCAAAGTTTCTTGAAAATCAATATCTTGCTATTGTGCATACCCTTTTACTACCAGCCGGACTTTGCATTTTTGGATGCTTCCATCTGCATGATATTTAGTCTTAAAAATTTATTTCAAACCAATTGCATTTTTACCTTGAGGCAGGTCCACTAACTCCCATGTTTCATTTTTTGCAATAGCTGCTACCTCCTCTTTCATAGCACTGCACCATTTCTCCTCCTTTATTACTTCATCAAAGCTTATTGGATCTAAAACAAACAAGGCAAAATTTCTAGTTTCATAAATTTCTGCTAATGATCTAAATTTTCGAGAGGGACTTTCATTAGAAGATTCTGAAGAAGTCGACCAACTGCTACTTGATAAGATTGAAGGAGATAAATTTGTCAAAGGAGTGCTTGTACTTGCTGTAGTCGAGAAGAAGTTGGATCCCTTAGTTTTTCATTAGAAACTTGAATTTCTGACTCTTCTGACTTGTCATTCCATTTCCAACTTGCATTCTCATCAAATATCATATTTCTACTAATAACAACTTTACCACTAATTGGGTTGTATAATCGATATGCTTTGGATTGTGAACAACAACCAATAAAAATATACTTTTCAGACTTCTCATCAAGCTTATGACGTTTTTTAGAATTAATCAAAGTATATGCAATCAATCCAAAAATTTTCAAGTGGCTTACCTTTGGCTTTTTACCTTTCCAAACTTCATATGGAGTCATATTGAGGATAGCCTTGGTAGGAAAGATATTTAGCAAGTATACTGCTGTTGCAACAACTTCTGCCCAAAAAATATTTGGAAGATCCTTTCCTTTCAATAAACTTTTAGCCATTTCCATCACTGTGCGGTTCTTTCGTTCTGCTACACCGTTTTGCTCAGGTGTGTATGGTGCTGTAAGTTCCCTATAGATGCCATTTTCATCACAAAAATGATTAAATTCATTAGATAAAAATTCACCACCTCGGTCTGTACGAAGAGCCTTTAAAGAATAACCACTTTGCTTTTCAACCAATGCTTTAAACTTTCTAAAAGTTTCAAATGTTTCGGACTTGCATTTTAGAAAATAAACCTAACTCATGCGACTATAGTCATCTGTGAACAATAAAAAATATCGACTCCCACTCAAGATCTGAGTCCTCATAGGCCCACAAAGATCAGCATGTATAAGCTCAAGAGAACATCTTGCTCTCCATGCCTTTCCAATAGGAAATGGCTTTTTACATTACTTTCCATATATACACCCTTCACATACATTATCAAAAGAGTCAATCTTAGGCAATCCATTCATCATATCTTTTTGATTTAACAATTTCAAACCATTTACATTGAGATGTCCATATCTTAAATGCCACAAAAGTGATTCACTCTTCACATAAGCAATCAATGCATGCCTATCAATACTTGAAATTTCAAGTGGGAACATTTTATTTTGTGTCATTTGAATATTAGCTATAATTTGATCTGAACTTTTCTCTTTAATAATACATGAGGCATTATCAAATAAAATAGAGTATCCATTGGTAATTAACTGCCCAACACTTAGCAAGTTGTATGCCAAACTAGGAACATAGAAAATATTATGAAGATACTTTACTTTACCATGGCTTGTTTTAACTGTAATTGTACCTTTTCCTTCGACTTGAACTTCCTTATCATCTCCAAGTCTAACCTGTATTTTCTGTGATTCATCAAGATCTTGAAACATAAATTTTGCTCCAAACATATGGTTAGAACATCTACTATCCAAAAATCAAATCTCATTTAATTCATCTTTAATATGATAACAAGCCATAAATAACTTACTTTCTTCTTCTTTTTCTTCTGCATAACTGATATGCTTTTCTTTGTTCCAACAATTTGCCTCTATGTGCCCAAATTTCTTGCAATGATGGCATTGGATTCCATTCCGGTTACCTCGATACTCATTAGATGATTGTCGGTGATCATCAAATCGCCCATGGCCTCGACCTCGACTTCGACCTCGGCCACGAAATCCACCTCAACCACGACCTCTTTTTGTGGTTCTATCGGACTTATCTTTGAGTGTAGAAATCTCCCCCTTCACCTGAAATACCTTCTCTTCGACTATTTCAGTCGATCTGTTCATTCTAGCATCATGAGCTTGTAAAGAACCCACTAATTCATCAAATGAAAAAATAGATAAGTCCTTAGGTTCCTCAATAGCAGTAGCAATATGATCATATTTTGGAGTTAAGCTTCTCAAAACTTTTGCAACTATTAATTCTTCAAAAATCTTTTCACCATATGATTTCATTTGGCTAACAATAGATGTAACTCTGGATAAAAATTCTTGCAGTGATTCATTATTTCTCATGAATAAAGTTTCAAAATCCCGACGAAAAGACTGAAGTTTCACAGTAATTACCTTCGACGACCCTTGAAACTCTTTTTGCAATATTGTCCAAGCTTCTTTTGCAGTAGTTGCAGCAGCAATTCTTGAGAAGATTGACTCATGAACTGCTTGTTGAATGAAAAACAGTGCCTTGGAATCCTTCTTTCTATTTTCTCTCAACTTTGTTTCTTCATCTGGATCTGCATATCCATTCTCAACCAAATCCCAAAGGTTTTATGACATAAATAAAGTCTTCATTTTAATGCTCCAAAATTCATAACATTCACCTTTAAAGATAGGAATTGAGGGTTGAGAAATGCTTACGGAGCTTCCAAAGACTGCCATATTGCTACCCAACAACTTACCTCCTCACAACAATATTAACCACGAATTTGACTTACAAGTCTTCGAGCTGCAATAGCATCAATCACTTGTCTTTTGTTTGCCCACACGTAATTGCATCCTGACTGCTCTGATACCAAAAATATTGGAAAAAGATAAAAGATAAGGAAGAAGAGGGTAGAATTAGTTCTCTACGATGAGAACTTTACAAAACATAAAAGTTAACACAACTTTTTGTTGAAAGGAGACTTCATTAAAAAATGTCCAGTCAAACTTGAATACAGTACCTCTTTTATAGGCATTCATAGTACCAAACTTTCCCATCCATTACTAACTAACATTCCACTACATGGCCTTCACACTCGACAGCCACTAACTCTACTAAATAACTAAATAACTAAATATATCATGAGAGATATGTACATAGGCCACGTTCCTATTTTCTAGTGCACTTTGAATCACCAGTTATCCACGTTCAACAGAAACTTCCCCCTTACATATAATATTATAGTTAATTATTGCTAATATTATAATATTATAATAGTTAATATTATAATATTATTTGTTTAATTTGGACCTACAATAGGCACAAGGGGTACTATTTACAGTGCCACCAACAGGTTTAAAAAAAAAATCTTGAGCAACTGAGAGGAGGTTACTCCCTCCTATATGTTGGACGGAGCAGTTTCTTTTTTTATACAGATGGAGTAATTTCTTTAGCAGTAGAACGGATCAATGTAAATTTATTCATCCATTCATTTATTTATTTATAATTTTTTATTAAATTAGATTGAACTCTGGCTGATGTTTTCCTCAAGTAAGTTAATCGATTATATTTAGGTTAATTTATTCCAATACTATATGCATTTTTTCAATTGGAATCGGCCCATGAATCTTGTATATGTCGTCCGCATGCAGAAGTTTTGGGGCCAAACCCTATTTCAGCATTATTTTGTAAAATGAGCAGCCTCGGTTATGTCAGAGGAGGAGAGAGAGAGAAATAATCGCAAGAAAACATGCATCACCTGGCGTTCTGCCGCCTTCGTACGTACGTGCGTCCCCACCCTTCGCTTAGCCACCCCGGCACCAAAAGAGCCGCAATCAATTAGGTATATTTGATTTTGACATAAATAAATATAATTTATAAACAAATTAATTTATTTAAATATAATTATTAAATAATTTAGATTTGGATCTCGAATCATAACCTAGTCTATTTAACCATTTAAAATTTATTTAATTTATTTAAAATTTATTTAACCCATTTATGATCTATTTAATTCGATCTATTTATTCAGTTTAATACATTTAACATGTTTAATTTGATTTAATTTATTTAATTAATAAATTATTTAAATATAAAATTATCTATTTAATAAATAAATTAAATTTTAATCTAAATTTTTGATTTATTTAATAAATAAATTAAATTTAAATTGGTAAATTTTTAACTCAACTCATATACATTAACCCTTCGTATATCTGACCCAATCCTACTTAATTATCACCCCTACCTAAAACAAACACTAAAAGAGAGAGAAATCTGTGTCTTAACAGGATTAACAAATAAATCTTAGATATGAACAATATTTTATTAAATAAATGGTGGATTTTAATTGGTCAAAAGATGTATAAATCAATTTTTTTTTTTAAATTTGCAAAGTAAATCAATTGTCGGAATACCATGCAATTGGATTCACTCTAAAATCATCAATCTTCTTCTTGAAAAGGAATACAAAATAAAATGACCATGCAGAAAAAAGAAAAAAGCTCTTACTACCATTTAAGTATGATATATGATACATGATATTATGATATATAAATTTTAATAAAAAATTCTTACATGCATGATACATGATATACACATTTTGAAATTCTTTCATGATTTCACATTTTTTTCCTCAATGCTATGTAAATCATGATGGACGAAACATCAGTGTACCGCAAAAATAATCTACACTTGAAACAAAAGAATAAATAGTATATCAAGCTTAAAATACTTCACCACTAATAAAAATATTGAGAAAAAATTGACACCGTATCCCTTAATTAATTGTAATTTGATGTTTAGCCCTCGTTGAGCAAGACTAATATTTGCCTCTTGATTTAGATAGCTGCTTAATCATTAACCCTTTGTCTAAGAGATATAAGTGCGTGTAACATGAATTTAATTATATGCAATATCAATGTGTGTACAAGACCGGTATAAGAGTATGAAAACATAAAAAATTATACAAGTACATGTAGGACAGATACAAGAGTGTAGAGATAAAAATAAGTTTATGTACATCATCATGAGCATATATATAATCTAGTGAATGTGTGTGCAGAAGTAAAAGTTGAATTTTAAAATTCGATGAATTGGACATAAAATTTAAGAACCGTTATGGAAATACAGATAGGCTATGTCCAGAATCCAAAATAGATCCAGCTTGATGATCCGACCATAAATAATCATGTAAAATTTGACCCCGGTTTTAGCCATTTGACATCCTTAATGTTTGAATTGTCAAACCGCAAAGACCTTACTCCTGAACGAACCCAAACCACCAGGAAACAGCTTTGTCACACATCCGAGTACTTGAACAAACCATGCGAGGGATTAGCAGTCGTAAATCCTCCATCCACCAATAGGTTGAGTCCACTCACATATTTGGCCTCCTCGCTACCCAGAAACAGCACTGCCTCTGCTATATCCTCCGCCTTAAGCCTCACCCCCTTGAGGATCGCATGCTCGTGCATGAAATCTTCCAGCTCCTCCCCTCCCATGCCGAACGCCGTCGCCGCCAGCGGCGTCGCCAACGCGTATGGCGACACGCAGTTCACCCGCACCCCGAACTGGCCGAGCTCCACCGCCGCACTCCTCATCAGCCCCAGCACCGCATGCTTCGAGCACGTGTACGCCACCGGCGTCATCGCCGGGTCCACCGACGCCACGCTCGCTGTCATCACGATGCTTCCCCGGCGTGCCGGGATCATGACACGTGCGGCATGCTTCGTCCCAAGGTAGCTTCCCACCAGATTGATCCCCACCACCCTTTCGAAATCGGCCTTCTCGGATTTCAGTATCTGCATGCAGGGCGAACCGATGATGCCGGCGTTGTTGAACATGATATCGAGCTTGCCATGGCGGGAGACGGCAGCATCGACGGCGTCTCGGACGTGAGACTCGTCGGTCATGTCGCAGTGGACGTAGGAGGCAACGGAGGAGCCGAGGGATTCACAGAGGGCTCGGCCCTTGTCATCCTGGACATCGGCGATCATCACACGGGCTCCATGGCGGGTGAAGAGCTTGGCGGTGGCCTCACCGATGCCACTGGCGCCGCCTGTGATCAGTGCCACCTTGCCTTCGAGCCTGTGTCAATTGGAGCGGGACTACAAGATGATGCTAACAATGTAAACCAAGTTTATTTTATGATAAAAATATTTTTTTTAATTTTTATGATAAAAATTGAGTTTATTGAATCATTGATTTATTTTCATTTACAAAATTATATATTTGTTAGTGAAGAATGGGTTCAGATCCTCGGTGTTGGATGTTTTGCACTGTAAAGAGCTGTGAAAGATTGGATATGCAGCTCATTTCGAAAATGGATGGCTGTTTTATCGCATTGCTAATCTCATATATTGCAATCATGACTAGCAATATATTGCACAACAGCCATCTATTTTCAAAATGAATGACCTCTCACTCCATCTAATCTCCATCCAACCCAGCTTGCACGGTGTCTCTCTGTGGTGCAAAGCATGCTGCTAAGATTTTGGCTTGTAAAGAATGAAAAAAAATATTAGTATAAGGCTCTCAGTGTAGGATGCAAGGAAAAGAAGAAAAACTATATTGGACACTTCAAAATGGAAGCCTGTTAACAACAAATTCAAAAGTTTTCAGGCTGAGGAACAGGTTGTATTTTTTGCAAGAAATAAAGATTCACCTTCCTTTGTATGAATACACCATTAGATCATCCATTGCATAGGTATCAAAGCATTCTGAACTCCGTCATTGTCTACCTGTAGAGATCTCAAAGCATGAGGACGACCCAACAACGGATTCGCATGAAGGACGACTATTCTTTGACACGAAAGATACAACCCAAGTCCCTTAGCTTGCTATCGTTACATAAAACTTTCCGGTCCTTCCTCGAGAGAAAGGTCCAGAGAATGGTAGCCTGAGAAGAATTTTTCTATAAGAAAATCTCGTGGATTCTCTTATTCCAAATTTATCACCCAACAAAGGGCTAGGACAACTTGGTCTCAACCTCAGTATCAGTTCCTCCTTGACTTTAGCTCTTCTCAAGTTGATCCCAAGGTCATTGATGCAGAAGAGATCCACTAACCAGGACCAGTCCTCTATTGTAGTAAACCCAAAATAATATGGTGGGGTCACACCAACTGTGGCCCTAGAACCATCCATTTGGCCAACTATGCAGATGAAATCTACATCTAATATCCATAACTAACAATCTCGATTTAAAGATGGGAGAGATTCTTCTTCCAATAAAAGATCAGAATATAGCCAACAGTCTGTAAAGCTAGGCCTAACAAACTTACAGATTCCGAATAGTGACCTACGGGCTCAACCTTCATATAAAAGAAATACGAAGGAGATCCTCAAGTAGGGGACAAGTAAGCAAGCAAAACTCAAACATTGGAGAGCAGGGCAAGTCCTAGTGGGAGGAGGGAGAACTCTTTTCACTCTTCCGGTTCTCACTGTCTTTTCTCTCTACTATTTCCAAAGCTCCATCTAACTCAAGCCTCGAAAGATCCCCCACTGGAACACCCCCGATGAATGTGAACTTCCTTTGTAGATACTCTCTGATATCGCGGATCTTGGGCGGCATCTGGCTCTAGCTATAACAACACCTCCTTAAAGTCTTGTGGCAACAGATTAGCGCTAGAGGAGGAGCATTATCCTCTTTTTGAGAGAAAAAAGGCATAGTATGGAAGAGAGCACAAAACTCCATCACCTTCCATCGACAATCCATCTATCATAAGCATGTCTGTGGGTCCATTGCAGTGCAACCCTCAGCCACAAATAGACCTACTGCTCCTTGATGCCCTAGCTCACTAGATCCAAGCACTGATCGATGCTATACAATAACTACAACAAGTGATAGAGTGACAACAATAACGTGTGAAACCGAATCCTTAGGTGGCTCCCTCCCATCATAGCTGGCGATCTCACTCCCAAATAGAAGGTTCTATTGTGGAGACTTATATAATAAAAAAAATTTAAAATTTTAATCGATACTACTTTAATCCTAATGTGCAGACAAAACTGACTCAAGTGGAACGAAATGATGATAGTGGTGGTGAGGGATCAGAGTGGGAGATCTCAATATGTGCCTATCCCACTCGTGAATTTGAGCACGAAGTTTGTTGCTCCTAGATTGATTTTGATGATTACAAAGCAGATTGAAGGGATACAATTAATTTTAAATTGAAAAAGTCCTTATGCTCTTCAAGGGCAAAATCATAATTTTGCTAAAATCCTGTTTGATAGTACCAATTGGTAGAACAAATGATTTGAAATCTATTGGTGAAAATTTCATTATTTTTGGACTTATATTTTTGAAGTTATGAAGGTTTGAAGTGCATGAGTCGACTCATGAGTCAACTCATGACACTATGAGCTGATTGGCACGCAAAAATTACCCATGGCACGCTGGATTTTTGGCTTGGCACGACCTGTGAGTCGACTCATGAGTCGACCCACAAGGCATGAGTCGACTCATGAGTCGACCTCTGCTGATTTGGGCCAAAAAATCCAGAAATCAAAGTTTCTGGCTAATGCAACAGAAGTCGACTCATGAGTCGACTCCTGAAGCATGAGTCGACTCATGAGTCGACCCCTGCGACGGAAATCATCTGCAACAGCTAATTTTTTATCCGTTTTAATTGCCTTTTATGCTTCCTAAAAATGCTCTAACGGCTCTTTATCTGCCTAATATGTTTTCTCTTGTTTCTTAATGCTATAAAAAGGTTTCTAAAGGTGAAAAAAAAAAAAGAGGATCGAGGTACACAAAATCAAACAATTGAGAGGATCCAAAATACACGAGGTGATCAACGAGATACTTGAGAGAAAAAGAAAAGAGGATCCAAAATCTACACGAGAGAGACAAGTGATCCACAATATACACGAGAGATTGTGAAAGAAATTCAAGAGCATTCAAAGAGAGGATTTTTCACGCCTATTGTTCAAACTTGATCAAGAGATCTTTCAAAGCCTTCAAGAAGTCTTCAATCAAAGATCATCTTCTTCTCAAGAGTTCATTCAAGCGTTCATCCACCTTGAGAAAATCCAAAAGGGGATACTTCATTTGAGTAAAGTGTTTTTATTGTTATATTCGCTCATTTAAGGAGCTGTTATTGTATTAATTTGTGCTCTAAGCTATTTTACTCTTTGTGAATATTTGTTCTTGTTTTTGGAGGATTTCCAAAATAAGGGAAGGTTGACCCGAACCTGAAATCGGAGTGCTTTGGGTTGACTTGTACCCAGGAAACAAGTAGACTAGCTTGGGATAGCTAATGTCGGAGTTTCCGACGTTTGTATTCGGGTTGAATACAAGTATAGTGGATTAGAATTCCCAAGTAGGAGCTTGGGGAGTGGATGTAGGTGCAAGGTTGGCACCGAACCACTATAAATCCTTGTGTTTGTGGTGTGCTTTATTGTTTCTCTTTTTTTCTTTATTATATCCTTGCATTCTTGCTTTAGAAAATTAATATTGATTTAAAGTCTTTGTTCTCATTCATCATAAGTAATTAATTAAGCCTAAAATTTTTAGAAACCCAATTCACCCCCCCTCTTGGGTTGCATAGCTGGGCAACAAGTGGTATCAGAGCACGGTGCTCTAGCCCTTCTTTGATCTAACAATCAAAGAGCCAAAGATCTATGGCAACCCATGTCGGTACTTCTCTAGCCGAGGGGCAATCTACAAACCGACCTCCACTTTTCAATGGGTCTAATTACATCTATTGAAAAGCTCGGATGAAGATATTCATACAAGCACTCGACTATGATATGTGGAGTATCATAGTGAGCAGTCCTCACACACCCACCAAGATTATAGATGGTGAGGAGTCAACCAAACCCGAGAAAGAATGGGATGAGGTTGATAAGAAATTGGCACAATTAAATGCCAAAGCTATGAATGTTCTTTATTGTGCACTAGATGCAAATGAATTTAATCGCATTTCTACTTGTGCATCTGCTAAAGAAATATGGGATATGTTAGAAGTAACACATGAGGGAACAAATCAAGTAAAAGAGACTAAAATAAACATGCTAGTGCATAAATATGAATTGTTCAAAATAGAGCATGATGAGTCCATAACTGCTATGTTTACTCATTTTACTGACATAATTAATGGTTTGAAGAGTCTTGGCAAATCTTATACTAACAGTGAACTAGTAAGGAAGATTCTCAGGTCATTGCCAAGAACTTGGGAAGCCAAGGTGACTGCCATCCAAGAAGCAAAGGACTTGAACACTCTACCTCTAGAAGAGCTTCTTGGATCCTTGATGACTCATGAACTCAGCATGAAGCAACATCAAGAGGATGAAGTCAAAAAGAAAAGAACCATTGCCCTTAAATCCACAGCATCGCCTGATTATGAAACGGATGACACTGAAGATGAAGAACAGGATGAAGAGATGGCACTCATCACCCGGAGATTCAAGAAGTTCTTAAGAAAAAGGAAACAGGGGATGAGAAAGAAGTTCACAAAAGGGGAACAAAGCAAAGAGAAAGAGAAAGATCAACCCCTTATATGCTACGAGTGCAAGAAGCCGGGATATTTCAGATCCGAATGTCCACAACTGAAGAAAGGTCCCAAAAAGTTCAAAAAAAAAGCAATGATGGCGACTTGGAGTGCGAGTGATGACTCGAGCTCCGACGAGGAAACCTCAACAGAACAAGCCAACCTGTGCCTGATGGCACACGAAAATGAGGTAACTTCTGAATCCACTAGTGAATTTACTTTTGAAGAATTGCATGAAGCATTCTATGATTTGATTGATGAATTAAAGAAACTAGGGATGAAAAACAAAGAACTGAAATTGAAAAATCAGTCCTTAGTGAAACAAGCTGAAAATCTTTCAATTGAAAATTCCACCTTGATTCAAGAAAATCAAAGCTTAAAGAATGAAATTAACAAGCTGAAACCTATAGTAGATAAGTTCACCTTAAGTTCAAACAAATTAAATATGATTCTTGACAATCAAAAAGCTGTATATGATAAGGCTGGACTTGGGTATAACCCCTTAAAGAAACAAAAATTTCTGAAGAATATTTATGTAAATTATTCAAGTAACAAGTCTACAAATATTACTTGTCTCAAATGTGGTAGAATAGGACATAAATCATACACATGCCTCAAATCTGCAAACAAAACTATAAAGAAAATATGGGTTCCAAAAGGAACCATTTTGACTAACCTAAAAGGACCCAAGAAAGCTTGGGTACCTAAGACAGAAACTTGACCTTTGCTTGCAGGTGTGTCTAGCATCCCAAGGAGGAAACAGGAAATGGTATCTTGACAGTGAATGCTCGAGACACATGACTGGTGATGAATCACAATTCATCACGCTTGATGCTAAGGATGGAGGGATGGTCACCTTTGAAGATAATGGCAAAGGAAAGATTATCGGGATAGGTAACATTGGTATCACTCCCTCCAAATACATTGAGAATGTTTTATTAGTTAAAGGTTTAAAGCATAACTTAGCATTAGTCAATTCTGTGATAAAGGGTATAAAGTAGTTTTTGAATCATCTATTTGCATTGTGACTAGTCCTGTTAACGATGGCATTAAATTTATAGGACATAGGCATGGCAATGTTTATATGGTAGATTTGAATGACTTAGCCAAATTAGACATGCAATGCCTAGTATCCTTGAATGCTAAAATTAATGAGACTAGTTGGCTGTGGTATCGTAGACTTGCACATATTAGCATGCATTCTCTTTCAAAATTAATTAAAAAGGAATTAGTTCTTGGTTTGCCAAAATTGAATTTTGAAAAGGATAAAATTTGTAATGCATGCCAATTAGGTAAACAAACTAGAGTTTCATTTAAATCCAAAAATACTGTTTCAACTTCTAGACCCATAGAGCTCTTACATATGGACTTATTTGGACCAACTAGAACCACTAGTCTAGGAGGAAAACGATATGGCTTTGTAATTATAGATGATTACTCTCGTTTTACTTGGATTTTCTTTTTGGCACACAAAAATAAAACTTTTCATATTTTCACTAAATTTCATCAAAAAGTCACTAATGAAAAAGGGTTTTCAATTCAAAATATTAGAAGTGACCATGGAACTGAATTTGAAAATCAAGATTTTAAAAATTTTTGTGATGAAAATGAAATTGGCCATAACTTCTCTGCTCCTAGGACACCCCAACAGAATGGGGTAGTTGAAAGGAAAAATATAACCTTAGAAGAAATGGCCCGTACCATGCTTTGTGAAAGCAACCTTCCAAGATATTTTTGGGCGGAAGCAATTAACACAGCATGTTACATTTTAAATCGTGCCTTGATTAGACAATTTTTAAAGAAAACCCCCTATGAACTTTGGAAAGGAAGAAAACCAAACATTGCATATTTTCATATTTTTGGTTGCCGATGTTTTGTATTAAATAATGGTAAAGAAAAACTTGGTAAATTTGATGCAAAATCAGATGAAGCAATCTTTCTAGGTTACTCCTCAACTAGTAAAACATTTAGAGTTTTCAACAAAAGAACTTTAGTAGTTGAGGAATCCATACATGTTGTCTTTGATGAATCTAACGATCTTCCTTCAAGGAAGAATGAGGGTGTTGATGATGCAGATCTACTAATAGAAAGTATGAAGAAAATCACTCTGAAAGATTCAGCAACTCCAGAAGACAAGGATCAAGAAGACGAACAAAATGAGAGAGGTGAAGAAATTCAAGAACAACCTCAAGGTACAAATGACCTACCCAAGGAATGGAGGTATGTTCACAACCACCCTAAGGAGTTAATAATTGGTGATCCTATGCATGGGGTAAAAACCCGTTCTTCACTTAGAGATGTAGTTAATCATTATGCTTTTGTATCTCATCTTGAACCTAAAACTTTTGAAGAAGCTGAAAATGATCATAATTGGATTAATGCTATGCAAGAGGAACTTAATCAATTTCAAAGAAATAATGTTTGGACCTTAGTATCAAGACCTAAAAATTATTCAATAATTGGAACAAAATGGGTCTTTAGAAATAAATTAGATGAGCATAGAAATGTAATTAGAAATAAAGCAAGACTGGTTGCTAAGGGATATAATCAAGAAGAAGGAATTGATTTTGATGAAACCTTTGCACCTATTGCTAGATTAGAAGCTATTAGACTTCTACTTGCATATGCTTGCTTTATGAAATTCAAGTTATTTTAAATGGATGTTAAAAGTATATTTTTAAATGGATATATTGCTGAAGAAGTATATGTAGAACAACCCCCTGGATTTGAAAATCATGCTTTTCCTAATCATGTCTTTAGATTAAATAAAACTTTATATGGATTAAAACAAGCACCCAGAGCATGGTATGAAAGGCTAAGCAAATTTCTACTAAATAATGGTTTTACAAGAGGTAATGTAGATACAACCCTATTTATTAAAAGAAATCAAAATGATATGCTAATTATACAAATTTATGTTGATGACATAATTTTTGGGTCTACTAATGAATCCCTTTGTCAAGACTTTGCTAAGCTTATGCAGGGGGAGTTCGAGATGAGCATGATGGGAGAACTCACCTTCTTCCTCGGACTCCAAATCAAACAATCAAAAGAGGGAATCTCCATCACCCAAAGCAAGTACACCAAGGAACTACTCAAAAGATTTGGAATGGAGAACTGCAAACCAATTGGCACACCAATGAGTCCCTCAAGTAAGCTTGACAAGGATGATGAAGATAAAAGTGTAGACTTAAAATACTATAGAGGTATGATTGGCTCATTATTATATTTAACTGCAAGTAGGCCTGATATCATGTTTAGTGTTTGTTTATGTGCTAGATATCAATCTAATCCTAAAGAATCTCATTTGAATGCTGTTAAAAGAATCCTTAGATACTTAAGTGGTACTCAAACTCTAGGGTTATGGTACTCTAAGGACTCACAAATTGATTTATTAGGATATTCAGATGCTGATTTTGCTGGATGTAAATTAGATAGAAAAAGCACAAGTGGAACATGTCAATTTCTTGGAGTTAACCTAATCTCATGGTTTAGCAAGAAACAAAATTCGGTGGCACTGTCTACGGCTGAGGCCGAATATATTGCAGTCGGAAGTTGTTGTGCTCAAATCTTGTCGATTAAGCAACAACTCGAAGACTTTGGAATCAAACTTAATGAAACACCAATAAGATGTGATAACACAAGTGCCATAAATCTATCTAAAAATCCAATTCAACACTCAAGATCCAAACATATTGAAATAAGACATCATTTTATTAGAGAACATGTTCAAAATAAAAACATAATTCTTGAATATGTTTGTACTGAAAGTCAATTAGCTGATATATTTACAAAGGCCCTTAGTGAGGATAGATTCTGTGAAATTAGGAGAAATCTAGGAATTCTAGATCCATATGCCTAAAATTTCTCAATTTCCAAAGAATTGATGTCAAAAACTCTTAGAGCTCAATTTCCAACATCTATCCTGATCCCAAAAGCTCAAGTTTATCATTCTAAAAACTTATCTTTGAGCAAAGCTCCTCCCAAAATTTCGAATTTTTCTGGAATTTATTCACATTTTTCCTGATTTTCTGAACTTCATGAGTCGACCCCCATGAGTCGACTCAATGGCAAACTTGTAAATCCCACCAACTTCCAACGGGTTCATTGTTTTTATACTGGAACCCTGTTCGTGAGACGACTCATCTTCTCATCGTCCTCCTTCCAAAAGCCGTCTTCTCCAATTCTTTTGCTACAAATCCAAGGATCCAATTCGAAGCACTTTTCCCTCCTCCTCTCCACCAAAAATCGCTACCTTGAAAAGGGATTTTTTGTGCTTTCTCGCATTGTTTGGTGCGGTTGGAACGTGCCCTAGCACTTCACCGATCTTTCCAAATCAACTTCTTTTCTCCACCAAAATCCCTCTTTATTCTCTTGTGATCCCTCCTCCACTCAATTCAAGTCTCCTTGCCTGCTACTATATTGAATATGGCTCCGAAGATGAAACTTCCCCAAAGAAGAAAGTCAATCCGTGAACCTGAAGAAATTGTCCGAAAGAAAAGACAAGCTGGTCAGTCTTCCAGTGCTCCCACTCCAGCTTCAGTATCTGCTCAAGGTCCCCCTCAATCCTCCATAAGCCCCAGTAAGAATCCTCTTTCTGATAGAAAAGTAGAAACCGAAAAAAATATAGATTTTCGGTTCTTTGAAGATGAGGGCTTTACTTTTGCTACCAAGATTAAAAACCAAGGATGGGGTTTCTATTGCTCCCTTAAGGAAGTCACCTATGTTGACCTAGTTAGAGAATTCTACCAGAACCTACATTATGGAAATGGGTCAGTGACTTCAACAGTCAAGGGAATTGATATCTGCTTGGATTCTAGGATATTGGGAGAAATACTTCAGTTGCCTAGTGAAGGTTACTCATATATGGAACTCCCAGTAAAAGAAGAGGGGATCAGAATTATTTTAGGAGAAACTTATTCAGGAAGTTTAAACAAATTGGAAGCAAAGATTTTGTCCATTGAGATGAGGATCCTACATCAGATGGTAACAAAGCTCTTCTTTCCTAGAAGTGGTAGGCATGATCTACTGTCTGGCAGAGATATCTGTATCATATTTCATGTCATCACTCAGACCCCCCTGAACCTCCCTGCACTTATGACAGAGGCCATGAGAGAAACTTTGAACAGATCCAAGGCACACTTGCCTTATGGTATGGCCCTTACTAGAGTATTTAGGAGGTTTGGAGTTAGCTGTGAGGGGGAGGCACCTACCAAGCTATCTCATGTGGACACTTTCAACCAACACAGCCTGCACAGAATGGGAATTACAAAGACTGATGGTGGTTGGATCAAGGGCTCTGAAGAAAGAACTGAGGATAGAGCTGAAACAAGAGCTGAAGACAGAACTGAAGGCAGAGTAGAAGAAGAAGGTCCATCTTCTCCTGTACATGACTTCAGGGCAGCATCACCAGATACCCAGTTCATTCCTGATACAGAGGCTGGCCCTTCAGAGTTTACTAGGATGCCCACACCAGTGTATCAGCCAGAGAGCAGAGCACCTCATTCAGAGTTCAGACTGGCTGACGATCAGATAGAGCATATATCACAGCGTGTGGCTGCCTTGCTATCTAGCCAGTGGAGTAGTACTTCTTTTGCACCTGGAGCTACTTCTTCTGATCAGACCATTACTCCCCACATCTCCACTGTGTTTCAGATGATGTCAGATCAGTCCTTCCGGATCCAGCAGCTTGAGGACACAGTCTGAAGACTGACTGGCAGAGTTCTAGACTTGCAGGGGCAAGTCCTTGCTTTGGCCCATCCCAAGCCACAGGAGTCTACTATTGAGGTCACAGACCTCATTGCAGAGGCTGGAAGGCTCAGAGGAGTACTAGAAGGTGGATATGAGTTACTGAGGAAAGAGATCCGAGGATCGAGTGAGCATGCTACCACTCAGTTCACTGCTCTACTACAGTCTGTTTTCAGAGCACTGAACGTACTTGATTCCATCAGACTCACCCTATCTGTTAAGTCCTTAGCATCTCAGCGTACTCAGCCTCCTAGTTCATCTCGCTCTCCTGCTCGTGCCAGAGGCAGACGGGGTAGAGGACGCACTTCTGATCCATCAGCTTCTCATACTATATCTGATGACTCCGATCCTTGACTTGTCTTGATTATCACTAGATCCTAGGTGTTAGTGTCTTGTTCTAGGATCTGTATCTAGGGGTCATGTATTGACAATTAGCTGGTTGACTTTTATAATATGAACTATGTATTGAAACAATTATGGTTTTAATGGAATCATCTTTTACTTATATTTCTACCTTTTGTAATGATGTTGATCATATTTTGGTTATATATATTCTCCTTGTTGAAATATTGTCTTCTCTTTGTTGTTGTTTGCTGTTAATAATTGCTGTATTAAGGGGGAGCAAACATCTGTGATTAACTCTAAAGGGGGAGAAATTAAAGAATTTTTCAGAAAAAGGAGAAGTTAACCATGTTTGATGATGTCAAAAAGGGAGAGAAATTATTAAACAAAAATTAAAGAGAAATTTGGTATCATACAGAAATTAAACAAAAAGCCATCCATCAAAAGCAAAACCATAAATTATGAGCAATTAAAGAAAAAGCAATCAAAACCACAAATTATGAGAAATTAATGAATGAATTGAAAATTTAAAGAACAATATCAAAAATACAATGCTAAGTACAATGCAAATAAGTAACTTTTAAATTACTTCTTAATATATGCTCTGATTTGCATTAAAAATTTAAATATGCTCTGATATACTTCAAAATTACAACTTGCTCTGATACATCTTTTGAAATTTTATTTAACTTGATACATCTTAAGAAATTTATCTTACTCTGATACATCTTAAAATTTTTTTTAACTTGCTCTGATACATTATAAAACTTGCTCTGATACATTATAAAATTTGCTCTGATACATTGTAAAATTTTTTCTGATACATTGTAAAATTTTCTCTGATACATTATAAAATTTGCTCTGATACAGTGTAAAATTTTCTCTGATACATTATAAAATTTTTTCTGATACATTGTAAAATTTTTCTGATAACTTTGTAAAATTATTTTTCTTGCTCTGATACATTGTAAAATTTATTTTTCTCTTGCTCTGATACATCTTAAACTCAAAATGATCTAATACAGTTTCCAAATCAACTCTTAAACATACTTTGGCACACATAATTATTTTTTTTGTATCAAAAAAGTAATTAAAGCATATAAGTATTTTTTTGCTCTGATGCTAAAACTAAAATTAAATGAGAATGAAATTTTCAAAATACAGCTTAATCTGATAACAAAAATAAGTTTTTCGCTCTAACACCAAAATCACATAATCCAATGAGCATATCATCAAATCTTTAAGCAAATGGATAAATTATTTTTGTATATGACCATTTATATTACATGCCAAAAGAATCATACTCTTTTCAAGCATATACACCTATAATGCATTCTTTTGAATTTAGTGTTTCACATAAATGCTTTTGTTCAAATATTTTGTCATCATCAAAAAGGGGAAGATTGTTGCTCCTAGATTGATTTTGATGATTACAAAGCAGATTGAAGGGATACAATTAATTTTAAATTGAAAAAGTCCTTATGCTCTTCAAGGGCAAAATCGTAATTTTGCTAAAATTTTGTTTGATAGTACCAATTGGTAGAACAAATAATTTGAAATCTATTGGTGAAAATTTTATTATTTTTGGACTTATATTTTTGAAGTTATGAAGGTTTGAAGTTCATGAGTCGACTCATGAGTCAACTCATGACACTATGAGCTGATTGGCACGCAAAAATTACCCATGGCACGCTGGATTTTTGGCTTGGCACGACCTGTGAGTTGACTCATGAGTCGACCCATAAGGCATGAGTCGACTCATGAGTCGACCTCTGCTGATTTGGGCCAAAAAATCCAGAAATCAAAGTTTCTGGCTAATGCAACAGAAGTCGACTCATGAGTCGACTCCTGAAGCATGAGTCGACTCATGAGTCGACCCCTGCGACAGAAATCGTCCGCAACGGCTAGTTTTTTGCTCGTTTTAATTGCCTTTTATGCTTCCTAAAAATGCTCTAACGGCTCTTTATCTGCCTAATATGTTTTCTCTTGTTTCTTAATGCTATAAAAAGGTTTCTAAAGGTGAAAAAAAAAAAGGATCGAGGTACACAAAATCAAACAATTGAGAGGATCCAAAATACACGAGGTGATCAACGAGATACTTGAGAGAAAAAGAAAAGAGGATCCAAAATCTACACGAGAGAGACAAGTGATCCACAATATACACGAGAGATTGTGAAAGAAATTCAAGAGTATTCAAAGAGAGGATTTTTCACGCCTATTGTTCAACCTTGATCAAGAGATCTTTCAAAGCCTTCAAGAAGTCTTCAATCAAAGATCATCTTCTTCTCAAGAGTTCATTCAAGCGTTCATCCACCTTGAGAAAATTCAAAAGGGGATACTTCATTTGAGTAAAGTATTTTTATTGTTATATTCGCTCATTTAAGGAGCTGTTATTGTATTAATTTGTGCTCTAAGCTATTTTACTCTTTGTGAATATTTGTTCTTGTTTTTGGAGGATTTCCAAAACAAGGGAAGGTTGACCCGAACCTGAAATCGGAGTGCTTTGGGTTGACTTGTACCCGAGAAACAAGTAGACTAGCTTGGGATAGCTAATGTCAGAGTTTCCGACGTTTGTATTCGGGTTGAATACAAGTATAGTATATTAGAATTCCCAAGTAGGAGCTTGGAGAGTGGATGTAGGTGCAAGGTTAGCACCGAACCACTATAAATCCTTGTGTTTGTGGTGTGCTTTATTGTTTCTCTTTTTTTCTTTATTATATCCTTGCATTCTTGCTTTAGGAAATTAATATTGATTTAAATTCTTTGTTCTCATTCATCATAAGTAATTAATTAAGCCTAAAATTTTTAGAAACCTAATTCACCCCCCCTCTTGGGTTGCATAGCTGGGCAACAAAGTTTTTCAAAATTACTATTTTACAATGGAATTATTAATTAATCTCATTAATTAATACTAATTAACCCTACACTAGGATCTAAATATGATACAACAGCATGCATTTAAATTTGAAATTCAAATTTGAATCAGTAAACGTTTTACAGTACTGTATTCAGAACACATCACCTTTTGCGGGTAGTCTATCACCGCAATCTGATCACCGTCGGGGGGCTCTGACCATCACGTCACAGCCACACAAATGTCTGGCCTCTGCGGATCGTCCACATGAAGCTCCCGTCTGATCAGCTCCTCACGAATGCTAGTTCGTGATTTCACCCTTTTGATGGCAGATGTAGATCGAACTCCTTCGATCGATGTGTGTCGACTTTTTGGATGCTCCGGATCATCTGCACAGTTGCTTGAGAGGCTGATGGATCTCTCCCTGAAATTTGAATTCTCTCTTTTCTTTCTTTTTCTCTCGAAAGGTTTTGGACCTTCACCTTGCGCAGAAGCCTTCCTCACGCCCCAAAGTTTCTCTCCTAAAATTTCTACGCACGTCCCACCTTTCTCCTCTTTTTAAAACAACGTCGAACGTATCTTATCCGCGTGAGAGGATAAAGATAAGAGGTTACACATTTGAATTCAAATCAAATTTGAATTCAAACGAAAATCAACTTATCCCTATCCTTTTGGGCATGAGAAGAGAAGGGGCGTGGCTCTTTGTACGTGGAAAATGTTTCACGAGAAACCTTTTCTCATGTAAGTAATGTGGTGCACAAAATGGATAAGGATGAAAGGGCAAGTGATAAGTTATCCATTCAAATTCAAACATGCTTTGAATTTGAATGGCTAACTAATTATTTTATCCATCCATATGGCGCACAAATGAGGGCGTGGGGAAGGGTTTTGTGTAAGAAAAATTTTACGAGAAGTTTCTTCTCGTGAATTCAAATGGGTGCAAAAAAGTTGGGTGACGCAGGGAATTTAAAACAAGGTGGTTTGATTCAAATTGAGCCAACCTAGTTTAAAATAGGTTAAGCACAATTAGACCAGATTAAATTCAATATAATTAGGCTTAATTAGGCTCAATAAAATCTTAATCAAATCAAAAATTAACTAAACCTAACCCCTGATCAAACCAGAGACTAAACCACCTTAGCGATTAGGTCAACATTTAACCTAATCGGGTCAATCCAAACTGAATCCAATTCAATTGGACTTGATCCAAAAATAATTACTCAATCAAATTGAGTTAATTAATGATTAAATCAATAATTAAACCTCTCATAAATATTGAGTCCAAATTCGATGGGCAATCAGGCATCAGAGACCATCGATATGAAACCCTGATCAAAGAGTTCAAATTTCAAATTCAAAATTTGAAATTCAAAATTTTGACCCCAGTACCCAAAATGTGTGGAACTCATGATTAGAGAATCCTAATTCTCAATCATAGAGTCCCAGATAGATAAGACTCATAATCAGCCATCAGATCAGAAAGGAACCTCTAATGTGTGTGACCCCACAGGTTCGAACCTAAGCCGGTAGCACAGGAACCAATTCCTGTACTAATCGAAGTGACCATCTAGCAATGGTACCCGATGACCGGATAGGTCGAATAATCACAATCGCAATATTCAGAACCTACGTGAATATGGTTACCATATAATTCATCCCTTTTGACCCCTGTGTTTAGGACGACTCAGGGTTAAACTGTCAACCCTGATGATATCATCCGAATTATGCTCAACTCAATTAGTCCTGTGACTCCTCACTAGGACTATCCTGACCAAGATTTTGCTAAATTGAAACACGACTGTACACAGCTCCTAAACTGGAGTGGTCAATCCCATCTTGACAAACGCACCGATAAGTCAAGTACTTGACTATACCCAGCAACCTTCCGTAACTGAATTAAAAATTCAGGTAGTCCAGTGCCTAAGTGCAGTGAGTTGCTTGCAAGTCACCATGGCGGTCTCAGATCGGAGGGACATTTATATCCATATCCCATCAGGGCAAATCTTGACAGCAGAAATAGCTCCGGAGTTGGTCACGCTCAGTGCAGATGTACCATTACATCTCACCTGTATGCCATACCAGTATCTCCACACTCTTTGGTTATGAGGACAACCAACCCATATGGCATACAACGACCTATGCTCGATAAACGTTGTCGTCCTTGGTAACAACGTATCATTTGGTCGCGAACATGTTTAAGGACTAAGCGACAAATCCTCCTTTGTCGAGTCTAAATAGTCCTAAGGACTTCACCACAACACAGGAGTTCATTAGAAGATGAAACATTTGTGATGAAAAAATACCAAAATAACTTTTATTTATTTATAATTCATGTACTAATACAAAATGAGCACAACCGTCAACAGGCTGACGATTGGCTTTGGGACACTATTTCCAACAATCTTCCACTTGGCCTAAAGCCTATCGGTGCAGTATCTAATACCCATCTTCGACTTGTAGTCGTTGAACTCCTTCACCGCAATGGCTTTAGTGAATGGATCGGCCAGGTTCTCCTTCCCATCGATCTTCTGAAGGTCGACGTCACCTCGATCCACGATCTTCCGGATGAGATGGTAGCAGCGCAGAATATGCTTCGTCTGCTAATGTGCCTTTGGTTCCTTCGCCTGAGCAATGGCTCCAGAGCTGTCGCAGTAGAGCAGAACTGGACCAACAAGGGAGGGTGCTACTCCGAGCTCGATGATGAATTTTCTCAGCCACACCGCTTCTTTGGCAGCATCTGATGCAACAATATACTCCACCTCGCATACTGAATCAGCCACAGTGTGCTGCTTGGAACTCTTCCAGCAGACAGCCCCACCATTAAGGGTAAAAATAAATCCTGACACACTCTTGCTATCATCGCGATCAGACTGGAAATTAGAGTCTGTAAACTCTATAAGTCTTAAGTTCGATTCACCATATATAAGCCACTGGTCCTTAGTATTTCTTAAATACTTCAGGATGGTTTTAACAACCTTCCAATGATTCTCTCCTGGATCAGATTGGTATCTACTCACTATCCCTAGTGAGTATGCCACATCTGGTCGTGTACATGTCATGGCGTACATGATAGATCCCACTACCGAAGCATACGGAATCCTACCCATACGCTCTCTCTCTTGAGGTGTTGTCGGACAATCCCTCTTCGAGAGAGAAATTTCATGGCCTATCGGTAGATAGCCTTTCTTGAAATTTTCCATGCTGAACCTTTTTAGCATAGTATCAATGTACGTGGACTGGGATAAGCCAAGCAACTTTTTGGATCTATCCCTATAGATCCTCATCCCTAGGATGTAGGAAGCTTCTCCCAGATCCTTCATGGAGTACTGTGACGATAGCCAAATCTTTATTCCCTGTAATTCAGAGACATCATTCCCGATTAAGAGAATATCATCCACATACAATACAAGAAATACTACTACTGGACCATTAGCCCACTTATAAATGCAGGGCTCTTCTCCGTTCTTAACGAAGCCATACGTTTTGATCGTCCTATCAAAATGTATGTTCCAACTCCGAGATGCCTGCTTAAATCCATAAATGGACCTCTGTAGCTTGCACACCTTAGACTCATCTGTGGATGTGAACCCTTCAGGTTGTATCATATACACCTCTTCGTCCAGCTCTCCCTTTAGGAAAGCTGTCTTCACATCCATCTGTCAGATTTCATAGTCCAGATGGGCAGCTATCGCAAGCATAATCCGAATGGATTTGAGCATTGCCACAGAAAAAAATATCTCGTCACAGTCTATACCATAACGTTGACGATATCCCTTGGCAACCAGATGGGCTTTATAGGTCTCCACCTTTCCGTCTGCGCCCCTCTTCCTTTTGAAGACCCACTTACACCATATGGGTTTTACTCCTTCGGGTGGGTCAACCAATGTCCACACATCGTTGACCTTCATGGACTCCATTTCAAATTTCATGGCCTCTAGCCATTTCTCAGAGTCAGGTCTCTGCATTGCATCCATGTAGGTGATCGGATCCTCATCGTTTTCATCAAGTTCGACAGGATCACCATCCCGAACTAAAAAACCATAATATCTGTCCGGTTGATGTGGTACTCTACCAGACCGTCTTAAGGGTGCATAATCAATGGGCTCTGGATCTGATCTAATCAAATCCGGTTCAGGTTCAATAATATGTGTCGATTTTTCCACCTGTCGAACTTCGTCAAATTCGACTTTAGAGGCAACAGTTCCTTCACTAAGGAACTCCTTTTCTAAAAAGATTGCCTTAAGGCTGACAAACACCTTTTGCTCATCAGCAAGGTAGAAATAATACCCTTTGGTCTCTTTTGGGTACCCTATAAAATTACACTTGTCAGACCTAGGTCCAAGCTTATCTGTAATTAAATGTTTAACATAAGCCAGACACCCCCAAATCCTAAGGTGCGAGAGTACTGGCTTACGTCCTATCCATATCTCATATGGCGTTTTGGCTACAGACTTACTCGGAACTCTATTAAGAAGGTAACAAGCCGATTCGAGCGCATATCTCCAGAGGGAGATCGGCAGACCAGCAAACCCCATCATGGATCGAACCATATCTAACAGGATCCGATTCCTCCTTTCAGACACATCATTATGCTGTGGTGTTCCAAAAGGAGTCCACTGAGAGAGAATCCCATTCTCCCCTAGATACGTCAGAAACTTATTGGAAAGGTATTCACCTCCTCGATCAGATCGAAGAGTTTTAATACACTTCCCAGTTTATTTTTCTACCTCATTTCGAAATAGTTAGAATATTTCAAATGATTCCGACTTATGCTTCATTAAATAGACATACCCATATCTAGATAGGTCGTCTGTGAAGGTTATGAAGTAGAAAAATCCACCTCTTGCACTTGAGCTCAAGGGTCCACATACATCAGAATGTACCAGACCTAAGAGTTCACTGGCTCGCTCACCTTTTTCAGTAAAAGGTGACTTGGTCATCTTCCCAAGAAGACAGGACTCACAGGTTGGAAGTGATTCACAATCACTAACTTCAAGAATTCCTTCTTGAGCCAACCTGTTTATCCTGTTCTTATTGATATGACCTAGCCTACAGTGCCAAAGGTAGACTTCTGACACATTATCTATTCTAGAACGTTTATCGAATTTTTGAACCACATTAACAGACTGTGATAGTAAGTAAATTCCATTATTTAATTATCCAACAAATATTGTAACACCATTCAAAATGATATTGTAAATATTTCTTTTTATTAAAAAATCATAACCGTACATGGCCAAAAGGCCTACAGAAATAATATTTAATAAAAAACTTGAACAATAGTGACATTCACTCAGAATTACATTACGAGAATTGATTACAAGACTCATGATTCCTAAAGCTAGAACTGAAACTTTGCTTCCATCTCCAACATTCAGGAACCTCTCGCCTTCATCAAATCTCCTACTGACCTGCAGACCCTGCATCGAATTACAAATATGATAAGGGCTTCCGGTATCCAATACCCAGGCAGTAGTATCACAAATCGAAAAGTTGCAAGGAGTTATCATATAATTACCTTGCTTCTTCTTTGGCCTGTTCGGGTCCAGGGAGGCAATGTATTGAGGACAGTTCCTCTTCCAATGCCCATGCTTCTTGCAAAAGAAGCACTCCACCTGGCTCTGGTCGTGCTTGCGCTTCTTGGTCTGACCCCGTGCTACTGTCCCAGTATGAGATTGCACCTTCTTATTTTTTTTCTTCTTGTTCTTCTTCCCCTTCCCAAAGGGTTGACGACGAGAAGAAGACCCTCCCACTACATTCACCGACTCCTTATGGAGTTGGTGATCCTTCTCAAAGTTCTGCAGCAACTCCAACAATCTGTGGTAGTTTACTGCAGGCTTTGTCATTCGAAAATGAGTAAGGAATGGGAGGAAGGACTTGGGCAAGGAATTAAGGATCGCATCCTTATCGAGCTGCTCGTGTAGAGGAAAGCCCAATTTGCTTAGGTGCTCAATAATCTCGATCATGTACAGTACATGATCAGTGACTGAGGCCCCATCCCTCATCCGAGCATTGAAAATGGCACAACTAGTTTTGTGCCTTTCAACATCGTCAGGCGTGCCAAAGGAGTCGTTCAATATTTGAAGTATCTCTTGTGGCTGGGCGTTCTCAAACCTTCGGCTAAACTCGTCATTCATTGCTGCCAGCATAATACATCGAACGGTGGTGCGGTCATTGAGCCACTTCAAGTAAGTGTCTCGGATCGCCTTACTAGCGTTCGGAGCTGGCTCCTCAGGTGCGGATCCGTTACTACATAAAGGATCCGCTCATGCTCAAGGACGATTTTCAATTTTTGATACCAGCTATCAAAATTGGGTCCCATGAGCTTGTCATTATCTAATAATGACCGGAGCGATAAGGTAGTGGCCATAGCTGCTTAAAGAAAAATGAGACCTCTATTAGTACATAAATTAATACTAAAGACTTGGATTTTAGTCTAAAATTTTTTTCAATATTTTTACGAACTGGTAGCCTCATCCTCCAATTCGAAGAATTACTTTCATTCCTTAATGGGTACTAGAATCCACACAGACTACACACGAGCCCAACTTTGGTTGGTCAACCCATGTGCATCTATGGGTAGGTTCTTAACCAGTTGTTTCTCTAAACAACTTCCAGTAATTGATTTTGCCCCAGAACCTAATCAGTAGGCTTTGGCCTCCACTTAAAAGATCTGGTTAGGTCCAACCATTAACATGACTTAATTTAGTGAATCGGACCAATAAATAATCAGACCCGACTTTGGCCGGCCAACCTAACCACCATCAGAAAGACTCAATCAAATTATCATATTATGAATAATAATTTCATTAGCCAATGAGCACCAGGCCTTTGGGCCTCCAATGATCATTGAACTAATGGACTCATTATCACTCACTTAATGGGAGGCTATGACTTAGTTATCATTATAACTTAATCATTTTAGGGACCTAATAATTTTGAGGATTTTATTAAAGAATAGTAGAGAAGAAATCATCCAGCCAATTTCAATCCTCCCACTAACTTCACCAAGTCAGATTAAAAAAAAAGATTTAATTAAAGCTGGTATTAGGAGCACCTAAATCAGTCACACTGATTTACCTAATGACATGGGTGAGCTCTAATCATCAAGTGATCTAATCAAAATCTAACTTACCAGATTGGCCAGGTAAGTGAGATCAATGGTGGAGATTTGCCATTAACTCATCAATGATCGAATCAATACGAGTAGCTCCCGCTTAAGAACCACTGGTCAAAACTGCCGAACTTACCTTAGACACCAACCAGTTCATTAGTTTTAATTTTGATCAACTTAGTAAATAGGGCTCCACCGTGTTGCCATGAATTAAGTCCATCTTGGTCTAGTTAAAGACATGGACCCATTCAACTACAACTATTGAAGTTGAGTCTAGGGTATCCTTGACCTAATCTAATTCAACTTTTGATTAGATTTGACCAATTACTCCATTTAGTCCATTTTTTAAACTAACCTTAGGTCTAACCCAATTATGGACATAATTCATCTAACCCATTGACCCACAAGTTTATGCAATTGTCTTAGGTCTTAATTCACAATTCTAGACCTACTAGACAACACTTAATTCTTTTAATTAAGTACTTGGGCTGATGGGTCAGGGTTTGGCGTTTCGAAAACAATTTTCAAATTTGAAAGATTTTATTTTCTGTTCACCAAATGTGTTAACTCATTTCACAAACGGGTCAGCACATTTCAAAAACAGCAATTCTATTGCTCATTTCATAACAGAAAATAACTCAAAATAAATCATAAATTTTCTTTTAGATCTAATCTAACACATTCATGATAAATTTCTTAATTAAGTCCTTTCGCTGCTTCATCGGCATGGGATATAATTGCATCGGTACCCCTACCACCATAGGAGACCCCATCAAATGGGAAGAGAAGGCCTTTAAACCCTATTTTTCTCCTATGACCGGACGGTCATGGCAACCAACCCAATTAGATTACTTGCTACTTGGATCAAGTATATCTAAATACACCAATTTCAAAATTTAAATTTTAAATTTCAAATTTCAAATTTTAAATTTCAAATTTTAAATTTTAAATTTGAGATTTCAACCAAATTTCAAATTTCAAATTTCTAATCTTTGAATTTTAAATTTTGAATTTTGAATTTCAAATTTCAAATTTTGAATTTCAAATTTTAAATTTCAAATTTGAGATTTTAACCAAATTTTAAATTTTGAATTTTGAATTTTGAATTTTAAATTTTAAATTTTGAATTTCAAATTTTAAATTTCAAATTTGAGATTTCAACCAAATTTCAAATTTCAAATTTTGAATTTCAAATTTGAAACTTCTAACAAATTTCAAATTTCAAATTTCAAATCTTTTTGAATTTTAAATTTTGAATTTTGAATTTTAAATTTAAACTTATAGATTACATCTTAATCTACGCATGCATATGTATATCATATTCTAGAACCATGCTCTGATACCATTTTGAAGCAAAAATTTAGTGCAGGGGCAAAATGGTAATTTTAAAATTTTTTTCAAAATTACTATTTTACAGTGGAATTATTAATTAATCTCATTAATTAATACTAATTAACCCTACACTAGGATCTAAATATGATACAATAGCATGCATTTAAATTTGAAATTTAAATTTGAATCAGTAAACGTTTTACAGTACTGTGTTCAGAACACATCACCTTTTACGGATAGTCTATCACCGTAATCTGATCATCATTGGGGGGCTCTGATCATCACATCGTAGCCACACAAATATCTGGCCTCTGCGGATCGTCCACACGAAGCTCCCGTCTGATCAGCTCCTCACGAATGCTAGTTCGTGATTTCATCCTTTTGATGGCAGATGTTGATCGAACTCCTTCGATCAATGTGTGCCGACTTCTCGGATACTCTGGATCATTTGCACAGTTGCTTGAGAGGCTGATGGATCTCTCCCTAAAATTTGATGGACTCACGACACTCGTGGCACACCAATCTCACTTCCCGAACCCTAGGTAGAAACCCTAGGGTACACACCAAAAACCCTGCGCCCAATTTTCTCTCTTTTCTTTCTTTTTCTCTCGAAAGGTTTTGGACCTTCACCTTATGCAGAAGCCTTCCTCACGCCCCAAAATTTCTCTCCTAAAATTTCTACGCACGTCCCACCTTTCTCCTCTTTTTAAAACAACGTCGAACGTGTCATATCCGCGTGAGAGGATAAAGACAAGAGGTTACACATTTGAATTCAAATCAAATTTGAATTCAAACAAAAACCAACTTATCCCTATCCTTTTGGGCGTGAGAAGAGAAGGGGTGTGGCTCTTTGTGCGTGGAAAATATTTCACAAGAAACCTTTTCTCGTGTAAGTAATGTGGCGCACAAAATGGATAAGGATGAAAGGGCAAGTGATAAGTTATCCATTCAAATTCAAACATGCTTTGAATTTGAATGGCTAACTAATTATTTTATCCATCCATATGGCGCACAATGAGGGCGTGGGGAAGGGTTTTGCGTGAGAAAAATTTTACTAGAAGTTTCTTCTCGTGAATTCAAATGGGTGCAAGGAAGTTGGGTGTCGCAGAGAATTTAAAACAAGATGGTTTGATTCAAATTGAGCCAACCTAGTTTAAAATAGGTTAGGCATAATTAGACCAGATTAAACCCAACATAATTAGGCTTAATTAGGCTCAATAAAATCCTAATCAAATCAGGAATTAACTAAACCTAACCCCTGATCAAACCAGGGACTAAACCACCTTAGCGATTAGGTCAACATTTAACCTAATCGGGTCAATCCAAACTGAATCCAATTCAATTGGACTTGATCCAAAAATAATTACTCAATCAAATTGAGTTAATTAATGATTAAATCACTAATTAAACCTCTCATAAATATTGAGTCCAAATCCGATGGGCAATCAGGCATCAAAGACCATCGATATGAAACCGTGATCAAAGAGTTCAATTTTCAAATTCAAAATTTGAAATTCAAAATTTTGACCCCGGTACCCAAAATATGTGGAACTCATGATTAGAGAATCCTAATTCTCAATCATAGAGTCCCAGATAGATAAGACTCATAATCAGCCATCAGATCAGAAAGGAACCTCTAATGTGTGTGACCCCGCAGGTTCGAACCTAAGCCGGTAGCACAGGAACCAATTCCTGTACTAATCGAAGTGACCATCTAGCAATGGTATCCGACGATCGGATAGGTCGAATAATTGCAATCGCAACATTCAGAACCTACGTGAATATGGTTACAGTATAATTCATCCCTTTTGACCCCTGTGTTTAGGACGACTCAAGGTTAAACTGTCAACCCTGATGATATCATCCGAATCGTGCTCAACTCAATTAGTCCTGTGACTCCTCACTAGGACTATCCTGGTCAAGATTTTGCTAAATTGAAACACGACTGTACACAGCTCCTAAACTGGAGTGGTCAATCTCATCTTGACACACGCACCGACAAGTCAAGTACTTGACTACACCCAGCAACCTTCCATCACTGAATTAGAAATTCAGGTAGTCCAGTGCCTAAGTGCAGTGAGTTGCTTGCAAGTCACCGTGGCGGTCTCAGGTCGGAGGGACATTTATACCCATATCCCATCGGAGCAAATCTTGACAGCAGAAATAGCTCCGGAGTTGGTCACGTTCAGTGTAGATGTACCATTACATCTCACCTGTATGCCATACCAGTGTCTCCACACTCTTTGGTTATGAGGACAACCAACCCATATGGCATACAACGACCTATGCTCGATAAATATTGTCGTCCTTGGTAACAACGTATCATTTGGTCGCGAACATGTTTAAGGACTAAGCGACAAATCCTCCTTTGTTGAGTCTAAATAGTCCTAAGGACTTCACCACAACACAGGAGTTCATTAGAAGATGAAACATTTGTGATGAAAAAATATCAAAATAACTTTTATTTATTTATAATTCATGTACTAATACAAAAGGAGCACAACCGTCAACAGGCTGACGATTGGCTTTGGGATACTATTCCCAACACGAAGTTCGTCGGATTTTCTTTGATACTAAACTTTGACAAACAGAGACATATTTTGCTAAACTACAAGGAGGTAAACCCATATGTCTAGTAAGTGTCCATCACAATCCCAACTCTTTAATTACTTATTTCAAAATACTTATCTTATGCATATTTAGGCAATATGATGAGATGTTGAAATAGGACAATCCAAAGATAAGTGATGAAGAAATATCCATACGGCACTCACAGAACTTTGCATGTTGGTTCCATCAATTTGTAAGCATTCATTGTCATTTTATATATTTTATTTTTTTAATTTATTTTTTTTATAATATGCAGGTCATATAAGGGGGTAAATCCATACCAAAGAAGCTAAAATCATTAGGTTACAGACTAACAAAATACGTGACATGCTATAATGGCTGTAACATAAATGATTTCAAATTTCACATTCAATAATATAAAAATCATAAAAGCACAATGAACGACGGTGTGTGTGTGAAGGATAGCCGGTGGGAAGAGGCAGAGAGTGACTACTATAGAATTCTCGAAGAAATGATAAAGATAACTTACTTTGGAAGTAATAGTATCATTCTATTTAAGTGCCAATGATTCGATAACAACAATGGTATGAAAGTTGATCCACGGTATGGGCTTATTAAAATCAAACATAGAACAAAAGTATATGTCAACGAGCTATTTGTGCTAGCTCAATAAGCTGCGCAAGTGTGTTATACTCCTTTTTCATTAAGGGAGAGAAGAAGAAAAGATTGGTGAGCTGTATACCGAGTTAAGTCTCGAGCTATTTATTATGCGCTCGAAGAAGAAGAGTCTCAATTATCAGAATACTTTCAAGAGGATGAAATATTAGGATTTCATCGATTTTCAATAAATGTCAAGTTAGATGCTTCAGAAATTCTCGTACATGATGGCCAATATAAGGAGGTGGACTCAACTAATTTTGTTTAAAAGGACAATCCTATCTAAGAAGGAGAAGAAGAGGAAGAGGTAGAAGAAGAAGAAGAATCGAAAGAAGAATCTGAAGGGTACCTGACATCTCAAAAGGTTGACGAGTAGTCCTAAGTATATAATTTTTGAATCATTTTAATTATTTATTTTGTAATATTTTAAATTTTATATTATCATTCATAATTGTATAATTAATTTGGTGAATCTATTCATTTTTATTTTTAGAGATTATATATCATATCTTCCAGAGGTCGGAGACATGCCAGTCGAGGACAGAGGTCCCGATGAGAGAGCGATCACATGGCCAGCTCGCATGGTTTTGCGCCTCTCACATCAAAAAGTAAACTCTAACACTTTAGATATTCTTGTTTATGTTATTTTATCTTTTGCTAATTAATATAACATTCTTTATATTAGATGTTTTACGCTCAGATTTGGATGGTAGGGGGTCACCAATGATCCTATAATCATCCGCAGTAGCGATCGGTTTCCAACCGTGGTTGAAGATCCACCGAGCTTGTGGCACCTCCGACTCGACTGAAGGATAGAGAGATCATTCACGTTTAGAGCTACTCGTAAGTACTACAACTTCAATTAATAAGTTTAAAATTTAGCTATTTTAGAGTTAATATTTATTTTTCAAAATTAATTTTACAGCACGTTTAGAGAGCCTGGAGTATCTCGTAGGGTTATCGACATCATCCAATGCTTGATGTCGGCATCGGTGAACAAGTTTTCAAGCTGGCCGTCTGGAGCTCATGATGCAATCTAGGAGATATTTTGAATAAGTCAAAAATATTTAATTTTTAAATTCACGGTACATTTGTATTCTACTTATTAATACACACTCTGATTCTATCTTGCAGGAGTACTATCGATTCGAGACTTTTTAGGAGGAAGAGGTTGGTCGTCGGACTTTTGATGAGGTGGCCACACGAAGGCTCCAAGATGGTCTCTATAGCCTCAGGTAGTCCGCTATCGAGTATTTTGATTTTCAATCACCATCGGACTGGCGGTCCTATAGGGATCACTGAATACGAGTGGATGTATGAGAGGCCCTCTACGATCAATGTGTTGGGAATAGTGTCCCAAAGCCAATCGTCAGCCTATTGACGGTTGTGCTCCTTTTGTATTAGTATATGAATTATAAATAAATAAAAGTTATTTTGATATTTTTTCATCACAAATGTTTCATCTTCTAATGAACTCCTGTGTTGTGGTGAAGTCCTTAGGACTATTTAGACTCGACAAAGGAGGATTTGTCGCTTAGTCCTTAAACATGTTCGCGACCAAATGATACGTTGTTACCAAGGACGACAACGTTTATCGAGCATAGGTCGTTGTGTGCCATATGGGTTGGTTGTCCTCATAATCAAAGAGTGTGGAGACACTGGTATGGCATACAGGTGAGATGTAGTGGTACATCTGCACTGAACGTGACCAACTCCGGAGCTATTTCTGCTGTCAAGATTTGCTCCGATGGGATATGGGTATAAATGTCCCTCCGACCTGAGACCGCCATGGTGACTTGCAAGCAACTCACTGCACTTAGGCACTGGACTACCTGAATTTCTAATTCAGTGACGGAAGGTTGCTGGGTGTAGTCAAGTACTTGACTTGTCGGTGCGTGTGTCAAGATGGGATTGACCACTCCAGTTTAGGAGCTGTGTACAGTCGTGTTTCAATTTAGCAAAACCTTGATCAGGGTAGTCCTAGTGAGGAGTCACAGGACTAATTGAGTTGAGCATGATTCGGATGATATCATCAGGGTTGACAGTTTAACCCTGAGTCATCCTAAACACAGGGGTCAAAAGGGATGAATTATACGGTAACCATATTCACGTAGGATCTGAATATTGCGATTGCGATTATTCGACCTATCCGATCATCGGGTACCATTGCTAGATGGTCACTTCGATTAGTACAGAAATTGGTTCCTGTGCTACCGGCTTAGGTTCGAACCTGCGGGGTCACACACATTAGAGGTTCCTTTCTGATCTGATGGCTGATTATGAGTCTTATCTATCTGGGACTCTATGATTGAGAATTAGGATTCTCTAATCATGAGTTCCACACATTTTGGATACCGGGGTCAAAATTTTGAATTTCAAATTTTGAATTTGAAATTTGAACTCTTTGATCAGGGTTTCATATCGATGGTCTCTGATGCCTGATTGCCCATCAAATTTGGACTCCATATTTATGAGAAGTTTAATTAGTAATTTAATCACTAATTAACTCAATTTTATTGAGTAATTATTTTTGGATCAAGTCCAATTGAATTGGATTCAGTTTGGATTGACCCGATTAGGTTAAATGTTGACCTAATCGCTAAGGTGGTTTAGTCCCTGATTTGATCAGGGGTTAGATTTAGTTAATTTTTGATTTGATTAGAATTTTATTGAGCCTAATTAAGTCTAATTATATTGGGTTTAATCTGATCTAATTGTGCTTAACCTATTTTAAACTAGGTTGGCTCAATTTGAATCAAACCACCTTGTTTTAAATTCCCTGCGACACCCAACTTCCTTGCACCCGTTTGAATTCACGAGAAGAAACTTCTCATGAAATTTTTCTCACGCAAAACCCTTCCCCACGCCCTCATTTGTACACCATATGGATGGATAAAATAATTAGTTAGCCATTCAAATTCAAAGCATGTTTGAATTTGAATGGATAACTTATCACTTGCCCTTTCATCCTTATCTATTTTGTGCGCCACATTACTTACACGAGAAAAGGTTTCTCGTGAAACATTTTCCACACACAAAGAGCCACGCCCCTTCTCTTCTCATGCCCAAAAGGATAGGGATAAGTTGGTTTTCGTTTGAATTCAAATTTGATTTGAATTCAAATGTGTAACCTCTTGTCTTTATCCTCTCACGCAGATAAGACACGTTCGACGTTGTTTTAAAAAGAGGAGAAAGGTGGGACGTGCATAGAAATTTTAGGAGAAAAACTTTAGGATGTGAGAAAGGCTTCTGCGCAAGGTAAAGGTCCAAAACCTTCCAAGAGAAAAAGAAAGAAAAGAGAGAAAATTGGGCGCAGGGTTTTTGGTATGTACCCTAGGGTTCTACCTAGGGTTCGGGAAGTGAGATTGGTGTGCCACGAGTGTCGTGAGTCCACCAAATTTTAGGAAAAGATCCATCAGCCTCTCAAGCAACTGTGCAGATGATCTGGAGTATCCGAGAAGTAGGCACACATCGATCGAAGGAGTTCAATCAACATCTGCCATCAAAAGGATGAAATCACGAACTAGCATTTGTGAGGAGCTGATCAGACGAGAGCTTCGTGTGGAAGATCCGCAGAGGTCAGATATTTATGTGACTGTGACATGATAATCAGAGCCCTCCAACGGTAATCAGATTATGGTGATCGACTACCCGCAAAAGGTGATGTGTTCTGAACACAGTACTGTAAAACGTTTACTGATTCAAATTTGAATTTCAAATTTAAATGCATGCTATTGTATCATATTTAGATCCTAGTGTAGGGTTAATTAATATTAATTAATGAGATTAATTAATAATTCCACTGTAAAATAGTAATTTTGAAAAAGTTTTAAAATTACCATTTTGCCCCTGCACTAAATTTTTGCTTCAAATGGTATCAGAGCATGGTTCTAGAATATGATATACATATGCATGAGTAGATTAAGGTGTAATCTATAAGTTTAAATTTGAAATTCAAAATTCAAAATTCGAAATTCAAAAAGATTTGAAATTTGAAATTTGAAATTTGAAATTTGTTAGAAGTTTCAAATTTAAAATTCAAAATTTAAAATTTGAAATTTGGTTGAAATCTCAAATTTGAAATTTGAAATTTGAAATTCGAAATTTGAAATTTAAAATTCAAAATTCAAAATTTAAAATTTGAAATTTGGTTGAAATCTCAAATTTGAAATTTAAAATTTGAAATTCAAAATTTGAAATTTGAAATTCAAAATTTAAAATTCAAAGATTGGAAATCCGAAATTTGAAATTTGGTTGAAATCTCAAATTTGAAATTTAAAATTTGAAATTTAAAATTTGAAATTTAAAATTTAGATTTTGAAATTGGTATATTTAGATATACTTGATTCAAGTAGCAAGTAATCTAATTGGGTTCGTTGCCATGGCCGTCCGATCATAGGAGAAAAGTAAGGTTTAAAGGCCCTCTCTTCCCATTCGATGGGGTCTCCTATGGCGGTAGGGGTGCCGATGTAATTATATCCCATGCCGATGAAGCAGCGAAAGGACTTAATTAAGAAATTTATCATGAATGTGTTAGATTAGATCTAAAAGAAAATTTTTGATTTATTTTGAGTTATTTTCTGTTATGAAATGAGCAATAGAATTGCTGTTTATGAAATGTACTGACCCGTTTGTGAAATGAGTTAACACATTTGGTGAACAGAAAATAAAATCTTTCAAATTTAAAAATTATTTTTGAAATACCAAATCCTGACCCATCAGCCCAAGTACTTAATTAAAAGAATTAAGTGTTGTCTAGTAGGTCTAGAATTGTGAATTAAGACCTAAGATAATTGCATAAACTTGTGGGTCAATGGGTTAGATGAATTAAGTCCATAATTGGGTTAGACCTATGGTTAGTTTAAAAAATGAACTAAATGGAGTAATTGGTCAAATCTAATCAAAAGTTGAATTAGATTAAGTCAAGGATACTCTAGACTCAACTTCAATAGTTGTAGTTGAATGGGTCCATGTCTTTAACTAGACCGAGATAGACTTAATTCATGGCTACGTGGTGGAGCCCTATTTACTAAGTTGATCAAAATTAAAACTAATGAACCGGTTGGTGTCTAAGGTAAGTTCGACAGTTTTGACCAGTGGTTCTTAAGCGGGAGCTACTCGCATTGATTCGATCATTGACGAGTTAATGGCAAATCCCCACCACTGATCTCACTTACCTGGCCAATCTGGTAAGTTAGATTTTGATTAGATCACTTGGTGATTAGAGCTCACCCATGTCATTAGGTAAATCAGTGTGACTGATTTAGGTGCTCCTAATGCCAGCTTTAATTAAATCTTTTTTTTAATTTGACTTGATGAAGTCAGTGGGAGGATTGAAATTGGCTGGATGATTTCTTCTCTACTATTCTTTAATAAAATCCTCAAAATTATTAGGTCCCTAAAATGATTAAGTTATAATGATAACTAAGTCATAGCCTCCCATTAAGTGAGTGATAATGAGTCCATTAGTTCAATGATCATTGGAGGCCCAAAGGCCTGGTGCTCATTGGCTAATGGAATTATTATTCATAATATGATAATTTGATTGAGTCTTTCTGATGGTGGTTAGGTTGGCCGGCCAAAGTCGGGCCTGATCATTTATTGATCCGATTCACTAAATTAAGTCATGTTAATGGTTGGACCTAACCAGATCTTTTCAGTGGAGGCCAAAGCCTACTGATTAGGTTCTGGGGCAAAATCAATTACTAGAAGTTGTTTAGAGAAACAACTGGTTAAGAACCTATCCATAGATGCACATGGGTTGACCAACCAAAGTTGGGCTCGTGTGTAGTCTGTGTGGATTCTAGTACCCATTAAGGAATTAAAGTAATTCCTCGAATTGGAGGATGAGGCTACCAGTTCGTAAAAATATTGAGAAAAACTTTAGACTAAAATTCAAGTCTTTAGTATTAATTTATGTACTAATAGAGGTCTCGTTTTCCTTTAAGCAGCTATGGCCACTACCCTATCGCTCCGGTCATTATTAGATAATGACAAGCTCATGGGACACAATTTCGATAGCTGGTATCGAAAATTAAAAATCATCCTTGAGCATGAGCGGATCCTTTATGTAGTAACGGATCCAGCACCTGAGGAGCCAGCTCCGAACGCTAGTAAGGCGATCCGAGACACTTACTTGAAGTGGCTCAATGACCGCACCACCGTTCGATGTATTATGCTGGCAGCAATGAATGACGAGTTCAGCCGAAGGTTTGAGAACGCCCAGCCACAGGAGACGCTTCAAATGTTGAATGACTCCTTTGGCACGCCTGATGACGTTGAAAGGCACAAAACTAGTTGTGCCATTTTCAATGCTCGGATGAGGGAAAGGGTCTCAGTCACTGATCATGTACTGTACATGATCGAGATGATTGAGCGCCTGAGCAAATTGGGCTTTCCTCTGCACGAGCAGCTCGGTAAGGATGCGATCCTTAATTTCTTGCCCAAGTCCTTCCTCCCATTCCTTACTCATTTTCGAATGACAAAGCCTACAGTAAACTATCACGGATTGTTGGGGTTGCTGCAGAACTTTGAGAAGGATCACCAACTCCATAAGGAGTCGGTGAATGTAGTGGGAGGGTCTTCTTCTCGTCGTCAACCCTTTGGGAAGGAGAAGAAGAACAAGAAGAAAAAAAATAAGAAGGTGCAATCTCATGCTGGGACAGTAGCACGGGGTCAGACCAAGAAGCGCAAGCACGAGCAGAGCCAGGCGGAGTACTTCTTTTGCAAGAAGCACGGGCATTGGAAGAGGAACTGTCCTCAATACATTGCCTCCCTGGACCCGAACAGGCCAAAGAAGAAGCAAGGTAATTATATAATAACTCCTTGCAACTTTTAGAGTTGTGATACTACTGCCTGGGTATTGGATACCGGAAGCCCTTATCATATTTGTAATTCGATGCAGGGTCTGCAGGTCAGTAGGAGATTTGATGAAGGCGAGAGGTTCCTGAATGTTGGAGATGGAAGCAAAGTTTCAGTTCTAGCTTTAGGAATCATGAGTCTTGTAATCAATTCTCGTAATGTAATTCTGAGTGAATGTCACTATTGTCCAAGTTTTTTATTAAATATTATTTCTATAGGCCTTTTGGCTATGTACGGTTATGATTTTTTAATAAAAGGAAATATTTACAATATCATTTTGAATGGTGTTACAATATTTATTGGACAATTAAATAATAGAATTTACTTACTATCACAGCCTGTTAATGTGGTTCAAAAATTCGGTAAATGCTCTAGAATAGATAATGTGTCAGAAGTCTACATTTGGCACTGTAGGCTAGGTCATATCAATAAGAACAGGAAAAACAAGTTGGCTCAAGAAGAAATTCTTAAAGTTAGTGATTGTGAATCACTTCCAACCTGTGAGTCCTGTCTTCTTGGGAAGATGACCAAGTCACCTTTTACTGGAAAAGATGAGCGAGCCAGTGAACTCTTAGGTCTGGTACATTTTGATGTATGTGGACCCATGAGCTCAAGTGCAAGAGGTGGATTTTTCTACTTCATAACCTTCACAGACGACCTATCTAGGTATGGGTATGTCTATTTAATGAAGCATAAGTCGGAATCATTTGAAATGTTCAAACTATTCCGAAATGAGGTAGAAAAACAAACTGAGAAGTGCATTAAAACTCTTCGATCTGATCGAGGAGGTAAATACCTTTCCAATGAGTTTCTAACGTATCTAGGGGAGAATGGGATTCTCTCTCAATGGACTCCTCTTGGAACACCACAGCATAATGGTGTGTCTGAAAGGAGGAATCGGACCCTGTTAGACATGGTTCGATCCATGATGGGGTTTGCTGGTCTGTCGATCTTCCTCTGGGGATATGCGCTCGAATCGGCTTGTTACCTTCTAAATAGAGTTTCGAGTAAGTCTGTAGCCAAAACGTCATATGAGATATGGATAGGACGTAAGCCAGTACTCTCGCACCTTAGGGTTTGGGGGTGTCCGGCTTATGTTAAACGTTTAATTACAGACAAGCTTGGACCTAGGTCTGACAAGTATAATTTTATAGGGTACCCAAAAGAGACCAAAGGGTATTATTTCTACCTTGCTGATGAGCAAAAGATGTTTGTCAGCCTTAAGGCAATCTTTTTAGAAAAGGAGTTCCTTAGTGAAGGAACTGTTGCCTCTAAAGTCGAACTTGACGAAGTTCGTTAGGTGAAAAAACCGACACATATTACTGAACCTGAACCGGATTTGATTAGATCAGATCCGGAGCCCATTGATTATGCATCCTTAAGGCGGTCTGATAGAGTACCACATCAACCAGACAGATACTATGGTTTCTTGGTCCGGGATGGTGATCCTGTCGAACTTGATGAAAACGATGAGGATCCGATCACCTACATAGATGCAATACAGAGATCTGACTCTGAGAAATGGCTAGAGACCATGAAATTCAAAATGGAGTCCATGAAGGTCAACGATGTGTGGACATTGGTTGACCCACCCGAAGGAGTAAAACCCATAGGGTGTAAGTGGGTCTTCAAAAGGAAGAGGGCGCAGACGGAAAGGTGGAGACCTATAAATCCCGTCTGGTTGCCAAGGGATATCGTCAATATTATGGTATAGACTATGACGAGATGTTTTCTCCTGTGGCAATGCTCAAATTCATTCGGATTATGCTTGCGATAGCTGCCCATCTGGACTATGAAATCTGGCAGATGGATGTGAAGACAGCTTTCCTAAACGGAGAGCTGGACGAAGAGGTGTATATGATACAACCTGAAGGGTTCACATCCACAGATGAGTCTAAGGTGTGCAAGCTACAGAGGTCCATTTATGGACTTAAGCAGGTATCTCGGAGTTGGAACATACATTTTGATAGGACGATCAAAACGTATGGCTTCGTTAAGAATGGAGAAGAGCCCTGCATTTATAAGTGGGCTAATGGTCCAGTAGTAGTATTTCTTGTATTGTATGTGAATGATATTCTCTTAATCGGGAATGATGTCCCTGCATTACAGGGAATAAAGATTTGGCTATCGTCACACTTCTCCATGAAGGATCTGGGAGAAGCTTCTTACATCCTAGGGATGAGGATCTATAGGGATAGATCCAAAAAGTTGCTTGGCTTATCCCAGTCCACGTACATTGATACTATGCTGAAAAGGTTCAGCATGAAAAATTCCAAGAAAGGCTATCTACCGATAGGCCATGAAATTTCTCTCTCGAAGAGGGATTGTCCAACAACACCTCAAGAGAGAGAGCATATGGGTAGGATTCTATATGCTTCGGCAGTGAGATCTATCATGTACGCCATGACATGTACACGACCAGATGTGGCATACTCACTAGGGGTAGTGAGTAGATACCAATCTGATCCAGGAGAGAATCACTGGAAGGTTGTCAAAACCATCCTGAAGTATTTAAGAAATACTAAGGACCAGTGGCTTATATATGGTGAATTGGATTTGAGACTTATAGGGTTTACAGACTCTAATTTCCAGTCTGATCGAGATGATAGCAAGAGTGTGTCAGGATTTATTTTTACCCTTAATGGTGGGGCTGTCTACTGGAAGAGTTCCAAGCAGCACACTGTGGCTGATTCAGTATGCGAGATGGAGTATATTGCTGCATCAGATGCTGCCAAAGAAGCGGTGTGGCTGAAGAAATTCATCACCGAGCTCGGAGTAGCACGCTCACTTGTTGGTCCAGTTCTGCTCTACTGTGACAGCTCTGGAGCCATTGCTCAGGCGAAGGAACCAAAGGCACACCAGCGGATGAAGCATATTCTGCGTCGCTACCATCTCATCCGAGAGATCGTGGATCGAGGTGACATCGACCTTCAGAAGATCGACGGGAAGGAGAACCTAGCCGACCCATTCACTAAAGCCATTGCGGTGAAGGAGTTCAACAACTACAAGTCGAAGATGGGTATTAGATACTGCACCGATAGGCTTTAGGCCAAGTGGGAGATTGTTGAGAATAGTATTCCAAAGCCAATCGTCAGCCTGTTGACGGTTGTGCTCCTTTTGTATTAGTACATGAATTATAAATAAATAAAAGTTATTTTGGTATTTTTTCATCACAAATGTTTCATCTTCTAATGAACTCCTGTGTTGTGGTGAAGTCCTTAGGACTATTTAGACTCGACAAAGGAGGATTTGTCGCTTAGTCCTTAAACATGTTCACGACCAAATGATACGTTGTTACCAAGGACGATAACATTTATCGAGCATAGGTCATTGTGTGCCATATGGGTTGGTTGTCCTCATAACCAAAGAGTGTGGCGACACTGGTATGGCATACAGGTGAGATGTAATGGTACATCTACACTGAACGTGACCAACTCCGGAGCTATTTCTGCTGTCAAGATTTGCTCCGATGAGATATGGGCATAAATGTCCCTCCGACCTGAGACCGCCACGGTGACTTGCAAGCAACTCACTGCACTTAGGCACTGGACTACCTGAATTTCTAATTCAGTGACGGAAGGCTGCTGGGTGTAGTCAAGTACTTGACTTATCGGTGCGTGTGTCAAGATGGGATTGACCACTCCAGTTTAGGAGCTGTGTACAGTCGTATTTCAATTTAGCAAAACTTTGGTCTGGGTAGTCCTAGTGAGGAGTCACAGGACTAATTGAGTTGAGCATGATTCGGATGATATCATCAGGGTTGACAGTTTAACCCTGAGTCATCCTAAACACAGGGGTCAAAAGGGATGAATTATACGGTAACCATATTCACGTAGGTTCTGAATGTTGTGATTGTGATTATTCGACCTATCCGATCGTCGGGTACCATTGCTAGATGGTCACTTCGATTAGTACAGAAATTGGTTCCTGTGCTACTGGCTTAGGTTCGAACCTGCGGGGTCACATATATTAGAGGTTCCTTTCTGATCTGATGGCTGATTATGAGTTTTATCTATCTGAGACTCTATGATTGAGAATTAGGATTCTCTAATCATGAGTTTCACACATTTTGGGTACCGGGGTCAAAATTTTGAATTTCAAATTTTGAATTTGAAATTTGAACTCTTTGATCAGGGTTTCATATCGATGGTCTCTGATGCCTGATTGCCCATCGAATTTGGACTCAATATTTATGAGAGATTTAATTAGTAATTTAATCACTAATTAACTCAATTTGATTGAGTAATTATTTTTGGATCAAGTCCAATTGAATTGGATTCAGTTTGGATTGACCCGATTAGGTTAAATGTTGACCTAATCGCTAAGGTGGTTTCGTCCCTGATTTGATCAGGGGTTAGGTTTAGTTAATTTCTGATTTGATTAGGATTTTATTGAGCCTAATTAAGTCTAATTATGTTGAGTTTAATCTGGTCTAATTGTGCTTAACTTATTTTAAACTAGGTTGGCTCAATTTGAATCAAACCACCTTGTTTTAAATTTCCTGGGACACCCAACTTCCTTGCACCCATTTGAATTCACGAGAAGAAACTTCTCGTGAAATTTTTCTCACGCAAAACCCTTCCCCACGCCCTCATTTGTGCACCATATGGATGAATAAAATAATTAGTTAGCCATTCAAATTCAAAGCATGTTTGAATTTGAATGGATAACTTATCACTTGTCCTTTCATCTTTATCCATTTTGTGCACCACATTACTTACACGAGAAAAGGTTTCTCGTGAAATATTTTCCATGCACAAAGATCCACGCCCCTTCTCTTCTCACGCCCAAAAGTATAGGGATAAGTTGGTTTTCGTTTGAATTCAAATTTGATTTGAATTCAAATGTGTAACCTCTTGTCTTTATCCTCTCACGCGGATAAGACACGTTCGATATTGTTTTAAAAAGAGGAGAAAGGTGGGACGTGCGTAGAAATTTTAGGAGAGAAACTTTGGGGCGTGAGGAAGGCTTCTGCATAAGGTGAAGGTCCAAAACCTTCCGAGAGAAAAAGAAAGAAAAGAGAGAAAATTGGGCGCAGGGTTTTTGGTGTGTACCCTAGGGTTTCTACCTAGGGTTCGGGAAGTGAGATTGGTGTGCCACGAGTGTCGTGAGTCCACCAAATTTCAGGGAGAGATCCATCAGCCTCTCAAGCAATTGTGCAAACGATCTGGAGTATCTCAGAAGTCGGCACACATCGATCGAAGGAGTTCGATCAACATCTATCATCAAAAGGGTGAAACACGAACTAGCATTCGTGAGGAGCTGATCAGACGGGAGCTTCGTGTGGATAATCCACAGAAGCCAGATATTTGTGTGGCTATGACGTGACAATCAGAGCTCTCCGACGGTAATCAGATTGCGGTGATCGACTACCCGCAAAAGGTGATGTGTTCTGAACACAGTACTGTAAAACGTTTACTGATTCAAATTTGAATTTTAAATTTAAATGCATGCTGTTGTATCATATTTAGATCCTAGTGTAGGGTTAATTAGTATTAATTAATGAGATTAATTAATAATTCTGCTGTAAAATAGTAATTTTAAAAAAGTTTTAAAATTACCATTTTGCCCCTGCACTAAATTTTCGCTTCACAATGGAGCAGCAAGGAGTACTCCAATAGATGATAGAGGGCCCGACAAAACTAGGCCATCCATCAGAATCTGATCAGGCACACGGATAGCTCTTTCGGTACACATGTTGTGGTTGACAGACCGGTAAAAATCTATACCAAAACTCTTCACTAAAATTATAAAAATTATTATATATATATACTTTAATTAATTTAATTTTATTATTTACTTATTGTAGATATAGTAGCTGGGTCATCCATCAAGTTAGCTATAGTTGTGGGAGGCCACACATCAGTTTAGGAGGACTGGTGATTACTTAGATTTTAGATCACAACATATCACAGTAGAAATTTCAAACTATATTTATTAAGTTGTTACAAGATCTGATATATATATTAGAACTAATATATTTCTAAACTGTATAGGTGAATTACATGGAGTACGTCATTGCGCGGCACGACGATAACCCATCCACTCAATCCCTCTTTGACTTTGAGGGATGGCTCAAGATCATCGGAGGGGTCAGTAGGAGCCAGGTCATAGGATTTGGCTACAATTTCGATCCTCCAGCAGCTCGATATTCTTCGACATCCTCACGGGCTTCGATGTCTCAGATTTGAAGCGATGTGCATATGGAGGATGTCGTGCAGAGGCTTCTGAGCCAGCGATCTTAAAGCTTTTAAGATGCCGTCTGTGATATGGTCATGAAGATTCTCTGAGATCCGCAGCTACGCGACTAGCTGGGCTCATTATTTCAGTCATCACATCAGGTAATTCTATTAGTAAACTCTTTTACTTATTTTAAATTTTTATATATAGAAGCTTCACATATTTAAACTGAAGTTGGAGAAGAGGATTTAAAGACTAAAAATTCAATCTAACCATCCAATTGATGGGCCGAAGGTGTCTATATATAGCTCCGTATCATCGAATGAAATATGTAAGAACAATCTGTTTGAGAATCGAAGAAGTATATCAAAAAATATATCTCTGTATCAAAATTTATTAATAATATTTTATTTTTCTTCATTTCAGGATGCTGGAACATCTGGCTCTCATCCACCAGTTGCTGAGGAAGAGCAAAAGGACGAGAAGAAGGACGATGAGGAGGATCTGATCTGATTTTCTTTTATTTTGATGTATTATATTTTTTTATACTGTTTGTAAAATTATGTAATTTATATTTTTAACATAATATAATTAATTTTTTATTTATGATTGTCATATTATCTTTAGATTTTAATTATAATAGGTGTTAGGAACCATAATTGATTGTGATTAATTAAAATAAGTTTTAAAAATAATATTATTAATTTAAAAAAAAAATAAAATTAACTATCACCGACAGTATTAGCAATGGCTTCAGTGATCGCTAATACTTATTAGCGACGGTATTAGCGATGGCTTCAGTGGTCACTAATACTTATTAACGATAGCATTAGTGACAAAATAGCTATTAATTAAAAAATAAAAAAATAAATAATGATGGAATTTGATCATCATAAATGTCGTCACTGATAGCGGTTATTAGCAATGGTTAAAAAATCCATCGCTAATAGGAGCAATTAGCGACAAGAGTTGTTTCAAATACTAATTAGCGACGATATTCCATCGCTAATACTATTATCAATGGCAAAATCACTATTAGCGATGGCAAAACTACTATTAGCGATGGCAATTAGCCATCGCTAATAGTAAAATTTTTTGTAGTGGGAGATACATCAGAGGAAACTTCAACAAAGGGGGCACTTCATTCAAAAGGTCTGCATACATTCCAAAAGAACTCGTTACAAATCAGTTTTAGTTGGGTGAGGCTCGTTACAATAAAGAATGAAGAGACAAAGCCCAGACCCAATCGGTGCCCTTGAAGCACAAGCCGAGCTTTAACTGATGCGATCCCTGATGGAGAGCACAGAACCTCTCATTTTGCAATGGGCACCGACCTTTACAAAAGGATATTGGGGATGGAATGATATTTTTCTTGGTGAGAATCCATCAATCTTCTAGATATTCCTTTAAGGAGGGACAGAAGGCTACATTGGATGAGAGAAGAAATACACCCTCTTGAAAGGCCTAAAATTTCTCCATGGAGGACAATGTGTTAGAAGCCCTCGGGCAGCCATCGCCGCAGCCCCACAACCAGAATAGCGAAATTTACCAACACCTCCCATGCCAAAGTGGGATGTTTGCTAAGCATTCCCTGAAGATGCTTTACGATCGATCGGAGGGAGAAGAAGATCTCCCGAGATGAAGAAGAGCGCCGACGACCCTTCGACACTGGACAAGACGGAACCATCAGGATATTGTGAAAGATGACCAAGGCAATACCAAACCCAAGTGGCGGAACCCCTACTTATAGAGGGAGTAAGCCCAGGCGAATTCAAATGCCCCACTGATCATGTGACAAATGTTACTATTTTAAAGGAACCTCAGAAACTGCACTTCTTGAAAAGTAGGTATTAGCTTTAAATACGAGCCCCACCAAATCTTCAGACTGTGTAGTTCTCTATCACACAATCCCAAGAAGAATCACCTTCTTTGATTCATGGTAGAGAATACAACATCGATCAATATCCAGCACTTGGTGTGCACACAAGCCCATAATTTTCAAAAAATTCACTTATGACATACTGGTAAAGCAAGTGCTTCAGAGAAGGTCAAGGGAGATCTTGGTTTGAGTGTGGAAATCGATCCATTTGAACCATTTGAGCTCTTAATCGAGGCAAAGAGCCAACCACATTGACATGACAAAAAAGTAAAAGACTTCATGTGAGAGGTAAACATAATGAAAATATATTTTTCATTGACTAAAAATATATTTATAGAAATTTGCCAAGGAGAAGGCACCAAAGACAAATACATAAAAGAATGAAGAACTAGTCCTCATCCGAAGAAAATGCCTCGATCTCCTCGTCAATGTTTCTAGGGCAGATGCACCTCAGGTCCAGCTTCGGAATCATCTTTTTCAAACGCACTTTGCAATCTTTGAAGCCTTGGATGAACCAAACCAAGGACGCCTCAACAAGCTCATCCTTAAAGTCTGTCGAGGTCATGTACTCCATGATGCATCTATTTGTAACCTTGATGGAAACCTCTACAATAGCCTCGATAAACCCCCCCTTCATTGCCTTTGGGCAGAGGAGGGCTTGCCTCGAGCCTTGCCGACCCTCCAAGAGGAGTTGGGGCCAGCCCAACAGAAAAAGAAACCAAAATGGCTCTGACGCAGCAATATATAGTCTCATGGCTGCAACTGACTCAGTCCCTACCAAGAACTGTAACAGGTCAAGGATGGAAAGCTCTGGTTGGATACTCCTCACCCTCTTAGATGAAGACTCCTCACCTGAGGAGCTCATCTTCTTCTTCAGTACTGACTTGATAGACAACAACGATGGCTTCATGACTACAAAACAAGAAAAAAAGGATCTATCTCTAAAAACTACTGCGATAAAAGAATGATTGATAATTGGATGGTAGAAAATCCCACTGGATGGTTAGTCTATTTATACTAACCCTCGATGATATAGATCCGATCATCGAATCATCAGATCTTGTCATTTGGCTGACCCTAAAGTGACAGATCATGCGGCCCTTCATCGTACACTTATCCGATCAAGTCGTGTGAGACAACTCATGAAGCATGCCTCAAAACTTACCATGGCTTTCCACATGCGGGTTCCTAGTGAGTCCAAGGGCAGTCTTTGGATTTCTTCTTTTGGGAGCATCGTTTCATGACTCCTCGAGCTCCCTCTCTAGTAAAAACAATGCAAGTCACGAAACAACACATTATTGATCTCCAAAAACTTTTTTCGGGAGCCGTGATGCGAGCACGTCTAAGAGAGAACCAAGTTAGCAGTTCAACTATCAAGACAGCTTCTTCCTTTCTTGACGTCTGAAGGTCATTTTGAACTCGAGAGCAAGAGACATATGTTATAGAAAAGATCCATTGATCAGAACTAATCTTCCATTATGGTGCATCCAAAATGATGCGGTGAGGTCACACCAACTATGGCCCCAGGATCATCAATTTGGCCAGCTGCGCAAGTGAAGCATATGTCTTACATCCACGACTAACAACCTCAATTTAGAGAAGATGGGAGATATTTCTTCCTCAATAAAAGGTCAAAACATGGCCAATGGCCTGTAGAGCTAGACCTAACAAACTCACAGATTCAGATAGTGGCCTATAGGCTCAACCGCCACAACAAAGATGTACGAAGAGAACTCTCAAGTAGGGGACAAGTAAGCAAGCAAAACTCAAAAACTGGAGAGCTGAACAAACCCTGGTGGGAGGAGGAGGGAGAACTCTCTCCACTTTACTGGCTCTCGCTATCTTTTTTCTCTACTGTTTTCAAAGCTCTGACTAACTTAGGCATCGAAAGATCCCACACTGGAACACCCATGATGAGTATGGACTTCCTTTACAGATTCTCCCTAGCATCACAGATCTCAGACCGTGCCTAATAGCCACAACAGTATCTCTCCAGAGCCTTGCGACAACAGTCATGTTACATGATACCTTGGCTTGTGGAAGCAAAGGTCAAGGATGCCTCGAGTAAAAAGTAATATAAGACATAGATTGTTAAAAAAAGAAAAGGCATGATCCAAACAAGGCCTCTCTCACCCCAGATAGGTTCTAAAGTTATTTAAAATTATAAAATAAATAAATAAATTATTTTAATTTTATAATAGTTTATGAAAGTAAGTAAATAAAGAAAATAACTAGAAAATTACAACAAGGCTTGAATGTAAACTAGATGAAGAAGAAATAAGAACTAAAAAAGACAACTAGTTGAATTTTCACCATCCAACTCCTTTGTTTTGACCATAGTCACATTCATCCTATCGCAGGCTTCCCATGTATCCATCGACATTGCATCGACTTCATGCTAGGCCTTTGAAAATTGCACCAAAAGGAAAAGAAACATTCGAATTGCATGAAGGTTGTTATGGATTCAAACAAAGTGAAAACACAACCAATAAGGACTCTGACAAAGAGGCATAAAGCTTCGATTCAATTGACTATTCATTGTTATTGAAAAGAAGAGAGTACCAGGATTTTCTATAATGTTATAGGGTCTTATATATGCTTTTTAACGGTAAATTATTTATGATATTTTTTATTATATGTCACTAAATTCTTTTATTACTGTATTTTGATAAAAATATCATTATTTTTCAATAAATATTTTTTTATAATTGATATTTTATAAATGCTATTGTAAATTTGTATTTTATAGCATATAACTTGAAGTATCAAAAAATTAGAGCAGATATTATGGTATTTAACTAACATGCTAGTAAACAATCTCATAATTTATGGATTTTAAAAAATTACTATTAAATTTTAAATTATTAATTTTATATAGAGCTTGATTTAGTCATATCGATTCTATAAAATATATTATTATATAAATATATTCTAAGCATTACTTATTAAATGATATAAATATAAATTAATAAGTTAAATAAATTATTTTTATATGCTAGTAATACAAGTTGTAACTTGATGGTCAAAGGCTTATCATTCAAAAACATTGATAGAAACTCGGCTTGGACTTGAAAAATTACAAAAGAAGGCTCCTAGAAGCAAAATCTTTGCTTTAAGGATGATTTTGATGCTAAAGATTAACTAATAATAATTTAACTGCCATCATTTGGGTACGGACAACATGGTATGTACCATCCAATGACTTAGATCGACTTAGACTCCACAACCAACTAATAGAATAAGGTTTCTTTTGTGCAAACTGTATTAATTATGTGCTTGTTAGCACCCGTACCCTAAAGGCGATAGATTTTGCTTGCAATTGACAATACCGAGCAACATATAACTTTGTTATCTGCTCTTCGATTGATGCAATTCAACTTGCATTAGAGTGCATACTCGATGGTAGGTAGTCACACTTTCAATATCATGCAGAAATTTTGCCTGTATTAGTTATGATAAAATTTTAAAATTATTGATACCGGCAAAGCTTCTTGACACTGTAAAAATTTAATCTCCTTGGAAACCTGCGAGTTAAGTGCCTCCACATATTTATACTAGACCGTTAATTTACACTCCCTGAGGATCACTATTGATGCTTTGGTGATGCCACTTTGGCTCTATCGCAACCTTTAAGGTAGGGATATTTCTAGCCTTCTCCAATCTCCTAGCATGAAAAATTCATTTTCGAAAAATTACACTGGGGGTATTTGGTTTACAACCAAAATTGAAATTAGAATATGAATGAATTGGAGTTGAAATCGAAATGACCAAATCTTCTGAAGCATTTGATTTACGATCCGAATCCAAATCAGAATAAAAATCTAAATCCTTAGGAGAGAGTACTGAAGGGATGCTTAGTTGAAGAGAGTGGAAGTTTGGAATCGAAATGGAAATGAGTGACTCCCATTCCAACTGTTTGATTGGAAGGAGTTTTATTTCGATTCTGATTCCAAGATGAAATAGAAATGGCCCAATCTACATAGAACTCAATTCCTACTCTCCTTTATGAATTTAAAATTTCATTCTAATTCCGATTTCGATCACGAACCAAGTGCTTCGGGGGATTTGGCCATTCCGATTCCGATTCCAAGCTATTCGGATTCTCATTCCGATTTTGATTTCGATTGTGAACCAAACATCTCGATTGAGTTTTAAATAGATTAGACCATTCTCATTCTGTCAAAAAATTGAATTAGAATGAAACTTCTTCCTACTAAACATTTAGAATAGGAGTCACTCATTCCCATTTTGATTCCAAATCCCAACTCCGCTTATTAACTAAACACTTCTTATATATCCTAAATGAGATCAATTGCTCTCCATAACTTTACTGTACTTGATTTTGTATATACTACGTACTACTCACCATCCAAAGAATCTTGAGTTAAGTCAGACTCAAAAACTAAATGACAACAAGATTTTGGCCATTAAACCATGCCAAATGTGCTTATCGCTGACCATATCCTGGCTATCGATTCATAGCCTTAGATTGTACTAGTATAGTTTCACTTTTCCGGCAACAACTTTGTCATCGGATCTTTGATCAGTGAAATTCAATCTGTGCTAGAAAATTTAGCTGATGAATTAAGGATATTTTAATCAAAGCAGTCTCATCTTGAAATTCTGTTTGTGCTAGTTTTCTTAAATTTTTAAATTTTCTACTCTCTACCAAACTTTCTAATGCTGCAAATGTTTTGAGCTTGTCAAGTACATATAGCCAAGTTTTTCCACAAATTCATGTTAGACTATCCAGAAGTCGCCATTGATACTTTTGTACTGCTATAGTGATCTTGCCAAGTTTTAAGGTTGGTTTTACTTCTAGAATCATAGTTTTAGATCTTCGCCTTGCCACGATCACCAATTTACTCTCCACTTTCTATCTGAGTACTACTTTTTGGACTCTGGGCTTCTAGTACAAACAGTACCACCAATAAGATCAGAAAAAGTTAATGGAAAATCCCCCACTCATACATTATCCCTGAAAAGAGTCTCACCACCATATCCTACATGGTAGGCTAGATTGCACCAGAAAACCCCAGAATTTAAAATGACATCCTTGTTTTTGTTTTTAGTAAATCGGATTTAGTAAACCAATTTAGAATAAAAACAACCATGTGAATCTAGAATAAAATGACATCTTTTTGGTGTTGCAGACTAAGTTCGAGATAAGATAGAAGATCTAGAACTTTTTTTTGGTGGAGTAGAAAAAAACCGTCAACAACACTAACTCAGGACTGCCGCATTCATCTCTTTCAAGTTTCTTGATACAAAGACCACACTCTTGAGCTGACTTCCACAAATGGGACCAAGAAACTATCTAAGCAAGAGAAGTGAAATAGAGGAGGACGACCCTTTCCATAGGAAGCTCTCCCAATCCTATCAATGCAATTAATTATCCAAAATGGAAGTTTCAAGGGCCGATATATGCTACGTTGTAGGGCTGATAACAGAGAATTACACATGACGATTCTACATGCTATGATGAGATACTTGCCCTTTCATTTACAAAAATAGAAAACTCGCATACAAAGTAATATATTTTGTGATAGAATGTACCTTCTTGCAGCGGAGGTGAGCATGGAGGTGATTCCGATGGCTGGCTAAAGGATTGGACAAGAGAAAGGAGGATTGGAAAAGCCACCCATCACCAATAAATTTGAAGTCTTGGCCTTATCTTTTCCATTGACTGGTAACCGCTTTAGGCTGCTCTCCCTGGAACTTGGTTTTATATAGAGTTTTTTTTTTTCCTTTGCTGGTCCCGGGAATTATTGGACCATTTGGTTATCCTTGGATTTAAGGTTCCCCTATGGTGCACGCTACACCACAAGCTGCGGTGCACCGACCAATGGCGTCCATTATAGGTTGGACGGCTGCTCATGAGCACGAGTGGTGCGACCGTCTTTGATAGATGAATAATTGTAGATTATGATTTTTTGTTAATGTTAATCAAATAGTCTGTCTTCCCTAGAACTCATTTTTATGGATTTTTGCAACTGATATTCTTTTATCAGGATGAGGTTTATGTAAGCCAATCTAGCAGTTTGTCCTATTTCTTCTTTTTCTAAACTATGCGAGCCATTTAACATTTAAATTTGATGCCAAGTTGCTTGTCAGAAATTCTTCTCTTTTCTTTTCACTACAAAAAAATATATTTTTTGCGATGATATTTTACCGTCGTTAATAATAACTTACCGTCGCAAAAATGTATTTACGACAGTATTTTAACTGTCGTCGTTTCGACCGCAGTAAAAACTTCGCGATAGTGAAATACCGTCGCAAAAAATTTTTGCGACAACTTTTTATGATGGTAAATGATTGCGTCATAAAAAAACGTTATATAAGATGTATTGTGACAGAAGATATCGTTGCAAATAATTTTTTGCCACCGTATTTTACCGTCGCAAATAAATATTTTATTTTTACGACAACTATAGCCATCGCAAATAGTGGTAGTAAAAATTTTTTTATTATAGCAATCTACTATCGCAAATAGTGGTAGCAAAAAAAATTATTTTTTATAGCATTTTGCCGTCACAAATAGTGGTAGCAAAATTTTTTTTTCTTTACAGCACTTTACCGTCGCAAATAGTGATAGCAAAAAAAATTTTTATTGTCTTCGATACATTATTTACGATAGCAAATACTGTCGCAAAAAATATAAATTATATTTTTATTAATTATATTTATTTTTTTATTCTTTTTATATAAATGTGCCTATGAACTTGTAACCATTATTGATACACCTGCTTATCAATTAGAAAGAAAATAAAGCATAATACTCAAATATTGAAAATAAATCTATTCAACCAAAAATAACTTGAAATGCATTACCCAATATTAAAAATTCATCCAGATTTTACTCAAATATAACATAAGTATTCAAGTACATATCCATTATCCAAAATACAATAAAAAGCAAAACAGAACAAGAAATTCGCTTGCTTCGTCTTCATGGACTTGTACCTAAACCTGAAAATAAATAAATAATATATATTAATTTAATAAATTATTACAAAAAAATATAAAATGAGATCACCAACAAAAATAAATTTTTTAGAACAAAAGTTACAATGGAATCCACTTACAATTTCCAACTTCCTATACCAAAGGATGTGCCAACAATATGAACATGTTCATATTGTTGGCACAAAGGTCTAATGCAAGAAATTATTATTTTTTATACTACATAATGGTCAGATTTACTTTAAAACTAGCAGCCAGCTTGAAGCTACCAATCATGCATAACATTTTAGTTTTTATTATCTTCCTCATTAAAATGGCTACAACTATTCGAGTATCATCTTGTACCCCCTGCCGACACTAAAGTCGGTAGCACTATAAAACCTTACTGTTATGCATACTTTTTCAGTTTAAGAATGGTGTTGATAGTTATCTGAACTGCTATGGAGTGTTGATAGAACAATGGTTGCACTATAAAACCTTATTGTTGTGACATTTCAATCACACAACTGTCAAAATAGAATAAAAGAAAACCGATAAAAGGTGCAGATGCTTGGCTTTTTTGCATATGGTAGAGCTAGACAAAGGCATTTCACTTGATTGAACCTGAGACTATATCCTGTAAAAAGGACAGGTATTGTGAACTATGGAAAAAGATAAATCTAGCCAATCAGTAGGGATTTCTTAGCAAATTACCAACAACTATACTGAAATTATAATTTGACATAATTGCTATATGATTCCTGTTTGGAAATAAACCTGCATCTTAGGTTTTATAAAAAGGGCAGCAATGATGAACAAAAGTAGAATTGAATTTTGAGGTAAAATTTAAATTAATAAAGACATACTAGTTGATCTACCAACTGAAAATTTTAAGACAAACTGTAACTGTAGCTTATATACTGCCACAGGCCAAGCAAAGGCTTTCCAAAAATCATAGCCCTCGTAACAGATAGAAATTACTTTGGAGATCCAATCTTCACATCAATCCAAGTCAACAAGCAAAAGATCCAAAACATCGACCAATAAATTAGAAGTACAGTTTGAAACCAAACTTTAATCTGGCGATCTATGAATCCTAAGCCCTAAAGAAGCAAAATTAAAAAGAAACAAACAGACAAAACAAAACAAAGGCCACACTGGAATATCATACCAAGGTAAATCAACATAACCAAAATTCACCGCACAATTGGTCTCTGTTTTTATCTATATATAGATAAAAAGAGCCACAAATGTGGGGTTATGACAGACCTCCTATCACTTTTGATGGCCAATGGAGTCAAGAGGATAGTTTTGCTGTTGGAAGATAACAAATAGTAGGTAATGGTAGCACAAAATGACTTCAGCTACAAAAAGGCCCAAGATTAATTGTCATCACGTCCATTGTAACCAAGCTATCCACCAAGGTGAAAGGCCCCTTCACACTGGATGAATACAAATGAATCTAATAAGTTATATGTATGCGTATGTATCCGTTTGCCAGTCTGCAGAAATAATTTAATACCATCACACTGAAAGAAAAGAGAATCCGGACAACAAGAATATCATCACAAACCTCATCAGGCACCTGAGTGAATCTCTCATTTTTCGATGCATGTGTTTGGTGAGTACTAGATGCATCTGGAACCTATATATTATAAAAAGTTGAAAGATATAAAATTAATTATAAATAATAATCAATTAATATATAATATAAATCTAACTAAATAAATAAATCATACCTGCCCACTACTGGATGGCACCGAATGAGGAGTACCTACTGGGCTATGCGCAAAAGATCCACTCGCCATCTGAGCACGCATCTGATGGAGCTGTGCCTCCAAGTAGAAAATCTTGTCATCAAACTCAGTCCGAAGCTCATCTCGAATCCTCCTAATGGTCTCCTCTGATGGTGCCTGATTAGATTGCTGATACAAACGTCACTTTATCATGCTCGAACTCCAAGTACGCATCCATCCATGTCCATCTTCTCCCATCACCTCTACAAAGATACGATCTTTTAGTTCTGGTGTGCGCTCATCCTTAGGTACCTCCTCAAGTCATCGTTTCATCTCCTCCTGTAATAAAAAATTATAATATTGACATTAATATATAAAATATACTATATGTAACGAGAATTTAAATTATGTACTTACTATACACTCTTGTGCATCCGCATCGATGACACCCTGCTTTGAAGTACGTGTTCTAATAAACACGCTTAGTCGATCTGTTTCTAATCCCTCTGCTTCCATCTATTAACATAAATAATCCAAATATATATAAAAATTTATACTAAAGTTATATTTAGTATAAATTTATAATATTTAAAATATATATTTGCTCTAATAACAGAAAATGAAGTTCTCCCTGTCTTATGCAAGCCTCCCAACATCTTCCTGTTATTTTTGTTTCGTGCACACTGTGCCTACAAAAGTTATTAATGTAATTAAAAATATAATATATAGTTTTATTATATAAAAAGAAACTAATCACAAAAGAATAAGTACCTGGACATCTTCTTGTCCCCAATAACGAACAAGTATCTCCCACTGATCAGCTTTCACATGCGGAGGAGATCTAGAGATAAGATTTTCTTCCCTCTGATGCTCATCATAGTAATGACGCTTGATATAAGACTTTCAATTCCTTCACATCTCACCAACCGACCTTAAACAATTTTCTCTATATTCACTAGGGGCATCTGTGTTATCCTACAAAATTAAAATTTAACAAAATTAGTAATTATATAAAATGTATGAATATAAAGGACAAGAGTACTTATTTCGCATCTCCTTCCAAATATAATCTACAACTAAATACATAATTATAAAATAAAATTTATAAATATATTTTACCTGCATCTCTTTCTAAATGTGGTCTAAAATATATTGGGGTATTTCTGTCCAAGATGCATATGTCAATGAGACATATGTCCCATTTTTCGCTATTACCCCTAATTGACTCTTGAACTTACTTGCATTGGACCCACAAGATTGCATATGAGCATCAAATACCAAAGAAACTTTCTGACCCGTGCCCCAAAACTCAATACCATGAGCCGTGCCTCGACCTCTTCGTCTAGAAGTTGACTGACTCAAAATATCTAATTAATATCCAAATACAATAATCAGATAAGATAGTACAATAATTTTAACTTTACATAAGTAGAATAAGTGATTTTACCTGCAACATCTGATGACTGTGGCTAAGATAATGTGGTCTCTGACGCTGTCTATGTGGCTGAGTATTATATGCTGAAAATGATTGTTGCTGTGGCTCATCATGATTGGATTGAGATGATGAATAAGCCTGTAATCTATCCAACATGGATACACCACGTTTCTTTTTTGGAGCCATCCTATATGTAAAATATAAAAAGTAAGCATCATCTTCATCTTAACTAACAAATGAACAATAATAACTAACAAAAAATAAATATACAGAATTTAACTAACAAATGAATAATAATAACTTACATACAAATTTTCATAATTAACAATGGTCATTCGTCTTCATCCATCTCAACATCATCTTCGATGGATCTCATATCATCTACAGTTGTTCCATCTACACCTTCTCTCACCCAATGAACATCATCATCACGAGTATATATTGTCTCATCTAAATGTTGCTCGTTAAAAGGCTCTGCTTGAGGTACTGATTTAACATTATTTGAACCATCTTTTGAATACATATCAAACAAATCTCTAACTGTCATTTTGAGAACAACACTCCATCCTGATTCTACAGGATCTGGAATATAGCATACTTGTTCTGCTTGACTTGCAAGAATGAATGGTTCATTTGAAACATCACTATCATTATATAAAAGATGACTAAAATTGACAAGTGTCATCTTAAACTCATCTATCTTCTTTCCTTTGATATCATCAATCCAATCACATTTAAATAGCACAAATTGCATATCATTGGTATATCGAATCTTGATAATATCTATCAATCTTCCATAATAGGTTATATCTCCAATACTTGTATGCGCCTTGACAACAATACCATGGCTTTGAGTGGTTCTCTTGTTATCCTTATCAAGTTTGCGAAATCGAAAGCCGTTGATGATATATCCACCATAACGTCGTATAAATTGGTCTGGACCTCTAGCAAAATGCTGAATTTCATCTGAGTACTGAATTTCAGATGTTCTTACCTATATTCAATATAATATTTTAAACTTTCAAATTATATAAAAATTAAATGATAAATAAAAGTTTTGAATTTGAATTGTTAGAAAAATTAAATATGATTACTTACATTCTCCATCAACCATGTGTGAAAAGTTGATACATGGATCTTTTCAATTTGATCATCTGATGAACGAGGCATTTGTCTTCTTAAATATTCAATGTGCTTCCTATAAATATTATAAACAATACCTTGAATAAGTATAAATTTGTTAGTATATCTTACAAGTTGATTATAAAACTTACATTCGAATAGGAGTTATAGCATCAATATTTTGCAGCACATAACGATGAGCTTGCTCCCATGTGACTTCATCAATATATATTTTGGCTCTCTTTCCAATGGGACGATCGGAATTATTTCCACCATCATTATTTTGAATCGATCGATTTGATCTAGTTTCAACGTCCTGTAAATATCTTGAACAAAAATTCATACACTCTTCCATCAGGTATCCTTTGGCAGTTGAGCCTTCCGGATGAGCTCGATTACGCACATAAAGTTTGAGCATAAGTAGATACCTATATAAATATAAATTAAATAAAATTTACATAACAACAAATTGAAATCGAAAGAGTATGACGTGCTTCATTTTATATAAATAATATTACCTTTCAATAGGATACATCCACCTAAATTGCACTGCTCCAGCAATGAGTGCCTCTTCTGCTAAATGTATAAGTAAATGCTCCATTATATCAAACAATGAAGGTGGAAAAATCTTCTCAAGCTGGCAAAGTGTTAAAGCAATACGACCTTGAATATACTCTAGGTCAGCCATCTTGTTCACCTTCGAGCATAATTGTCTAAAGAAATTTGTTAACTCAATCAATGCCTCAACCACATCCTTAGCTAATACTTTGCGTACAGCTACAGGAAGTAACTGTTGCATCAAAATATGATTGTCATGACTTTTTAATCCCCAAATACTACGTTCCTTTAAATGTACGCAACGACTGATATTAGATGCATAACCATCAAGGACTCTGATATTTTTTAGCACTTTTAGGAAGATATCTTTGTCATCTTTGGACATTGTAAAACAAGCTAGAGGCAAATAAGCCTTACCAAACACTCGTTGTTGTGGATGTAATGCTTTTCTTATACCCATTTCTTGCATATCATATCGAGAATTTAAATTATCCTTGAATTTTTTCGTAACCCCCAATATTGTCCAAAGTATATTGTCACATACATTCTTTTCAATATGCATGATATCAAGATTATGCCGAATCAAATTATGCTCCCAATATGGTAAATCAAAAAATATACTCCTCTTTTTCCATCCAGACTTTTTTCCACCTGAAGTGCCTTTTTGATTTTCTTCAATTTTTTTCTTTACGAGGTCATTCTTTTTATATTCTATGAGTACTCCATTCAATTGATTTAGTATATTACAACCTGATAATTTAACAGGCTTCCTTCTGTATTCTCCTTCACCATTAAAAGATATTTTATCTCTTCGAAATCTATGGGTATTCGATAAGAACCATCGATGCCCTCTATAACAAAATTTTCTACCATGTGACAACCATGTTGATTCTGTTTGATTGTAACAAGAAGGACATGCAAGTTTATCTTTTGTACTCCATCCAGATAAATTTGCATATGCAGGAAAATCACTGATTGTCCATAATAATGCAGCATGAAGTTGAAACATCTCTTTTTTTGATGCATCATACATAAGTACCCCTCTCTCCCATAATTCATTTAGTTCTTCAATCAATGGTTGTAGATAAACATCAATCTTATTGTCCGATCCTTTTGGTCCATCAATAAGCACAGAAAGAATAAAGAAAGGTTGTTTCATAGACATCCACGGTGGTAAATTATATGGTATTAGAACAACAGGTCAAGTGCTATGAGCTATAGACATTGATCTAAATGGATTAAATCCATCAGCTGCTAAATCAAGTCTAATATTTCGACAATTTGCAGCAAAAGATGGATTCCGTTCATCAAAAGTTCTCCAAGCAATTGAGTCTACAGGATGTCTTTGAACACCATCTTTTGTTCGTTCCTCCTCATGCCATCTCATTAACTCTGCAATTTTTGACGACATAAAGAACTTCTGCAACCTCGGCTTCAATGGAAAGTACCGTACTTGTTTTGCAGCAATCTGATTATTCTTAGTAGTATCATCATTTGAATCTTCTGTAAATTGTTTGTATCTAGAGCTCTGACATATTTGACATTTATCATGTCCTTCATCTTTGCCTCTAAACAACATGCAATTATTGGGACATGCATCCCATGTCTCATAAGTGAAACCCAAATTCGTGGTGATTTTGTTTGCTTGATAATATGAATTTGGCAAGCATACTCCTTCTGGAAATGCATCATTCAATAATTCTAGTAACAATATAAATGACTTATCTGTCCATCCACTTAGCACTTTCAAATACAGTAATCGAACAATAAATGACAGTGAGGTGAATTTCATGTAATTTGGATAAAGTGGACGTTCTGCATCTTCAAGAAGTCTAAAAAAATCTTTTATTTCTTGATTAGACCCCTCGTAACCCTCGTTCTCCATTAAATGATTAAATTTCATATTGTTATTTGACATTAAGATTCCAGTTGCATCTTGTATCATTCCAACCATATCATCTTCCGTATCAAAAAACTCTCTACTTCCACAGTCTTGGTTAGACTTAGTAGAATAGTACATCTCTCTATGATAAGTCCAAATCTTATATGTCGTTAAGAAACCTTTTGTAATAATATGTTGTTTCACTACATGTCGATTCTCAAAAAAATAATTTTTACACTTCTTACACGGACAATAAATCTTTGCATTGTCTGTCTGATTAACATATGCAAAGTCTAAAAATTTATTGACCCCCTCAATGTATGTAGGTGAAGTCCTTTCTCGCAAATCAATTCAACTTTTATCCATAACTACTATCCACTGATACTGTTATCGTTATGTATTTTCTGAAAATCATATACAATAATTTCTTTATAAATATCAAAAAAAATAAAATTTATAAAAAAAATAAAATTTACGAGGATACATATCGAAACAGATACAAACTTCTTAGTAATATGAAGATGATCTCTTAAAATAAAAGAAGAATAAAATACTAAGTAAACTTTAAGCAGGAGGGTCTAATTTTAAACCTTTCAAAAGAAAAAGAAAAATATACTAGCAAATCTCTTTCACATATATGATATGACATACTAGCATAATAAAAAGAACCTTGACATTACAAGTGGAACCAAAAGCTGAAACACAGAATGACCTTTAGTGAATAAGCCACAAAAGTGTAGTTGCTCTTTGTTTTTCTTTTGTTCAATTCTGGAGCAATAGTTTACCCCCTCCCAAAAGTGTGAAAGACTGGGTGACACAGGAAAATACTTATGCTTTAATAGACAATTAATAGAAGGTCTGAAACTGAACAACTTTTAACAAACGATTTGCTAAACCTGTTTTTGGCTTAAGCTTCTGGATGGAAACATCTTCCATTGCAGGGTCAGTAAATGTAAGAATATTATAACCACCTTCACTACACCAACTAATGAAATCATCATCCTAACTCTACCACTTAATCCCATTAAGCTGAAGGTCTCAAACAAGACGCCAGGAAAAAAGGAGGACATTGAAGGCCAGAAGTCTATTCCCCATGACCTATGATACAACTTCCCTGGTCCAAGGACAGCATTTTGAGATGCAAGCAACCAAGCAGTACCTCGTTATATGAGTATAATTACCTACCTCTTCAATAGAAAGATCTTAAAAATGAATCCCAATGATAAGCAAAGAGGTGGCAGCTAATTATGGACATTCCACTCTGCCTCTTTTGCTTTCAAGAACAAATCAACACTTCAACCGAAGAAAAAAGAGGGGAGAAATTTGACACACTAAACTCAAATCCAGAATTCCCAAGTCCAATCACATTGAAGAAGACAAAACCATGATCGAAGTTAAATTTGATGTCCACCTAGCAAATTAATCTCTGTTTATCCAACACAGATGCCGCAACCACAGGTGCTGGATAATCCATATATAGAAAAATTAAGGGTTAAACGGAGACCAAGACTGGAAGATGGAACAAACTATATATTCCCCATTAATTTGTTCTCTCTATTCGGTTGACATCGAAGAGGGAGAGATCGAGAAGGAGAGGGAGGGATCGTACCTGATCGGGCTGGGGCACGTCGAAGAGATTGGGGGCCACGCCGTGGGGAGGGGCACGATGGAGAGATTGGGGGGCATGCCGAGGTTTGGAGCGGCATGATGGAGAGATCGGGGGGCACGTCGAGGTTTGGAGCGGAAGAGGGGGAGGAGGCGCAGTAGGGTTTGGAGAGGAGAAGAGGAGACTGCAGTAGGAGAGGAGAAACTGAGAGTTGAGCGCGGGCGGCGGGATTGGTTTTTATTTTTTATTTTTTACCACGATGCAATGCCGTCGCAAAAAAGAAAATTAAGCGCGATGTTAAAAAGTGTAGGCGAGAAGTTTTTTATCACGACAAAATGCCGTCGCAAAAAAAATAAAAAAATTATGGTTCGATTTTTTACTACTGCAAAATACCATCTCAAAATATATATATATATATATATATATATATATATATATATATATAAATTATAAATTATTTACCACGGTCTACTATCGTGGTAAAATCGTAGATTATTTATCACGGTGTATTACCGTCGTAAAAACTCTACTTTTTACTACAAAATTTGATTGCCGTTGCAAATAGTAATTAAAATTTATATCTTATTTATGAAGGTTTTTTGCCATCACAAATAATTTTTTTGCAACGGTAAATCAACCGTCGCAAAGAAGTCCGTCGCAAAAACATCTTTTTCTGGTAGTGTTTTCTTCTTGCTTTTGGCTGCAGTGGTCATTCGACAAAGCCCTGGACTAAGCATGGGCACTCACATGGTTAACAAAATACCCTTTAGATGCTTGATGACAACTGATGAGGGCTCTCGAATGATGCCTCTAGTAGGTTTGTCTATAATAACTATTGCGGCCAATCTCCTCGTCGCCTAGTCACCGGGAACGAGCACCTGCAAAAGAAGTCCGCACTGATCGGAGGTGACTCCGGTGGAAACCCTCCGACGGTCAAGTCAGAGAGGAGACTAGGCAACAGTAGAAAAGAATCAAGGAGCTCAGCGAGAGAGAGAGAGGAGGAGTCCTAGGGTTTCGAGAGAACCTCCTCTAGCACTATTGCCTTCCCCATTTTATAGTAGAGCGCGGCATGGCGCCGTCATTAATGGTGCAGACAATGGAAGGAGTTGTCAAATCATCGAAGACTGTCAGAGTCACCATGGACTGTCAAGTCGCTGTGGGCTTGTCACATCGCTGGGGTTAATCTATGTCCTTGGCAGGACAATGTCCCATGGCGGCTATGCCGCATACCTTTGTCAGGACGGTGGGCCTCAGTAGTCGTACGGTGTTTGAGGAAGCCGACCGACCATACATCGGCATTTGGTTGTGGGATGTCGGGTGAAGATCCAGGGACACCGTCGGTCGGTTTAATACCTCGCTGAGGTCGGACGTCGGCTGCCGCCCCCGATAGTGAGTCGGTGATTTGGGCTCCACCGCTCGGCTGATTGGGAACAGAATGGGTCTGCCCGACCGACACTCCTTCAGTCGGATAATGTCGACAGCTTACTATCGGCAGTCATCGATCAGTGCAGTCGGTGGAGTCGGGCGTCGGTCGGAGTCATCCGTCGGTCGTCGGTCAGATCGGTCCGAGGGTAAGTCGGCGTATGGGGGTCAGTCGGTATATTCCAACAATCGTGAGGTATTGTCCGCTTTGGAGCGGGGCCTGGGCCTCTGACCCAGTCAACACCCACCCCTCACGGTTTTGTCCCGCAAAAGGTGCCTCACGTGGGAGAGAGGGAACTCGCACTAATAAGTAGTACATTCTCTTGATTGTATCCGGTATGCGACTTTCGGGCTCAATGCCCCCGATGCCCATCCCACAACAGCCCCCCCAGCAAGGGAGTGTACTGCTGCAGGTAGGGGACGGGTTTCCACAGACGACGTCAATGTTGAGGTTACGTGCTTACTAGTACGGACCCCATCTCCTCCACCCAATCATGAGGTATTGTCCGCTTTGGAGTGGGGTCCGGGCCTCTGACCCGGTCAACACCCACCCCTCACGGTTTTGCCCCGCAAAAGGCACCTCACGTGGGAGAGGGGGAGCTCGCACTAATAAGCAATACATTCTCTTGATTGTATCCGGTATGGGACTTTCGGGCTCGATGCCCCCGATGCCCATCCCACAACAATAACATTGATTTAGTCGACAATATTATTAACTTTTCTATAAACATGTTAGACAACAAAAGAGATAAAAATTAAAGTTTGATGGCTGCCACGCTCGATTGGTGATGATTCTAATGCCGAACATCGATGAATTGGTGTAGGATGATGGAGGAATGGCTTTGATTGACACTCCAATCCTAATTACGAACTGAAATAACAAAAAATGAAGAGTCCATCTATTAGAGCATGTCTAACAAGGAATTCTTCAATGCCCGAAAGAGATCCGAGAAGCAATGTAAGAGAGTCGAAATAAAACTTATTTGGAGGGCCCTTAGGAATGCATTATATAGATAAAGCCAAAGTCCAACACCGAGAAATTTAGAGGTTGTTGCGGCCAATCCCCTCGTCGCCTGGTCGTCGGAAACGAGCACTTGCAAGAGAAGTCCACACTGACCGGAGATGCCTCCGGCGGGGACCCTCTGACGGTCAAGTCAGAGAAGAGACTAGGCAACAGTAGAAAAGAATCAGGGGGACTCAGCGAGAGAGAGAGTGAGAGCTAGAGAGAGAGAGAATGAGTCCAGGAGCTTGGAAAGAACCTCTTCGCAGCACTGTTGTCTTCCCCGTTTTATAGTAGAGCGCGGCGTGGTACCGCCATTAATGGCGCAGACAACTGGGAGAGTTGTCAAATCGTCAGAGGCTGTCAAAGTCGCCACAGACTGTCAAGTCACCATGGACTGTCAAATTGCTGGGATTAATCTATGTCCTTGACAGGACAATGCCCTAGGGCGGCTATGCCGCACGCCCTTGTCAAGGCAGCGGCCCACAGCAGTCGTACGGCGTTTGGGGGAGCCGACCGACCATACGTCGGCATTTGGTTGCGGGATGTCGGATGAAGACCTGGGGACACCGTTGGCTGGTCTGACGCATTGCGGGAATCGGACATCGACCACCACCCCCGCCTGACAATGAGTTGGTAGAGTCGGGCTCTGCCGTTTGGTTAGTTGGGAACTGAATGAGTCCGCTCGACCGACATACCTTCGATCGGATAGTGTCGACAGTCGTCGGTTGGTGCGGTTGGTAGAGTCGGGCATCGGTCAGGCAGGTCCGAGGGTGAGTCGACGTGAAAGGGGTCGGTCGGTATATCCCAACATTTGCCTCCCCCCCACTCCTGAGTCGGATGTCGTGCTGGCCAGCATCTTCGCGTGGGCGACGGCTTCGGGCGAAAGGAGTGGATATCCATCGCATCATACTCCGACTTTGGCGACCGTACCAATGATCGATCTGGTATCAGACGTCCTATTGGTGTCAGGCATCCCATCGGTGTCAGATGTCCTATTGGGAACAGAAACCGTCGTTTCCGCCGTCTCCTCGGGAATGCAAACCGCCATGATTTTTTCGCCACGTGGCAGGGAGCCATTGGGCCGAACCCGTTCAGACGGATGGAGGTGACATGGCCTGATCTGAGGTAGGTGCATCGAATCGTCGGACCGAGGGAAGACCCAGATGCCACCACGTGTCACGATCTGGGAGACCCTCGTTGGGCGTGCTCTCATCCCGACCGTCGAGGGGCATTATATATATAGGACCACCTGCATCCAAAACTCCACTTTTCGTAGCCCTGTTGCCGAGACTCTGGTCGAGTGATCCCCCTTTATCTCAGGTAGTTGTCCCCGCCTCCCTCCTTAGAAAGTTTTCCAGGAGCCTTCGTCTTTGTCTTCTCATTTTCTCTTTGCTTCCTTGGAATTTTCTTCCTTCTTCTTCTTCTTCATCCTTCGACCTTGGTTCTAGCATCATGGCCAGAACTTCCCCACGAGGAAGTCGGTCGGGGAACCCGACCGATGATTCTCGATCGACCTCGGAGGTGGAGGTCTCTTCACTTTCGGATTCGAACATCGATCAGCTCCGGGAGCAGTACAGCATCCCGAAGCAGTTTCGACGTTCGCCCCTGGGGCCGATGGTCGGGTTAACAACCCACCCCCGGGCCAGGTGGCTTTCTATGTTGAGGACCTCTGGGCCAGTCTTCTAACGGTCGGTTCGTTATTTGCAGTTAATCTACAATATGTCCGAGCTGGAGGCCGGATATCGAAGGTTTGGCGATCTCCGGGCGGCTTGGAAGGATAGGGCCGCGACCACCGAGGTCGAGAAGGCAATAATGGTCGACTAGCTGAAACAGTCGGTCGACCGTGAGGCCCAGCTCGAAGAGGAGATCTTCCACCTTACCGAGGAGGTCTCCCGCCTTACCGATGCCCTGGCTACTTCGGGGCCGAGCTGCAGTCGGCTCACAAAGAAGCGAAACGAAAGTCCTGCACTGTTCGCCGGCTGCGCCGCGAGCGGGATGACTACGTCCGTGAACTCAAAGCCGAACGCGAGCAGCTCCAGATAAGTTTAGAAAATCTCATCAAGGTCGAGGAGAATTTATCCTCCGCTCAAGCTGATGCAGACATAGCGAGGGCGGAGGTAGAGTCGGCGAAAGAGGCAATAGGTCGGGCCGTGGAGGACTTCCGCGGCTCCGACGAATATCGGGAGGAGCTCTTGGAGAGCGATTTCATCTCGTACCGAGTGGGGTACGAGGACGTCCGAGGCGCAGTCCAGGGTCTGTATCCGAAGCTTGATCTCAGTAGTGTCGTTCCCCCAGGGTCGGAGGACCAAGTCACGGAAGAAGTGGCCGATCCGTTGTCGGGAGATCACACTGCCGTGGAGGAAGTCGTCCCGGACCAGGTTGCCGAAGGCGAGGCGGCTTCGACCCCCGATGCTACTTCGGCCCGAGTGGACACACTGACCGCCCCCAACTTCTCCCGATAGAGGAAGCCGACTCCGACGAGTAGTCAGAGCATCTTTTGTTTTTGCTTTTATTTAGTGTACTTGTAATCGGGCTTCGGTCCAATTTTGTAAATTCAGTTTATGTTTGAATGAAATTGAAAACTTTTCAACTATCTCTCTTTCTTTGCATATCCTAAAATGTGTCTTGGAATGTATGTTTCGTCGGAACGCCCTCGAGCGTATAAGTCGTAGGCCCGACGTACCTAGCTAGGACGTTCGATAAGATCTCAGGTAGCTAGCCGGGACAGTCGGTAACACGCGCCACGGTAAAGGCAGAGCGAGCTTCGATTTTAAGTCGACGTCCCGACTGTCGTACGATCCGACAGTCGAGAGTTTAAGTCGAGCGTCTGTCGCCCGGACCTGAGTCGGACATATTTGTCGAGTCGGGTGTCGTCTTTGATCCGATCATCTCGTAGAGTCTGATAGTCGAATGGTGTCCGACGCATTTGGTGATGACAAGTCAGTCATCCGTTGCCCGGTGCTTTGTCGGGCATATGCGTCGCGACGTGTGATAAACGGTGGTAAGTCGAATATCCTTCGACCGATCGTGACCTGATCGGTATGTCGCGAACGCGACGTTGGTCGCGTTGGCATTTTGCCTTTCTTGGCCGGAGCCAAGTCGGCAAATTAGCCAGTCGTCTTGCTCGAGAGTTGACCAAGGAAGGAGCATGGCTTTAACTTAAGGGGGTTTCATCGCCATCGCCGGCCTTCCACCAGCGTAGATATGTCGGTCCTTGTAAAAGTCTGGCGTATCATCGGTGATCAAGCCGCAGATTCCTGACGAAACGTCAGGCCCAAGTTGGGGCATCGGGGCTCGTACTACTGGTGAGCGTCGGCCCACAATCGGAGGGCCAAGATTCTAGATTCTGGAGTTTTGAAATTGAGTTTGTATTCCGAACGAGGGTACACAGGGTTCACTGGTGGTACAATCTCAGGTTGTCGGTGTTCCAAGTCCGAGGAATGGCCATTCCTTCTAGAGTCTCCAGTCGGTAGGCTCCCGGCCTGTAGGTGTCCGCTATCTTGTAGGGCCCTTCCCAGTTCGAAGCCAATTTTCCTTGGTCCAGAGGCTTCGAGACTCTCGTCTTTCTTAAGATCAGGTCCCCGGGCCTGAAAACCTTCGGCTTAACCTTAGCATTGTAGTATCGGGCCACTCTTTGTCGGTAAGAAGCCATGCGGAGTTGAGCCTCCCATCGGAGTTCGGGTAGGAGGTCCAAGTCGGCTCTCCGACATTCGGAGTTGCCCGGCTTGCAGTACTGCTCGACTCTAGTCGATGGTAGCCCGATCTCGAGCGAGATCATCGTCTCCATCCCATAGGCCAAGCTGAAAGGAGATCTCCGGTCGGGACATGGGGTGTCGTTCGATACGCCCAGAGGACGAAATTCAATTCCTCGACCCAGAGGCCTTTGGCTTCATTCAGTCGGGTCTTTAGTCCATGCAGAATAGTTCGGTTGGTTATCTCGACCTCACCGTTGGACTATGGATGCCCGACCGAGGTCAGCCTGTGCGTGATATGGAATCTCGCACAGAACTTTCAAAAGTCTCGGTTGTCAAATTATCATCCATTGTCGGTGATAATAGTGTGCGGTAGCCCGAACCTGAAGATGGACTTCTGGACGAAGTCTTCTATCTTTCGCTCGGTGATTTATGCCAGAGATTCGACTTCTACCCACTTAGTGAAGTAGTCGATTGCGACGACTATGAACTTTCTTTGGCTAGACGCTGAAGGGAAAGGACCGAGTATGTCGATTCCCCACTGAGCGAAGGGCCTCGGGGCGACAACGGGAGTGATCTGGTTGGCGGGTCGGTGTTGTATGTTGGCGTACCTCTGGTATAGCTCACACCTCTGAACCAATTCAGCCACGTCCTTTCTCATGGTGGGCCAGTAGTAACCCTACCGTAGGACTTTGTAGGCTAAGGATTTGAACCCCAAGTGATTTTCGCAAATCCCTTCATGTACTTTTCTGAGTGCGTAGTCCGCGTCAGTCGGTCCCAGGCACCTCAGCAAGGGAAGGGAGAATGATCTTTTGTAAAGTTGGCCATCCATCATTACGTATTGGGAGGCCGCCCATCGGAGTCGTTTGGCTTCCGCGGGGTCTTCAGGGCCGGTTCTGTCGGTCAGATACTGAACGATCGGATCCATCCAGTTCGGCTCGACCGCCAGTTGCAGCACCTCCTCGGCCCTATCGATGCTCAACTGCTCGAGACTCTCCACAAATGTCCGACCCAAGGCGTTGTAGGCTGATGTCGCAAGCCTAGAGAGTGCGTCGGCCCGAGCGTTCTCCAACCTGGGAATGTGGGAGATCTCGAAATACTTGAGGTGTGCCACGAGATCTCTCACCTTCTGAAGATATTTTGCCATGGTCGGGTCTCGCGCCTCAAATTTGCCTTTGACTTGCCCCACGATCAGCTGAGAGTCGGAGAAGACTCTGAGGCTGTCGATCCCGAGCTCCTTCACTACTCTCAAGCCAGTGATGAGCGCTTCATACTCGGCTTGATTATTGGAGGCTTTGAAGTCGAACCGGAGGGCGTACTCGGTGACCACTCCCTCTGAGTTGGTGAGTAGGAATCCGGCTCCGCTCCCTCGAGCATTGGAAGCTCCGTCGATGTGCAACACCCAAGTGAACCCGGGGTCAGGTTCGAAGATTACAGCCTCTTTGGAGCTCCCGCCTTCTGATCCTTGGTCGGTTGTCGGGCACTCTGCAATAAAGTCGGCCAAGACCTGGGCTTTCAAGGCAGGTCACGGTCAGTATTGAATGTCGACCTCATTCAGCCTCACCATCCATTTCACCAGTCGTCTCGATGTATTGGGGCGACGCAAAATCGCCCTCAGGGGCTGGTCGGTGAGGACCACGATAGCGTGCGCTTGGAAATACAGACGGAGTCGTTGTGCAGACACGATCAAGACGAATATCATTTTCTCCATCTTTGAGTACCGAGCTTCAACTTCGTGGAGCACTTTGCTGGTGTAATATATGGGTTGGTGAATTCGGCTCTCATTCTCCCGGACGAGCACCGAGCTAACCGCCTCTAAGGAGGTTGCCAAGTAGAGGTACAGTGTTTCCCCGACTTCTAACTTTACAAGCAGTGGCGGGGAGGCCAGATATCTTTTCAGATCCTCGAAGGCCTGCCGGCACTCGTCCGGTCAAGAGAAGTCCTTCGTCTGCCTCAGGGTTTTGAAGAACGGGAGGCATCTCTCTGCCAATTGAGAGATGAATCGGCTGAGCACGATGATCCTTTTGTTAAGCTGCTGTACCTCCTTTTTGGTGCCCGGGTGCCGCATGTCGATGATCGCCTTTATCTTCTCAGGGTTAGCCTCAATTCCTCGCTGAGAAACGAGGAACCCAAGAAACTTCTCCGAAGTCACCCCGAAGGTGCACTTAGTTGGATTCAACCTCATCCGATGTTGACGAAGGGTGTGAAAAGTTTCTTCGAGGTCTTGGATAGATCTGAAGCTTGCGCGCTCTTCACCAGCATGTCGTCCACATACACCTCCATGTTGCACCCGATTTGATCTTTGAAGACATTATTGACGAGTCGCTGGTAGGTGGCTCCGATATTTTTCAGTCTGAAGGGCATTACTCTGTAGCAGTAAAGGCCCTTGGCGGTCACGAAAGCTGTGTGCTCTTCATCTTCGAGCGCCATCCGGATCTGATTGTATCCGGTGAAGATGTCCATGAAGCTGAGCAGTCGATGGCCAGACGTCGCATCTACGAGCTGGTCGATTTTTGGGAGTGAGAAGCTGTCCTTCGGGCAGGCACGATTTAGGTCGGTATAGTCGATGCAGATCCTCCACCTCCCGTTGGCTTTTTTCACCATGACAACATTGACGAGCCAATCGGGGTACGTGGTTTTTCAGATGAAGCCTGCCTCGAGTAGCTTGTCCACTTCCTCGTCGATGGCCTTCTATCTTTTAGGAGCAAAAGACCGCTTCTTCTGCCTCACCGGTCTCATTTCAGGGTCGATGTTGAGTCGATGAGTCATCATCTCCGGGGGGATGCCGGACATATCCACTGTCGATCAGGCGAATACGTCGGCATTGGCCTTCAGCAACTCTACTAGCTGTCGTTGCTCAGGGTCGGATAATTGGGATCTGACCCAGACCACTCGTTCGGGATTCTCCGCTATCGAGACGGAAACCAGCTGTTCGGCCGGATCGCCCCATTCTTCCTCTCTCCGCTGGTCCAACTTGTCGGCCGTCAGGGAGTCCTTCGCTTCGTTACTTCGAGCAGAGATTTAGAAGCATCATCGGGCGAGCTGTTGATCCCCGCGCATCTCTCCGACTCCATTTTTGGTCGGAAACCGAACCAGCAGGTGGTAGGTCGAGACTATAGCTCTGAGGGCATTTAGTCCGGGTCTTCCAAGTATGGCATTGTAGGCCGAAGATACTTAGACGACTGCAAAGGTTAGGTGGACGGTGCTTTGTCGTGGTTCGGTTCCAGCTATCACGGGAAGAGTAACTTCTCCTTCCACCGTGACGGCTTCCCTGGCGAAACCCACCAGGGGCGTGGAGACTCTCTCGAGCCGATCAGCCGACAGTCGCATTCGGGAGAAGGTCGAGTAAAACAGAATATTAGTCGAACTTTCATTATTAACAAAGATCCTTCTTACATCATAATTTGCTATTGTTGCCGAGACAACAACAGCGTCGTCATGGGGAGTTTGGATTTTTCGAGCATCTTCATCTGTAAAAGTAATTACATCGTCTTGGCGCAACTTCTTCGTTGACTCCCCTCCAGCAATCGTCCCCTAGTCTAGTCGTTTGGAGATCATGTTGATGACTCTGGCCGTGGGCTGATTGTTCGCTGCCTCCTCAGTCGGTTGGGATCGTCGGTCGGGGATGGGTCGAGTCGATGATTTTTTTCGAAATTTTTTGAGATACTCTCGGTGTATGAGAGCCTCGATTTCATCCCTAAGTTGGATACACTGCTCGATGTTATGGCCATGGCCTCGATGAAATCGACAGTACTTTCACCAGTCGAGGCCCTTTGCCTTCAAAGGCGGAGGCCGTCGCAGATATTCTTCCTCTTCGATCTCCATCAAAATCTATGCATGAGGAGCAGAGAGAGGAGTATAGGAGTCATACCTGAGACGCATCGGCCTCGGACTCTGCCGTCGAGGCGATCTCGAGCTCCGTCACTGGGGTGAGACCTGTTTGTCGGTCGGGGGCCTGCTAAGCTTGGCAGGGGCCCGATCTTTCCTTCGCTTCTCCTTCGGGCCCTTGGCCTTTGTCAGGCGCCGATCGGAAGCTCCTACGTCTACGCGCATATATTTGTACGTGCGCTCCAGCAGTTCGGCGTATGTTCGGGGGAGGATCTTGTCCAAGGAGTATGTAAATCGGGACCCCCTTAGCCCCCTCTTTATGGCTGAGATAGCCATGTCTTCGTTGAGGTCCCAGACCTCAAGCGTGGCTGCGTTGAATCGCATCACGAAGTGTCGGAGCATCTCATTTTCTCCCTGCTTGAAGAAAAAAAGACTGTCTGAGGTTCGTGGGGGCTTCCGACTGGTGCTGAAATAGGCCACGAAAGCATGTTCGAGCTGTCCGAAGGAGTGGATGCTTCCTGAGTGGAGGCCGGAGTACCAGGTCCTGACGGCCTTGCAAAGTGTGGCGGGGAAGCCGATGCAGAGAAGAGCATCGGTTACCCCTTGGATCATCATGAGAGCCTTGTAGCTCTCCAGATGGTCAACTGGATCGATGGAGCCATCGTAGGGCTCCACATGAGGCATCTTGAACTGACTAGGGATCGGCTCGTCGAGGATGAGTCGGGAGAGAGGTTGGGCGGTCTGGAAGTCGATGTCGTTCGAAGACTTCTGTTCGTCCACCTGAAGCTGGGCAAGCCGACGGTCGATTTCTTCGAACCTACGTTCATAGTCGTCGGCCTGTCGGTGCTGGGAGACCCCGGGGGTCGAGTCTCCCGACGAATCTGAGGGGGAGGCGGATGGTGTTCGCGGTCGCTTCTCCTTCCTTGCTCGTTCCAGCTGGGAAGGAGAGGGTCGTCGGGACCGATGGGTATTATGCCATGGCTGCCTCTCCTCCTCTCGGTGGGAGTGCTGTGACGGTTGCTCCTGAGAAAGAGACGGAGACCGACGCGGGCGTCGGTGGCTGCTCCTGGAGGGCATCAGGTGTGCCGTCGGTTGCCCCGCCGGCGTGTGCGGCAACCGGGTTGGTTGTTGTTGAAGGTTCTTGACTGCATCCGTCAGCACAATCATCTGCCGCACAATCGTCGCGATTTGCGCCTCCTTGGTCACCACAGGATGCGGAGAGCTGGGCTCCACCATGGAGGGTGGAGGAGAGGCCTCTTCCCAGTGGGAAGAGTGTCTCGCCGATCCGATGGCCCTCGATCGCTGAGCCCTGGTTCTTATCATTTCGAAATAATTTTTTCAAGCTTTGTGGAGGTCGTGATCCTTCCCCTACCTGGCGCGCCAAAACCTGTTGCGGCCAATCCCCTCGTCGCCTGGTCACCGAGAACGAGCACCTGCAAGAGAAGTCCACACTGATCAGAGATGCCTCTGGTGAGGACCCTCCGACGGTCAAGTCAAAGAGGAGACTATACAACAGTAGAAAAAAATCAGGGGGACTCAGCGAGAGAGAGAGTAAGAGCTAGAGAGAGAGAATGAGTCCAGGGGCTTCGAAAGAACCTCTTCACAGCACTGTTGCCTTCTCCGTTTTATAGTAGAGCGCGACGTGGTACCGCCATTAATGGCGCAGACAACTGGGGGAGTTGTCAAATCGTCGGAGGCTGTCAAAGTCATCGCGGACTGTCAAATCGCCGTGGGCTGTCAAATCGCTAGGATTAATCTATGTCCTTGGCAGGACAATACCCTAGGGCGGCTATGCCGCACGCCCTTGTCAGGACAGCGGCCCACAGCAGTCGTACGGCGTTTGGAGAAGTCGATCGACCATACGTCGGTATTTCGTTGCGGGACGTCGGGTGAAGACCTGGGGACACTGTCGGCTGGTCTGGCACATTGCGGAAATCGGACATCGGCCACCACCCCTGCCTGACAGTGAGTCGGTAGAGTCGGATTCCGCCGTTCGGCTAGTCGGGAGCTGAATGGGTCCGTCCGACCGACATACCTTCGGTCGGACAGTATCGACAGTCGTTGGTTGGTGCGGTCGGTAGAGTCGGACGTCAGTCAGGCAGGTCCGAAGGTGAATCGGTGTGAAAGAGGTCGATCGGTATATCCCAACAGAGATATATGATGGTCAGTGAGATAGTAAACCGTGTATGTTGTTTGCAAACTATATCCATGCTTCTCAATCATGATGATTCATTTGAATATCGCATTTGTTAGAAAATAATTAGCAATTTGCTATCAACTAAGAAAAATCGGTTCCCAAGTGTAACACTTGTCTCCTATTTTCAAAGGCAAGGTGACTTCGATTAATTCCAACGAAGAAAGCAGCTTTTTTTGGTGAAACCAATAAATCGAAATGACTCGCGAAGCTAATATGTCAAGACCATTTTATCAGCTTTAAAGGTCTTCTAGAGACTATAATTATGTTTGCATGCTAACCTCCCGAAGTAATATAATTAGTGGCAATTTCTAGGACAATCATTGGATAGTTTGCTGGTAGCCATCGACACGATGATTCAGAATTGTGACTTGCTCTACTTATTTATATTTTTAATGTTAACAAAATTATTTTCATTAAATAAAAAATTAAAATAAATTTTTAATTTTATTTTTAATTTAAAAATAATTTTTTAAATAAATATTATGTAAAAATAACTATCCATTTCAAAAATAAGTTAAAAATAACTATCTATTTTTAACTAAAATTATTCTTATATTCTTCAAAATATTACAGTATTATATTATTATAATATAATATTTCTTTACAATAAGATAATAAAATAATATTACATTATATTAATATAATATTTTTTTATAATAATACAATGTTACTTTATTATATTATATTAATCTAATATTTTTATAATAAAATAGTATTATATTATATTAATAAAATATTTTTTATAATATATAATATTATTTTATTATATTATATTAATGTAATATTTTTTTATAATAAAGTAATATTATATTATCCTATTGCAGTATTTCTTTATTGCAGAAGTATCTTATAATAATATAATATTATTTTATTATAATATAATATTATTTTATAATAGTATAGTAAAATTATATTTTATATTAATATAGTGTTACTTTATAACTTAAAAAATAATTTAATCATTTCATCCCATTTGATTAGTTTCTAAATTACGTTTCAAAGAAGAATTTTTACTAAAAAATTAAGTAGATAATTATTTTTAAATTTAAATTTAATTAAATATTTTATTTTTAATTTAATTTATCAAATATTTTTTTTCGTAAATAATTTTATCTCAAGATTAAATAATTTTTTTGCAATACTTTTTAGGATAATTTAAAGTAAATTATTCCACCCTATGGGATGGAGTTGTCTCCTTGGGAGTCGAACGGGGCAGCGTAAATTCATCCGTCCATCCATCGGCTCATTTATTGGTTTTTATTAAATTAGGTCGCACTCAGCCCGATGTTTTCCTCGATTAAAAAATCGGACTAATTTATTCCATAGCAATGCAATCTTCCAATGGGAACAGGACAAAAAATCTTAGGTGCATATTTTCTACACTGAGCACCCCGGATACGGCTGGCAGCCTTACGGAGCGAATTTTTTGTACATAGAGCACCCTGGTCAAGTCTGGCAGCCTCACGTGACTGTCTTCTTTATTTATTATTATTATTATTATTTTTACTAAGGAAAGAGAGCAAGGCTACCACGGGCTCACGTGACCGTCTGTCAGCTTCGTACGTTGACCGCCAGACGCAAGGAACCAAAACCACATCACCATCCCTTTCTTTATTTTTGGTGGAGCATCACCGTCCTTCCCTCAGCACCAAGTAAACCTACCATAAACAAGCGCCTACAAAGGAGGGAGAGAGAAAAAAAAAAGAAAAAGTTATGCGCCTTGCAAGGCAGTGCCGACACGTGTAGCGGCCCAGATCCGAGGCTCGGCACGTGGGACAGCATCTTTCGAGAAGCATCCGGGACGGTGCACACCCTTCCATCTCTCCTCCTTTTAAGTTTGTTTATTAGTTTATCAACGACACCAAACCTCCTCTCTTTCCTCCAATCTCCACTTCTTGCCGTTGGTTTAAGACTCCAGGGGAGGGGTGAAGAGAGAGAGAGAGAGAGATGGCGGATTGGGGGCCGGTGGTGATAGCGACGGTGCTGTTCGTTCTGCTGTCGCCGGGGCTGCTGTTCCAGCTGCCGGGAAGAGGGAGGGTGGTGGAGTTCGGCAACTTCCAGACCAGCGGCATCTCCATCCTCGTCCACGCCATCATCTACTTCGGCCTCATCACCATCTTCCTCATCGCCATCGGCGTCCACATCTACACCGACTAGAATACAACCACCATTCCATTCTCTCTGTTTACTTTTTTTTTTTTTTTTTTTGCTTCTTTTAAAAGCAAGTGGAAATCTCTATTGTTCTTCTTCTTCTTGTGATCTATAAGTGAAGGCCATCTTCAAAGTACTGTGATATATTTTCCAATATACTTTATTGTTGTTCTATGGACTGATTTCAACTCTCTTCTGACAAGACATGGCATCAGTCTTGCTTCATGAATGAAATGGATGGAGACGTTCCATGGCCTCTTTTTTTTTTTAGGCATTTTATTTTGTGCTCGACACGTGAAATGCCAGCTGTTTGCGTCTCAGAGCGGCAACCCATGAACGGTACTCGATGCTTATCGGGCCCACACGCTTCGGAGTTATTATTATGATGGCCGAGACTTCTCCAGATATTGATATAGAAAAAAAAAATTAAAAAAAAGCTAGCAGCCCAGCAGTGGCAACTACATATAATATTTCTATGTATTTGATTTAGATTACAATTCGATTACAATTCATTTATCACCGAGAGTGGATGAGAAAGAGCTGCTATCTTAGCTGCAGCCTGGCATCGAATCAATTGGGAGTTTAGGAAAGAGTTGACATGCAACTAGGAAGCAAAAGGAGATGAAATGAGGTACCAATGAGAAATGATAAAAATAACACAGAAATCTCATAAAGAAGCCATACAGCTGATGTGCAAATTTCCCAGTGCTCTATTCCATGACAGAGATGGGGAAAAAGATGGACAAGACCCCCATGGCAGACAGCATCCTGAGGTCATTCTCTTAACAACTGTGAAGATAATATCAGTTGCTGTTTGCTGGATCCAGCCTTTTACTGCATCCTTTGGGAGAAAAAACAATTTATAGCATCTTTTTGTTGATCATATATTTGAAAACATACTCACAGGATGTGATGGTACGTTTTATTGAACATCACTACATACATGAAAATATAGTATAGAAATAAATATTATTATATGAACATTGAAAAAAAGTCAAGTGATGACCGTTATAACGTTACGAACACCATAGTAGGCATTATCTAAAATGAAGGCATCGTCCAACACAACTTAAAAAAAAAAAAAATCAGGTCCAACATAAATAGGGCTCACAAAATATAATATAAATCAAGCGATGAAAATGATATAGATATTATCCAATTAAATTTATTTTCGTATCCAAATCAATTCGAATATGAATAAAAATTTAAAGATCAGACTAACATATATATCTGTAAAAAATAGATATGGATATGGATAAACAACTATCTGATTTGTATCTGAATATTCAAATCTATATATAATTTTATATAATTATATATGATATTTATTAATTTAAAAATATATATATAATCATATAAATATATTTTTAATTTTATTTATCATATATTTAGTAATATATTTGATTTTATAGTTATAAAGTTTGATTATCTAAGTTATATTCGTCGTTATATTCATACTTCTAGTATTCGAATTGTATCTATATCCGTTTAAAATAAATATGGATATAAATTTTTACATCCTCATAATATCCATATTTATTTTTGTATTCGTCAGACAAAATAAATATGAATATAGATATGCTAATATCTGATCCACATCCAAAAAGCCCCTGAAATTTGCCAAAATATAGCTATAAAATCAGGTAATGATGTAGAAAAAAAAACTGTAGCCAAGGGTAATGCTTCGAAGTATGCTACCATGCATTGGACCACCACATCTCTACACTCCAAGGGCTGTTTGGTTAGCAATTGAAATCAAAATCGAAATACAATCAGAATGAATTGAAATCGAAATCAGAATCAAAATAACCAAATCTCTTGAAATGTTTAGTTCATGACTAAAATCGAAATCGAAATCCAAATAGAAATAAAAATTTGAAACTTTAGAATAGAATAGAGATTGAGTTTTAGGTAGATCGGACCATTTCCATTTCACCTCGGAATTGGTATTAGAATGAAATTTCTCCTAATCAAATAGTTAGAATGAAAGTTATCTATTCTCATTCCGATTTTAAACCCCAATTCTTCTAACTAAACATCTCCTTAATTGATTCTTCTTAAGATTGATGTACCTTTATGTTGTTCTCCTATCATTTTTATGGGTCGAACTAGAACATCTCACGTGCAATGCACCCGGATAGAGATATGATGTCTATGAGAGTTGCATTACATTATTGAGAAGAAAAGTGTCCTGCACATGATTATTCAAAGAAATCTGATCACACAAATAACCACATCTGGAAGGATCATGTTGTCTTAACTACTGAAGAAAATTTCTATTTCAACTATCGAAGAAAATGATATACTTATGTGGTAATGTTTTTGGAGGTTCTGTATGTCCTGTGAAAGAACATACCTTTCAGTACGAACCCTAGTGCACAGCCCACAAGAAAAGGACTAGGTACCTAGTGAAGGACTTATGAAGAAGGACCAAGAACCTCTTGGTAAACACTGCATCTGATGTGGGCCTATAAATAAGACAGCCAGCACATTGCTATCAGTTTTGGACAAAATGAAAAGATAGGTCTGGTAGTTTTATAAACTACAGCCTTTGAGGTGAAGAATCCTAATCCAAGCTGCAAAACATTCAGAAAAAAGATAGATTTTGATGAGAGCAAATACCGCAGCAAAGGACATACAGATCTTTCAATAGCACTAAGAGTGAAGAGAGTCGCAAGTAGGCCCATGCACAGAAAAGAAATGGGCCTAGTAGGTAACCTCGGACTAGCAAATGACCCTCTTCAAATTAAAACTTTTGCCTTGTTGTCACTAGTTGGCTAAGGGAAGTTTAGGGGACCCAAAGAGATAAATAACAACTTGACCATGGTGGAATATCAACATGAAACTCAGTTACAATTGGCACAAGCTTGGGGCTGCAATATGCCAATTTAATGAAACCTTAGGATAAGGTTAAATGTTTCGAGAGAACTACAAGATTGTTGATTTTCTAGATTTGAATCTTAAATATGCAGCTGAACATATTTGACTAATTATGAAATAGATCATTTAGGATTGGCAAGAAAAAGTTATGCCTAAATTGAGATCAATCTGATAATAAAACTTACATTAAAATAAATTTTAAGTGAACTGGAAAAGAAAAGAAGCAGATGAAAAGAAAAAGGCGAAGAAAATATGCCTCAAGTCTCCATCTCAAGGGTTAGGAAGAACATTGACTCTACACTAGAAAAGTTTTAATGAATCCACATATTCACCACAAATCTCTAAATATATTAACCCTACAAGTCTGTAGAAAATTTTGGCCATCCAACTAATCTATCACCTCTTAGATAAAAGTCTGGTTGCTACCCTGCCGCTTGATGCGTCTGTGTTAGTGCTGGGGACAGCAACCTCCTTAAGTAAATCCCCCATGTCTGTAGAACTTTTAGCCATCCATCTAATCTGTTACCTCTTCAATAAGAGTTTGGTTTCTACTGTGCATTTTTCTATGACTGTATTGAGGTGGGGATAACAACCTCCTTAACCGTTAACCTTACAAGTTTTGAGAAAATTTTAGCCATACCTCTAATCAACCACCTCTTAAATAAGAATTTGGTTGCGAGTGCACGCTTCTGTGCGTCTGTGCTGCGAAGGGGGAAGCAACCTCATCAACAGTTTTTTCAGTAATGATGGTGACGACATGAATTCATCAAACTTAAGCTTGAAGGACTCAGTGCACAAGGAATAGAAGGAACCAGTGCTAAAAGGACAGGAACTTTAACCTGGGAAATATCGAGGTGGCAGCGAAGAAATACTTCTCAATAAAAATACATGGACAAAGAAGCACACAGTCGAACATGCTGCGATTTCTCGATTTCTACCCATCCTTCCTGAGGAATTTTATGAACTTAAGATGCCATTAAAGACAATACAGAGATTGAGGATAACCTAATGACAAGTAATAAGAATAAATGGTTTGAGAACCACTGTTACAAATTTAAGTTCCTCTTCAGTGTACAAACTTCTCTCAGAGTTGAAAGGGTAAAAGAACACTTCATATCCGAGTGAACATTAATGTCCAACAGAAGAAACAACATAAAGTTTACTTTGATGGTACTTCCAAATTTTGATAGTGAACTGATACAAATGAGTATAAAGTTCTACAACAACAAATGGAAAATCAGTAGGAGGAGCTAAGGTTGGTCCTAGCTCTTGTGCTGAAAGCCTCACAGATATAATAGACGGTTTGCCATTATATTGAAAGCTGTGCAGTCAACAAAATTCAGTACAACTGCACTAGAGAAACAGAAACTTGAATTATGTATAAAAACCAGCCTTTTGTACATGATTCCCACCTGTACCAGAATTACATTTGGATCAATGTAAATGGTAATATTACATGATCATCACTCTACTAGTAATCAATTTCTTGTCAGATAATGTATTGGCTTAATTGATGATTGACTTCAACATTGTGCATCCACAATGACATGCATGCTTAAAACTGAGATATAAATGGCAAGCAGTTTCCAAAATACAAGAAAATGAAACCATGAGTTGCTTGTTATGTTGTTTGGGTTGTCCACTCATATGCTATGTGGATCCAAGTCAAGTGCTAAAACTTTTTCTTTGCACATTTATACCAATGCCTTAAAACACCGCAGCATGGGATGCCTACATGATCTACAGGTGGGGCTACCCAGGCACCTGCCTTAAATTTTGCATCATGTTTAAATATGGAGGATGAGATTGATTTACAAATTGGTAAACGTTGTCAAGCTGGTAGCTCCAACTGACTATTTAAGTTACCTGAAATTGGGAGAGAGTGTAAGAGCAAATACTGGTGCAGGTGCAGGGTAGCAGCTCTATGTTGTTTCTAATAAAAAGAGGAAAGGAGAAGAATAGGAAGAACCTAGAAGAAGATAACCTTTAAATCATATTTAGCATCTTCATTTGGTATGGAAGGTGCTATGACAAGAAAAGTTCCGATCACTTCAGAAGTTGCTTTTTTCTAAATAGCTTCATATTTTTCATCCATGTCATTTAGAAAGTTTTAAGCTTAAGCTTGACAAGGCTAAAGGAATCATATATTGACTTTACCTTATTGTAATCAATAGGCAATAAGAATGTTTCTTTGATAGGCAACACAACCATCTTGGTCACATTACAGTGTTAAAAACTTGTTATATTGGATAAATAAATGGTTGTTAAGTTCTTTTGAGCATGCACCTTCATGAGATGATCAACTAAAGAGACTAGAACTGCAAGTTCCACTAATTAGATGAATCATTTTGGCTACCCCAAAAATCCTGCAGTTGGAATCTTCTAGCTGGTTATCAACAGATCAGATCCCCAAATATGCAGAAAGAACCCAAGGCTTGCTAGCAACATTCTCTGCTGTGGTCAAAAGAAAATATTTGGAATTCTCTATACACCATCAGTCAGTTCCTAAGAACTTTCGTAGACAACACTACTATGACGTAATTTGAAATGTGTACAAACATGAGATAAGGACATTGGATCGAAAGAATAAAATACTTGAAAGAATCAAATAAATGGTAGTTTGAGATGGATCCTCACATATGAAAATCATGGAAATGGCCAGTGCACATTGGAAATGGCATCTGTAGCATGTTAGGATGTGATTGATGATTAAACCTCTCCAAGGTTGTTATAATTGGAGATTAAATCAAGAAAAAGAAATGCCCACATCCCCGAGAAATACTTTACATCCCCCAAATCCCCGAGCACAAAGCACACCTCCGGCGGATCCCTTCTCCCAACGGCCGGCCGACCCGGGACCCTCTTTCTCTTCCTCTCTCCCCCTTCTCTCTCTCGTTCTTCCTCCTTTCTCTCCTCCTTTCTCTTCTCCTGCTTTTCTCGAGGACCGGCGAGGCCATCTCCGGCTTTCTCCAGCGAGGCCATGTCTGGCGATCTTGCTTTCTCTTCTTCTCTCCTTGCCATTGGAACCCCCCACGAAAAGCCACTCACCCTTTCTCTATGATCCGGCGAGGCCACCTCCTTCGGTGGCCGTCGGCCCCCTCTTTTCTATTCTCTGTATTCCGGTCTGGGCTCCCACTTTTTCCTCCTCTGATGGTCGGCACCGGGCCCCTCTCTTTCCCTCTCTTCTCCTTCCTCCCTCCCGATTCCGTCTTCCCCCTCCCTCCCTCCCTCTCTTCTCCCTCCTCTCTCCCTTCCTCCCTCTCTTCTTTGTGTTCCGATCCCTTTGGTGGATCTTTCCCTCTGACGGATGGTGGACGGCAGAAGGTCGAGTCCCCCTCTTTCTCTCTCTCTCCCTCCCTTCACAGGTCCCTTTCGGTGGTAGACCAACCCTCCCTCTCTTCTCTTTGTGTTCGGATCCCCATCGGTAGGGCCCTCCGATAGACAATGGATGACGGTAGGCTGGATCTCTCTCTCCCTCCTTGTGGCCGGCCGTCACCCCCTCCCTCTCTTCTCTATATTCCGACGCCCTTCGATGGTTGGACGGAGGCCGTGGACCGGCTCTCTCTCCCTCATCTTATAGCGGCCGGACGGACGCTGCACCCTTCTCTCTCTCCCTCTCTCTATTATCTTTCTCTTTCTCTATTCTCTCTCTCCTCCCTCCCCCATTTCTCTGTTCAGGATGGAGGCCTCTCTCTCTCCTCCCTCTCCCATTTCTCTGTTCGGGATGGAGGCCTCTCTCTCTCCTCCCTCTCCCATTTCTCTGTTCGGGTCATTCCCCTTTGCGATGAGCCCCTCCTCCGCCAGTTGTCGGTCTATCCCTCTGTCGTAGCCGGCCTCTCCCTCCGCTGGTAGCCCCTTACCGGTCAGGTGCTGTGCTCCACCACAGCTGACCGGCCGTCACCCCTCAGTCCGATACCGTGTCTCTTTCTCTCTCTCGTTCCTCTTTTTTCTAGGTTGCTAGACTCTCTCCTGGCACTGCTACTAGGTCATCACTGGCAGGCGACGATTCTATCCCTCCGACGAGTGTGATGGTCAATGTTACTCTCCTCTTTGCGCTCCTCTCCTCTTAACATAGTGGTCGATGTCGCTCTTCTCTCCTCTCATCACCTTGGTCTCCGATCAACATTCCTCTCCGATGGTTTGCATCATCCGACGGCGGTATGATGGCAGTTTTTTCTTTTGTAATTCAAATTTTAAAATCTGATTGTTAAGGGGGAATTTGAAATTTTCAATGTTGGTTGATGGGTTGGTAGAAGAAAATTTAAAATTCAAATTTAAAATTCGAATTTCTGTATTGTAGGTTTGGTGGGGGTTCTTTTTTTTTTCTTCTTTTGTACTCTCTTTCTTCTTAATAAATTTCGTGACTATTGTGCTAATGCACATTAGTTTCCGTTTATATCAAAAAAAAAAAAAAAAAAGGAAAATGCCCACATGAGCACTAGGCATGCATCTATACTTGCTGACATGGCTGCAAGTAGCAGCTTGTGGAAAAATGTAACTGGCTTCGAGCATGACAATAATTTCAGAAAATGCTGTCGTTACATGTCAGTGGTTCTGTGTGTGTTTGGCAGTGTGTGGAGTGAATTATCCCTGCATGCTGCTGCTTCTGTGCTGCCACAGCAGTGAGCAAGGATTCATGCATAGGTGGTCACTTGGGCACTCCAATAATTTATGGAGAACCATAGAACTCCAATAATAAGAGCTGAGATCATGACACGCCATAGAAGAGGGTCCTACACGCATTTACGATTGAAAGAATAACAATTGGCACTTATCCAAAGGGAAAAGATCCACGGAATGTATAGATCATCCCTGAAGTATTGGAAAAGTATCACAATTATCCCAAGCACTAACTAGAGACCTTCCAAAGGAATCTTATGCACAAACAGCGCACTAATAACATTCAATAACAAAACAGCCACTTGCCCTTAGGTTCCAATAAACAAAGAGATATCTTGACTTTCTCATAAACAATTACCAATCATGCAAAACATTCGCATGCCTCATATAATTCGACAAAATTACTATTAGCAAAATGCATTGAATCACAAAAAAAAAAAAAAAGCACCTAAAAAAGTCTTCTTAAAAAAAAAAAAAAAAAACCACAAACGCAATCCTATTTTCGTCACAAGAACACCAAGAAGATATCTCAGAAAGATTGAAAGTGATCTAGAAGGGTACAGACAGGACCTCGAAAGGTTTATTCATCAGAACTAGGCAACTAATCAATCTCATGATCAGCATATGTATTTAAAACAAGAATCGAAAATGCAATAAAACAGAAGAAAAATCCAATTTTTAGTAGAAAATTCAACTTATATCACATCAGAGATTTATAAAGCAACTAAAACTTCCATCAAATTCACCTGGCACCTCGTTGGAGGACGCTTCGGCGGCCGAAGGGAAGCCGAGGCAAAGGATCGCCCGCCCCAATCCAGAAAGATTGGAGACGATTCCCATGAAACCGAGCACCATCATCATCCCCAGCACCCAGGGCATCAAAATGAACCCGATCGCGAACGTCACCGACCCGCAGAACATCATCGCCAGCGACATCCCGAGCAGCAGCGACGCCAGCCCCGTCGGCGACAGCTGAGGCCGCGGCCACCTCGCCAGCCGGGGCTCCGCCACCGCCCTCGATGCCCGGGCCGGCAGCGGCTGCGGCGGAGGCATCTCCGGTCCAGCTAGGTGGGGGGATCGGAGGACCGAGAGGAGGAGGGAGCAGAGCTCGTAGAGAACCCGCGATGGCTGGTCCTCGCTCCTCATGGCGGCAACCCTTCGCCCTGGAGACGGAGAGCAGCGAGAAGAAAATTCCCGAAATATCCCCGGCGGTGGATAAATTTTCCGGCAATGGAGGAGGGCGAGGAGTCGATAGAATGGGATCGAAACTCTTCTCTCTCTTCCTTCTGGCTTTGATCGGAAAGAGCTCCCGGGAGAGAGAGTCAGAAAAATTGGGAAGAGCAACAGAAAATTCTGATATATTCACCCCCGCTTACCATAACAAGCTACTGACATTACACGTGAACTGAGGGATTCGGAGTGAGTAGTTAAAAATAGAGACTATATTTATCCATTTTTGAGTAATTAAAAGGTTACTTTGTTTGTAAGTAATTACAATATTTTGATATATCCGCTCTGTATGAAGTGAATAAGTTGAAAAAGGGAGTGTATTTATCTATTTTGTTTTTTAATTTCTCTTTTCCTTTCCTTTCCTCTTCTCTCTTCAACACGGATTACAACTCACACGTGTGGCCGTTTGGTATGCTTGTTGAGTTGTTAATAACGGAGATCGCGTGTGGTTTGAGTTTTTCTCTTTCTGTTTTTTTTTTTGGTAAGCGAGTGTTTCTCTTTAAAGACCTACCAGCACATAACAGTTTCTAATAACATGGTACAATCGATATCTTACACTTTAATAGCATTGATTTTTTGGTATTAAATAAGAATATTATATACTTTGAAAATAGTAAAAGAGTTTTTTTTTTTTTTTTTGACGTTTTATTCAATACATAAAGAACTTTAGTGCAGTATTCTATCTCCTATTTTCCACCACAAATTTGAGTAAAAAGGTAAGAACAAGTATTTGATCTATTGCCGTCCCCATTAAAGGGTTGTGCTAGTTAGTTAATTAATTTTCAAAAAATATTCTATCATTTCCACCTCATCTGGATAATATTTCAAAAAATAATAATATTATGTAGTTTGAAAATAATACAAGATTTTTACGTCTTTTTAATAAGAATTTAGACAATATAGCAAAACTCAGGATCCATTATGGAATTATTATGATTTATGGTACTTGCTGAAAGTTAATTCACTTTGTAATGTTTGACCATTTCAAATAAGCTGTGGCATTTCATAATCATAAAGGACAGAAATACATCATCATACCTAGATAATGGAAACAAAGGACAACCTTATCTCTAAATCATCGATAGAGAAATAAGATTCAGCGATCTCTGATCTAGTTGATTAACCTTTCTAGTTTGTAAGGACACCCGATATATGATTCCAATTAATTCTTTGTTTTGATGAAATAATTCCGATTAATTCTGTCACTGGCTCTTCTCATATCTACTTTTACAGCCATGGATGCCTTTGTTTTATGGTCATTATCAAGGGAATAAAGAATTGTTTGAGCCAAAAAATAATAATCAAAGATGGATCTACCCCGTGCAAGACCCTTGGTATTATATATTGAAATTATAAGTGTCCAATAACAGCTACTATGATCATTAATTAATATTCATGATTTTTGATAAATGATTGTTAAGAAATATGTCATACTGTCAAAATGCATATAAAATATCCATCTGTTGGAAACATTGCAGGGAGTCTTGAAATTTTTATCATCATTATTATATAGTGTTATTGTTGCTGCAATTAGAAACCATGGTTATTTGGCTGTCCTACAACTTAAGTTACTTGGCTATCGAGATCAAGGGCGATCTAGGAGCGACATGTCTGAAAATGTCCTGAATTCTCATTAGTTTGGATAATGTCCACTTTCTAGGCTGGAGGGAATAAGATTAAAAAGGCCCAATAGGTTGGACCAGCCCATGGTTTGCTTGAGCCAGCCTATTTTCAGATGAATGAAGCCAAGTATTCAATGGGTTAGACTCAGTTTCATCTAGCATTTCATGAACTTAAAATACTTTGGCCAAGTTGGCTTGCATATAGCATCGGCACAGATCTGAAATCTATGAATTTCTGCAATAAGAAAATGATGTGGCACAACACATGAAATTTAGGTGATGCCTGAGCTTCAGATAAGTAAATTACATGTAGCTAACTAAAATTATCCCTTGGCCAGGCTAATTTCACACTTGTTACATGAAGCAGGTGCTAAACCATTTCTAAAGCTTATGAGGCAAACTATTCTATTAATGCATAACTATATGCAAATTGCGTCAACTCCGGTTGGCCATGCTGATTTTTTTGATCCATATCATCATTGTCAGATGTATGAATACATAACAATTTCAGTTGTTGAACAATCAAGGCACTTAGCAAATTTTTGTTGGATAAGCAACATTGGCCCATCACAACAAACACCCCACCCAATTCTCTCTCTCTCTTAAAAAATGGGGAAAAAAAATCTCCAAAGCAAAAATTATGGCCAACTAAACTAACTCTTAATATCACTCATAAAAAAATTATCATTAAATCACATATGTAGCTTTTGTCCGCTTGTGATCTAGAAACATTAAGTATTTGTCGAGGTTTATAAGATATCAATTGCAAGTATGGAACCTACAAACATCGGAGATACATTTTCAAAAAGTCTACCATTCTCCAAATTTGATATTTCTATGAAAATTTATACCTTCTGAAGCATGTTTAGATTTAGTATGATAGATTTCAGATTTTGATATAACAAAAATGGATAAAACACTTAAAATAGAGCAGCTCAACCTCATAGAATGTCAAGTATTTTGGTTTTTGAATGAAACTTTACTTTAATATCAAATATTTTAATATATTTTCAATACTTCCTTTTCTTCATGTGCATTTTTTCTAGGTTTGGAATTGGAGTGGGATCTCAAATAAAAAATTTAAAATATAGGTTAATATGCAGAATTTATAGAATTAATGGTTTGCAACAATGGGAGAATTGCAGTGTTGAATGGCAAAATTGTCTAATTTTTATTGGTAAAAGTTACATAGTAATTATAAAGCGGTGCATACCATTTTCTCTCTCAATAAAAAAGAAAAAAAAATACAAAACCTCAATTCGCTCGTAGCTCTAATGGTTGGATGAGATAAATGAATTATCTCATGACTCAAAATAATATAATAAATACAGATGATACAACAAATAAAACATATATAATGTCCAGTTAAATATGATCCATATAAATATAAAGACAGTATCAACTAATAACCACACAGGTTTAAGACAAAAGATTTTAATAAAAAGCAAAATTTTGGCCAATTTACAGGGGCACCTGATTTTGGATCGGACCTTTTTATCCAATGTTGGACATCCATAAACAATCCAACCAAAATAGTGAGTTTAGATAGCTGTGTTCTGGACCTGATTACTAAATTATATTTGAAGTTTTTTTTATAATGTAATTAGATAATTCATACAAAATTAATATGAATATATCCAACAAAATCAGAATAAATATTTCTAAAAATTTTTGAAGCAGCTATTGCATCGATCCATAGGATCGCTGAGTCACAAAAACAAGCGACCCAATCCGCTCGGGACGCAAACTGGGAGTTCTAAACACGAAAAGTTCACACAATACATTACATAATGGGTAGAAAGAAACTGTTCTATCATACACCAATCTCCTCGTGCTTGGTGGCACGCGTAACTACGGTCACGTGACTTAGGGACAAAGCATACTTACAACTCCGCGGAGTAGGATACGTTGCGTGGCCACCGGCAACCACATCACGTGCGAAATAAATCCCGGAGAACGTGCATCTGCGGCCGCCGCGTCCCGAGTCCATGCCAAGTGGAAGGACAGGCGCCGCCTGCCTCCTCGGTACCCGCCCAATTGCGCTCACTGCCATTCCCGCTATTATTATTGCCCTCGCCATCACCATGGCGATGCTCTTCGCTTTCCTTCCCCTTCTCCGTAGCCCCCATCTGCAACTCCAAGCCAAAGATGATTTAAGAGAGATGAAACCTAGCAATCGCTTTTCTTCTTAGGTTTATGTTGTGGTTGTTGTTCGCTCACCGATACCAGAAACCTCCTCTCCTCGAGCAACGCCTGTCCCTGCACGACATAACACAAAAGAGAGACGGAAGGCATGTGTATAATATATATATATATAACACGTGCTTAAACATTATGGTTTTTATTTTTTACATTCATATTGATGTTTTCTCTCTTAATAATGTATCCGGGTTATCTTCTTTCATTCTTCCTCTTGTCATTGACTTTTTTTTTTTTTAAGTTTTTTTTGCGTTTTTTTTTTTCTTTTTTCAACTGCTACGTATTTGGATGCATGTAATTTGGTCGTTTGGGATGGTTATCGGAAGCGGAGGAACGATGGCACCGCTCGCCAGGGGTCCTGCTGGCTGCGGTTTGACAGCTGGAAATTAAGTTGGAAGTCGAGCGCGCAGTACAGGCAAGTGATTACTGATAATCCTTTTCTTATGCTGCTACAGTAGATAGCCCCCCAATATGCACCGGTTTCGGATGTTGCTATGGCATCCCTTCCGTTGTAGGGAGGATCAAAATATTTGTCAGTATTTATATTTCTAATAAAAAGATGAATATCCAATCCAACCTTTTTTTTGTAATTGATGTTTAAGGTTTACCTTGTAACAAGTATACATCCTCTATCACCCAAAAAAATTGATTTGCACCAATTGAATAATCAATGTGAAACTAAATACCCAGCATATACTCTTTTGGTTTAAGCACCGACATTCTCATTAGGCTAAAGATTCAAATCCATTCAAAGCTAATCATAAATACTACAATCAATTTATGATCAACCTCAATAAGCCCCTGTTACACTACAATCAATTCATAATCAATCTCAATTAGCCCTTGTTGTAGTATCCTTTAATCCATATTAGCTGTGTCAGATCAGTTTTAATACTATTTATCATAATCTAAGATCTTATCTAAAAAAAATTAACTAAAAATTATTATTTGGATTCATATAAATATTTAATTTTTTTTTTATGAATAATCGATGTAGGACTAAATATATGCCTGCATGGGTTGTTACACAAACATAACCCAATCAAATTCTCCAATTTTAAAGAAAAAAAGAGAAGATCTACTCTCTCTCTCTCTCTCTTCTTGAGTCATGAGATATTGCGGGTAGAGATCTAGAATAAGAAAAAAATGATGTTCACTTATATTATTTATATATATAGAGAGAGAGATAGAGAGAGAGAGCATGAAAAATAATTAAAAGAATGTAACTAAAATTCAAGATAAAAAATAATATATATAAAAAAATAAAAAATATCCTAGTATGATATTTGGATATCATACTAGTATTTTAAATCTTGATTTACATTATAGAAGTTCAATGTACATGAGTGATGAACATGATTTAGATGCTGACAGTTTGAGATTTCTACTATCCTGGATTCGTGAGACCTAGCCATCAAATATTTACAACATGAATCACTATATTATTTATGCTTCCATGTGTGAACCATTGAATTATTTTGTTTCATAGGATTTATCAAACAATCCCAAACTAGGCAATTTAGGCGATACCAAACAAGATAGGTCATAAATGGGGATGGTTCGGCCACCCAATTTGGTCCTATATCAAAACCGCCCAAAATTAGTCTGAACCACGAGCTTTGTTCACTTTCAAATGATTTCAAGCTATTATGAAACTGAAACAAGCTTAATTTTCTATAACCATCCTCTCTCCTGTTTCTCGATCCTCCTCTTTTGTGACTCATCTTCTCTTTTGCGATTTCCCTCCTCAAAGTTAAAGTTTTATCACTGCTGCCGCTAATATTGATGATGACGATAACAACCGCAGACTATCATCGCTCTCTCTCTCTGCTCTCTCTCTCTCTCTCTCTCTCTCTCTTTTCTCACCATGCCACCATCTTTCTCTTTCTTGCCACCATGCTACCGCCACCTTTTCCATAGATGATGATGATGAGGATCGGATCCAGAGATTTTAAATTTGAGGTTAGCATGCCTAGCTATCTCTTGCATGCTTCTCTCTCTCTCTCTCTCTCTCTGCCCCTCTCTTAATTTTGATATGTCTTATATCAGTACAGTACATACCAATATCCTATGAAACTGATAGGTATGACTCCTGATAACGGTTCAGCAAATCTTGCCGACTCACGAAAAAAAAGAAGACAAGTAGATGATCTACATGGGTTGAATGGAGAGAGATACGAGGACTATGGGTATCTTCTGATATCGCACGGTTGCAACGCTCGGCCTCGTATCAAAAGCAAACCCCATTTTTCCATTGGGAAAAAAACATGAGGTCAAGGTGCATTTCAAGGACCGCCATGTAAAATGACACCAGTCCAGATAATCACCATTTTCCCAAAACGAGGAGGACGCTCAGTCTTAACATAAGAACTTGGAAGTTCGAGTGGCTAAATAACCAATCTTGGATGTTCATAGCTGAGCTCGAGCCAATCTAGACCAAAGAGTTAGCTTCCGCAAATGGCTAAAGAGTGAAGCTTTGACAACTTATATATCACAGCCAAAACGAACATGCAGGTTGCGTTGCTTGCAGCCCTACTGTAAGTGATTAGTAGACAGAAACAGATGTGTGAAATACTTGGTAAAACAAAAACTTCCACCCTCGTGATGCACACAGGTAGATCGAGTGGACAATTTGCTATATTGGGTTTATCAGTATGACAAGCCTTCGACGCGACAGCACGCAAGTCTTTCATGGAAGAATATGCAATGAAAAATGAAGATGAATCCTGCAAGTTTTGTTTTTGCTCTTATGCGTGTCCAAACCGTTGGAGGACAATACCGAGTAAGTCCAAGCCTGTTAGAAGGCAAAATTTATACTGCAATTTGATCGCCCCACTAGTTCCGCTTATATTAAGTTCACATTCAGCCTTGCATTTTAACACAAATATACACATGACATGTCGTTTATTTAACCTATAATTCTTACTTATAATAAAACTCTGATTGATAATGCAGTTTGGTAGCATCAACTGTTAAATCAACTTTGACCACTAACTTGAAATTGACCCTGAGATTATAGATAACTTGAGGGTGATCCACACGGAATGAGAATAGTATGCAGGATCTTTCATGTTCAGTAGTTTTAGTAATGAAAGGACTAATCCTTTAGAAACATTTACTATCATTGAATATGACCATAACATATGACTGGATGGTGCTAGTTAAAATATCTGGATTCCTTTTCATGAACAACATACCTTCTCACGGAGCCTGACAATCATATCCATCATCAATTGGGTCTGCATTCAGAAGGGAGAAAATAGGTGTTGAGTTAATTCTTTCTTCGAGTCTAGCATGGACCTATATCCATAATGTAGTATTGTTATCTCTAGTAATGGTTCTTTGTAAAAGATTTATTGAAAAGCAAACTTTACAGAAATATGTGCTCATGTTCGTACTACTGACTAAAAAGTTGCCAGAACATCTGACGAGTGTGCATTATTCCAATACCTCAGTCTAGTATTTTGTGAAAATAAATTGGATGAATTTCTTGAATAGCTGCAGATACCTCTGAGATGTACAAGTTATCTAAGTTCAGAAGACTATATAGTTGACAAAATATTGGAAACATTGCACTTCAGATGTTGCCAAGCTATCCAAGTTCAGAAGATTATATAGTTGACAAAATATCAAAAATGTTGCACTTCAGATGTCATTAATATTTTGTTGTATCATCTGAGGCTTGTTTTGCAATGTGTCTAGAGGCAAAGCAGTTAAAACAAAGCCCTAGGACTTGCAAGATGACTTTCTGTTGTATGCTGCATATTATCGGAGTCCACACACCTTTGCTACTTCATGAAATAAATAAATTTTAGAAGAGAGTAGGCCTAAATATAAAAAGGTATGACCAGTGTTGGGAATAACCCTGGATCCAGATCTTACTTGGACGTGAAAATGAAATAAATTAATAGACAATAAACAAAGATAGAGAAATAATGAGACACAAAAATTTACGTGGTTTCGCTTTTAAGCCTATGTCTACGGGTGAAGATGATCAAAGAAATTTTCATAAAATGGAGATATTATAAAATATTCAAAATTCTCTCAAACTCTTTGCCTAAATACATCCAAATCTCACTTGCTCTTACAAGCTCACACTCATTTTGCTTGGTTGCCTCAAATGCCACACAATGTGGCCTTTATATAACATCCATATCATATCTTGCAAGAATCTTTTAAGATCATATCATATCTATGCATATCCTTATCATATCTATCCAAAGATTTTATCAAATCTTTTGTATATCCCACATTTGTCATATGGGTTAAATGCTTGGCCACCATTCATTTGAAATCTTTGCAAGATCTTCCACATTTATCACATGGGTTTGGGCATTAATTGATTCAAGACACAATTAACAAATTTTCACTTTGGCTTGAATTGATTAACTGCCATTAAAAAATTCTTCAATCATCTTCTTCAAAATGCCCTTAAAGGCAAATCTCAACTTTAACAAATACTAATCAAGTCCAAACAATATCTGAACTTGTTCACTGTGAGAGATTTAGTCATCATATCAGCTGGATTATCTACAGTACCAATTTTTTTCCCGATAATTTTTCCTTCAGAAATAATATCTCGGACAAAATGGTACTGCGCATCAATGTGCTTCGTCCTTTCATGAAACATCTGGTCCTTTGTCAAATGGATATCACTTTGACTATCACAATGGACGACAGTCACTTGTTGATTGGAGCTAAGTTCACCAAATAAACCTCTCAATCAAATAGCTTCCTTTATAGCCTCAGTTACTGCCATATACTCTACTTCAGTAGTAGATAATGCAACTGTAGATTGTAAAGTAGCTTTCCAACTGATAGCACAGCACAATCACTGAGGGTAAACACATACCTCGTAATGGATCTTCTTTTATCAAGATCACCTGCATAATCAGAGTCAACATAACAAACTATATTATCTTTCGTCCTTCCAAATTCCAAACATGCATTAGTAGTACCGCGTAAATATCTCAACATCCATTTCACTGTCTGCCAGTGTTTTTTCTTGGATTGGACATATATCTATTGACAATACTAATTGCATGTGAAATGTCAGGACGAGTACAAACCATAGCATATATGGTACTACCAACTGCATTAGAGCAGGGAACATGTGACATATATTGAATTTCTTTATTTGACTGTGGTGACAATGCAGCTGAAAGTCTAAAATGAGCAGCAAGTGAAGTACTTACAGGTTTGGCGTTTTTCATACCAAAATTTTCTAAAATTTTTTCAATAAAACTCTTTTGAGTTAGATACAATTTACCTGTAGTTCTGTCTCTCTGAATCTCCATACTCAAAATTTTTTTAGCTGCTCTCAAATCTTTTATTTCAAATTCACCACTCAACTCTGATTTCAACATGTTAATTTCATATATATCTTTGACAGCAATAAGCATATCATCAACATAAAGTAACAAGTAAATGAATGAGCCATCATTAAGTTTTCTGAAATAAACACAGCTATCATATTGGCTCCTAGAATAGCCATGTCTAATCATAAAAGAATCAAACTACTTATACTACTATCTGGGAGACTGTTTCAAATGATACAATGATTTCTTCAACAAACAAACATGATCTTCTTTACCTTTAATTTTAAAACCCTCAAATTGTTGCATGTAAATTTTCTCTTCAAGTTCACCATGCAAGAAGGTAATTTTAATATGTAGTTGCTCTAATTCTAGATCATGCATAGCAACTAATGCAAGCAAGATACGAATAGAGCTATATTTAATAACAAGTGAGAAAACATCATTAAAGTCAATTCCACGAACCTGACTATAGCTTTTAGCAACTAATCATGCTTTATATCTAATATCTTTAATACTATGAGTGCCTTCTTTCTTCTTGAAGACCTATTTGCAACTAACAATTTTCTTGTCTTTAGGCGGTTTGATCAATTTTCAAGTTTTGTTCTTCTGAAGAGACTTCACCTCGTCCTGCATAGCCACAACCACTTGCCTGAATCAACACAAGAGACAGCCTCTAAATATGTTGAAGGCTCATCAACAGTATTTGTCTTTTCTGCCACAGCTAATGCAAATGAGACAATCTTCAAATCTTACGGGTCTCATCTTCTTTCTTGGTGGCTTATGTTTGGTAATGAAATATTCTTCCTCAACATGTGGTGTTTCCTCTACTTCAGTAAAGGCAGGCATCTGAACTGAGCTTTGGAGAAGGGTTACATTTTCCACCTCAAACTTCACCTGCTTAGAACTCTTAATACCTACATCAAAAGAAACAGAAATCTCCTTTCTCGAATGTAACATAGCAGATTCATCAAATATAACATCTCTACTAATTATCAATTTTGAAGACTTAGGATCGAGGCACCATAATTTGTATCTTTTTATACCAGAAGGATAACCAACAAATATGCACCTTTTAGATCTAAGTTCTAACTTACTATCATTAACATGTGTATAAGCAGGACACCCAAATATCCTTAAATCAGAATATTCAATAGGTTTACCAGACCATACCGCTTCTGGAGTCTTTAACCCAATTATTGTGGATGGAGAACGATTTACCAAATAACAAGCTGTAGAAGCTGTTTCTGTCCAAAAGTTTTTAAATAGGCTAGAATTTGATAATATACAGCGAACTTTTTTCAAGAGCGTTCTGTTCATATGCTTTGTTACACTATTTTGTTGTAGTATGTCTCTGACTGTAAGGTAACGAACAATGCAGTCAATTTTACAAAATTCATTGAAGTCACCTTCACAGAATTTCAAGCCATTGTCTGTACTGAGTCGCTTGACTTTTCTTCCAGCCTACTTCTCAACTAAGGCCTTCCATTGCTTAAAGGTGGTAAATACATTATTTTTATGCTTCAAACAATAGATCTATATCTTTTTGAAGTAGTCATCAATGAAGGTAAGCATATACCGGGCACCACCTTTTGACAGAATACGTGCAGAACCCCAAAGATCTAAATGAATGTCGTCCAGAGTATCTTTAGTTCTATGAGCTACCATACTGAAAATGACTTTTTTCTATTTTTTGAAAATACAATGCTCACAGAAGTCTAATTTTGATGTACTCTGACCACAAAGAAGACCTTTTCTGCTTAACACTGTTAAGCCTTTCTCACTTATATGTCCCAGCCTCATGTGCCATAATCTGGTGACATCTGAGTCTGATATGGAAGATGTAGACAAGGCTATTGCACCTGTAATTGTAGAGCCTTGCAGCACAAATACTTTACCCAACTTTTCAACTTTCATCACAACTAAGCAGCTTTTGACAACCTTCAAAACTCCATCTCCAACAGTATATCTGTAGCCATTCGTATCTAATGTACTCAAAGAGATGAGATTTCTCTTTAAGTCTGGAATATGTCGAACATCAATGAAGATTTTGACTACTCCATGCATCTGGATTTTAACTGTGCCCACTCCTGCAACTTTGCAAGCATGATTGTTGTCCATCAACACAACTCCATCATTTACGAATTCATATGTGGAGAAACAGTCCTTGTTGGAACACATATGAAATGAGCAAGCTGTATCCAGAATCCATTCATTTTTTATTTTGGATCCATCATCACTAACCAAGAGAACATCACATTGCTTATGATTCTGCACAAGACTGGCTTCAGCAGGTTCATCCTTCTTCTGGTCTCTATTCTGCTGTTTGTTCTGTAACTTAAAGCATTTTGCTTTGATATGCCCATTTTTCTTACAATAATTACAAGTCAAATTTCTGTATCTAGACTTTGGTCTAGACCTTGACTTTTGACTGCTAGCAGAGCTTCTATCTATAGACCTTCCTCTGACGAGTAGACCTTCTGTCGGGTTGTCATTTCTACTCGTGCTAAGCTATTTATCAATAAGTTCTTTTGAAAATAGAGCTGCTTTAACATCCTCTAACTTTAGAGTTGGCCGACTATAAATTAGAGTATCTCTAAAGTGCTTGTAGGATGGAGGTAGTGAGCGAAGTAGCATAAGAGCTTGATCTTCATCATCATAAGAAATCTCCATATTTTGTAGATCCATAAGGATAATGGAGAAATCATCAATATGAGATTTAATAGACGCACCTTCGGCCATGCTGAGTGTGTAAAGACGGTGCTTTGCTACCAACTTGGTGGTGAGATTCTTTGTAATATATAAAGATTCAAGTTTGTCCCACAAATCTTTGGCTGTCTTCTCTTGCATGACTTCTCGCAAGACTTCATTTGACAAGCATAACTGAATGAAAGCAACGGCTTTATCATCCATCTCCTGCTTCTTTGCCTCATCCATGGTGCTAGGTAATTTGTCTGTACCCAGTAGTGCCTGATGTAGACCATTCTAAGTTAAGATTGCGTGCATCTTGACTTGCCACATAGTGAAACTCATATTGTGATCAAATTTCTCAATATCAAACTTTGTTGTTGCCATCTCAAAACCCAAACAAGAATTAGCTATAATAGTTCTGATACCAGTTTGTTGGAAATAACCCTGGATCCAGATCTTGTTTGGGTGTGAAAATGAAATAAATTAATGGACAACAAACAAAGACAGAGAAATAATGAGACACAAGAATTTACGTGGTTTAGCTTTTAAGCCTATGTCTACGGGTGAAGATGATCAAAAAAATTTTCATAAAATGGAGAATTACAAAATACTCAAAACTCTCTCAAACCTTTTGCCCAAATACATCCAAATCTTACTTACTCTCACAAGCTCACACTCATTTTGCTTGCTTGCCTCAAAAGCCACACAATGTGGCATTTATATAGCAACCATATCATATCTTGCAAGGATCTTCCAAGATCATATCATATCTATGCATATCCTTATCATATCTATCCAAAGATCTTATCAAATCTTTTGCATATCCCACATTTGTCACATGGGTTAAATGCTTGGCCACCTTTCATTTGAAATCTTTGCAAGATCTTCCATATTTATCACATAGGTTTGGGCATTAATTGATTCAAGACATAATTAACAACCAGCATCATGAATTGAGCTGATTCAAAAGGTAAGGACTTAATTTAGAGGATAGATTTGGAAAGATCATGAGTTCATCTGATTTAGAAGGTAGTAACTTGATTTGTGGGTAGATATGGCCAACTTAATCAAGCATTTGTTAAGCCAGTAGTTACGCATGGTTAATTGGTTATATGCAGCTGAGTTGGAATGGAAAAAAATATTAAATAAAGCACAATAAAGAAACAAAGAACTTCTAATGTGCACTTCTGAGAGATGGGTGGTTTGCATCTGTTAGATAATAGCAAAAAAGATCAAAATGCCCACAACGTTCTCAGAGTCCTAAATCTTACTCAAATATTAATTGCGTTAACTGTGTCACCATCTTGTGCTGAAATTCAAAAATTGAATACTCCGATCTGAAAGTATAATTAGCTGTCAGTATATTGAATCACACATTAACTTGTGACCTGGCCTGTCAAAGTTGACAATTATTTAACTTATTGCCTTTGTAAATCTAAAAGATTGAATGACTGCAATATACTTCCTAAAGTAGCAATACTCTGGGTCCAGTTATCAAAACCATTTCCTAGTGCAACCAGAGCCTATAAATCCTTCTAAAGTGCATCTACATAATTCATCTAGTATATACATATTGGAAATACTCAGAACTGCCAAAAAATATAGCTTTTCAGAGGGGGGACATCAACATTACAGCAGTGCTTACTGTATGGCATTATACCTTCCAAATTCCATCTTCTATATCCTCATGAAGTATTCTTAAGCTTCGGTAGCATATAGATAACAGTGTCTGCATTTACTGCTTTCAACCTTTGTCAACCCAACAGCATTTTCTTGAATCTCATGGAAAGAGGAAGAGGTCCTTGGAGAAGTGAATCCGTGTTGTCGGAAATTATGGGGGTGCTTGGTTGGACGGATGTGGGGGTCTGGAATCGGAATGGAAATGGGTAACTTCCATTCCAACCGTTTAGTTGGGAGGAGTCCCATTCCGATTCCGATTCCAAAGTAGAATGGGAATGGCCTAATTTATATAAAATTCAATCCTTATTCTCCTCTATGGATTCAAATTTTCATTCTAATTTCGATTCCGATTCCGATCACGAACCAAGCACTTCGGGGGATTTGGCCATTCCAATTCTGATTCCAAGCCACTCCGATTTCCATTCCCATTCTAATTTCGGTGGTGAACCAAACACCCCCATATCTATTGAGCAACAACTTTTGCATGTGCCTTCACTATCTCTAAGGACATTCCCCATTGATTTCTTTCACCACCCTTTCTGTAATCCAACCTCTACTTTCAAGTCGATGATCCAGTCAGCAGCTTCAGTTTTTAACATCTTGAATCATGCCTGATGGCTTACACGTATTTGTCTCAACGACCAGCTTCTACCTGTCTAAAAGAAGTCTACACTCTCTAGTGAATTGCCTATCATCAAGATATGACCCTGTTATCATCCATTTTTATCAATTTCTGCCTTTGGAACTTGTCTCCATCCCTGCAGATAGAGTAACTTTGAGAACCATCGATATGTTATGAACTTATGATCATTCAGAGAATGTGCATCGGAGGAAATGGTGATCGATGCAAGAGCAAAATAGGCAATTATAAGGCATCTAAGAAGCCGAAGTCAAGGCATAATATATTTATGCAACTGTACTAATGCTAAAGCTTCAAAATCACCATCTTCAAATTACTGTTTATAAAGAATCTTTGTTCTCATCATATTTGTACAAGTAGATTCCCTAGGGGAGATTTTCAAGTAAACTCTACAACACTGGTAAGCCTCCAACACTGGTGGCAGTCACTTTCACCTCTGCTAAGATGTTTGAACTAGCAACAACTGCGGCAAGGGTCAATCATTCACTGTAGTGGCTTAATCAAATGATATCATTATAGAAGCATGAAGTGCTATATGAATTAGAATTTGCAGCATCAAATAATAACAGATTTGACAGCATCCAGATTGCCACGGAGGGAGAGAAATTTAGTTTCTAGAGCTAATAGACTTATAGGTTATCCAAAGATGTAGTTACTAGTTAGATTATGAAAGTGCTTTTCCTTTTGGGTGGGATTGGGGGAAGTTGGGCTGTGCTGCCAAGGATTTCTTAGTGGGCAGAATGTTACTGTCATTTGTTTTAGGAGTTTGAAAAAGGATGATGGCAAAACAGGAGAGATATGTTTTGGTTAAGAAGAGGATTCCTTATATGGAATGTGTTGTAGTCTATGAAAGATGGTGGGATAAGATCAAACAAGTCTATTAGAGTTCATGTGATGAGTTTGGGGTTTGTGACTGGTCAAGCTTCAATGATTGGAGGGGTGAAAGCTAGAAATTTGCTAAGTATGCAGAGGAAATAATAGTATCTTTGCATAGCTTTTGTAAGAATTATGATGAATATTATAATAAGTTGTCAAGATCATGGCAACTATGGTAGCATGACCACGGAAATTCCAAGATCAGAATATCATGGTTATTATGGCCATAAATATCATGACTATTATGATAATGATTATCATCACTATTATGGTAGCATCACTATAGAGATTTCAGGGTCAAATTTATCATATTTATTTGATTGTGATTATTAGACACAATTGTATAGCTACCATATCTGTTTAGATACAATTGTAAAACTACCATAATAGCTATTCCATTTTAGTATATTTAAAGAGCTGTATTCATGAAGTTAATAAGCAGAAATACAATATTATCTTTTTCATTAACATGGTATCAGAGAACCCAGTTCCATAACCCTAGCCGCCACCCATCTCCACCACCTCAAACCATCACTGCCACCTCCTCCCTCACCACCCACCGCCTTTCTTCTTGATCCCACCCTCTATTTCTTGACATTTTTTTCTCTCTTCTTCTATACGGCGTAGGTACCTTTTCTATGCCATGTGAAGATTATCTGACTATCTTTTTGGCTATTTACTAATCATGAAAGCGGTACACTGCTCGTGATTCTCCTGGCTGCCACCCCATGGCTGTTTGGTTATTTCTATCCTCTTTCTGGCTGCTATGGCATCCTCAAATGACGATAACAAACAATTCTTAACATTTCTGACTCTCGGTTCTGATGATGTGTTCAAGAATCTAATGGCAACTACAGTGAAGCTTAAAAAACACTATCTTTTATGGGTCCAATCATTCAAACTATTTATTGGTGCCCCACGGAAGGTGCAGTACTTGACTGATGATCCTCCAAATTTCAATGATCCCACCTATGAAGACTGGCTGGCTAGTGACTGTTGTGTTATGTCATAATTATTGAATAGCATAGAAGAGAAGGTTAGTGCTAGTGTCATGTTCTTAAAGACGACTGAGTAAATCTGAGACACCCTCAAAGAGATGTATGGGCATAAGAAGAATATCACAAGAGTATTTGAATTCTATGAGTAATCCTTCACACTACAGCAAGATGATAAGTCTGTAGCCAATTACTATGCCTCTCTGAGAGGTATTCTTGACTAGTTAGATTTACATCAGCCTCTAATCTTGGATCTACAGAAGTTAAAAGACTACCGTGAAGGTCTGGCGGTTGCAAAATTTCTATCTAGATTGAATCCATCTTTAGTTCATCAAATTCGTAGTCAGATTCTTGATGGTGATTCAATTCTCTCTGTCTGTGATTTTTTTTAGAGTTCTACGTGTCTCCACTAGAACATCAGCCTCCACCACCACATATCAAATGGAGCATTCGGCTATGGCTATTGGTGGTCGTGGTTGAGGCCATGGTAGAGGATGTGGTACAAATTAAGGGGGAGGCTGTAGTCATCGTCTGCTCACATTTGACAAGGGACCACGTCATTGTTCACATTATGGGCGCAACAATCATGTGTCTAAAAATGCTAGCTCAAATTTGGCAAATCTGATTGGGCGCAGTCGGTCTCTACCGAGACTACGACTGATACTCTTATTCCGCCACCGTTGGCTTCTTCTTTTGGCATGATGTAGATCCCACAGGCTGAGTATGAAAAATTTCTTCAGTTCCAATCTACTCAATATGCACGGACAACTACTCACGCCACCACTCCAAGTATTGGTGCATTTATTGCTTCCTCTGGTAGTTCCTGGGTACTAGATTTAGGAGCATCATCTCATATGACAGGTATAAAAAATCAATTTCACTTTCTTGTCTACTTCTAGTCTTGTTCCTTCTGTTGTTCTTACTGATGGCCCTTCTTATCCAATTTTCGGTGAAGTTGTTCGTATTTTTTCATCATTTTTTTTAGATCATGTGCTTTATGTTTCAAAATTTTCTGTTAGCATTTTGTCCATTAGCCAAATAACCAAATCTAAAAATTGCTCTGTGATATTCTTTCCTACATATCGTGTTTTTCAGGATCTACAGACTAGGACGAGGATTGGTTTTGGGAGTGACAAAGATGGCCTCTATTATCTTGACAATGGTGCATCTTCCAATGTTCTAGCTATGGTTTCTTCATTGTCGTCTATCTCTCCATTATTATGGCACCACCGATTAGGTCATCCTTCCTTACAGAAGCTAAGTCAAGTTTGCCTTTTAAGTCGTCTGTATCTTTTTTAGAGTGTGAGTCCTGTCAATTAGGTAAGCACCATCATTCTTCTTATCCAAGTCGACTCAATAAATGCAGTTCCATCCCTTTTGAGTTAGTTTATTCTGATGTCTGGGATCCACATCGTTTTACTTCTATTACTGGACTTAAATATTTTATTATTTTTATCGATGATTATTCTAGAATGACCTAGGTGTGTATGTTGAAAGACAGGACACAAGTTTCTGATGTTCTTAAAATCTTTTATAATAAAATAAAAATCTAATTTTCCATATCCATTCGTATTTTTCTCACTGATAATGCTCTTGAATTTTTGAAGCATGATGTATCTCAATTCTGCTATTCTCATGACATTTTACATCAAACTAGTTATGCCCACACCTCTTAACAAAATGATGTTGCAGAAAGAAAACATCGGCACTTACTAGATGTTGCTCATACTCTCATGATTCAAATGCATGTACCCAAATATTTGTAGGCAGATGCTATTTTGTCTGCTTGTTATTTGATTAACCGAATGCCATCATCAATTCTCCATGGAGATATCCCTTATTCGTGTCTCTATCCTGATAAAGCCATTTTCTCCCTTATTATATACATTTTTGGGTGTATCTGTTTATGCAGGATCTTCATCCTGATCTTCGTAAATTGTCATCCAAGTTAGTCGACTATCTTTATAAGGTATTCACAGACTCAGAAGAGATATAGGTGTTATGATCTGGTGACTAAAAAGTATCACACATTTACGAACATTATCTTTTTTGAGTCTACTCCTTATTTCTCTGACGGATCTCCAAACCTCACTATTGAGCATATTCTTCTTCCTCAATCAGTTGAATTTGTACCTATTCGTGTTATAGCTAAACCATTGTAGGTATATACCGGAAGACAGAACTCAGGCACCTATCTCTACTCAAGCTAATTCCTCATCTTCAGTTGGAGATCCAAGCCATCAACAACCTGAATCTCTTGTGATTACCTCAGATTTGGATCTACCTATTGCTATCCGCAAAGATAAACGATCTATCACAGCTCATCCTATTTTTCATTTTGTTTTCTATGATCGTTTTACCCCTTCCTTTCACCAGTTTGTCTTGTCCCTGTCATCTATGTCTGTACCTAGATCTTACAAGGAAGCTTTGGATAATCCAGCTTGGAAGGTTGATATGGATGATGAGATGGCCGCTCTTCTCTCTAGAGGTACATGGGATCTAGTTGATCCTCTTACTGGCTCTAAAATTGTTGGTTGTAGGTGAGTGTTCATTGTCAAATATAAGCCAAATGGGATAATAGACAGATACAAAGCCGGACCAAAAGGGTTTACTTAGAATTATGGCGTTGACTATTTTAAGATATTCTCACCAGTTTCTCGGCTAGATTCCATCAGGATAATCATCTCAGTTGCTGTCAACAATTCCAGCTAGATGTCAAAAATGCTTTCTTGTATGGTGATTTGCAAGAGGTATACATGGAGCAACCTCCTGGGTATGTTGCTCAGAGGAGAGAACATAGTGTGCAGACTTAAGAAGGCAATTTATGATCTCAAACAGAGTCCTCGTGCTTGGTTTAACAAGCTCAACCAAGTTATTATGGCATTTGATTTTCATAAGTGTAACTCTGATCATTGTATTTTTGTTCGTGAAAACTCTGCAAAAACTGTTATTTTGGCTGTTTATGTTGATGACATACTATTGACCGAGAGTGATCTAAGTGGAATAGAGGAAACTAAGGAGTACTTAAAATGGCATTTTGTTACCAAAGATATGGGGAAGCCTAAATACTTTCTTGGGATAGAAATTCCATACAACAAAAAAGGTGTGTTCCTTTCTCAGAGCAAGTATGCTTTAGATTTATTACAGGAGATGTGATTACTTGGGTGTAAATCTGAAAGTACTTCCATTAATATTGATCCAGAGTTCTAGGCTGAAGATCCAGAATTATTTGAAGATGTTACACAATACAGGAGGTTAATAGGCAAACTCATTTATCTTACTGTTACTAGACCAGACATAGCCTTTGCAGTGGAGGTTGTAAGTCAGTTAATGCAAAAGCCTAAAATAGTTCACTGGAAAGCAGCTTTGAGAATATTAGCTTATGTTAAGAATTCACCCGACAGATCCACTGTACAAAAAGTATGGACATCTTAGAATTGAAGCCTATTTGGACTCTGGATATGCAGGAGATAAAGGGGACAGAAAATTCACATCAGGATACTGCATGTATGTGGGAGGTAATCTTATAACATAGAGAAGTAAAAAGCAGAATATTGTCGTCAGATTTAATGCCAAGGCTGAGTATAAAGCTATGGCTTATACTACTTATGAGATGATGTGGATAAAATCTTTAATGTCTGAGTTTGATTTTGATCATCCTGATCCTATGCCTATATACTGTGATAATTGGGCAGCCATTTATATTGCCAGCAATCCTGTGTTCCATGAGAGGACCAAGCACATTGAAGTAGATTGTTATTTTGTAAGAGATGCTGTGATGAACAACATTATCAGAACACTGTTCACTCTATCATCCAAACAGTTGCTGACATTTTGACTAAATCTCTATCTTCTGGTATTTTTAACTCTGTGTAATAAGCTGGGAATGTTTGACATATATGCTCCAGCTTGAGGGAGAGTATTAAAATCATGGTGAATATATTATAATAAGTTGTCAAGTTCATGACTACTATTGTAGCATGACCACTGGGATTCCAAGATTAGAATATCATGGCTATTATGGCCGTAAATATCATGACTATTATGGTAGTGATTATCATAGCTATTATGGTAGCATCACTATAGAGATTCCAGGATCAAATTTATCATATTTATTTGATTATAATTATTAGACACAATTATATAGCTACTATATCTATTTAGATACAATTGTAAAGCTACTATAGTAGCTATTCCATTTTAGTATATTTAAATAGCTGTATTCGTGAAGTTGATAAGCAGAAATACAACATTATTTTTTCCACTAACAGCTTCTAATGAAGGCAACTTATTGGCTAATTATTCAAATAGAATGTCATGTAAAGTTTCTAAATCAACGCAAATTGGAAGACAGAAACTAGATATAAAAACGAAGACGCTAGCATTTTCTGGTTAATCACTAGAATTGGTTATTAAGTTTGTTAGTGAGAATCTAGATATGATTTTGACTAAACGAAAATTTGATTTTAAAAGATTATAGTTCCGTATGGTATAAAATAGAGGTGCTTAAAATGGAAGTTGGGCAGCAAAGAAGGTAGGAGAGGGGACTCCAAAAAAAGGTTTAAGGTCTATATTTAAGATTGTGGTTTTATTCTAGGGAATCTGGTAGCAACTGAGTAAAGAATTTATTGAATTACCATGGCCAGAGACTATTGTATGGAGCACTTGTTTGCTTAGGAATTAAACTATCAATTCAAGAATGAAAACAGATGACTTATTTCTAGGCATTAAAGGTTTGTGTACATTTCTCTAATGGCGCTTGCACAAAGCTCAATGCTGAGTTTTTCATGATTTCCAGTAAACTTGAAATTCTCTCATTAAAACATATCTCCAACCACAAGGTTAGCGCAAAAAATAGATAAGTGCAATAAAAAGATCAGCGACGATTAATGAACAGAATATAGAGTCCAGAAAGAGCAAACTTGTTATCTGTCATTAGTTATAGCAAGTTTTGGGATATGAGAATACAGTCATGATGAGTTAATTTCTCATAAATCTTAATTCTGTCATTAGGTGATGCTACGACTCTACGAGCATGCAGCCCTTTCTTTTGAAAGCCTTGTGCTTCACTTTTATAACATTTTCCTTCACCACCTACTAAAATCAAAATAACAATCTTAAACATCACCATTAGGAAATATGTTTACCAAATTGAGTTTTAAGATGATGCTCTGCAAGAATTAGTTTCACTAAGCGTAAGTGTTAATGCCGTGTTCTTTTGCTTCTTAAAAGGCATTATAAAATGCTACTTGCTAATATGGCTGTTATCTTCCCATTCAAGTGGAGAAGGGATTCTAAACCTTCGCATTTAAGTGAATGTGCAAGGACAGTCCCTGATTTTGAAAGTTGAGCTAAAGGCTACAAGGAAATAGCAAGAGAGATCAAAGACATGGTGAGTGGAGTATACTTGGCTGAGGAAGCTCAAGCATATAATGGACATGCTCGAGCCTTAGAACAATCATTTTTAAACATGATAACTGAAAGGTCAACCACATTAATGAGAAAAATCATAAGGATCTCAGCAAAGACAACATAATTTATCCTTAAGCAGAGTTGGAAGATACCAAAAGTTAAAGACTTTAACGAGAGAAATCATGTAAATGCTAATAAAGACGGCCTAAATTTATCCTTGGGCAGTAAGGGTAGATAATTACATGAATTCGGGGTAATAAATGGCCTGAGTGAGGGAATTAATATTACTTGGTAAAAAAATTGGAATTGAATATATACTTGCACAAAAGATCTGAGAATGCTTATGACAATGTCGATCACAAATTCCTATAATTTGTTTAATAAGGGTCTTCTCCTTTATTTAAGAAAAGTAAGGTCTGTTCACTTTGCAAAACTAATATAAAAACATTTTTAACAATGTTGTGTAGCATGGAGTGATGTCCTTCTGTGGGAGATACAATTACATATACAGTGGTTGGAAAAGGCATAGACAGTATGAACATGGATATAAGGAGACTTCAATAATGGAGAGAGGCTTCCATTGATGTGGAAGGTCCAGAAAGAGGATCGATGATAATTAGCCTGAAGTCATAGAAAGCAAAGATCCAAGTCCCAGCAGTACGTTTCATAGGACATCGGGATAGAGTACCATTTCATGTCTCGGGACAGGATCATCCTATTAGCATCTCAGTATCTTGACCGGAATGTCTTGGGACATCCTGACCCAATGGTCAGGAGAGGGCGGGATGGTGGCTATCCCATTCAATGAAAAAATTGGGACAGTGCCATCCTACGGGATTTAAAATTTTGATAAAAAGCGATTGCAACATTGCTTTTTCCACGTGTTTAGAACTTAGCAGGAATTTTTGTTATATGATTTAGCTTCAGTTCAGCTACCGGACAAAATTGTCATGTAGTCATATTTATCCAAGTTCTCAAATGTTTTTGTTCAAATGATGCGAGAGATTTTTGTGAGGGTAATAGTGCATGCGCAAACAAAAATTGCATCTGACCTTTCTTGACATTGTTTGCTTTAGTGCCCAATCTAAGTCCTTTTCAATTTGACTAAGCTCATCCAAGCTCAGCTGGGCAACATTTGATTCATCAAGGGACCTGCAAAAATATTTCACTCTGAATTAACCCATGCATAAACTATAGTGTTCTTTATTTTGCAGATTTGGTAGGAAATGTTACCATTGAGCAATCTGCAGAAGTTCATATTTGGTTCTTGGACAAGCAAAGCCTTTGACTAGACCCTGTGCAACAATGATGAAGCAATGTTAAGTGAACAATAATAACTAGTTTACTTTAGATACACCCACCCATCCACCCACGCTTAGGGCATGCTACTCAACATATCCATTACAACAACAAACATATATATGGAGATACATGAAAGCTGAGCATGTTCACCAGTTTCATGTAAGTCTAAATATATCTGGTCTGGTTTATTAGGCATTGGCATAGATTGTTGTTATAATCAAGGTTCACCAAACCGATACCGAAACCCATACCAATCGGCTACCAGTTTTGTATGGTATTGTTTCAGTACCATACCGACACACGATATGGTAAGGCGTGCTATTCGATACGGCACACCAATTTCTTTTTTTGGGGTTTTTCAATTTTTTTGGCTCCCAAGAGCTCTAATCTTTTTTTTTTTTTTGTTGAATAATTTTAAGCTCCAATTAATGTTTGTTGATGTGGATCTAAGCTTGACATGATGCTTTACTCTAGGGACAATCTTGCAAGGACTAGCCTAGGGACAACCTTATAAGGATTAGTCAGATGTGACCCCACTCATTGATGAATCGATATTGAACATTAAATAAAAGATATTACTGGACCATAATATGCTCAAATCAAATAAAATATAAAATGATATTAGTTAGTTGCATGTATTTAAAATATACATATTGAGATCTAGAATCTTATCGAATGTCAATATTGCACAAAAATATTCGAATCATTTGCATAATCAAAAGGCACATCAACCCATCTACGATGCCTGGGCTTGAACCCATCAAACCAAGCTCCTTTTATTTTTCCTTCACATGACACCACTTTTAGTGTGTGGAATAAAATATGGAGAAGGGGAGGCGTGTGTCTTATTAATGTGTGCGCTATCTCTCTTTATGTGCAGTCATGGCACAAGCAAAAAAAAAAAAAAAAGGATTAAGACAAGGACGTGGAAGGGGGGATAACCGCATCGCAAGAGCCAATGGAAGGTCCCATCCTCTCTCTTCTTTTCTTCTGTTCACATTGCACTCTCTCTTCCTTCTATGCTTTCAATGATTTTCTCTCTCTCCCGCACTCACCTCTCTCTCTCTCTCTCTCAAGTTCTCATGCTCCTACTCCCCTTCTAATTTCTCTCACACACATGCCTAGCCCTTGAGAAGTACTACTACTCTTTTCATCCTCTCTAGCCTAGCCCAAAAGGGTTTCATCGTGCCACCTCCTGCTCCTCTGTGATGGAAATAGGGTAAGGTTAGTAATCTATTTCTTTATAAAAATTAAAAATTGGTTAGATGTTTGAGAATTTTAAAAATTATTGTAATATATTAATATGTCGCTAAGTAGACCCATATGCATGTGTGGTTTTGGATTATTAGATCTCGAAGCATCCCTGTGACAAGATTAAAATTATCTAGATCTTGACATCTGTAAGGTAACTTAATGCTTCTTGGTGTATTTTTAAAATAGTTTAATAATTTGTGCATTTGTCTAATTAAATGGTCAAACATATTATGTTTATCTATGGTATAAGAATTAAATGTCTTTTGATACTTCTACAAATAAATTAATTTGATATATGATTTGCTCTAAAAATGATCTTAAAAAATGATTGGGTAACTTATGAAAATATTTTGGTATATATTTAATATGGCTATGATCTATTGTAGCCCAACCAGTAAGGATTGCATATTGGTCCCGTCGACTTATAATCTAAGAAATTAGTTTCGACACTGCACTATCGATGAATAGAATAGTAGTTATCTAAGAACCTATTATCTATTATCTATTATCTATTATCGATTATTTGTTACCGACCCATGCTATTGGGTTATATGGCTATAGCTAAATATTAGATCTAGTACTAGTTTGTGAAAATTAAGTATATTTTTTTAAAAAAAAAGATTTATTATTCCTTGATATGTGATAAAAATTCAATTTTGCCCAGTCAATTATATGTATTTAGTTTTGTTATGAATCAATATGCTTTGACCGACCCTGAGGTGTTTTGACATTTACTGGGCTACTATAACTCATTATTTTTCCTCTTTTCCTTTATTTTTAAATGCTGAATGCTTACAAGACTCTAGGAAGCACGCTAGCTAGCTGTGAGTACTTGTAAATGCTAGTTACTCTAGTTATCTTTGTTAACTAGTTTTGTGTTTAGTTTAGATCTGAAGGTTGTTATTTGACTTTTCTTAATATTATCTGAAAATGTTAGACTTTTCTTATCACAAGATTATATGATAATAAAAAAGGATAATGGAATATAATTATATGAGCTCTCGAGGATTGTAATTATTCTAATTAAAATTATAATGAAATTATTATTCTTATTATTCTAATTGGATTTATCATTCAGGTAGCCTTACGTATCTGTGGGATCTGTCTTGTAGACATGCGGTATTTGTTACACTTTGGATCGGGGCATGACAGATTAAATAGTATCAGAGCTAAGTTTAAGATTACTAGGATAGTGATAAACTATGATTCGAGTAGTGATATAAGAATTTAGGATCTAGGATCTTTAGGATCTATTGGAAAAGTTGACAGTTGGATATAGATTAAGTCATGAGATGCTCTATTTGTGTTTGCTTCCTTATTGATAATCTTGTATTATTTTGTCTAGAAATTACAATAATATTTGTTTTACTTTTTGTTGAAATTAAGAATGCAATCCTATCATGCATGCAGCTAAAGAAAAAATGATTTGCTAGGAGGTTCTCAAGGTGAAGCTCCTCATAAATCAATGGCTTAGAACACACAAGATCAGGTGCATTTAATTAGAATGTAAATCCTAATATTCAACAAGAAGCGACAGTTGATCAGCCAGTTACAAATCAACCAATCCTGGACCAGCCAGTAGTTCCACCAGAGAATGTAGCTAAGAATTTGGATCGAATGCTTGAACTAATTCAAGAGGTTGTGAGGTTGGTGCATCAATAGGAGTTACCTCAGCAATCTTTGCACTCACTACAATAGAATCCTAGCTCATCCGATCATAGAAAGAGCAAAACAGAATTCAAAAAGATAGCCCCTACGGTCTTTAAGGGTACTACTAATCCTTAGGAGGCTACAGCTTAAATAGATGAGATGAAGAAAGCCTTAAGGGCAATGAAGTATACTGAGGAAGAGAAAGTCAGATTTGCTACTTATATGCTTTAGCATGGAGCTCATCACTGGTGGAAATCAGTGAAGTATACACTGACCTTTGTTTAGGGACCAATTACTAGGTGAGGTTTCGTAGTATCTTTTATTCTAAGTATTTCCCTTTGAGCCGATTGAGGGAGTTGGAAAGAAATTTTTTAACTTGTCCCAAGAGGAAATGACTGTAGATGGATATAAGACCAAATTTGATAGATTTTCTCGATTTGCTCGTGCCCTAATCACAAATAATGAGTCTAGGATGAGGAGGTTTGAGGAAGGATTAAGATCACACATTCGGAGGAGTTTGGCTGCAATACATTCATCAAATTATGATGATCCAGTGGATAGGGCCAAGAACTTGGAAATTATTTGGAAAGAAAATCAAGATATAATAGGAAAGCAAAAGAATAGGAGCAGAGATTTTGAAACTCAGTGGATAATATGGACAAAGTTTTAAGGGACCTGCAACATTTCAAGCAACTAGGAGCTCTGTATCTCCATCTATTTCTTATGCTAAGGTTTCTCAACAAAGAAAATAGGGATCTTATGGTGGGACCCATCAACAAGACATGCCTAAATGTGCTATCTGTGGGGAATCCATAAAACTGAAAATATTAAAAGGGCATCCAAAGCCTGCTCTAAATATAGCCAATAGGGTCATAAAATAGCTTAGGGCCATCAAAATATTCAGGAGTCCCAATCAGTACCAAGACCTCAGACTACTACAACTCAACCAATTCAAGGTACGTTCTACCACTTAGGCTCCTATTACTCAAGCTCAGGCAGCTCCAACATCCTTCCAAGGGCAACAACAGGGGGGAAACCGCGCATTTAATGCCATGTCTACACACTAACACAGCAAAATGCATAAGCATCCAACACCGTGGTATTAGATATATTACTAGTTACATCTATTTATGCTCATGTGTTATTTAATTCTGGTGCCACTCATTCTTTTGCATCTTTCATGTTTGTGTGAAAATATAATTTGCCGTGTGCCATTAGAGTATGATTTATATGTTCGTATTGTTAGGAATTAAGTGATCTCTAGTCAAATCTGCAAATCTCATTCAGTTCAGATAGAGGATAGAAAGTTGATGGCTGATTTGATAGTTGTAGGCATCCATGGTTTTGACATAATTTTGGATATGGATTTGTTGCCATTAGATTATGCCACTGACAATTACCATGAAAAGTGGGTAACTTTTTAAATCCCTGGAGATGCAGAGTTCAACTTCATTGGTAGTGGCGCCTATGCTTCTCCTTGAGTTCTCTGCCATGCAAATTAGGCAGTTACTCAGAAAGAGGTGTATGACATATCTGGCTACAGTGGATCAAAAATTAGAAGATATTTCTATAGTAAATGAATATCCTGATTTTTTCAGACAATTTTTCTGGGTTACCTCCAGATAAGGAGATCAAGTTTATAATTGACATGATTCTTGATTCGACACCCATCTCTAAAACTCCTTATAGAATGGCCCTAGCTGAAATAAAAGAATTAAAAGATCAGATGTAGGAGCTTCTTGATAAAGGTCTTATTAGACCCAGTATCTCCCTTTGGGGAACTCCAGTGATATTTGTTAAGAGAAAGGATGGTAGTATGAGACTATGTATTGCTTACTGAGAATTAAATAAGATAACAGTGAAAAACAAATATCCTCTATCTAGAATTGATGATCTATTTGATTGAAGGGAGGTCAAGTGTTTTCCAAAAAGACCTTCATTTCAGATATCATCAATTGAAAATAAAGGCAAAGGATGTACCCAAGACTACTTTCTGCATGTGTTTTAGTTAGTCATTATTTCAGCTTTTCAATCAAAAACAAGAAACTGGCACACTTATTTAGTTGAAGTTCAAGAAGAATCTCAAGCTTAATAGTTTTAATGCAACCTTCTTTGTGCAGAAAAGGAATGTAAAAATCATGTATTTTTACCTGAACACCAAAGTTGCCTCTATTTACACCTCTTTCCGCCTCTGAAAATTGGCAATAGCGCTCAATAATTTTTTCCATGCTGAAATGATAACAGCTAGCACTTAGGCTCAAGTATGATGTCAATGTGTTATAGACTAATATTGTTACCATGCAATTTCCAGCAATTTTTAGCTGCAGATAATCAGCAAATATTATAGAGAAAAACATCGACATTTATGAAAGTTGTAGGAGTCAAGACTAAGCTTTAAAATTATTTTATATTACTATTTATCCTTTTTTGAGAAGGAGAATATTTTGGAGAAAATGTATACTATTTATTCTTGAATTTTAAATCAATCAATTTTCATGTTAGTCTTCATGGCAGTATTTTGCACATACTAATTCTTCATGTGATTTCTAATTTTAGTAGTCACAGTGTTATGAATTTTGAAATCAATATGATTCTCCAATGGTCGGATATTGTTGTGGCTTTAACTGCTAGTTGGTATTGGTAAGGCACTGTATGATATGTATCATGACAATGTTTTTTTTTTCGGTACATGAGTATCATGACAATGGTTTACCGGCATGCAGTACCAACATGGTACCAATTGTACCCATTATGCAGTTTATTGTTGTGTCAAAGCGTGTGAAGCTGAAGGGGTGGCAATCGGATCGGGTCATAAACAAATTGGATCAGAAAATCGTCAATCCAAATCCGACCTGTTTATTAAATGAGTTAAAAATTCAAATCTAAATCTGACTTGTTTATTAAACAGATAATCCGATCCGATCCGTTCAACTCGTTTATTAAATAGATCAAATTAGGTTAAACGGGTTAAACAGATCGGCTTAAATGGGTCAGAAATAGGTTAAACAGATTTTAAACAGATTAAACGGATCTTAAATGGATTAAACAGATAAAAGAAGTCGGATTAAATAGGTCAAAAATAGGTTAAATAGGTTAAATGGGTTATTTGACTCAACTTGACCTGAATATTAAACGGGTTAAACGGGTTAAACGGATCAGATATCTAAAATCCAAATCCGACCTACTTATTAAATGGGTTAAACGGGTTGACCCGTTTATGACCCAAACCTATTTAACCTAAATCCAAACATGTTTATGGTGGGTCGAACACGGGTCAGGTTGGTGGGTCGGGTCATATTTTGCCGGCTCTAGTTAAGCACTCTTGCCTTGACATCACACGGCAATACATGGTGTCAAGTCAGCCACCGAGCCATGATATTTTAGTTCTTGGTTGAAATGAGATGGATAATGCACCCATTTTGTAGTTTATTGTTGTGTCAAAGCGCATCAAGCACTCTTGCCTTGACATCACACAGCATACATGGTGTCAAGTCAGCCACTAGGCCTTGATATTTTAGTTCTTGGTTAAAATGAGATGGATAATATTAATGGCTTTCACCAAGATCGGAAGGCCTATGCATGTGAACTCTACCATGCTTGTGGGATACAAATGTCAGATCTCACAAATATGCATCAGTAACTCCCCCCACCACAAACACAGCCCCACCCTCCCCCCACCACAAACCCACCACCAAACCACGAAAAAAGAAAAAAAAGGGAAAAAAACTGAGTACTTGGCTATACTTCCTAGGTACTTTATGAGAAACAGAACCAATGCTATATTTTTGGTTGGGAAAGTTGATCTCCACTAGCTCTTTGGTCTGTCATGTTCTTTTTCTTGTTTGATTAGGTGTTCTTAAGGTTATTGTTAAGTAGGTCTCAAGTTCGGTATAATTTCCAGAAGTTCATCTTCAACACCTTCCTAATGGTACTACCATGATAGTTATAGCCAAGGTTTTATGTCCCAGTAGGATGGGAGGTGTCCCAGCTATCCTATTCCGTTCTTATGAGAAAACGGGATCGAGACGGGATCAAGACTACAAAATCCATCCATATAAAGAAAGAAGAAGAAAAAAGAAAGAAAGAAAGATGAAAAAAAAAAAAAGCAAAAGAAAAGAAGAAAAACGAAAGAAAGAAGGGAATGGAGAAGAAAAAGAAAAGAATGAAAGAAGGAAGAAGGGAAGAGAGAAGAAAAAAGGAACAAAAGAAAGAAAAGAAAGAAAAGAAAGAAAAAAAGGAAAGATAGGAACGTAGAAGAAAAAAAAGAAAAGAAAGAAAGAAAAAAATAAAAAAAAGAAAAAAGAAGGGAGAGAGATAGAGGATATCAATTGGGATGTGTGATCGGAATGGCTATCAGGATGGGATAGAATAGCAGGACATCTCATTCCATAGAGATACCGAGAGAACTCCGTTCCACAAAATTTAAAACTTTGGTTATAACAATAATCAGTGGTTCGACACAGCCCTAGCATTTAATTCCATGTCTTTTTTTTTCTTCTTTATTTGAGAGAGCAACTATCCTGCTTCGTTTCCCTCATCTATTTTGTCTGTTACATATAATGTCTAAAGTTGGCCACACAAAGTCGGATTTTAGAGGTGAAGACCTATGGGATCAATGCATTAAATACATTTGGTCCCTTAACTATGATTTTTTTTTCTCTACTTTTGGAGAGGAAAAAAGCAACAAATCTAGTATCTACCTCTATGTCAAATATGGCATCTTTTTCTTCACAAAAATCAGCAGCAAGCCATCTCTCTCTTTTTGCTGTATATGTGTATACACGAAAAATATATATATATAAAAAAAGGCATACACTTGTATGCAAGAATTGCCAAACTGGTATTGGGATCTATATCGACCGGCAACCAACATGGTACGATCCATAACAAACTATGCCAAGGCAAACTATTATTTCTTTTTTGAATTTTTTAAATAAAAGTCAGCAAATGAGTTGTCGACTCCAATTTAAAATCGGTAATTTTTTTTTAAAAAAAAAATTTCAAAATGAAATGGGAGGGCTTCCAAGCCCTCTCTCCCTTCCTGTCTCCCCTCCTCCCTCTCTCTCTTTTTCTATCTTCTTCTTCCTCACCCTTTTTTTCAAATTGACATAACGAACCATGCTAATAATTGACCGGTTCAGTTTGGTACATCCTGAACCAGCTGGTTCGGCATGATTCAACAAATTATGCTTGTATGCATGAGGATATATAAACATATTCACTGATATATTGAAACATAGACAATATGTGTATGTATATACACATGAAACATATGAAAGATATTTCATGTAACATGTTTCACAGATCTCACAAAATTGGTTAATAATATAGACATTATTTAGTGTAATGTGATTGCTGTAAATGTCACACCAAGATATAATGTATGAAAATCTAAGTAAGATGATGGTAAGAGTATAGACAAATGAAAGATATAATGTACGAAATTGGTTCACAATTTTGTATTGATTTTCTATTAGCTAGTGGATTTTCAACCCCAAGTAAGGTTAGAAAATCTTTTAATTCATTAGAATTATGATCCGGAAAGATTTGATAGTTTTATACAGGATCCTATAGCATTACAGATTTGTTAATATGACAAATCTTAGATTATCTTCCTTTTTGATATGATGGAGATTTATGTTGACTAGGAATGCCATCGTAGTCAAAGAATATAAGTTATAGTCCTACATTCTTCTACTTCATTCAACCCCTTCTTCATATATTTACTTTTTCATCATTTTGGCTAAGAAAATAGTAGAATGTAAAAGAGATTAATATTAGAAGGAAAGCACCAATGCTACCTTAATTAAATATTGTAATCTGGGCACAAATTAGATCAAAGATGATGAAAATACTCTCAACCAAAGTTTGCAGAATCGGTACCGATGGCCAAATCGGCTGACTGGCGGTATGATTTGGCATGCCCCCATTCCGTTCCGAATCGAGGCGAACCGACGAAGAAAAATGAAGCTGAACCGGAGAAGAAAAAGAGAGAAAGAGAGAGAAATAGAGAGAGAGGAAGAAAGAAAAAGAGGGAGGGGGGTCTGTCGGAGGGGTCGTCGGAGAGCCTCCGACGGACTGTCATGGCCTGTAGGTGGTGTTTACGCCCCTTGCGGCTCCACGGCATGAAACAGGGACGATCCGTCCTTATTTTCATATTTTTTTTAAAAAATATTTTTTTAAATGAAGCCGGCACTTTAAAAAAATATTTTTTTAAAAAATATGAAAAACAGGGATGGATCGCTTTGTTTCACGCCGTAGAGCCGTGGAAGGCGTTTACGCCGCCCGACGGCCACAATGGCCCGTCGGAGGCCCTCTGGCGGATCTCCCTCCCTTTTTTTCTTCCTTTCTCTTTCTCTTCCTTTCTTTTCCTCTTTTTCTCTATTTTCTTCTCCGGCATCGGTATGTGCCGTTTTTCATGCCAGAACCATCTCGGTTCCCCACCGATACGGTTCGACATGTCTCGTACTAGGCAGTTCGGCCCGGTACTGCATTCCTTGCTCAAAACAAATAGATGATTATAACAAACATATTTAGTAGCTCAATTTAAATACTTCAATAACATACAAAATACACCAATTATGCCCCTTTTGTCAAAAAACCTCTAAGCAGAAAAAAAAATATCATCTATATGGAGTGAAGGATGGTGGGCTATCTAGTTTTTGCATTAATGATCTCCCCACCTTTTTATCACATGATAAACCTTTTTGCCCCCAACCTCTCATGCTTAATTCCTCATGAAAGGGGGTGGTCTTGCATCCCAAGTCATTTGGTACAACCATTAAAAACTCTACTAGCTTGCAAAGTTGATACTTCAACTAACATTTTATATCCCGATGGGATGGAGGGTATCCCAGCTGTCCTGTCCCATTCTTGTGAGAAAACAGGACCGATACGAGCTTAGGACTCAGGATTTCGAAACCCCTCCTTGCATGGAGAGAAGAAAAAAGAGGAAAGAAGGAACTAAAGAAAAGATGAAGAAAAAGAAAAAATGAAAAGAAAGAAGAAGAAAAATGAAAAAAAGGAAGGAAGAAGAAAAAGAAAGAAAAAGTAAAGAAAAGAAAGTAGAAAAAAAGAAAGAAAAGAAGGAAGAAAGAAAAAAGAGAAAAAAAAAGAAAGAATAAAGGGAGAAAGATGGAGGATATCTATTAGGATGCATGACTGGGATCACTATCAGGACAGAACGAGATAGTGGGGCATCCCGTCCATGGAAAAATCGAGACACTTTTGTTCCACATAATTTAAAACCTTGCTTTTAACCTCCCACTCATTCCCTACATTAATAGATGTTGTTTAAGCAATATTTGAGTTCAACCTCCTAATCATTTCCAATATTAATGGATGTTGTTCAACCAATATTTGAGTCATCATCACCATTAGTGCTAAACTAATGGAAACAATAATGCTAAAAAATTAAACAGTTTATGCTTGTCTTAGTGGAAACATTGTATTTGAATTTTGATCAGAGTCCTCTATGTCAACTAAATATGTTTGTAAGCTAAATTGGTTTCTCTATAGTTTACTAGTTTTGCATCACTAAATGTTCATAAAAGCTTTCACCTCGTCTATATGTCATATAAGGAGAGCTCCCAAGAGAACATTGCACAGCTTAAAATAGCACATCTAACTTTTCAGTCATTCGCATGTTACATACAAAGATCACACTAGGCGCCCCTCAGACCCGTAGATTGTTTTGGACAATGTTAGCATGGATCTTGTTTTAAGTACAAGGTGGCAAAACTGATCAATACCTACTAAGCTGCATGAATCCACTAGAAACAAATGGGTTTGTGTAGTTCTTTTCAAAATTAATTCTGAGTCAATCCAAAACCAACTTGAATATAATGGCGTGTTTGGTTCATGATTAGAATCACGGAATAGATCGGAATAGGAATCAGAACGGTCGCATCCTTTGATGTGTTTGGTTCGTAAATTGGAATTAAAATGGAATTTGAATTCTAAAGAAGAATGTGAATTGGATTTTAGAGGATTGACACATTCTGATTCCATCTCTGGAATCGAAATAGGAATGGGACCACACTCGACCAAATGGCTAGAGTGGGAGTCACTCATTTTCATTTCCATTCTCATTCCAGAGTCTAACTCCAACCAAACATGCCCTAAATGATTAGATTTGGATTAGTACTTAGACTCGGTAGGTCATTCAGGGTGATCAATCAACAAACTCATAAGCTCAACAAAGTTCTAGTTCTCTAATTCTATCCAATAGAGTGGTTCGATTCACTGAAAATACAAAAAAGAGAAGGATTATAAAGAGTGAAAGGATTTTGGAATTTGAAAATAGATTTGAGGTTGTTTTATGCTTAATTAATTTATGACTATCATATGTTGTAAATTTCTAAGTTTATTATGATTATTGATATGTTTGAAGATAGATTGGATTCATTATTTATGATCTTTACATACTACATTTTGGTTTGTTTTTCAAATATATAAATATTTGATGAGTGAAAACTTAAATGGATTCATGGATGGATATGGATCTATATGTAAAACTAAATGGGTTGGATATCTGTCTACATTTTTCAACTCAATTATCAATGGGTTAGGCATGTGTCGAGAGTTTGACCCAAATCCAACTCAACCAAAGAAAAACAAAACTATAATGGTGTCTCATTGCCACTTGTTATATCAAACAACCTAGTACCTTCCGATCTAGCAATTTGTGGTGAGTTATGAAAAGTACATGACATAATTAAGATATTAATTCGTGTGGAAAAAAAGACTTTTGCCATTCTTGTATGAAAGGTAGGCTGACATACAAACATCATACAAAGTAGATATTTTAGATGTTGAATTGGGAGATTGGAGGTACCCCATCATCCACTACTTGACAAACTATTCGGCCCAGACCAAAAGCTTGGTGAAGTTGAAGGCCATTAACCACGTATTGATGAGTGACGAGCTGTACAAGAAACAATGAGATAGATTATCACACGGGTTTTTTAGTGAGGAAGAGTCCATACTGGTAATTAGTGAGGTCCATGGAGGAATTTGCACGGGGACTGGCCGAAAGATTGGGAGAACTGTATGAAATATGTCAAGAGGTGCTAAGTGTGCGAGAGACATGACCTTAAACAAAGGGTCCTTGTGGCATAATTACACTATGCTGTCAAACCATTGCCATTCATGGTTGGATCAGGACTTGATCAGCCAGATTCTTCCATCTTCATCTACAAGTTTATTATCATGGCTATAGACTATTTTACTAAGTAGGTGAAAGAAGTGCCTATAAGGCTAGTTGATCAAACTACCATAGTTAACTTCATTAAACATCATATAATTCATTGTTTTAGTCTGCCAAAAACCATCATGATTGATCAAGGGACCATCTTTAGCAGTTGATATGTCTTGGTATTTGTGGGGGACATAGGTTTCCATATCATCCACTCCACATTGTATTACGCTCAAGGTAATGGATTAGCTGAAACCATCAATAAGATCCTAGGGTTAATATCCAAAAATTTTTTGGAAATATATTGAAACTATCACATGAAGTCATATCAGAGGTATTATAAGGATATAGAACTTCAAAGAGATCGGCCACTATAACACTCCTTCCTCTCTAACGTATGGCCATGATGCAATGCTATTGATGAGAAGATGATTGTTAGATCATATAGAATAGCCTACAATCCAAGTTGTTAGATAGCTGTGTATTAGTTGTCAAGATACACCTAGCTAGCTTTCCTCTTCAGTAAGATTTGGGTGAGTTGTACATGGATGTCAAGAAACACCTAGCTAGCTTTCTTTTTAGTAAGATTTGGGTGAGATGTACATGGATTGTGTATAAATTGTATATGAGTAGGCGTAGGTACATGCCTGACTTAATTTACCTCTTGTGTATATAAGGATGCATCCTGTAACGTATTTGGACATCAAATAATATAGTAAATTTATCCCTTCTATCATGGTATCAGAGCATTAGGGCTCACGCCCTAGATCCCTGCTATGTCACCATGCCGCACTCGCCCCGGGATGCGCCGTTCCATCCCGACCATGACTTCTAGTTCCACTACTATGGCTCTTCCGATCGTCAACATCAAGAGTCTTGTCACCATCAAGCTGACTGAGAATAATTTTTTACTTTGGAAGAAGGTTTTTTCTAATATTCTTTCTACCTTTAAGGTGTTAGGACATGTGAACAGTACTAGCCTCCCACCTCCTGCATTTATTGAAGATGATTCCAAAAATCATCTTCCTAATTTGGCATTTGAGACATGATAGGAGAAGGACAGCATTGTTCCGCTGTGGCTCGCTGCCACCATGTCCCCTACCATGCTTCAACACTTTTTTTCTGGTACTGAGAACACTGCTAGGGACATTTGGCTTGCTATTGAGAAGCACTTTGGTGACAAAACCACCGTTATAGAGTTCCAGTTAGAGAGCGAGCTTCATCTTTTGAAGAAGGGCACTATGTCTGTCTCTGACTATATCTTAAAAATTAAGGCTATTGGTCAGAGTCTTTGATCCATTGGTAGTCATGAGGTAGATCGTGATCTTGTGATGGCTGCTCTTTATGGTCTGCTCGAGGAGTATAAGAGTTTCATTACCACTATTACTACATGTGGTAATCTTTCTGATCTTGAGGAGCTTCGCCTGCTACTTCAGGAGGAACAGCAGGATCAACGCTTTAATGCTCTTTGCAGTTCTGCTCCTCCCACTGGCCATCTACTGCCTTTGTGGCTACACATGGTGGTGGTCGGCCAGGCAATCAGGGTAGCCGTGCAGATCGATCTCGTAGAGGCAGAGGTAATCATGGAGGATGACATCAGGGACTAGGACAGATGACTAACTATCAATATGGTGTTCAGCCTAACTACTATCAACAGCAACATCCACACTACCGAGCCACACCACCTCCCAGACCTCCTAACCCTTCCCTCTTTCAGAAGCAATCTGGCCCAACGTGCCAGATGTGGTAAATTTAATCACACAGCACATCAGTGTAGATAGCACTTTAATCATAATTATATATCTTATGATATACCACAGTCCTTTACTGCCATGAGTATTTCACAGGATGAGTCTTACCAAGAGGTGTGGTACCCTAACACGAGGGCGACGAACCACATGATTGTCACTTGAAGTATACATTCGCACTCTCAATCTTATCACGATAGTGATCGTATTCTAGTAGAAAATGGAGAACAAATTGCTATTCATGCTGTTGGTGAATCTAGGCTGCATACACCTCATACTAACTTTCCTTTGCATAATATTTTAGTTGTTCCTTCCATTAAAAAAAATTTGTTATCTATTCGACAATTTTGTCGTGATAATAACTGTTTTATGGAATTTGATTCATCTAATTTTTCTGTAAAGGATCTGAGAACAAGGAGCTTCTTCGATGCAATAGTCCTGGCTCGTCACTTTATCCTATTGCTTCTCAAGTTTCCACTATCAGTGTTAGGAATAAGACAGCATTAGCAGCTATCCAGTTGAGTCCTAAACTTTGGCATAGAAGATTAGGTCATCCCAGTAGTGATGTTTTGCTTCATTTCTTGAAAGATATTAATAATGTTTTACATACATCTGTTAAGTCTATTCAATTCAATAATTGTAATGCTTGTCATCTTGGAAAGCATGTCAAATTATCATTTAGTGTTTCTCAATCAAAATCTTCTTATCCATTTGAACAAATTCACTTAGATGTTTGGCAATCACCTGTTCTTCTCCCACTGGATATCAGTATTATGTGTTGTTTGTTGATAATTTTTCTCGATACGTCTGGGTATGTACTCTTAGATTTAAACATGAAGTTTATGATAAATTTATGAAATTTCATGCCATGTTAAAAAATATTTACAAAGCAAATATTTGTTACTTTTATTCTGATGGGGGAAAAGAGTTTGTTAATAAGGTTTTTATTGATTTTTTGAGTGCCAGTGATATTTTTTATCGATTATCGTATCCCTATACATCTCAGCAAAATGCCATTACTGAGCACAAAAATAGACACATAACAAATGCTATTCACACTCTTTTATTTCAATCTGCCATGCCAGTGCGATTTTGGGCTGAAGCCCTACACTATGCTGTATTTCTTTTAAATCACATTCGATCATTAACTATTTTGAATAACTCCACTGCTTATCAAAAATTACATGGATATTCTCCTCCTGATGTGAATGTTATCAGAGTTTTTGGGTGTCTTTGTTATTCGAGCATTCAGGATATTGCATCGCATAAGATCCATCCATGGTCTCTACCTTGTATTTTTCTTGGCCCTTCTGAGCATCACAAGGGATTTCGCTGTTTATATCCTCCTTTTGGTAAAGTTCTCATTTTCCGTCATGTTGTGTTTGTATTTTTCTATACTTGTTTATAGTCCTTTTCAAAGCAATCACATGACATGCCTACTGCTGGTGACTTAAATAAACTGAATTTGTTTGTCTCACATCCACAACATGATTTAGATCCCTCTACTGCCTACTCCATTTCTGTGCTGGTATTTCACGTCATAGTTTGATATCGATGACATCATCACTGCATCTGCATTTGGTCTAGCCCTAGATTTACCCAGTGCTGTTGCTACTTGTTCTCCTGCTTCTACTGTGGATACTAATAGTTCTACTGAGGTTCCTATTGGTAGTCATGTGGATCGACCATCGGTTCGGATTGTGCATCAATGCATTCGGGTACAGACTCCTGAATCTACTCTGGTTCCCACACCCCCTAAGTAAATTCTATCCAATCCAATGTTGCTACTGACCCTAAACCTCTTAGACAACCTCGTCCTATTCTACAACGCTTGCACCATATGATTCTTAGACATCAGTCCTCTTCTCAAGCTGACCCCTCTACACTACTTGTATCTTCTAGTTCTAGTTTTTTGCAGAAACCATCGACATTCAAGGAGGCTTCTCAGCACCCTGATTGGGTCGCTGCTATGCAAGAAGAATATGATGCTTTGATATCGAACTGTACTTGAGATCTTGTTCCTCCATCCCATGCTAATGTTATTGGATGCAAATGGGTCTATAAAGTCAAAACTCATGCTGATGGTTCACTTGAGTACCTTAAAGCTTATCTTATGGCACAAAGATATAAGCAGCAACAAGGTATTGACTTTGAGGAAACCTTCTCTCCTGTTGTTAAGGCCACTACTGTTCGTATAGTTCTCTCTGTGGCATTATCACAAGGTTGGCCCCTTCGGCAACTTGATGTCAAGATTGCCTTCATGGCATTCTTCAAGAGGAGATCTATATGAGACAGCCTCCAGGATTTATTGATGCTGCTAATCTATATTACCTTTGTAGACTCAAGAAAGCCTTATATGGTCTCCAGCAGGCTCCTCGTGCCTGGTTTCAGAGGTTTACCTTGTTTCTTGCTGAGCTTGACTTTCATTCTAGTGCTGCAGATGCGTCTCTATTTGTTCATTTCAGTACTCATGGCATCTTAATACTGCTCTTGTATGTAGATGATATTATAGTCACAGGCAGTTCTGGCCCTCTTTTGGACTCTCATTACCACTCTTCAATCTGGGTTTGCTATGAAAGACCTTGGTCACTTCACTACTTGGGGATTGAGATTAAGTCTAGTTCCTCAGGTCTTCATCTCTCATAAGGCAAGTATGCTATGGAGTTACTTTCTCATCATGGTATGAAGGATTGCAAATCTATCAGCACACAACTCTCTTGTAGCACATATCTATCCATTCATGAAGGACAGCCTCTTTTAGACTCATATGAATATCGTCAAATTGTTGGGGCCTCACAGTACCTTACCTTCACTCGGCCTGACTTATCTTATGCGGTGAATTTGGTAGCTCAATTTTTTCATGCGTCACGTGAACCACATCTTCAGGCTGTGAAGTGGATCCTCCGTTATGTTCATGGTACACTCAACTATGGATTACATTTCTCTTGATGTCAAAATCCATCGCTTATTGCTTATTCAGATGCCGATTGGGCTAGGTGTCCTGATATCTAGCATTCCATTGCTGGATTTTGCCTCTTTCTCGGGCCCAATCTCATTTCTTGGTCTGCCAAATAACCCACTATTTTCAGATCCAGTTCTGAGGTCGAATATCGTGCCATGGCTTTGGCACTTGCTGAAATAGTTTGGGTCTGTCTCTGTAGTCTTCGTGATTTGGGATGCTTTTTGTCATGCCCAATCCAGTTATATTGTGACAACCTCAGTACAACCTACTTTATCGCCAACCCTGTTCTCCATGCTCGCACTAAACATATTGAACTTGATCATTTTCTTTGAGAGAAATTACAATGTGGTGAGCTGTCCATGTTTTATATTTTTTCTGACAAACAATTGACTGATATCTTCATTAAACCACTATCTACATCGTGCTTTCATACTCTCTACACCAATCTTCACATCCATCCACCAGATGCTCACTTGCAAGGGAATATTAGATAGATGTGTATTAGTTGTTAAGATACACCTAGCTAGCTTTCCTCTTCAGTAAGATTTGGATGAGTTGTACATAGGTGTCAAGATACACCTAGCTAGCTTTCTTTTCTAGTAAGATTTAGGTGAGATGTACATAAGTTGTGTATAAGTTGTATATGAGTAGGCATAGGTTGGCACTTGCCTGACTTGGTTTACCTCTTATGTATCTAAGGAATCCTATAATATATTTAGGCATCAAGTAATATAGTAAATTTATCCCTTCTATTATAAGTAAACAAGCCAAAACTACACTCTAGCCATGATAATTGATTTAAGAGAATTGGATGAGTAAGATTGGTAATATTGGATTGTTTGCATGTATAAAAGCTCAAAGTCACTTGCTCTTACAATAAGAAACTTCTGTCAGAGTCTTTCAGCATTGGAGACTTGGTCTAGAAAATGGAACTTTCTATCGGATGATAAGATCCTAGATTTGGGAAGTGGTCTTCAAATTGAGAGAAAACTTACATCATCCATCAAATCCTACCAAGAGTTTACAAGTTCGTTCATAGGCATTTAGTAAAGTCTCTTTCTAGAGTCTAATATACAAAGAGAGTCAGAACAATTTCTTTAACAAGTTTATTCACAATCATTCATGTAGTCTCTTTTTGGAGGCTCAAGCTAATGACTGAGGTATGGCCCGCTAATGTACCCCAAAAAAAGCAACCACTTAATTAATTAAAGAAAGAGCAAAAATGGGAGAAAAGGGAATCAAAGCAGAAGAAAAAGGGGAAGATAAATATTTAAGAGAGAGCCCTTCTCTTTATCATGCAGGGTAGCCTCTCTTTTTTCGTGGCACATTGTGGTCATTGTGGGTGTTGGGCGAAAGAAAGAAATAAAGGCTGAGAGAAGCAGCTTGGAGTGATAGAAAGTGGTAGAAGGCAAGGTCGATAATGGAGTGATGGAAGGGGTGGAAGGCAAGGTTGAGGAGGGAAAGAAAGAGGGACAATGTGTGATGCGAATAAGCCCTGAAGATGTGCAGGAATATAAAGAAGATCATTAAAGAGTTAAGAGTCTCTAGAATGTGTCAATCAAAGAAGACTTTTAATTTTCCAATTGAGTGTAGAATGGTCAATGAAAGAGTTTTATTTTTCCAATTGGGTCTTTAAATATAGTCTTCAATTACCAATCAAAATTTTGTTTCTAAGTTAGTATTTATTATTCTAATTCTTGAAAGCACTAGGAGCCTATATGAGGCTTCCTTATATACTTTTGATTTTTGAAGGTATGAATGTATTTAGTTTTATATTTATCTCTCTAGTATTATATCCAGATTTATAAGTAGATTTTCTAAGGGAAGCAATGAGGGGAGGAGGGCGCTCTGGTGGTTGTGGGGGCGGGCATTTTGGTGGTAAAGATCGGTAGGACTTAGGATTCACGATGGTAGTCTAAAAGTGGGAGAGGGAGTATTGTTAGGAGAGATTTGATGAAAAAGTATTCAAATCAGTCTTATGGTAATATTAGTCCCGTCCTTCTTATAAGGGCCAATGTCGTTCCCCTAGGAAGGATGAGGAAAGCTATGGCCCTTCGTGAGGAGGTTAGCTTACATTGATTGAGGAGTTCCCCTCCATTGTCTAGTAACTCTGATATCATGGGTTTTGCCCCTCTTAATAACCCTTTATCATTTTCCCACCCACCCAAGTTCTTGCACTTAAGTCCTTGCACAAATGGAGCGATCTTTTGAAAACCTCAACCATCGAGCTCTTTATCAGTAATGTTGTTATTGCTCTTTCATGATCTGCTCTCTTTTAATCAAGCCACCCATCTTTTGCTGCACAATGCACTTATTGCTACCACCTCTTCAAATTTGACTCCTGTTTTCAGTGCAATAAGCTCAACCACTTCCAAGCGGAGTGCAGGAATGGCCTGGCCAATTTCCTCCATAGAGGTGAGGGGTGCTGTTCAAGGGTGTATAGCCTGAATAGAAGTAGAAAATAAAAAGAAGACATGTTTGTCCTTAGAAGGCCAATCATCAAAAGGTCTCCATCCCCGTCGAAGCCTTCCATAGGAGGAGGTATGATGAATTATCTCTTGCTATAATTGTTTGTTTTAAGCCCTATGGATCAGGTGTGCATCCTTCGATGATTGGCTAGGCCAAATAGGTGCTCTGTAGATTTGCTACCAATTTCAAGTGGGATCCACTTCCTATGGGGCACAATATTTTTCTAGCAAATTTTTCCTCTCATAGTTGTCTCCTTCGAGCCTCTGGCAAAGAAGAGAGGCACCATTACAATTATTTGATCTCCAACCAACCTTGGTCTTTTTATTTTGTGGTGACTCTCCAAAACTTCCAAGTTAGGGCCCCGCTCGAGCTCTATGGTGTCTCCATCCATGCTGGGACTCTAAATCACTATGCCAAATTGTCTCACCCTTTGGGCTAGTGTATTATAGGTGGAGACCTCTCCTTCTTAGAGGTTTTTATCTTCTATGAAGTTCGAATCTGTCTTTTATTCATTCACGGCATCGATTGGGGATGCGGCATACAAGATCCTTATTACGATCTAGGATGCCAAAGCTGAAACATCTCCATCTTCTGATATTGCTCCTTGCCTTGACTGGGAGCCATATTGACCTACAAGAGGGGTACACTTTGATTCGGAGGCTAATGAGTTTGTTCCACCGATTGAGGACCCCACTATCACTGAGCCTTTACCATCTGGAAGTGATGTCAGAGGTAGGTGGAGCAGCAAATTATGGACCTAAGAGCTTTGTTGGCTTTCCCTCCCACCCCGATGATTGTCTATGACCCTATTAAAGAAAAGGCATTTATCATGCATGAGTCTATCATTGTGGTAGATCTTCCCTTGTTTTAAGGTGCTGAGAAGTGTTCCTATAAGAGAAGCCAACTTTCACCAATATGAGGTGGTATTGAGAGTGTGGGTATTCAAGTTGATGCCTCCATCGATGTTCTTCTAGGCCTCCGCTTTTTCTAGGAAGTGGCTACTGGTCTGCCTTGGTCTCCTTCACCGAAGTTTGCAGTCACTCCTCCAACTCCTATGATGGCTTCGAGCCCGTTGCTTGGTTCGAACCTGATAGTGCATGTTGGCAACTTGATCATACCAAAATTCAATTGAGACATCATCTATCCATGGTGCAAGCACTAGGCCCAAGAGTTCTAGGGATCTGATCTTGACAGATGCTGCTAATGGATCTGATATGTCTGTTACAAAAAGATGGAAGATCTTCTCCCCTTCCTGCCTCAGCCGCACTATGATGCATTCTCTAAAGATGGAGCATCAATCGACAAGTCAAGAAAAGGGATTGCCAAATTTCACCTTGGAACCAAAAATTCCTGGCCTTGAGTCGCATTCTCCCAAGCTGAGTCTCCCTTCAGCAAGCCTGGATATGATGCTGTCAACTTTCATTTTTTAACCTTGATCTAGCTCCTATAACCATTCTACACAAGATCAAGCTCATCTACAGAGTCGTAACACCTTACTGAGTTCGATGGATGACTGCCATGTGGCTAATGAGATTGAAGTGGACCCTCATGATCTTTGTTAGGATCCTATGGTGTCTGTGGTTGAGCTTGTGAGAAGGCATCCTTGGTCCAAAGCAATTGGGGCAATTAAGCTAGCCACTGCCAAGTTGATTCCCACTAAAAGGAAGAAAAAATCTAAGACCAACAAGATGACTATTCCGACCTCTGCAACACCTCTGCATGATATTGGAAGCCATGTCCTAATCAACTAGGGAAAGCTAGTGGTTTTGATTTCTAGGAGGAGAGGTTAAAGGAGGTGGTGGACTCTATTCTCTCACTTAAGAATGCCATAGCAAGCTAGTTTTGTAGCTTAATGAATTACTGAGCTGATCATTGACACGATCGTAGGGTAGTTCGATGATTAGTCCTTCTGTAAGTATCAGCTATCCTCTTTTGAGTTTTGTACTTCTAGTTGTGATGCAGTACTTTGTGGGTCTGATCTTCTCTTGTTTGGAGTTGTTTCGGTTTTCTAATTGATCTTGGTTATTAGCTATTTTCTATTACTTTTTATATTGGGTTCGGTTGCTCTGTTGGTCTATTAAATGGATGTTTGTGTTTCCTCTATTGGCCAATTGGTGGGTGTGCCTTCTGATGATGCTTGTTTTGCTAAGGTGATAATTTTGTCGTAAAATATCCGAGGTTTTGGATCTCTGTCAAAAATGAGGGTTGTTAAAAACTGTATTAATTTTTGCAGGTGCAATATTGTCATGCTATAGGAATTGAAAATTGCATTGCTTTCTTCATTCCTTGGAAGGGAATCGGATTGATGAGTGGGTTATTTTAGACTCTGAGGGCTCCTCTGGTAGAATGCTTGTTGGGCAGAACTCCATTTTATCTTTGTCCCAATCGAAGGCCATCTTTTACTTTAACCATGGAATTATTTTGTATGCCTCAGGATAAAGTCGATAATCACATCCGCCTAAGGCCGCCATGAGAATCCCAGAGGCTGTCTTTTTTCTAGGTGTCTTGTATCAGAAGAGAGTTCTTGGGACCTTGGCTGCCAAGAGGCAACTTCAATGTTGTCCTTAAGCAAGTGAAAAGGTAAGGGCTAAAGTATCAGAGACATCTTGTTATTTATGGAATTTATTTCTTGGAGCTCATGGATCTCGAGCTCAAGAGCTGGAACTACATTTGGTCCAATAAAAGGGAACACCCTTCTTTTGCCAGGTTAGATATATTCCTGATATCGCAGGAGTGGAAGACTTTGTTTCCTGCTTTGAAATAAAGTGCCTTGGCCTCTCATTCATTGAATCATTGTCCAATCACCTTGAATTGCCTTGATTATTTTAATAGATCCAAAATCTTCAGGTTTGAGAACTAGTAGATGAAAGAATTGGAAACTAGTGATGTGGTTGTAAGTAGTTAAGAAGTGTGAGATTGCACCCCAATCCAGCAGCTAAATTGGGTTGACAACCTTTGGAGACTAAGAGTATCATTGAGAAGGTTGTCTATAGATAAGAGGATCAAGAACAAAGTGTTGAAACTGAATCTCCTTCATGACCTAGATTTTCTTAGTCAAAAGGGGGAAGTTGAGGATTTGACATAGATGGAATTGACTACTAAGAAAATTCTAGAAGCTAGTCTCAATGAGATTTACAAGGAGGAAGTATATTAGTTCCAAAGGTTAAAGGTGCATTGGTTAAAGGAGGGTGACCGACACATGTAGTATTTTTATAAAATTGGCTCTAGTAGAAAAAGGTGTAATTATATTGCGAGCATCTTTGAAAAAGTTATGGAGTACATGGATTATGAGGGCATCTCCAGAGTCCTGCACAACTTCTTTACCGACCTTTCGGCAAGGACTTCTCTCCTACCATGTTCATTAATTGGAATTTGCTCTTTGAGGAGGATGTGAAGGACCTTGAGTCCTTGGTTGGGGGGTTCTCTTTGGAGGAAATCAAAGGTGCTCTCTTCTCCTTCGCCAGCTCTAAAGTCCTTGGCTTGAATGGCTTCCCTTTTGCTTTCTTTCAAAGATATTGGGATTTAATCAAGGATGATTTGTTTGTCCTCCTTCATGAGTTCTATGGGAAAGCCTCGATCTCGGTCGTTTCAATTATTTATTTATTTTGCTTATTCCGAAGGAGGTCAGCTAGAGACTTTAGTTCAATTAGCCTTCTCAATAGCCTCTATAAATTGATTGCGAAGATTCTTGCTAGAAGGCTTGCTTCTTGCCTGCCCAATTTGATTGCAAAGACTTTTGCTTCTTACCTGCCCAATTTGTAAAGGGTCGCTCTATCATCGAGAACTTTCTGACTTTGCATGAGATGTTGGCTTACTATAGAAGAACAAGAAAGAGAGATATTCTCTACAAATTAGACTTTGAAAAGGCTTTTGATAAGGTAAATTGGCAGTTTCTCCTAGATATTCTAAATACTAGAGGCTTTCCTCCAAAGCAGGTTAATTGGATTAAGATGCTTCTTTTTTCCTCTTCCATTGCCATACTTGTGAATGAGACCATATGCAAGTGGATTAAATGCAAGCAAGGTTTGAGACAGGGTGACCCACTCTCACCTGCCATATTTATTTTGATTATTGGTGTTCTTTCTCGTATTCTAAAGCAAGCTAGTAAGATGGGCCTCGTGGAGAGAATTAGCAGTAGCCCTTGTTTTATTGGCATCCAAAGACTTCATTTTATTGATGATACACTCCTTTTCTATTCTAGCTGCCCTAATAGTTTGCTTGCAGTTAAAGCCATCCTTCTTGCTTTTGACAAAGCTTCGAGATTAAAAGTGAACTTCAAACAAAAGTATGCTTCTGTGCACGAATATCAATGAGGTAGCTTCTTCTTTTGCCATGTTGCTGAATTGAAAGATTGGCTTCTTACCACTTACCTGTTTGGGCCTTCCTTTGCTCCACAAGAAGCTTCCAAGACATTGTTGGATGCCTTTCATTGAAAGGACGTGTTAAAGGCTTGCATCTTAGAAGGGCAAACTACTTTCCATGGCGAGCAAGTTAACTCTCATCAATGCTATACTTAAAGCACTCCCTTCGTACCTCATGTCTATCTTTTATCTGCCTAAATGGGCTGCCTTCATGATTGATGAATTGAGGAGGTCGACAAAGCATCAATAGTTTCAATTACCTAATGAACTTGGTGTGTTTGTCGTTAAGGGGGCTTGTTATATCAATGATATGAATAAAGTGCTCCTTGCAAAATTGGTTTAGAAATCTCTTTGTAATCCCAACTCGACATGGTATAAAGTTGTAAATGCCTATTACTCCTAAAAAATGTTTGGTATCCAAGTATGAAAGTGTTTGATCTAAAAACCTTTCACCGACTTGGAGAGACATCAGTCAAAACCTTTCAGCCTTTTGGAACTGTGCAAGGTTTTCCTTGGGGAATGATCAAAATATCAGATTTTGGGAGGATACTTAGCTTGGTACGATGCCTTTATCGCCGCTATTTTCTGACTTATTTTTCATATCTTTGAAATACAATGCCTCAATGGCCTCTCAATGGAATTGGAGAATCTCAAGATAGAAGGTTACTATTAGGGGATCCTTGTCGCTTTAGCAAATGGGCCAGTTTCCAGATTTGACCAAATTGCCTTGTCTTGTGAGGCCTTCGCATGTCGTGGATACCCAAATATGGAAGCTTATCCCAAATGGTTCCTTTACCATGGCCTCTAAATTTCTTAACAAAGGAGGTTTCATGTATCCTTTCTATAGAACTATGGCATGCTTGTACTAGAGAAAGCTAAGGTGTTCCTATGGCTTGCCCTCAAGTATAAGCTTCACATAGCCGAATTGATGCAATGGAAAGGATGGCTGGTGAATCAAGGCTGCTGTCTATGTGGGGGAAGTATCAATAATGTGTCTCATCTTTTTCTAAAATGTTCCTTTGCACGAAGCATTTGGTCCACCATGAAGTCTTGCCTTAATTTGAGAGGTTGGTCCTCTTTGTTTCAATTTCTTTGAAGCACCTAGAGGAAGAAGAAGATACAACTCAAGTTGCATAGAACTTGCGACCAGCTGGTCATTGCCTTGTGTTGGAACATTTGGATTGAAGGAACATACGCATCTTTACAAAAAAAAACTTGCTCCACATTTTCAGTGCTACAAAAAGCCTTGAATTCATTGTGCCTATTGAAGCATTTGGGTACAAATAGGACAAAAGAAGGCCACTCCAGGATCTGGAATGATTTAAAGTCATTATTTGCTGGAAATAGACTCAACTTTAGTTTGGTTTTGCCTTCATCCCTAGACTATTGATCTACTGCTGCCGACTGTTTGGAGGATATTGGACTTCTATTACTTATGTCTCAATCTTGCTTTTCCAGTTCCTTACTTTCTCCCTTGATTCTTCTTTTGTTTCTTGGCACCATCTGGTGCCAAGGGCTTCTCTATAATAAACTTGCATTGTTGTTGTGCCTATAATAAATCAATAGGTGGCTTCACCTCCTTTACACTCAAAAGAAAAAGAAAAGTAAATTTTCTAGGATTGGATCTTATCCTAAGGTCTGTCTAAGGAGGTGGACTTCTCCTGCACTTCATTCCCAATGCCAACCATATAATTTTCATCGACTTAGCCTTCTTTTTTGACTTAACTCCTATGCTACATCAAATTTTTTTTTTGTAGTAGAGTCGAGCTTTGTGTGTAGTCATTAGGCCTTGTTTGGCAAAGCTTTTGGAGTGTCAGAAAGCACTTTCTATCCCTTCAAACATAATTTTGGGTACAATGATGTTTGCTAAAAAAATAAATTATTTTAACTTTGCTAGAAAGTTGAAAAGATCCACTTAGAAAAAGCTCCATTTTTTTAGCTTCTCCCTTAAATTGCTTTCTAACGACTGTCGAGAAGCTGCTTTAGTTTTAAATAAATTTTTTTCAATAACCAAAATGCCCACCAACAAATCTTATAATTACATCTTATATCATATCATATTAGATTATTAAGTATAAATATAATATAATAATAAATTAATATTATGTATATTATAAACATATCATATAATCTATTATAGTATTATTATATTATAAAAATATAATCCAATATAAAAATATTTAATAATAATATAATATTATTACATTATAATAACATAATATAATATATTATTAGATTAGATTGTATTCAATCATATTATATAATAATATTATATTATATTAAATTACAATAATGTATTACATTATACAATAATAATGTTATATAATATAATAATATTTTATATATACTAATATATAATATTATGTAATATCTTTTGTTATCATTTTATTATATCAAAAGTATTTTTTTTATTTTAGTTACCAAACATATATTATATTTTATAAATGTGGTTACTAAATAGTAAACAACTTTTTATAAAAACTCTACTTCTCAAAAGTTATACTTCTAAAATCTCCAAAAGCTTTATTGCCAACAACTATCCCAAATAAAGCCTTAGCCAAGAAGAACACCTCCTTGCATATCTTGTTGAAAAACTTGATAAGGTAGAGATGAAATGCTCCACATATGATCTGAAATTTTATGCTATTGTTCAGGCTATCAAACATTGGAGGCACCACTTGTCCCGCTAAGGATTTATCCTTTATTCTGATCAGGTGTCAAAGTACCTTAATTCTCAAAGGCACCCTAATTCAAGACATGTATGATGAAGTGCATATCTACAATAGTTTTCCTTTGTTATTAGCACCGCTTAGGTGATGAAAACGAGACAGTAGATGCTCTCGGTAGAAGGATGACTATGTTGGCTGCAATGTCTGCACAAATCACTGATTTTGATGAGTTAAAAGGGGAATGATCCTTATTTTGGACCAATCTACATAGATTTGCAAGCTAAGGTGTGTGCCGAGCATCCGGATTTCAGTCTCCATGAAGGCTTACCCTTTTATGGTGCTCGATGCTTACCCAATACTTCAATTCACAATTTTCTTATGTGGGAGCTAAATTTGAGAGGAGTTACTCATCATTTTGGACATGACAAGGTGGAAGATAGATTATATAGGCCGTGCTTAAGTATGATGTTGAAAAGATTATTTGGCAATGTCATTTTGGACATGATAAGACAGTTGCCGATATCTTTAGTTTCATGGAAAGATCTGTCTTAGGACTTTCGAGTACACCTAGAGGGCATGATTGAATATTTGTTGTGGACTGTGGGCAAGTTCTCAAAATGGCACATGTTATCCCTTGTCCAAAGGCATCTGTTGTCCGAATATTTTTGCATGAGGTTGGGTGTTTACCTGGTCCATCCAAGACTATAATTTCTAATCATGATGTTTAAATGCATGAGCTACTTTTGGAAGACTACGAAAAATTATGGGCACAAAGCTAAAGTCCTCAAGTGCTTATCACCCTCAAACTGAAGAACAAATAGAAGTAATTAATCGAAGCTTGGGCAATCAGCTACGCTGCCTTATGGCAGACAACGTGCAATCATGGGATCTAGTCTTGCCTATAGTAGAGTTTGCATATGATGGTTCAGTTAGCAACCCTACAAGAAGGTCACTATTTGAGTTTGTCGCTGGTATAAAACCATGACAACCTATTGACGTTATGCCATTACCTGTTGATAGTGGATCCAATCAAGAGGCTGAGGATTTAGCTTGGGATGTTCACGAGATTCATGAATAAGTTTGAAAGAAGATTGCTGCTAGCAATGAGCAATATAAAGCTGATGCAGGTGCACATAAGATGTTTGCGGAATTTCACCCTAGTAATAATGTTATGGTATAATGAAGGTGACATAGGATAGAGGAAGAAGGAGAGGGCAAAAGAAGAAGAAGAGGAAGGAAGGAAATAGAGGAAGGAGGAGAAGAATAGAGAGGAAGAAGAAGAGGAAGAATTAGAGGGAGAGGTAACTCAATATTCTCAAATCGCAACAATGCAGAACTTGGGTTCTCAATTACATGTTAGAGGGTATTTATAGATCCAAAATCCTAATAAGAGCCCATTCAAAAAATCTAACAAATATAGAAATAAAAATATTGAAATCCTTACAAAACCCTAGTCCAAATAAAAATAGAATTCCTGATTTTTTTTTTAATTCCTATATTTGCACCCAATGGTAGTGCACTTGGATCTCTTATTAGACGGTCATCTATCATACTCCCCCAATTGGAAAGAAGACTCCAACAAGTTTGACTGTAGGTACCAGTCAAAAAGCTCTAGATCTAAAGTGTGAAACTCATCCTCTGTAATCCAAGATGCATCATATGAAGGGTGGCCTTTTCAATCGATAAGATAGCAATAAAAGTCATCATCAAAAGAAATAACAACCTCATCATCCAAGACTATTTCAATCTCACCTCTTAGGTGCAGAAAATATGGTATCTTAGGAACTAAAGTACCTGCAGGATCACTATATGACAAAGTAAGAGGCTTAAAGATGCCTTATAAGATAATAAATGCTCCACATTGAAAATAAGACTCATATTCATTTGATCAAATAAACTAAGTAAATATGTATTAGATCCAAGTTTTTGAATAATCGGGAATGGACCATTGGCTCAAGCATGTAGTTTTGTGAAGAATTTTTCAGGCAAGTGTTCAGAACAAATGCGAACTATGATATTATCTCTTATGTTCAACTTCTTAGCCCAACGATGCACCTCGGCAGCAAGTTTATAATCCACATTACTCAGTGCAATTTTGCACCAAATCTTTATGTACAAATCATGCATCTATTAGATAAAATTTTCAGCAAGTTTAGAAACATGAGTATCGGATAGTAAAGATATAAAATCAATAAGAATAGGTAAAGCACACCTCACAATATCTGGTCAACTACCTCTGAATTATCCTAAAACTCCTGATCTCTAGAATATTTTATGGGATCTTGGTTCTCAAACTCTTGCAGATCATTAGACTCTTGCTCTAAGGCTAAAGTGCACGAAGGATAACACGTAGCAATGTGTCCTCTGTTATGGCAATGATGACACTTCACTAAAGAACCATTAGAATGAGGATCATTGGCAAAATTACTAGGATGAGTAACAAACTAAGGTTCGCTAATCCTAGCAGTACTATCTCTGGATGCAATTTGGAAATTAGGTCTAGACTAATTAATAGATGTAGACTAGAGGAAAGGTCTAGGCTAACTAAACTTATTACATGAGAAGAGAACCTATTTTAAGGAGTCTTAAATATCTTTCTATAGCAATGTCCTTTTGATATGCCTCCTCCAAAGAATCGAGCGCATACAACTTCCTTCTTTATATCTTCCCTGAGCCTATGGATAAAGCTCCTATTTGTATGGAAGAGATCTTCCTATATTCTAGTCTAGGCATAAGCTCATCAAATCTCTCCATACATTTGGACACGGTTGAAGTTTGTCTATTGTTAAAAAGCTGATCAAATTGATTCCTATAGTAAGAAGGTAGGTACTTCTCTACTAACTTTAGTCTCATGACTACCCGTTGGGTAATAAATGGCTTATGTAAATGTTGAAGATTTTACTAGACACTGCCAATATTTCTTAGCAATTCTTACTAACTTTATCTTGACAAAATGAACTCTCTCTATCAATCATATCATACCAATTGAAGTAATCCTCAAACTCATCCGACCAATCTAAGAAGGTGTCATGGTCTAATTTACTATCAAAATCGCATATCTACCTTAAACAACTTAGCAATGCCATTAGTATCCTCTAATTGTATCTATAAAGTGGAGAAGAATGCCTATTGACCCTTTCAGGACATCTAGCTTGCTGATCAACTAATCTATGATAGACTTCATTTGGACAATTATCAATTGGCTGCCTATGGTCCTATCTATGCTAACGCCTACGAATTTTGTGCTCTTTTATAAACTCATCCTCCTCATACATATCCTTATGAACCTTAGATTTCATATTATGACAAGGATCCTTTGGTAAAACTTGAGCATATCCAGGAGCATAACCCATCCTATTAGTAGCTGCTAGTGACTCAAGAGTAGGGAGCATAACTTGGATTGACTTAATTGAAGGAAGAGACATCAAGTTGCATAACAGACTCATTTACCCCAAAACCTCTTAGGGCTTGAGCTACCCGTTGACTCAATTACTCATATTATTGACTCATTCATTCAATTTTCCAATCAACAGAGTTCATAAAGGCTTAAGGGTCAAATGGTAGTATACAAGTGGAGAAAATAGAATTTTTGGTAGTTTGGTCTGTTGTGGATGGGTGGTCACTCTATTTGTTCCTGATTATAGTGTGATGCACTCAAGCTAAAGCAATAAAAGTATATAGAGATAGATAAAAAAAATAATATGTTATTAATTCCTAAGCTACTACAATGCACATACATAAAACTAATAGGCCTAATGTAGATAATATGCCAAATTTCAAAAACTAGGATGCAAGCAAAAAAAAGAAAGCTAGCTGCAAGATTTCTTTTTACTTTTTTTATGGGAGGGATGGATTACATCAAACTTGGACTAAGTAATTTGTTAGCTATCTAATCAAATAAACATCAATCAAGCTTTCAAAGGAAACGATGTTGCCTGACAAAGAGTGCTTCAAAACACTACTTTACCTAAAGCATTGCTTGGTAACTGGCGTGAGAGAGAGAAATGACTGAGAAATGAAAGGGCATCGCAACGGTTTTGTCTTTCCTCTCTTATGGGGGGTCTGGAGAGATGGTTGAGGCTCAGATGGACCTCGATTGCTCACATTTAAAGAAGGCTTCCATGCTGGAGCCTTCAAGGATATGAGATCTGAAGGAAAAGAGGGCAGCAGCTTCATCCCCAAGTCCATCAATGAAGAAGGGGACAAGAGACTCATCCCTCAGCTCATCAACGGAGAAGGTAGGTGGACAATAATGGAGGCAACATGGTCTTGGGCTCATGTAGTTCAGTGCATTTTGTTTCGAATTGGAAACTTCAAAAGCAACGAAGGCCAATATTGCTACATTTGAGGAGTTCAACCAGGCGGTCATCTTCTTTGATGAGGACATTGATCGAATTGTTGCAAAATGGAGGTATGCTCTGGTCAGAAAGTCACTAGGAAAAGGGTTTCCATTGGATTTTGTCCAATGAGAGACGAGAGTTAGGTGGAATGTGGAAGAAAATTTCTATGTTCTGTAGCTTGTTGAAGGTATTTTACTACTCCGATTCGTCAATGAGATGATGGACCGTGTTTTGACAAAGAGGCCATGGTCTCTTGCTGGTCAGCTTCTAATGTTAGAATACTGGCAGCTCTAGTTCAGACCCAGTTGAGATGCAATCTAGGAGACTAGGGTTTGGATTCAGCTGCCCAAGCTATTGTTAAAGTGGTGGGATAAGGATATTATCTTCAAGATTGTAGCAACAATGGGTACTCGTCTCTGTCCAAATGATTGGACAATATCTACTACAACAATAGGCAATGAGAGGGTTTGCACCCAAATAGATGGTTCAAAGAGCATTTGCCCCGAGGTGAGAATCTAGGTGAAAGACTCCTAAATGTGGTAGGAGTTTATCTATGAAGAGTTGCCAAAGATTTATTACTCTGACTATATTCTTGTCCCGCTAGTGGATTATCGATGTTCAAAGTCCTTGAGTACTAAGTTTGATCGCCCACTCTATGGCCCTTGGATTAGCCCTATGAGGGTTTCAATCTCCAACCATCCAAATTAGGATACTCAATGTTCACCTACTCCATCTGCAGTAGCTGGATCCTCAGCTAAACAATGGGTACAACCAAGGAGAAAATCAAAACTGTCTCCCCCAAGGCACCGACAAGGCTTGATACAACCAAAGGTGGTTCTTAATTGAGCCCTTGACACAACAAAATTTGGAGGAGACCACTATGCAAGCAATGGGAATTATTCCTGCCTCCTGAAAACTCAAAGCTATATTGTCTTCAAAGGAGGCAAGAAAAAGCACAAAAGATTGCTTGTCAAAATCTCCACACTGAGGAGTTCTCTTGGCTAATTGCCTCCCTAAACTAAAGTATAGGTGGTGGAGGACCATGCCATTATTCTCAGATCGGTAGCATCAGCCTCAGGCCAAGCAAGCGTGCAATTCCAACGGCTACATCAAAAGAAGTTTGGAGACCGGTGACATCAAAGGTGGTAGCGTCTTTATCCCAAGGGCCTAAACTTGTTACGACACTAGAGCAACATGCTATGGGAGCAGCCTCTGAATCTCAATCAAAGGATCTGGCTAATCATTCTATCTCTCACACTGATTATTTACATCACTTAAAGTCAATTTTAGGGCTGCAACCTTTCATAGGAGGACACAAGGGACAATCACAGAATCATCCTGATACACTTTTGGATGCACTGGGGAGGCGAGTTCTACTTTGGTGATGGATGATGGGCCAGCTAATAGGGGATTGGCAGAGCCACCCTTCCATCATCCATGAAGATCTTATCTTGGAATTACAGGTGGACTTCAAAACCCCACTTTGTCAATTACACCAAGTCTCTAGTCCGTCAATATAGTCTAGACATTTGTTGTTTTTTGAAAACAAAGTTGCTAGAAGGTGCATTGCCTCATATCCATAGGATCATGGGTAGTCATTGGAAAGTTTATATGACACTAACGGTGAGACTCTCAGGGGCCATTGTAGTGGCCTTAAGAAAGGATATTGGTATTGTTGACTTTATACATTATGATGCTTAAGTTGCTTATGGAGTTATCTATTCACATTAGGAGCAATCATGAGTTATTGGGGTTGTTTATGCCAGCACATGTGTTATGCAGCATAGACGCTAATGGCATGCAGTTTCTTCTATTTTATCCATTAACCTTCCACTATATGGCATGTAGTTTCTTCTATTTTATCCATTAACCTTCTACTGCTTATCATTGGAGATTTTAATTGCATAGTCCATGCAAAGGATCAATAAGGGGGCAAAAGCCTTTTAAAGTCAATCGAGAAGTTCGGGAATTTCGAACTTTCCTTCAAAATACTGGGCTTATCGATCTAGGGTTTCAATGCCCATCCTTCACCTGGTGCAATAATAGATTGGGTCTAGCTCATGTTTGGAAAAGATTAGATTGAGTATTTACCTCTAAAAAATGGCTTGATCTATATCCAACTATGTTTCAGCATCTTGCCAGATTTGCATCGGACAATTGTCCTCTTCTTCTTTTAGTTCCGAATCAGAAGCCTATAGGACTTTGGCAATTCAGATTTGAAAAGTTTTGGCTTTGTTGCGGTGGTATTCAGCAAGTTATTATAGATGCTTGGAAGTGTGAAGATAACTATTCCCCTGGAATAAAGCTGTCCATTCTTTTATAAAGCACCAGGAAGGCTTTGTTAAGGTCGAAAAAGAAATCAAGCAACCTGTTTACCCAAGGTCAGCAGCTACAAAATCAAGTTATGAACTTACAATTATAGGAGGCTTGGCAAGGGGGTCTTGAGGACCAACAACACATGCATCTCTTATGGCTGTTTCGACAATATCAGAAAAATTTTCACATGTAGGTGGTATATTAGAGGTAGAAATCTAGGGTTGTATGGATTAAAGGTGATGCTAGTATCCATTTTTTTTTATCATTCCATTGTGCTCCGTCGTAGGTGAAATAGGATTGTTTCTCTCTACAAGGAATATGGAGAATGGGTAGATGAGGATCAGGCTATGAGAGGTATGTTCCTACACACCATTCTCAGCAATGGTGGTCACAGCATGTAAATATTGATTAACTTGATCATATGGATCTCCCATCGCTCTCAGAAATTGTCTAATACCCAGTATGAACAATTTATTCGAGCAGTAATGAAGGATAAGGTGGCCTATGCAGTGCAACAATCCAATCTGATAAAGCACCAGGGCCACATAACATTCGATCCTTTTTTCTTCCAACAATTCTGGCCTATTGTCCATGATGATGTTGTATCTACTAGTAGACATATATCCAAACCATGCATCTGGAAAGCACTAGCTTGAGCCCAACTACCGTCAAGGCCTTGGTCATAGAATATTTTGGCAACAAACTTATCCCACTTTGGTCCCAAATATACATAACCCAAAGGTGGTAAAAGATTATAGGCCCATTAGCTCATGTAACAATTTATAAAATAGTTGCTAAAATTTTAGTGAATCGGTTGAAACCCATGTTGCCTTCCCTTGTCTGTTGAGCAGGGTGCATTTATATCTGGTTGCTATATAGTTGAAAACATTATGCTTGCCAAGGAACTTATGCACTCTATAGCTCGAGCTCCTCTAATGGCTTTGAAAATTGGATATGACAACTGCTTATGACCTCATCCATTGGGCCTTCCTTTGGAAGGACTTGCACCACTTTGGATTCCCACCAAACTTCACAAAATGGATCTAAGCATGTGTGCTTGAACCAAAATTTGCACTTATCATCAACGGCACTCCCATTGATTGGGTTCAACCAGCTAGAGGGCTTCATCAAGGCTGTCCACTTTCCCCATCTTTATTTATTCTATGCTCGGAAATTATGTCTTATTTATTGCAACTAGCTGTTCAGTACCAATTACTCCATGTCTATACGCCCAGTAGAGAAGGCCCTTCAGTTTCTTATATTCTATTCGGTGATGATTGCATGCTAGTGGCAAGGGCAATGGTTAAAGGTAGAATCTACCTAAAGTTCCTTGTTGATGCTTATTTCTCTATGTCCGACCAAAACATAAATCTTGCAAAGTCCTATATTGTCTTCAGTCCAAGAACTCGAAATGCAGTCAAGGTGAATATCTGAAGGGTCTTTGAGATGCAGGAGCAGCAAAGTGTATTGAACTGTATGGGGATCCATTTACCAGGCATGCAATTGTCCTCCTCGGATTTTACTGGTCTATTGGATAAGGTGACTACAAAGATTGCGAGTTGGAAGTGGATGGCTTTATCGCTGGCTGGTAGAGTAACCCTACTCCAATCAGTGCTTTCATCTATACCCATCTATAGCATGTCTTGTGTTGCTGTTCCAATATCGATTCTTAAAAGACTAGAGAAGGGTTTCCGAGCATTTTTGTGGGGGCATGCATCCAATAGAAGATGTCTTCATCTCAAATCCTGGGGCACAGTTTATATGCCAAAAGATCAGGGAGGACTAAACTGCCACTCATTAATTTAAAGGAGGCGCATGTTATTATGTAAGCTTGCCATCCAAGTGGTCTTAAAACCGGATTCCCTATGGGCACATGTCAGCGGCTTAGTACCACTTTAAAGGGACACGGTGGAACTATAAGAAGCCTCCAACAAGTTCAGCTATATGGGCTAACATTTGTTCCTATGGACACTTTGTGCAGAACAATTTTCAGTGGACTATTAGTACCGGGTCTCAAATTGATGTTTTGAGAGACCCCTGGTTTACCTCCATTCCCTTCAATTATCAATGGCCAACTTATACCAATATGGGTCTGGCAGATTCTCATTTGCTTGTACAATCTTTCATTTCTCCCAATCGAGAGTGGAACTGCCAGCTTTTATCTTCCTTTTTTCCTAGCTGAAGTGATGACTGCTATATCTCAAATTCTTCTGGTAAGAGGGATGTAGTCTGATCAGCTCACTTGGGTCCACAGTAACTCAACTCATGTCACTCTTAAAGGGTTACACCAACTATTTCATCCTCCCCAGAAACCTATAAACCATGGCCAGTTTTGATGGATTTTTGGAAGATGCTTGTGCCAATGATGGTTAAAACCTTCTGGTGGTGATTGCTTTGGTGTCGACTACTGTCCAAATATCTGTTATGCAGCAAGGGTATTACATCAGAGGCTCAACAATTTGTGATGTCTGTGGACATAATACTGAGGATTGCCATCACATTTTCATTCAATGTCCTCATGCTATTGAATGTTGGAGGCAGCTCAGCGTTATATGCTGACTGAGCTTTGTTCCCAACTCTTTGCTGGTGTTAGAGAACTTCCTCTCTAGCTCCCAGGTAGAGAGAGAAAATCAAGCAAAGCTGGCATGTGCTATATGGCTTCTTTGGTCAGCTCGCAATGTGTGTATATTTCAGCAGGTTTTAACTCATCCGATACCACTGATTAGGTACATTTTTGGGTTAATTTCTGATGCTCGACTACTTAATTCTCACACTTTTGATGTCCCGGTAAGATACTGGGGTGCTGGAATTCATCTTATCTCTCATACTTCAATGCAGCAAGTGAGATGAAACCCTCCTCCCTTAAGGTGTTGTTTGGTATATCACCAGTAAAGTAATCACTGCAGAGATGTGATCATCGGTATGATGTGAGCACTAGGATGATATGCAAATACTGAGATGATGTGTGATCACTGTGTTCGGTATATCACTGAAATATCACTGAGAATAGAACTTTACTATGTTTGGTATATCACCAAGTAGTGATAGTGATAATATATAAAAAATTATAAATAGCCTTACATATTAGTATATAATAATTACTCTACAACTTGATTAAGTATTCTTCGTTCCCAACTCCTCACAAAAACATATAATGATAGTAATAATTATAATACTTATTATTATTAATATTATAGGTATCTGTTTTGGTTAGGTTATTAAAATGATATTACGATAACATTATATATAATCGGACTTGATTAGGTTTAGCCAATTTTAACCATTAATATCTGGACTGCTCGTTAGGAATGATTTAGCCTATCAAAACAAAATGAGGAAGAGAAAAGCATGAAAGATTTAGCATGATCCATCCATGCCAATTAACCACCTATAGAAATAAAATAGGCATCCAATAAATAAGTAAAAAGCATCCATGTTATTTAATTAAACCTACCAACAAAAATAAAATAGGCATCTAGTAGATAGGTATTTATAGAACGAGACGAGGAAGGTTTTTTTTTCTCTCTAATTTACTGATTAGGGATATTTTTGTCCCAAAATAACTTCAGCATATTACCAATATCCAATGACATATTATCACTTAGGGTATGTGTGGTGATAGCATTACTGCACAATACAGTGATGCAATCACTGAATTTATCACTGGATCCTTCATCGTTAGATGAAATTTTGCAACGTCAAATAAGATGATCATATCACCTAACTCACATCACTGGGGTGATGTGAAATATCACTCCTTACCAAATAGGACCTAAGGGTATTGAAGGTTAACTATAATGCATCAATCCATTCAAATTCGGCTACAGTAGCTTTCATAATTCGTGACCATCAAGGAAGGGTTCTTAGAGCTGGTGGTAAACAACTACTGGCCTCTCTACTATTTCTTTTGCAGAGCTCATCGCTGCTTGGATGGGTGTTACTGCTGTAATGGCTGAATTCCAAGCACAACAACCATGGCTTGAAGGTAATTCTCTAACAGTCATCACTTGGAGTAATAATTTTCATGTCAGCAGGGTCTAGGGTAATATCTATTTGGGGGACATCATGGGATTCAAAGCTTCATGGAAGGTTTTCTTAGCATCGCCTGTCCTACGAAAGGCAAATCTAGCAAATTTCATTGCTTCTCTTGCTACTCAGATTGAAGTATCCATATGTTTTGGGGACCCCATTCTAGTATTGCTCCTATATTTATTGCAAGCTGATGCCTTAGGAGTTTCTTTCACCAGGGCCTAAAGTTTCACATTATTGCATGCAGCTAATTGCATAGGTCTGGGCTCATTAGTTTTCTAATAGTTTTCTAGTTCTATTAGTACTATTTAGTTATATCTCCTTGTTCTGTATTTGTACTAGGATCCTCCTTTAACCTTCTACACTCGCCTACTTTGTACCCCCAAAAAAAAGAAAACCAATACTTTACCTTCTAACAAAGAAAACTCACTATAGAGGTAGAATTGGGAGAAAGGATGTCAAAAATAATATCATCACATTGAAATTAGCCTGGATAGGTTTTCGATGCTAAAGTAGCACTGACATGGTAGAGAATGCCATCAAAGGGCAAAACTGAGCTAGTGACAGGAGCAGTCAGAGGTTGAAGATCATTGCTTCGTATGGGCATGATGGTTGTAGATGGATAGGGATGTGGGCAATTTCTTTTTTTCTTCCTTGGTGATGATGTGGTTGGTGATGATGTGGTGATGGTGTGATAAACAATCATGACTCTTGAGATGACAATGATGGAGCATGGACCGTAGCTCTTGAGGTGACATTGATGGAGTGTGGAGCATAGATCTAGGGAAGATGGTTCGAGAGGTTGCTAAGGCTATAGTGATGGAGTGGCAAGGATGCGATAGTGGCGGTGGATCAAATTTGCACTAGTACCAATTGAAGAAAAAGGAGGGAAGAAAACAAATGAAGGAAAAGAGGAGAAAGGAAGAGCAGAGAGGAAGAGAGAGAAGCAACTCAATATTTTCAAATCTCACTAATGTAGAACTTGGGTTCTCAATTACATAGTCAGCAAGTATTTATAAACCCAAAATCCTAATAAGAGTCCATTTAGAAATCCTAATAAATATAGAAATAAAAATACTCAAGCCTTTATAAAACTCTAGTCCTAACAAAAATAGAATTCCTAATAAAAATAAAATTCTCTGGTTCCTATATTTGCACCTAGTGATAGTGCACTTAGATCTCTTATCGGATGGTCCTTCGTCATACGGCCAGAATATTTTCCAAAAGAAACATTTCAAAACCTTCATTCAAGGAAAGTGGGAACTTTTGAGGTGCTTAAAAGGCTCGATGCTACTAGAAGATGTACATGCTAGTCCCCTATTCAATGTGGAGGATCTCACTCTATGTTATGGAGACTGCGCCCACAATTAGAATGCCCAAAGTAGCACAAAAAGTTGAAGTTGTTGATGATATTCTTGATGAACGACATGTTTCAATAAGGGAAGTTATCAAAAGTCCTTAGTCAAGTGGAAAAGGAAAATAATCTCTAAAAGCATGTGGATCACCGCTTAAGAGTTTCAACATCTCAATACAACTCTTTTTGAGGCACATCAAGCTTTTCACTCATCGGAGCCGAGTTCCCTTTCATTAAGGGGAGTCAATGGGAATCAGCCCGCTTAAAAAAATCTAAAGATATATAGGAGTTTAAAAAAGATCATTAAAAAGTTAAGTGTATCTAGAATGGAACAAAAATTATATGGGGCAAACATCATAGAAAGAAATATGGAGCAAATTTTTATTTTGCCACATTTCCACTGTTGCCTATCTTAAAGCAGAAGTGTAAAAGTGAAAAACTTCTCCCAGTAACGAAGATGTTAGTCCCATGATTATAAAAAACTAAAAAAAGAAATAGAATCATGCATGGCATTCTTTCTTCCTCAGTTGCAAAACATACTTTTTACCATACATACTATAGGTAGATAATACACATCAAGCAAATTAGTCAATTAGCAAGATAATATACATATCTAGATAAATCGATACATAATGTCTAGAATATGATGTTCATCATTATACGATTAGATAATATACACTTAGAAATTTAGTTATCTAGTAATCCAATATGCACCTTCAAGTAAATTGATGTACAGTTTTTGAAATATTATATTCACCTGTACACACTACATAGTTAGGTGATACATGTCAACTTCCCAATATACATTGTAGGATTTTTTGATTCTAGATAAATCCTAAAGGTATGTATTGGTATTGAGCATTACATCGAAGAATCTTGTGGTGTGTATTGAGAAGTTAAAAGGTATATATCATCTAACCATGTAATGTGTACCAATAAATATGATATTTCAGAAACTATGGATCAATTTGCTTAAAGATGTGTATTGGATTGTTAGATTGCTAATTTGCTAAGTATATATCATTTAGCCGTGCATTGTATATCAGTGAATTTCATGTTCTACAAACTATATATCAATTTATGTAGATGACTTACTTGATGATTAATTTACTTGGTATGAATCACCTAGCCATATAATATATAGTGCTAAAAAATATATTCTGAAAATAAAGAAGAAAGAGAATGTCATATTTTTTTTAATCATGAGACTGATGACTCCATTAGTAGAAGTTTTTAACTTGTAAGTTTCTTTTTTAAGATGGATATTAAAGGAAATATGGCAAAATTATAAGCCCGCTCCATATTTCCTTCTATGGCGTTTGCCCAATAGAATGTGTTAGTCAAAAGAGCCTTTTAAATTTCCAACTAGGTCTAGAATGATTGGTTAAAGAGTCTTTTAGTTTTCCAATTAGGTTTTTAATTGTAGTCCTTGGTCATTAGTCAAAGTAGGTCCACATCTATTATTCTATGTCCTGATAGTTCTAAGAGTCTATATAAGGCTTCCTTGTATACTTTTGAAGGCAGGAATGGATTCAGTTTTATATTTACTTCTCTTTGGCATTAGTCCCGGATTATAAGCAGGTTTTCTAAGATTAGATGTCATCCTAAGGTTTGTCCAAACTCCAATGAGATGGACTCCTCCTACACTTCATTCCCAAATCCCATTAGAAAATTTCCATCCATTTATCCTTCTTTTTTGGCTTAACTCTTGAGTTGTATCAGATAGTTCGGGTACCATTAGATTTCAACATCCATAAAGAGGAAGAGAGAATGAGGAGGAAAAAGAAAAGGACCTCATGCACCACCAGATCGTCAAAGAGGAAGAGAAAGAGAGGAGTAAAAAGAAAAAGACCTTATGCACTTCTCAGGGGCACCATCATTAGGTCGTGTCTATCATCAACATCATCAAGGGAGAGGTTTAAGGTTTATTGATATCTCTTAGACAAGGAGGGGTCTAGCCATTAAAGGACAGAAGGTAGGCCTTTTGGGCATGCTCGGTTTGAGATTAAAAAATTTGTGTTAACTAGGTTAAAAGAAGTAAGTTGAAGGGGAAAGTGGAGAGCTAAACTATTCCTGTGTTAAGTCAGGTAAATAGGTTCATAAGGCAAAAGTTACGCATTTGTTCTGTATCAAGATTGGAAAGTACCCAATAAATATAACTGATAAGTATATGACAACAAAAACAAACAAAAAATCCAGCGATAAAATAATGAAATACAATGGAGTTCCCCCGACCCTCTCACTTAGTTTCCCTCTAACAATGAAATAAATATGTTAGCATATTCACTGATGTTTGGCTTGGATTTGGCGAGAATTGAAGTTAATGAAGCAATCACATGACTAACAAAATTTCTTTTTTCTTGATTCTAGTTGAGCCTTGCAACTCTATATAGGGCTAAAACTAGATCGGATGAGGATCAGATACCAACACATCCATATCTATATTTGTTTTATCTGATGAATACAAATATGGATACATATATCAATCGGATGCAAAAATTTATATTAAACGGATATGGATACAAATCGGATATTGGAAGTATGGATATAAAGATGGATATAAGTTGAATAATTAAACTTTATGACCATTGAATCAAAGATATTATAAAATGAATAATAAATCAAGTTAATAACATATTAATATCGTAATATATTTTTTTAAAAGTTCATGAGTATTATATTTAAAAGCAGAATTGAATATTCAGATACGGATTGGTAGTTATCTATCAATATCCACATCCATTTTTCTTTGATAGATGGATATAAATATTAGTCGTATCCTCAAATTTTTATCCATATCCGGATAGATTCAAATATGAAAATAGATCCGAATGGATAATATCTTATTCACTTTCACCCCTAACTCTATCACATACATGTTGGTTTTGAATAGTGGTCAAAATGGAAGCTCAACATCAAATATAAACAAGAGTATGAATTGGTGGGATTGGCAAATAGGACGAATGGTATTAGGTAGAGTTGTTTTCTAAGGAATTTAGGTATCATTGATATCCTCCTGGGTCCCTCAAAATTATCATGATAAGAAACAAAATGGAAACAAATGAAAGTAATGTGACATGCATCCTCTATTCTATTTCAAGACTTAAAACTCATATTAATCTGTATCAATACAAATGTATCATCCATCATAGCGAATTATGAGTAGATATGCAAACCATAGTATACTCATAACAAGAGATTTTAATACTCAAGAAAACAACTTACTTCATATCTAGCATGCATTATCTCAATAATTCCAAGATTTCCGAAATAGAATCTTCCTTCCTAATACAAATTCTAATAACATGGTGATCAAGTAGAGCTTCATGTAGTACTTAAATATAGGGAAGACCTATAATTTGATTTAAGAAACCTATCTTGTTCCCTGTGCATGGTTTGGTTTTGATAGATAAGGTTTCCTTTCCTAAGAAGATCCTCCTCAATTAGATCCCATTTAAACAATCATTCAACTCAATCTCATGTCTTTAACCCTTCTAATTTTCATCTGCAACTTGTGACCTTCCAACAATATCAAGGAGTGTCTTGCCTGTGATCTTCCAAAACTATGGATCCAAATAGTAATATCCCACAATCATGAATGTAGACACTGTACAAATTTTTAGCATGAACATTTGACTTTATGCAGTATCATTTGAGTGACAACCTCTTGCATTGTTACATTCATAATCCCATTACAAATAGACTGCATGTTGGATGATTTATTATTAGAAGACCCATGCCATCAATGAAGTTTAGGTTTGGATCTTATCACAAGACAACCCGAATCTAATAACTAAGGGAAACAAGAGTAGATCTTTTTCAGAGATCTCTAGAAAATATCATTTTGTAGGCTTGTAGCTAATATCAAAGCTTTCTACTATCATCATAGCAACTTGTTGAAGCAAAATAGCATTTACAACCAAGTATTTAGAAGACTCGCAAAATTTTGATATTTCATGATCAAGAGTATTATTTGATATCAGGACTTATAATTCTATACACTAGTATGGTTACTATCCATACCTCATCTTGACAACTTGAGTGATTGCCTTAGTTGGATACCATGCCGATAAACCTGATGGTTCGAATGGTTTTGAGCAAGTTATCACGTGACATCCAATAGGCTGAATGGAGCTTGACCGAGGTAGGCCGAATGATCACAAGAAGCATAAAAGTGCTAAATGTATATACTAGAATATTAGACCTAGGGACAACTCAACACCGGTAAGTGATAGTTAGACTTTAGGCCCCACAATAGTGCTCGCATAATATGTGGAAGTATGTGAGCAGTGACTAGAACGAGGGGAAAGGGAGGATCGTAGGATGTGACTATAGGAACCACTAAATATACATGAAGAATCACTTAGATGGTTATGGATGATTGAGAATAGCGCCTTGCATCATATAAATAATGAGATAAAAATCTCCTTTAGCCAATCAAACCCCTATTGTTATATTTACTTTTATTTTTACTTACTCTCGCATTTATCTATAGTTTATATGCTTTAGTTATCCTAGTTTATCCATAGGTATTAGAGTAGAATTATGGTCTCAGCTACAACCTACCTCCTACTCTTTCAGATAGGCGGTATCACATAGTGTCAATCTTTGAAGTTCAACCATCAAAACTCTCATTATCTTTGTTTCTATTATGGACATCGATTGCATGCTTATACACTTGCATGAACTGCCAGAGACTCACGTGCCATGTTCCATCCTTGCTAAGGATCCAATGGCCAACAATTATTTATTGACTAACAAATATATCTAAAATCCATAATCATTCATTTAAGATCATGAATCTAAGTATTAATTAATTTTTTATCAAGTTTATAATATGCGTCGGCCTTTGTTCTGCATGTAATATTGGAAATTTAAAGTCCTATAGCAATTAAGTAACATGATTTCCCACATAAAATATCCCAAACTCTCCTGAACCATTTAAATTGGTAATTAAGATGAAGTAAAAAAGCAATGAATTATGCTTTAAAAAAAAAGGAATAATAGCTATTGCAATAGAAAATGGAAGTATATTCGTGCATAGAAATAAAGACATGTGAATTACTCAAAAAAATTTTAATGCAAGAATAAATAAAAGTAAGACTGAAAAAAATCCGATGGAACAACGGTCAGTGGCAAGGCATCAGATATTAAATAATGATAAAAGGAATTAACAGAACAGTTCAGCAGGAGGAAACCAAGAATCCACAAAATAACAGTAAACTAGATGCACCAGGATAAGCCAAGCGCAAACTATCGGTAGGAGAAATTTGTGAATTCCGATGACTCTCTAGAAGAGACCAACTATGACGTCATAGAAAAGCTATGAATGATCCCGGATTCCGATGGTTCGAGAAACCGAAGGCGACCTAAAATGAAGAAGTTTTGAAAAAAAAATTCCAAAAATAAGGTTTGGAGATCGATGAAAGATTCAAGTTCATGGAGACTGTTCCACCAACGTATGGAAGGGATTCGGGGAAACGAATTGCTATTCGAATCCGGAAACGTTAAGCAAAAAATAATAGAACTCTCGAAACGTTTTACCAAAAATAAATCTTCAAGAACAAAAACAAAGTATCTCCATTTCACTCCATCTCAAGCCATCCCCTGTCCTCCTTCGTTCCCAACGACCTTGAAATCCGCATCACATCGCCGCCGCTAAAATTAAACAAGGCGAGACTCGACTTCGGAAAGAGAAGGGAAAACCGATAAAGCTAAGAAGATAAAAACGGATCAAACACGTACGGTTACACCTAAATTTCGAGGAATCTAAAGGGTTTTCAGATCCAAAGATCTATCTGGCCGCCGGGTGGAGAGAGGTGTACGGAGAAGGGAAGGGAAGGCTTACCTGGAGGTGCTCGCGAAGTCGTAGAGCTTGCCCTTGGCAGAGAAGATGATGAGGCCGACCTCGGCGTCGCAGAGGACGGCGAGCTCGTGCGCCTTCTTGAGTAGGCCACTCCGCCGCTTGGAGAAGCTCACCTGGCGGCTCGTCTTGTCCTCGATCCGCCGGAGCTCCACCCTCCCCCTCACCATTGCCGCCGCCGGAACCCTAACCCTGAATCCAAAACCAGAAAGACGAATCCTTCGAGTGGATGATCGCAGGAAGAAGGCGAGAGGGGGCGGTGGTACTTATAGCTCCCGGTCTCCAATATAGCTCCCGGTCTCGAATAAGAAAGAAAGAGTGAAGAGAGAGATTCCCTCCGCTCCTCCCCACAACCCACCGCGCTCTTTGCACACGAGAGAGTGGTCCCTTTGGTGGAGAAGTGGGGCCCACCAGAGACCCGAACATGGAGGAGAGAGGCGGTTCGGTCGTTATAAGATGGGAAATGGGAGCGGTGGACGCCGCAAGCGAGGAGGAAGATCGCGTGCGCTACTCTGCGCCGAGCTCTGGCTGACAGACACGTGTCAGGGTGGTCGCGACGCGAGAGTTCTGTTTCGAAAAGAAATGGCAGGCCCCCTGGTTTGCTATGGGTCCCAATCATTGGTGTCAAAACAAAAACTCAAAAATTAAATAAATTATTATTTTTATAATTAATATATTTTTTATTTTAAAAATATTTTTTTATTGACTATACAATATAGTCAGAAGGCACCATTAAACAAATTAATTATCAGATAAATTAATATATATATTTAAATAAATTAATATATAATTTTCAAAACATTACATAATGTACGACTATATATATATATATATATATATATATATATATATATATATAAATTAGTCATCTAGTAATTTGATATATATTTTTAAATAAATTAATATATATTTTTAAGATTTCATATTCATTAGTATGCACTATACGGCCAAATATACATACTCATCATTTTCTAATAAATCAATACTTAGTTTTTAGAATATGCATTTTATCTATATTGGATCACTATCAGGTATATATCAAAGAATTTTATAGTATATATCATGAAATCGATAAATATGTATTATCCGATCATTTTGTGTATACTAATGAATATAATATTTAAAAAATTATATATCGATTTATTTGAAGATATATTTTAAGTTGCTAAATGACTGATTTACTAAGTATATATCATCTGATCATATATTATATATATTGATGAATACCATATTTTAAAAACTATATATCAATTTATCTAGATGTGTACTAGCTTGTTATATGACTAATTCATATAATATGTATTATCTAACTATATAGTATGTATCGATAAAAAGTATGTTTTGAGAACAAGGAAGAAAAAAGATGCCATGCATGAATTTTTTTTTTTTTTTTTTTTTTGTTATCACGACACTAATAACCCATTAATAGAAGAAGTCCCTGGCTTTTGAACTTTTGCTTTAGGATGGGCACCAGAGGAAATGTAGAAAATGGGAAGCCTGTCCCCAATTTTCTTCTTTGGTGCCCACCCCATATGATTTTTGCTCTTCTATTTCTTTATTATCATTCCTCTCCCTGTTACCCTTCTAACTAGGGATGGCATCAAGCTGAGTTCCGAATGGATTTTTACCTATCTAAATCCAAATATCTAATAAACTATCCAAATCCAATTCAAACACTATAGAGACTAGATTTTTTTTGCCCAAACCCATCTCAATTGGATATCGGGTAATTCGAGTTTATCCGATCCGAATCCAATTGAGTCAAATTGAGCATTTTTTTTTAATTTTCATTTCATAAATCATACGTATCTTAAAAAAATAAAATTCAATAATATTTAGTTCTATATTTAATTAAAATAAAATTCAAACTGTCCTAAGCAAATAAAATCCAATAACAATTAGTTCAACAATATTTAGTTTCATATTCAATCAAAATAAACTTTAAATATAATATAAATTTAATAGATAAAGACATTCAAAAATAACACTTAGTTCTAATACCTCTAATGAATTGACAACTAGCTAACAGACTAATGGTGGTGTCACTACTGACCAAAGGAAGGGACAACGGAATGATTGATGGATGGTGGTGTGGGTTTGGCCGACTGGTTGTATGGAATTGTGGGTGAGGAGGGTTTAATTAATGGGTTTGCCGTTTTGTGCTTTGTTCTTGTGGGGCAATAGCTGAAGGGAACAAGGGAAGAAAAGAAAGGGAGAAATGAATGGATAAGTTAGGATTTAATAACTAATAGATGGTAATTGATAAAATATATTTAATATAATATATATGTATATATTTTAGAATATCAAAATATTTCGGATTGGGTTCAAGTCGGGTGCATAACTATCCAGTCTCAGTCGAAACCTAAAGTTAAGTATTTGGATTTTATCTAAATCTGGTCTAAATTCAGTTAACGCATTGACTACCCGATTCAATCAGGCCGGGTTGGATATCTGTCGGTTTGAATTTTATTGCCATCATTACTTTCAATGTGGAAAGAAATTTAACAAAGCTTTTCTCTTCATGTTCTTTTTCAAATATTTACTATTTTGCAAAACCCTGGCCTCCTCCTACCCCTTCCTAGAATTCGACAGCCACTCCCCCCACTGCATCCAACCCTGACTGCACAATGATCGGCTCTCTTATATGGGCGGCAGCACCAACATTCTTACGGTTGATCGCTCCAATCCGCTTCACTACCTCCAACGACCACTTTTGATTATGGACCTCGAACTGCTCTTCTCTTCTCTATTGCTCGAGTACAACTACCTACTTCCCTTCCCAGTCAAGCCCGCTATCCGCCCGTGTCTTCCACTTTGATGCCCTCAAGTACTTTGTTCTTGTGATCCAGTCAGCACCACCCACCACTCTAAGGTAGAGTTGCCGAGGCCATATTTCCTCAACAAGGCTTTGTGGTGCCCCTAGCAAAGAGTCGAGGATCCGATCTTTGAGCAACTCTCATTTCTTGAAAATTTTTGGCTTAATTTATAAAAAAAAACTAAAAACTTTGTGTATAGATTTTACTAAAACTCTGAACTTCAATTTTTCATAAATGGACTTCCGAATTTTTACCCTGCTAATAATTGGACCCTTACGTCACTGAGGCATTAACTACATAACGACAAATGTCACATGCGTCATTGACGTAAGGGTCCAATTGTTAATGGGTTAAAGGTCGGGAGATCAATTGTGAAAAATTAAAGCTCGAGATTTAAGTTAAATCCGAACACAAAGTGCAGAGTTTTTTATTGAATTAAAGCAATTTTTTTTAGATGGAGATCCTTGGTTGGGATAAGCTGGTCTTTGAATTAGCTTGACTCCATTCCACTCCAATATACAAGGAATATTATGATTATTTTTAAAAATTATTAATATTAAAATATATTAATTAATGATTTAGAATTGAACCAAGTTAGTTCAGTATTAATAAAAATTGGATTGATTCTAGTTCAAGATAGAATTGATTTTTACTCCAATTTAAAATTTTTTTAGACTATTTAATTAGTCTCATGTTCAATTCAATTGATTTGAAATTATGTTTAAATTAAGCTTCAAATAGTGATAAATAAACTAAACTTCATTCTAACTTTTGAATTCGAGATTAATTAATTTCAAATCAAATTTGATTAGATCTAGATTCCACCTCAACTTTATTTAGGAGTGGCAATCAGGTTGGGTCAAGTCGGACATAGATCAAATTGGATACCGATCAGGTCAAAACTACATAATTTATTTATTAAATAGGTCAAAAATTTAGATCTGAATAGGGATGGCAATGGATGGTATACCCACAAAATTTGCCCTACTTGTATCCGAACCCATTTAAAATCTTATTACCTGAACCCATCCCAAACTTGATTACAAAATTAACTAAAAATCCTAAACCTATCCCATTTAAAATTGGTATACCTGCCAAACTCACCTGCTTATCTTTTATTCAGGTCAGATTATTCAGGTACCCGAATGCCCCTGACCAAAAATTGGTTTCTTTGATTCGAGCATGACTCCTACCCAATCTTTCGAAATGAAATATTGCTACCAAGATTGAGCTCTCAAAACCTCAAGGGACTAACTAACACAAAATCCCATATGCTTGAGAAAACAAACCCAATCAAAACCCAAGAAAACCCTCTGATCTCCCTCAAGTGCTCTCCTTCCCTATAGATCTCTGAAAAAGAGAGTGAACTAAAATCAAAAAGAAGTGAAAAGAAAAAAATGATCAATCTCTATGGGAAAAGGTCTTATCTTTTAATTTTTTCCGTCTTTCCTTTGTTTTTGTTGATTTTTCCTATAGTTTTCCCTAATTTTTTTTTCACTATTCTTTTTCCATCCTCAAGAGTCTCAATCGGTGGGAAACTTGGAGCAGTGGCTTTTCCTTTATTATTCTATCCTCCGGAGTCTCAATTGAGTGGGAGGCTTGGAGCAGTGAGCCACTTTTCCTCCCTTTTTCCATCTTTAGGGGTCTCAATTGAGTGGGAGGCTTGGAGCGGCAGCTAAATAGGAAAGCTTGGACAATAGCTAGGGTTTTGTATTGGTATTTATTTACTACCTGATTCGGGTAGTGGATATTCGAGGGGCAAATCCCAAAGCTGTCCAAACTTGTTCAAGTTTAATTTTAAACTAGCTTATAATCTCATGCGATATATGGGATACGATTTTTTTAAAATAATATATGATTTTATTTATCTATTTTATTTTATCTATTGTATATATATTTTAAAAATAGTTAAAATAATTAAAAAAATATATTTTGTGCATTGCGTGTATTATAAACTATCAGACAAATCTTATGAAAATTTGGTGATCCAGATTCCATGAAGCTCCTTCTTAAATACATCATTTCTTACTATTTTTGCTTTTAATCAGTTTTAAACCTATCCATCTCTCTTTCCCCTCCTCCTTGGATCCTCTCCTCCCACACCTCCAACTCTCTCAATGTTAGCACTAATAGTATGTTCATAACATGTTTAAAGATACAACAGGAAGTTAATAAATCCAAGAACTTAGCACTACAAAATTCAAAAAATTTTAAAAACTTATTTAATATTCAAAAAGAAAAATAATTTCAAAATAAGTATATGACTACTTCCTTCCAACCACTGACAAATAATGCATGCGCACAACTGTATAAACATGTGTGCATAGATACGTGCATACACAAAATTAGACAGACAAACATACAGATCAATTTATAACAAAAATTGATAGTTTAAAACACTCATAGAAATCAATTTAAGTTTATAATGATATGGTAAATATTGTTAAGTTTAGAATGATATGATAACTTCTCTAATATCAACTTCTTTTATAAAGCCTCCATTTGGGCCATTATTATTTCAGACATTTTCCTTGCTTTCTCCAAGTCTATCTGGCCATTACCTAAGGCTGGACCATGATCGGACTATTCCCCTCGATGTGCGCCACCACTTGCATGCATCTGGCCAGGTAAGTTGGATGGAGCTTCAAGCGGCCAGCTATCGCTCAATACACCAGACTGCTCCAACTCGGGCACCACCACTCACCACTGCTCCCCATCCCAATTGTACTCCCTTAGGGTGCCACTCCCCTCGTCCACCACATAGATAGAAGTGCCATCGTCATCCACCGATGCTACAGAGCCGATCTAGCCAGCGAGGAGGGTGGGTGGCATGTCTTCATTGTGATCGGAGCGAATGTTGTAGATGATGCCCTTCTTGGCATCTTGGCCTCGTAGGTTGACCATGCACAGCTTTCCCCAGACAGCCAATACCTCAACGGACTCTTGGATGAAGCGACCGCTATGGCGGAGCTGCACCACGGGCTCCTATACAGCTAAGGTGAAGGGGCCTAAGTGGGGGTCCCAATGGGTGATGGAACGTGAGATGTCAGCATTGTACTTAGGGCCCACACCTTGGTGAGATACACTACAAGAAAATTTAATATTAGCGATGGCCAATCGCCATCGCTAATAATGGGAATGTCATCACTACTGCTATTAGCGACGCACGGCTATCGCTAAAAAGTGGCTGGAAAAAAGCTCGACACTAAAGCTGCATATTAGCAATGACAGATTAGCCATCACTAATAATGATACTAGTGACGGCTTTCCATCACTTATAATATTTTTTGAATTTAAAATTAAAAAATTAAAAAAATAATAATAGTGATGGTATTCTATCTCTAATAAGCCATTGCTAATATGCTTTAGCGATGGCATTTCCATCGCTACAGCCATCGCTAATAATTATATTTTTTTAAAAAAATATTTTTAATAATTATATTTATTAAAATTTATTATAATTTAATTAATAAATAATTATATTTAATAAAATTTATTATAATTAAATTAACAAAAAACACATATTTATGGATATTATACAACTAACAATTAACTATCACCATCATAAATAAAAAATTAATATTATATATTACTTCAAAATTAAATTATATAAATAAGACTGCTCAAATTTTAAATACATTATATCAAAACTAAAAAAAATCAATGGAGATCGTTCTCCTATTTTTTCTCCTATACGTCCTCTGCTGTAGTAGGTGGATGAGAGCAGGATGTCTCAGCATCCCGTAATGAAAAAAAATAAAATAATATTAATAACTTTAAAACTAAATTAATTAAAACTGTAAAACTATTATAATTGATGCTCCTCAAGCCTAAATCTTTACAGATAGATATATTTTGATATACTATCTTGATTTTTAAATAAAGTATTTCTTCACATTTTATTTGATGATACAGAGCTATAGACACCTCTAGCCAGTACTCCATCGGATGGTTAAGTTGAATTTTGATCTTTTGAATACTCCCTCCCTTCCATTTAAAGCCTAAACCAGTACGGAGGAATATATTTTGATATACTCTAATTCTCAAATGAATTATTTTCATGTATTCTATTTGATGATACGAAGCTATAGATACCTTCAGCCTATCCATCAGATAATTAGATTGAATTTTGACCCCCTGATACCCCTTCCTTCCATCTCAAGCCTAAACCGATATGGAAGAGTACATTTTGATATACTTCTCTGATTCTCAAATAGATTATTTATATACGTCACATTCGATGATACGGACGTATCTACACCTCCATCCCATCCATCAGATAGGTAGATTGACTTTTGACCCCTAGATCCCCTTCTTCCGATTCAAGCTTAACTATATGAAGTTTCTAAATATAAAAATTTAAAATAAATAAAAAAATTTATTAATACTATTTTACTTATCTGCTATGATGGCTACAATAACGAGCTCAGCTGATTGTGTAGATATGAATTTTAAAGAATCTCAACAATCGTATCACAGATGGCATCTCAGAAGCTCTGAGGTCGCTGGTAAAAAAAATCTCTGTACGACCTCCTTGACATATGCATCACCCCTCATCTAGATCATCGAGATCTGAGAGAAGGATGTCGAAGACCAGCGAGCTACTGGAGGGTCGAAGCTATGCTCGAACCCTATGATCCGGCTCCTAGTAACCCCTCCAATGGCCCTAAGCTATCCCTCGAGGTTAAAGAGGGGCTGATAGGATGGGTCCTTACCGTACTATGCTATGACGTACTCTGCATAATCTACCTACATAGTTTAGAAATTTATTAGTGCTATTATACATATCAGTATATATAAAAATTTAATAAATAATATTTTATTTTATCGCAATCCATCCAGACCTAGAATCTAAGTAATCACTGATCCTCCTAAACTAGTGTGTGGCCTTCCGCAATTGCAGCTGCCGTGGTACATGATCAAGCTGCCAAGTTTACAATAAATAAAGAAATTAAGTTAATAAAAACAAACATATGATCAATTAAAAATGAGATTAATATAACTTTAGAATTTTTACCAATCTATCTGCTATAATATATATACTAACGGAGCTATCAGTGTGCTTCATCGAATCCTGCTGGACAGTCCGATTCTTTCGGACCCTCTGCCATTTACTGGAGTACTCCTCACTACTCCATTGATCACAAAGGGCCTCCCATACATCCATCCGCATCCAATAATCTATGAAAGACTTCCAGTTTGATGATGATTCAGAACTGGAGAACTCAATGATGGCCTACCTAAGGTGGTACAGCCTATCCCGGAGCCTACATATAGCAATCTCCTCGAAGGTCTGACGATCGATCTCCTTATCCTTAGGAGTCTCGAATCGGTAGTATGACTGCAAATAAAGGATGGCATGTATTAATATTGAAATTACAAACATTCCAACATACCATAAATTTAAAAATTAAACACCTTTGACTTACCACGAATATCTCTCATGCAGCGTCACGAGCCCTCGACAGCCAATTGAAAAACTCATTCACTGACCCCGGCATCAATCATCGGATGATCTTCGTAATCACATAAAATATCCCAAGCTTCCTAAATATCTTGCAAAATTGATTTTGAACAATAAATGTTGATTCTAAAACAGATAAAATTTTTTAAACTTATTTCTCGAAGATCTAGTACTTACGAGTGACTTTGAAAGTGCACGAGCTCTCTATCTTCTGATCAAGTTGGAGGTACCATGAGCCAGACGGATCCTCTACCATGATACTAAGACTGAGAGCTGGTCACTGCTCTGTATAACTGTAGGATCAATGGTGACCCTATATCGTTCGAACTTGAGAGTAGCAAAAGATCATAAAGAATATTATATTAGATAATGAAGGACAAAAATATAACATAATTGAGAATTTTTAAAGTGTTAGAGTTTATCTCATGGTGTGGATGCCATAGAACCACATAAGCTGGCCACACAAGAGCTATCTCCTCTAGAGCTTTGTCCTCTGGAGCTCTCTCCTCGGCTAGCACGGCTCCGTCCTCTGGGGGTAGTCATTCTATAATCTCTAAAAATAAAAATAAATAGATTCACGGATTAATTATACAATTATGGTAAGTAATGTAATAATTGAAATGATACAATACAAGTATGAAAAGCAATAAAACAAACACACCACAAAGACAAAAATTGCTCCATCTGCTCTAGGGTTGACTTTGATTATTCAAAAGTCAACACCCTCAGCCCTGGGGTCGACTCCTGCTGCGTGCTAGTTCTCCAGCGTGCCATAGTCGACGCCTTTGACCTTGGGGTCGACTACTCATCGGCCTCTTTAAGTATCTGTTAGATTCTTCTTCTGATTCTTCTTCCTTTTTTTCTTCCACTTATTCCTCTTCTTCCTTTTCTCCACCTTCTTGGATAAGATTATCCTTTAAAATAAACTCAATATGATCTACCTCCTCGTGTTGTCCATCATGTAGGAAAATTCACAGAGCATCCAACTTTACATCTATTAAAGACTAATGAACTCTTAATATTTCATCCTTTTGAAAGCATTCTGGTAAATGAGACTCTTCTTCTTCTTCTTCGAGCTCGTAATAAATGGCTCGAGACTTAATTTTACATACAGCCCACCAATTTTTCCTTTCTCTCTTCCTTGATGGAAAAAGAGTATAATATACTTGAACAGCTTATTGAGCTAGCATAAAAGGATCGTTAACATATGCTTTTGATCTATATTTGATTTTAATAAGCCCATGTCGTGGATCAACCTTCATACATTGATCGGTATCATACCATCGGTACTTAAATAAAATAATACTATTACCTCTAAGGTAGGTCAACTTGATCACTTCTTCGAAGATTCTATAGTAGTCACTCTTTGTCTCTTCCCACTAGTTATCCTTTATATGCACACTATTATTTATTATACTCTTATGATATCTATATTGCTGGGTGTAAAATTTAAAATCATTTATGTTATAGTCATTATAATATGTCACATATTTTAATGGTCTGTAATTTAATGGTCTTAGCTTCTTAGGTATAAATTCGCCCCCTTGCATGACCTGCATGATACAAAAAGAATAAATTTAAAAAAATTAGAATAAATGATCAGACAATAGTCGCTTACCAATTGGTGGAATCAATTTGTAAAGTTCTGTGAGCACTGAGTAAAAATTTCTTCTTCATTTATCATCAGATTGTTCCATCTTAGCATCTCATCATATTACCAATACATGCATAAGATAAGTACAAGATGATAAGTGATTAAAGAGTTGAGATTGTGATGGATACTTACTCAATATATGGATCGACCTCCACATAGTTTAGCAAAATATATGTCTCTACTTATTGAATTTCAGTATTAGTTAATATCCAGTGAATCTCGTGCCCAAATTCACGAGCGGGATAGACAAATATTAAGATCTCCACCTCTGATTCCTCACCACCACCATCATCATTTTGATCCTGAGTCAGCTTTGTCTACACACCGGGTTAAAGTAGTGTCTGTTGAAATTAAAAATTTCTTCAATTAGATAAGCCTCCACAATAGAACCTTCGACTCTGGCCTTATTTTTCACTTTTTTCTTGAGACTGTGTGTGTATCTTTTAAATGGATATATCCATCTATACTGCACTGGTCCCCCGACCTTAGCTTTATATGCCAGATGAATCATAAGATGCTCCATGGAGTCTAAGAAATTAGGAGAGAATTTTTTCTTCAACTTGCATATAGTCTCTATACTGCTAGTCTTAAAATTGGAGATATAATTGATAAATAGTTCGATAGCACAAATATCTCTGAAAAAAGATTAAGTTTGATCAAAGAACTCCATATAGGGTTGGAAAGATCATATCAAGCCAATGAGAGTAATCATTGCATGAAGATATGGCAGTCATGGCTCTTTAGCCCATAGAACTTGCAATCTTTGATATTGATGCATCGAGCTAAATTATTTGCATAACCATCTAGAAATTTGAGATTTTTACACCATTTATATACATCCTTCAACTGCTCTCTCGTTAAAGTGTAAGTTGCTTTCAGCTTCAAAAATTTTTTCAGAGACACCTTAGCCAGCTCAAATAGAGGACGCTTGAGTATGTTCTTCATATCTACTCGGGCCTTGAGATTATCCTTCATTTTACTCTTGACATTCATAATAGTGTAGAAAATATTATCAAATATATTCTTCTCAATGTATATGACATCAAGATTATGATAGATCAAATTGGTAGACCAGTATGATACAAAAAATACTATGCTTCACCCAGTTATGAGTTCTACCGAATCTCTGAAGTTTTTACTTGTTAAATGGTATGCCAAATTGAATTTCATCCAATTGAGATATCTCCTGAAATACTTTCATACCACTGAGTCATGGGGGTGCCTCATCCTTCTCTATTTTATTCCTCCTGAAACTCTTGCTGCTTTCGAAAAGAATGATACTCGGAGAGAAATTGATGATGACAATCGAACCAATAGAATTTATGACCATTCTCAAGTTGAAATACTTTTATATTTTCCATGCAATAGGAACATGCTAGCTTTCTATGAGTGCTCCAACCTGATAGCATCCCATAAGTAAATCGCTAATGATCCACTTTAATGCAGTCTTTATTATGAAATTCTGCTTGTTCGATAAATCAAAGGTATGTATACCATCGAACCATAAGAATTTTAGCTCATCAATAAGAGGCCTTAGATATACATCAATACTTCTACCAAGTGTCGTGGTCCAAGAATGACTAATGTAAGAAAGATGTTATGTTCTTTCATGTATATCCTAAGTGATAGATTGTATGGAGTAATAAAGACTGGCCAACATAAATAGGTTCCACTGCATGACTGAACGGTGTAAATCCATCGGTAGATAGACCCAATCTGATATTGTGTGATTCCTGAGCAAAGAAAGGATGTCAAGCATAAAATTTTTTCCATACCTCACTATCCGATAGATGAGTCATCATATCGGAGTGCTTGCAAATCCATTCTTTGTGCCATCTCATTTGTCCGATAGTACTCTTGGACAAGTAGAGCCTCCGAAGTCTCAGAGTGAGGGAAAGAAATAGTATCGAAGAACCTTATATGGTATGTTCTTTTGATTCTTATCCTCTTGTCTTGGCTTAAATTAGCTTTCACCACATATGTCACATGAGCTCTTCAGTTGGTCATTCTTATAGAAAAGCATGCAAATATTACGGCATGCATCTATCTTCTCATATCCCATGCCTAACCCTTTCATCATTTTCTTTGATGCATAGAAACTTTCAACAAACTTCTCATCCTTTGGTAGCATTTTTTTTATGATTACTATGATCCTGTCATAACAGTTGACCGTCATATTAAATTTAACCTTCAAGTTCAACAATGCTGATACAACTGATAATATAATATGTATTAATATCCTGACCACAGTGGTTCATCAGTATCTCTCGGTATACGATAGAAATCATCGCTGTCAGCTTTTAGATTATCCTCTATATCTCAGTTAAATTCAGAACCAGCAGCATCTATAACCATGTCTACCATTCTATCTGTATCCCTATTCTACTCATTTCTAACTCTTGTAACTATCTCCCATGTCTCTCCATGCAAGTACCAATACTTGTAATTGGGCATAAATCACTCCTATATAAATGGACAATCATCATATCCCTATCAAGTATTTCTTTATTGCCACATCTCATACATGGGCAATGAGTCCGCTCTTGATGTAAGAGTGTCATATTTTTGAAAACATAATCACAAAAGTACTCTACACCCTCCTTGTATTCAATAAAAATCATCTCATCGATTACTCGACGTACTATAACAGAATAGAGTATTAGCAATGCAAAAAATTCATCGTCAATACTGAATTTTCATCATTAATAGTTATTAGCAATAAAATTATTGTCACTAATATTTCATCGCAAATAATGACATCATTGATAACTTTTTATAATGAAAAAAAAATTTCATCACACTAATCGATATTATCGATCAAAAATTTTTATCGTTAAAAAAGCTATTTTTCAAAAACTATTCATGGAAAAAAAAATTTATCGTAAAAAAGTAATTTACGATGAATTATTACATCACTAATAAAAAAATAATTTAAAAAATAATTTATAATAAAATTCTTTCATCGCTATTAATTTAATTAAAAATTTTTATAAAATTTAAATTTATAAAAAAATATTAGCGATGTAAAAGTTTCATTGCTAATATGATAATTGTCGATGAAATTTTTCATCAATACTAAATTAGTAATTATTTATAATGAATCTATTTTTATCATTAATAATTTAATATAAAATTTTAATATTTTTAAATTTATTAAAAAATTATTTACAACCAATTATTTTCATCGTTAATAGGTTTTTTGGCGATCAAAGTTTCATCAAAAATAATTCTATCACTAAAAAATTATACATAATTTTTTTAAAAATAATTTATGAATATTTTTTTAAATTTATATTTATAATATTTTTATTTATAAACTATAAAATAAAAATAAAAAATTTACATAATAAATCTATAAATAAATTTTATCATTTTATTATATTAAATTAAAATTATAAAAAATTTAAAATAAAAATAAAAAACAACATAAACAGGCCATCAAGTATCGACATCTGTAAAAGGAGAATGGGCTGGGGAAGAAGAGCGCTCGGACTGACCTGCTGCTACCTCATCTACTTCATCATCCGCTCTATTTGTACCATCTGCTCCATCATCTAGATCTGGAGCAGTTGGTACTCATCGATGCATGCAGCCAACTCATCAGTTCACTGCTCAACCTACTGTCTATCCTCAGTAATCTGCCTCTGCATCTCCGCCAGCCAAGCATCGCAGGCAGCATGGATGTCAGCTTTGAACGAGCATGACGATGAGGAAGCACTGATCCCATGCCCTAGACCCGTAACATAACAGGATCTTGCACTAAGCATCTGATCACAGATCTCGTCATCTGTGGGTGCGGTCGAGCCCTCAGGGATAGGCTGGGATCTGATGTCTATCACACGATCTTGAAAATTAAAGTTATAGCTATTTTAATTTCGTATTGAAAATTAAACTATGAATAAAAAAATAATTAAAAAAATTTACAAAAAGTTTCTAGCTCTCCATCGTCCACTCTCTTGACCGTCGCTGGTGGGTCCGCTGGTAGATATTAATCCTATCAGGAAGCTTGCCACTCTCTGCATCTCTCTACAATTTAAGAATAATTAATTAAAAAAAATTTAAATAGTTAGAGAGTTAAAATATGCTAATTAAAAATTACTTACCATCTGCTCCATATGACGAACGAACGACCTCAAACCCCCACCATGCAACACGGTCTGTCTTGCCCGATTCGTAATGTTTTAGGCACATCGTCTCTGTATAGTTAGCAATCAAATTAGTAGGTAACAAACTGAATTTAAGAATAAATGATTCGATCATTAAACTCTAAAAAAAAAGAAGTTTGGATGTGTAACCTGATATGTCGGATCCTCGTAATGCCGGCATACGAGAGCCCAATCATTCATAGTGATGCTGTCATACGGCCACTATCACGCTGCCTCCACCCCATGGTCCTGCATCATATGATACCAATGCTGATGAATGTGATGGTGATACTCCTTAAAATGCAAGCATAAATGAGCATTCACAGCTCGCCACATGCAATCCTCCTCAAAATCAACAATATCAAATACACCCTGCCAATAACAAATATTAGAAGAATACCATGCTAATTAAATATTCACAGTATAATTTATTTTACCTGTAACTGAGTGTAGAAAATCTCTCTCTAAACTCATCTAACGTGACGCTAATCGAAAAGCATCATGGGGGCATAGCTACAGCATATGATGTCCAGCTCGATCTACCACGGCTCGCACTATCTCCTAGCGAGCTTGGTATAGTCAGATAGTATCTTTAGAGCAAGATTCTTCGATGGACCTCACTCTCGCCTCACCATCAATGGAGATTGACCTAAAATAATAATAAATAAATCATTAAAATGATAGCTATCCAAATAAAAAATCAAATTTTATTATATCAAAAGTATAATAAAACCACTCGGACCCGCCTCACTCGGACCTATCTCACTGGGACCTGTCAGTGCAGAACCCTCTAATGACTCTGCTAGTGCGGCAATGGAAATGAGTGAAGGCGCTTCAGCCTCAGGGGTAGGCTGCGAACGCGAACGTCATCGTCTGTCTTCTGGTGCCATATCTGCAATTCTTGACATATAAATGAATATAATATTAAACAATAATAGTGAAAAATAAATTACATTCTAATGAATAGAATTATATCGCATACCATTATTGCAAGAGAAGATTCAACAAAGAATATAGATCTACTCATCAATATCCGTTTCTTCCTCGATATGTAAGTCCTCCTCCGAATCACAACAATCAACTAATATATTATTTTCTATCTTATCGTCATTTATGAACTGATCATTATCTTCTGACTCATCAAGATTAAATATAAAATCAGCTTCAACTTCGTTGGACGGCAGATCAGTCCTATTCAAAAGAGCTGTTACAAATTCTTCATCAATAAGAAGCTCGGCTATTATTTGTTCTTCTTTTTTAAAAGCTTTCTCTTCATATAAATCTGAATTTTCATCTATCTCTTGTCAGGTTGGTATGTCACATACATCTCTAAGTACTATTCTTTGTACGACATGCTAATTATCTCGATACTTTAGATCCTTCAAATATATTATGCTTGAGTTGCTAATATATACTGCTCATTCTGGTACCATATTCGTACAAAGTTTACATTGATAAAGTATGAATCGATATAAATATCGATCTTTTTATTGCTAATATCCTACCATTCATACTAAAATAAGAATACAGAATTACTGGATCCATACTTCAGTTCTATGATATCTATCATTACAAACAGGTGTGGCCCTATTCCTTTCAGAAAAATAATAATCTTATTGTTATTAGTCAATATTTTATTTTATTATTATAGAAATTTGGCAGTATCTCCCTATGGTTCTCCAAGTATACGACGTGAATAGGTGCCTACACACCATATCCATCATATATCCGGAGAACAGTGGACAGATAACTATTGACTATCACATAATGAAATAAAATATCAACTATTAACAACAATAAGATTATTATTTTTTTAAAAAGTTCGAATACAGGATATCCAAGAGTCGATCTCGATCAAGATCGATTCTTGAATGAGAATCTACAGCTCAATACAATTTAACTATCATCTCTGAACATATATTCAGAGATAAATTTCTAATTTATCAAAAAAGAGTAACTCTATATTGAAATTTTTTCATCAAAAATTTTAGTAAAATTTATCTAAAATAAAAATATTTTATATATTTAATTATAATAAAAAAATATACAAAATAGCATATAAAATAATTAAATTATTATAAGTAAAAGCAATATGCATTGTGCTAGTAGAACAATAAAAAATTTATAAATTTCAACAGTAATACTAAAAATTTATGCAATAAATATAAAATAAACTATAAGTAGTTGAGCATGCAAAATAATATTAACATAAAATAATAACATGAAATCCAATCCCGCATCGAATATCCTCCGCTCCCTTTCTCTCATCTTCCAAATTCACCAAAAGCAGCATCGTGGAGGCAATCCCGCAGATAGGGCTGGAAGTGGGTCGGGCCACCAGAAAGCCCATCGGGTCAGTCTTCGAACTCGATCTCAAACCATTCAGGTCGGGCTCTAGCCAAAAGAATAGGGCCCATTTGGCCATCGGGCTGGGCTCGGACAGACATTTGGCCTGGCCCAAAGCCGATCCGATTGGATTCGAATCGATTAACCTCCCTCTCCCTCGATCCTGACCCAATCTGGTGCGGACACCAGAGCCATCAAAAATTGGCAACATGATTTAAATTCGATTTGAATCAAAGAAGCCTCATTAGATTGATTCTACTTCAGTTATTTATTTTCAGTCAATAAATTTTTAATGCATTTAGCCTTGGGTCCATAGGGCCATACTTGGATTTGTCCACGTCACCTTTGGAGCCACCACTCTCCACATGCCAAGAGAAGAAATATGCATACCAGCGTGTGCCGTGCTCATGCCAAGTTGTGTCAAGCATCAAGCACCCACATGGAGTTTCATTTCTTTCCTAAAATTCTTTAAGAGCTCTTGGCTACTTATTTTGTTGAAGGCTGATTTCTTTTCCATGGTAGATTATTTTATCACATATAATGCTTTACTTTTTTGTGAAGGGCTGATTTCTTCCTTGTAAAAGATAAGAGATTCCTAAAGAAATAGGACCTGTAAAGTCCTATATAAATCTTTGTATCTTCCATGAAGAGGACAATGAATGATTTTACAAACTCCACAAATACTTGTGTTAATCGCTCCGAGAGAGAGAGGGTGTGAGATCCAAAATCACCCCACAAGGAGAGGGTGTGAGGTCCACTTTCTATCCTACTTCTTCTACTTAAGATCCAATATTTCTGTGACTCTGATTCGACTCCACCATCTACCCACGCAAGCCTATCCCACCAAGAGAAGATCTGTCTCCTCCAGAATTTTCATCTATCGTGCTGAGAGAAGAAGTGATTTCTTATTCTATAGATCATATACTGTCAAGGACCTTCGTTCCTTATCAGTTGATCTTTGATTTTTTTAATCCGATGTTGGTAAAGATCTAGTTCTTTATCGATGGATCTGTTTGGTTAAAAGATTAAGAGTTCTAATCAGAGTAGTTTCTTAACTACCATAATCTGGATTCTTATCGTCTTCTTAGATTTTTCTCATAGATTTAATATTTTATTTTCTCTCATTCTATTCATATTTTTTTTTGTATTTACTCGTGAGCATATTTAATTTCTACTGTCTGTTTATGAAATTCTCTATTGCTAGTTGTTTACTGATCTCTTGAATGACATTCATCTGTATCATTTAAATTGATCTCACTTTAGTCTCGTATCAATCAATCATACCTCTTGAGCAGAGTATAGATAACTATACTGTCTGTCCTGAGAATAATGAGCCCCTGACTGGACGTGATTTGTTGTTGATGAACAGAAGAGAGCTTGATCATTAGGATTGATTTTTTTTCTTTCTTCTTTAGAATTGTCCCGTATCAATTTGGTATCAGAGCCGGTTGATTAGGACTTTAGTTTAAATTCAGCAATTTAAATTTTTGCAAGTTAAATTTTTGTACTCTAAATTTTATATTTTACTTTCAAGTATTTTAATTTTTATTACACCTTATTTCTACATCCTAGAGTTGCATGACTACTAGATCAGGTACCTGGTACCAATATCTTACTTTCCTATTCAACACCAATATAGATCCCAATATAGCAACCATCATTAATGCCCTGACTGAAAAGTTTGATGACATGAAAAATTTTATGAAAGCAATGGATAAGAGAATAGTGATATTAGAAGAAGCTAGACAGAAATAATATGAACCTGAATCTCCCTGACTACCTATAGGACAAAGAGATAAGAATCTAGAACTTGATCGACTTATAGGGGCACGTCCGTCCATAACCAGTTCAATCAAGATGAGCATATTCTTAAGAATGTGAAGGTTGAAGTCTCAAATTTTGATGGTTTTCTAGATCCGAGAGAGTATCTAGATTGAAAATCAGGTATGGACCATTATTTTGGATGGTACGAAATATCTGAAACAAGGAGAGTTAGGTTTGCTGGGATGAAATTGATTAGACAAGTCCGACTTTATTGAGAAAGTGTTGAGTGTCTTCTCAATCAGAGAAGACAAGATTCGATAAAAATCTGGGATGAGATGAAAGAAAAACTCAGAGAGAAGTACCTCCCCACCTCTTACCAACAAAGACTTTTAGATCAATGGCAGAGGCTTACTCAAGCGAATAGATCAATCACCGAGTATATCACGAGATTTGATGAATACCTCATGAGATGTGGAGTAGCCGAAGATAGGGTTGTTATCTTATCTAGATTTAGAGCTGGATTACGAGAGGATATTCAGTGTGAGCTCTTTCTGTGAGAGATAACCACGTTGGAACAAGCTTATCAACTTGCCTTAGACTTTGAGAGATTTTTTAGATATTTGACTCCCCGTCGTCCTGAACCCAGTCGAGTAATCCCTTTTGGATCGAGACCTAATATTAATCAAACTCCTAGTAACGGACCTTCACTTACAAATCCTATTGGGAGAAAAGAAGATAAAGGAAAAAGAGTTATAAGAGAGTTATTAAAAGGAAGTAGTTCTTGATCCCATTGCTTCAAGTGCCATGGTTACGGTCATTTTGCTGCACAATGCCCCAATCAATCATTATTCGTAGAAGAATTAGAAGGAAAAACTCTAGAAAATATTGAGGAGGAAGTTTATGAAGCTGATCCAGATTTAGCCGAGCAATTTGAGAGTACTGAGGACATCCTAGGTTATGCCACACCCGAGTTAGACCTTAGGCTTGGAGTCGTTAGGTATGTCCTAGCGCAAACTAAGGAAAGTGAAGACTGGTGTAGGACCTCTATTTTTCATACCTTCATAAAATTTGACGATAAAATTTGTAAGGTGATCATTGATAGTGGTAGCTGTATCAACGCCATCTCCACCGACATGGTTAAGCGATTAGGATTAACTCCTGTGGATCATCCCAGTCTATACTGTGTGTCTTGGATTGATTCCTCCTCTATTCTCATCAAATTTAGATGATGTGTGCCCATCCAGCTTCATTTCTATCAGGATCATATGTGGTGCGATGTCTTACCCATGAAAGTCGGAAGTATCATATTAGGTCAGTCTTGGCTATTCGACAATAATGTTACGATGTATAGCCAAACCAACTCCTATAGCTTTACTCATCAGGGTAAGAAGATCACAATTAATCTTTCTTCACTTAAGGCTACTAATAGAAAGATAGGCGATGGACCAAAAAAAAACCTCAAGAAGAAAAGCCTCCATCTGCTAGGTGCTAAAGAATTAGAGATGAATTAGAGATGACCATGAGTGAAGGATCACTAGTTTGGATGCTTGCTGCTAGAGAAGTTCATGAGGATTCTAAGGTGGATTATTCTAAAGAAGTAGCTAGCCTTCTTAGTGAGTTTCATGATGTCTTTTCTGAGAATCTTTCAGATTACTTATCGCTTATGAGAAACATTCAACATGCCATTGATTTAGTTCCTGAATCTATCCTACCCAACTTGCCCCACTATAGGTTGAACCTTAATGAGCATGTCGAGCTACAAAGACAAGTTGGAGAGCTGATAAAAAAAGAATTTATGAGGGAGAGTTTGAGTCTTTGCGCGGTTCCTGCACTGCTGACTCCAAAGAAAGATGATACATGGAGGATGTGCATAGATAGCCGTGTCATTAATAAGATCACCATTAAGTACCGCTTCCCTATCCCTAGGTTAGATGACATGTTAGATATGATGGCCGGATCCACTATCTTTTCTAAGATTGATCTTAAGAGTGGTTACCATCAAGTAAGGATTAAACCAAGAGATGAGTGAAAAACTGCTTTCAAGACAAAAAATGATTTATATGAGTGGATGGTGATGCCATTTGGATTATCTAATGCCCCTAGTACTTTTCATGAGATTGATGACCTAAGTACTACGATCATTTATAGGAGTATTTGTAGTCGTATATTTTGATGACATTTTGATCTATAGTCAAACTATGAAAGATCATCTAGATCATCTCCAAAGAGTGTGTCAAGTTCTTAAAATAGAAAACTTGTATGCTAATCCTAAGAAGTGCGCTTTTATGACAGACTATATCATCTTTTTAGATTTTATTGTTACCTCCAATGGTGTATCTGCTGATCCTGAAAAGATTAGAGCAATAGTTGAGTGATCGGTGCCCAAAAGTGTGCATGACGTGTGGAGTTTTCATGGATTAGCAATCTTTTATCATAGGTTCATAAAAGAGTTTAGCACCATAGTCGCTCCCATCACCGACTGCATTAGAAAGAAAAAATTTGAATGGACTAGGATAGCCAATAGAGCCTTTTTAGACATTAAGGACAAGATGACCCATGCCCCAATCTTACGTCTCCCTGATTTTTTTAAGGTTTTTGAAGTAGCATGCGATGTGTCAGGAGTTGGGATTGGTGGTGTCCTTAGTCAAGAAGGTCATCCGATAGCATACTTTAGCGAGAAACTTAATGATTCTAAACTCAAGTATTCTACCTACGATAAAGAATTTTATGTGGTCATCCAAGCTTTAAGATATTGGAGGCATTACCTACTACCGCAAGAATTTATTTTGTACTCTGACCATGAGGCCCTTAGATTCCTAAATTTTCAAAAGAAATTGAATCATAGACACGGTAGGTGGGTCGAGTGTTTACAAGCCTATACTTTTATTTTGAAACACTGTGCATGTATAGAGAATCATGCTGCTGATGCCCTGAGTCGTCGTCATACTTTGCTGTCCACCGTTAGTATAGAAGTTGTTGATTTTGTAAGGTTAAAAAAAATTATGAGTGTCCAGATTTTGGTGACATACTTATCACTTTACGTAAGGGGCCATCTAGAAAATGTAGTGAATATACCCTTCAGGATGGTTACCTATTTAGAGAAACTAAGCTGTGTATCCCCCATACATCTTTAAGAGATTTTTTAGTTTGGGAATTACATGCTGGAGGATTAGCTGGACACTTTGGTAGGAATAAAACTATAGAGTTGGTAGAAGCCCAGTTCTTTTGGCCAAGCTTGAAAAGAGATGTCATCCGAATTGTTGCCCAATATAGAACATGTGCCATGGCTAAGCAGAGAAAATAAAACACCGACCTATATACACCCTTATCTATACCAGACTGTCCTTGACAAGATGTTAGTATGGATTTTATTTTGGAATTACCTAGGACAGCTAGGAAGCATGATTCTATTCTAGTGGTTGTAGATAGATTTTCAAAAATGGCCCATTTTTTATCCTGTTGCCAAATGTCTGATGCGTTGAAAGTTACAAGGATATACTTTGATAAAATTGTTAGACTACATGGATTGCCTAAAACCATTATTTTTGATAGGGATGTTAGATTTATGAGCTATTTTTGGAAAATCCTATAGCACCTTTTAGGCACAAAACTAAAGTTTTCTTCTGCCTATCATACGCAAACCGACGGTCAGACCAAAATGGTTAATAGGAGTCTTGAAAATCTTTTGCGTTGCTTGATTGGGGAACATATGGGTAACTAGGATCTTTTGCTGTCCTGAACCGAATTTACATTTAATAGCTCTGTTAATAGGTCCATTGGCATAAGTCCTTTTGAAGTAGTTCATGGATATCAACTTAGAAAACTAATAGACTTCATCCCACTACCCATGTATGCTAGGATTTTTGAATCTGCAGAGTCATTTGCACAGCATGTCAAGAGTCTGCATAAAAAGATTAGTAAAAAAATTAGTATGAGCAATAAAGTTTATAAACAGAATGCAGATTCACATCGACGTGTCTAAGAGTTTGCAGAGGGAGACTATGTGATAGTTCGATTGAGGCCTGAATGGTTTCTACCCAAAACCATGAAGAACTTATATACCTGAGGAGCAGGTCCATTTAAGATCATAAAGAAAATCAGATCAAATACGTATGTTGTGGACCTACCTTCAGATTTTGGGATTAGGTCTATTTTTAACATTACAGATCTTATCACCTATAAAGAATCAACTAGGATACCTAGTGAGCCATTTGAGCCTGAACCAACCTTTGAGAGTGAACCTGTCCTTGAGTGTCCACCAGCCAAAATATCAGCAAAACACGATCAGATTGAGAGAATTTTGGATGAGCAGATCCTCTCCACCTAGAGTCAAGGCTATCAATGGTATCTGATCAGATGGCAAGGTCGATCGGAGTCTAAAGATATCTGGATCACTCGAGAAGAGCTGCAATGCATTGATCCCGATCTACTTGAGCGTCACCAGAGCAGAATCGACCCACACTCGACAGGATCGAGTTTTTTCCACCTCGGGAGAATTGGTGCGGACACCAGAGCCATCAAAAATCGACAACATAATTTAAATTCGATTTGGATCGAAGAAGCCTCATTAGATTGATTCTACTTTAGTTATTTATTTTCAGTCAATAAATTTTTAATGCATTTAGCTTTGGATCCATAGGGCCATACTTGGATTTGTCCACGTCACCTTTGGAGCCACCACTCTCCACATGCCAAGAGAAGAAATATGCATGCCAGCATGTGCCGTGCTCATTTCAAGTTGTGTCAAGCATTAAGCACCCACATGGAGTTTCATTTCTTTCTTAGAATTTCTTAAGAGTTCTTGGCTATTTACTTATTTTGTTGAAGGATCATTTCTTTTTCATGATAGATTATTTTATCACATATAATGCTTTACTTTTTTGTAGAGAGCTAATTTCTTCCTTGTAAAAGATAAGAGATTCCTAAAGAAATAGGATCTGTAGAGTCCTATATAAATCTTTGTATCTTCTATGAAGAGGACAATGAGTGATTTTACAAACTCCACAAATACTTGTGTCAATCGCTCTGAGAGGGAGAGGGTGTGAGACCCTAAATCGCCCCATAAGGAGGAGTGTGAGGCTCACTTTCTATCCTACTCCTACTTAAGATCCAGTATTCCTGTGACTCTGATTCGACTCCACCATCTACCCACGCAAGCTTATTCTGTCAAGAGAAGATCTGTCTCCTCTAGAATTTTTATCTATCATGCTGAGAGAAGGAGTGATTTCTTATTCTACAGATCATATGCTGTCATGAACCTTCATTCCTTATCAGTTGATCTTTGATTTTTTTAATCCGATGTTGGTAAAGGCCTAATTCTTTATTGATGGATCTGTTTGGTTAAAAGATTAAGAGCCCTAATTAAAGTAGTTTTTTAACTACCACGATCCGAATTCTTATCATCTTCTTGGATTTTTCTCACAGATTTAATGTTTTATTTTCTCTCGTTCCATTCATATTTCTTTTTTTGTATTTACTCGTGAGCATGTTTAATTTTTACTATCTGTTTATGAAATTCTTTATTGCTAGTTGTTTACTGATCTCTCGAATGGCATTCGTCTGTATTATTTAGATTGATCTTGCTTTAGTCTCGTATCAATCAATCACGCCTCCTGAGCAGAGTATAGGCAACTATAGTGTCTGTCCTGGGAATAATGAGCCCTTGGCTGGACGTGATTTGTTGTTGATGAACAGAAGAGAGCTTGATCATTAGGATTGATTTTCTTTTTTCTCTCTTCTTTAGGGTTGTCCCACATCATAATCCGTGTTTTAACTTTTATATATATAATAAATAATTTTTTATTTTTTAAAAAATATTTTTTATCTAAAAATATTTTTTCCTAAATATTATTTTCTCTAAACATTTTTTTTCCTAACAATTTTTTTCCTAAATATATTTTATTCTAAATATTTTTTCTTAAAAATTATTTTTTCCCTAAACATCATCCACCCATGGCCTGACCCACCTCCCGTGGCCTGACCCACCCCCTGCAGTGCCGTCGCCGTCACCCACTCCCCGCTGCTCGCACTCGGTCCCCACGACCCCCGCTCCCGCGGTGCCGCCGCTATCACCCACCCCCCGCCACTCGGACTCGATCCCTGTGACCCCTGCTCGTACGATGCCATCACCGTCACCCACCTCTCGCCACCCTGACCCATCCCCCATAACCCACACTCCCGCAGTGCCGCCGCCCTCACCAACCCCCCATTGCCCTCATCGACCCACCACGACCCCCACTCTCGCAGTGCCGCCGCCCTCACCTACCTCCCGTGACCCACCTCCTGTGGCACCGCCGCCCTCTCCAACCCCCCGTGACCCCCACTACCACAGCGCTACCGCCCTCACCCATCTGTACCTCCTCTATCGGTCCCCCCATGCTTCTCCCTTCATTTTCTTCCCCTCCGACAGTCAAAATTCCTTAAATATTAAAGAAAGGGAGAGGGAAGCACCCTTACCTCTAGTAGATGGCAATGGTGGCAGCAGAGAATTTGATGGAAGCGACGGTGGAAGCCGGCGATGGTGGAAGCCTGCACCGGATGGTGATGGAGATGCGGTCGTCGATGGGAAGAGAGGGGGGAGAGCTCGGAGAGGGAGAGGGTTTCGCGGGAAGGATTACGAGGCTCTGCGGGAAGGGAAGCAACGTCAACTTGACCTGTAATAAATGAACAACTATTAAGGATAAAAATTTTCATCGCTAATATGCTTATTCATGATGAAAAAATAATTTTCATCGTCAATAAGGTCTGCTAAAAATTTTTTGCTAAAAAAAATTTTTCTCTTAAAGAATTTCATCCAAAAAATTCATAAAATAAATTATTGATGATGGAAATAAAAATATGCATCGTTAATAAGGATATTAGCAACGAAAATATAGTTTCCATCGCTAATAAATATCACCCAAAAATTTTTTTTTCCCTTTAATAATTTTTCCTTCAAAAAAATAAAAAAATATTTTAAAAATAATTTTATTGATGAAAATCTTTTTCATTGCTAATAAATTTTTTTCCATTAATAATTTTTTCTTCACAAAAATTGATTAAAATAATATTTTTAAAATATGGTTGCTGACGATGAATAAATTTACATCACAAATAATTTTTTTTAAAAAAAAAATTAAAGAAATTTAAAGACTAAGAAAATTTAGTTTGCATTACTAATAATTAAAAAAAATTTCTTAAATTTTTTCAGTCTAAAAAATATTTTCAATAATAATTTTATAAAAAATTAATTTTGGATTTTTTCATCAAAAAATTTTTTCATCTAAAAAATTTAACAAAAAAAATGATATTAAAAAATATTTATAATGAAAAATAAAATTAATTTTCTTTAATTTTAAAAAAATTTGATCTAAATTTTTTTTTTAAAATAATTTCATTGAAAAAATTATTTTTTTATTAATCAAAAAAAATTTATATAAATAGTTAATTTATAATTTTTTTACTTTTTGCTCTAAAAAAATTATATAAAAATATAATTATGATGAAAAATTTAATTTACGTCGCTAATAATTGTTATAAGAACAGCTCTTCGACTTTCACAATAGAATGGATACTATGAAAGATCGATAGCTTTGAGATCTTCGATCTCCAAGGAGCTCGTCTTCTTGGAGTCCTCGTTCTGAAAGTCGGAATACGAAAATATCACATGATTCTGAGATCGTGAGAGAAATCTATCAACATTGTGATTTAAAGGATAGGATAGGTATAGAAAGTTAAAGGTCTAAAAGCTCATATATTGCATATGAGGATCGAGCTTGAAAATTTCAAGAGGAATTAAGTGAGCATCAAAGAGCAATTAACCAGAATCAAAGTAGATCTACGGGTAGTATAAGTTAGTTATAAAGTACAAGCTCATATTTATACTTTGTATTGCTAGGAAGATGAGTGCTCATATTGTTTGTCTTCTCATGATTGAAACTCCTACAGAGATATATTTGAGCATCGATCGATGTGAGAAGCACGATACTTTTTGAGACTGTAGAAGTCATGCTAGAATATGCTACTTAATATATAATTTTTACATGAAAGAAGGCTCCATTCATACAGCTTAAGGCAGACACTTCATCAAAAAAAATTATTGATATCACTAGTAACAGTGATAATGATGAATAGATAAATTTTATATTACAATAAACGTATAGCTCATTTTATTCAAAAGAATCTATTCATTCTACTCTATTAATATCATCTACTTTCATATGATTTTTTTATATAAAAAGTTCGATCTGGATCATAACTCATATTTATTTTTTTATCATATAAAAAAATAAAAGATGTATACAGCTGCTATAAAAAGTAGATGCAGTTGCCTTACATAAAATTAAAAATTTAAATTTTATAATTTTTTTAAATTTTTAATTTTTTAAATATTAATGATGAAAATATTTTCATCATAAATAATTAAGTATTTATGATGTAAATTTTTTACATTGTAAATACTTAATTATTTATGATGAAAATTTTTTTTCATAAATAATAACTAACTTTTGATTTTTTTAAATTTTTAATTTTTTAAATATTGATGATGAAAATATTTTTATCATAAATAATTAGGTATTGATGATGAAAATTTTTTTTCATCAAAATATTTGATTATTTATGATAAAATTTTTTTATCATAAATAATAAATAATTTTTGATTTTTTTAATTTTTTATTTTTTAAATATTGATGATGAAATATTTTTATCATAAATAAATAGTAATTTTTAAATTTTTTAAATTTTTTATTTTTTTCTAAATATTGATGATGATAATATTTGCATTGCAAATAAACTTATTAATGTTGAAAAAAATTTGTTTATCATAAATACTTAATTATTTATGATGAAAATATTTTTATCACTAATATTCAAAAATTTAAAATTAAAATAAATGATATATTATTTATAATAAAAATATTTATCATAAATAATAAGTATTTATGATGAAAACTTTTTTCCATCACTGATACATGACTATTTATGATAAAAAATTATTTTTATCATAAATAATAAATTATTTATGATGAATATTTTTATCATCATAAATAGTATTATTGATGATAAAAATATTTTTATCGTAAATAATTCTATCACAAAAAGGCTATTTTCTTGTAGTGACGATCCATCTAACTACAATCCATAGTGCACTACTTAAGGATTCTGCATATACAAATGCAAGGCAACAGCTAAATAATTATTTTATCATTTTAAATGACTTATATAATAATTGTATCCTACCCTCAACTAATAAGTATAGAAGGTTTTATCTCATTCTGAAATTATATTAATTCTATAGGTCAAGTATAGTAATCAAACGATATGCAATAGTGGCTGAAAGAAATTTTGATAGCATCTCCCCTTAGTTCTCTCCCATATAGCATAAGATGTATGAGGAGAACTAAAGAAAAATACTGTTTGAAATTTTTTTCAAACCCTCACCATACCATTTGATTACTGTAATGACTTATAAAATTAATTATATTTTTCAAACTATCCATATTGGATAATCAATTGACTAATGTACATAATTCTTCCATCTATATAAAAATATATAAATGTACGAATGTCATAGAATATGTACATTAATCAAAGATGGATCTATGATTATATGCAATGTAATATTTTAAAATTTTTAAATTAGTAGGTTTCAAAGTACATAGCATTATTGCAAATGGGGATAGTCGGGATACACATCCCACGCATGCAGACTTGGAGCATACTAGACGACTAAGCCGCACTAGCATCCCGGCATGCTATCCAAGTATATCCCATCTTGGAGGTTTCAAAACACCAAACAGTATTGCAAATAGGATTGAAAATGGGTCGGCCTGAGCCAGGCCACACCCCTCCTTGAGCCCGGCCCGAAAATTTTTTTTGGGCTTCAGGTCGGCCCTAAGGTGTAGAAACTTTTAAAATATGAGGCCCGATCTCGGTTTGAATCCAATTGGATCGGCTTATATAATTTGTGAGGGGTAAATGTTCCTCATTGAAAGTATATTGGTCATCGGAGAACTCGTCAAGCTACTCTGACTACCGTTGAAGTAAATGAGCAGGCTAAAATCGATCCGATGGTGGTCCGATTCCGAATCCTTACCGTCAAAGACAGTGGGACTACTCTCGTCGGAGAGCTCCTTGGAGTGGTTCTACCTCCGAGAGCACCATCGGATGTGAGATTTTGTACGATAGTGGGGTTTGTCTGGATCTTACTGATGACTGAGAATGTGCTTTTCGTGCACAAATTCTCGATCACCAGCAAGATCTGGATGAACCCTGCTATCGTATAAAATTTTATTAACTTCTTCAAATTTTATTAATTTAAATAAATATGATAAATTAATATTTAAATATTAAAAATTTAAAGAGAAAGGAACGGCATGCGGCGACAGCTCCGTCGCCATCGCTGTCGCTAATACTCACTAGTCAGGTAAGAGCAATATGCAGTTCGACTGGAGCGTGGGTTTGGTAGCGCGACGCTCCGGTGGCATGGCTGGGGAAGAAGAGGGGAGACGAGGGAAGAAGAGGGGAGACGGAGGAAGAAGGGGGAGGCGGGGCACGGTCAATCTGATGAGGGGAAGGCCGATCCAGTGGGGAAAGAAGAGGGGAGGCTGGGAAGAAGGGGGAGGCCGGGGCACTGGGGTGTCGGGGAAGAAGGGGCACTGCGACACCGCATTTCGGTGGTGCAGCATTTCAACGATGCAGTGTTCTGATGGTGTAGTGGAGGAAGAAGAGGGGAGGCACGAGAAGAAGGGGGAGGCAGGGGACGGCGGATCTGATAAGGAGAAGGCTGATCCGACATGGAGATGCTCGATTCGATGTGGGGATGGTGATAGGGGAAGAAAGGGGGAGGTCGGGGCACCAAAATAGTGGCTTCGACGAGCTTCCGACTGCACCGAGGGAATAGGGGGAGGTGGGGAAGAAGGGGGAGGGTGCAGGCTCGAAGACGACCGATACAGCAAGGGGATGTCAGATCCGAGGAGAGGACGGCAGTGTGGGGACTCGGGCATGGGGATGGAGCCTCTGATGGCATGGAGGGGGAAGAATGGGGACTGGAGGCGGGGGATTAAGGGGCAACGGCAGAAAATGAGATTGAGCAATCGAGGATGGGCTGTTTTAGGGCATCTATATTAGCGACAGATGATGGCGATGATGGTCGGTAAATATTGCTATTAGTGATGGCTTGTTTGCCGTCGCTAAAAGCCGTCGCTAATATAGTATTTTCTTATAGTGATAGAGAACACCGGTGGTGGCTCTGGCAGTAGACTAACAGTGAGGGTAGGGGAAGGGAGGACTGAGGCTCATGGAAGACGAGCGGATGCGAGAGGGCAGGAAGGAGGGTGAAAGGTTCGAAGCAAAAAAAAAAGCACTGCCTTAGGAAAAAATAAACTCATGGTGGATGATGCCTTGGAAAAAAAATAAGAATTTTTTATATGTATATCCTCTTAAACATTCAAATTTATATGAATATCCTTTCAAAATTAATATTTATATATATACCCTTATAAAATACTTATTTTGCATATATACCCTTCATTTTTTTTACATATGCACCCACATCATATAACATCATTAAAAAATAAATGGTTTAAAATTTAAATAATTGAAATTTTCTCATGGGTAGTTATGTAAAATTTTTTTTATAAGGATATATATGTAAATAGTAATTTTATAAGATATTCATACAAATTTGAATATTTAGAAGGATATACATGCAAAAGGTTTTAATTTAATTTTTCTCTATTTCATCTAGATGGATTCAGATCTTCTTACTCTATGATGTAGTAATATATTACATAATATAACAACATGATGATGATATCATATAATATTTTATATATTATAATAATATATTATATTTTATTTTTAGACAAGATGGGATGAGTATATTCATCTTATAACAATATGATAAACCTTATACATTTCACAAAAATATTTTTGATAAAAATTTTTAAAATAAAATATAATAAGATTATAAATTTTCATTATTATGTAAACTCCAAATCCTCAACTATGTCTATTCTATGCAAATGTACAAGCTATCCATTTAATATCATACTTAAATATTTTTCTCGAAAGTATATTATTATACATTAAAGAAAAGATGGATGGTTATGATCTGTTTATTTTTTAGATAAAATAATCTTGATCTATTATTTGATAAAAAGAATATTTTATCTATGTAAGTCATTATTTTAGTCATATATGTTAATTTTTTTATTAAAATAAGAAAAGAATTAATAAATCAAGAGAGATGTATTGCATGCAAAAAATTTTAATTTAGATTTTTTGCATGTATACCCTTCCAAACATTCAAATTTGTATGAATATCCTCAAAAAATTATTATTTACATATATATCCTTAAATTTTTTTTGGTACATCTACACATAAGGATATTTTAGTCATTTTAATTTTAAACTATTAATTTTTAGCAATGATGTGGGTACATATGTAAAAAAAATATTTTATAAAGATATATATGCAGATATCAATTTTAAAAGAATATTTATATAAATTAGAATATTTATGAGGGTATACATGTAAAAACCCCAAAAAGTAAATACATGGCAGATGGGGTTGGTGCCTCTATTTTAATATATATATATATATATATATATATATATGTATATATATATTATATTAGATTAGATATAGATTCCAAATCCATCTCAAATCGTATAAGGTTAACCCCAGAAATGATTTTGATGATCACAAAACATTAGAGCACAAATTGATACTAATATCTCTCAAGTGTGTCAAAGAATATTTTTGTTAAGAAAAACACTGTTGGAAGGCTCTAAGTATAATTAAAGATCATTTGAGTCATATAAAAATCAGTTCTAGAGACAAACGGCTTAAGAAAAATCCTTTTAAAGAATTGGAGCCAACTTATTTGTGAATTGAGCCGACTCTGACATGAATAGGGACTGGCACAGTGGCTTAGCACGAAGCTGAGTCGACTCGGATTGAATCTGAGCCAGCTCTCTCAGAAAGATAAAAGACTAATTTTTGGATTCTAAGAATTGAGCTGGCTCGATCCAAATCGGAGCCAGCTCTCTCAGTGAAATAGAAAGATGACTTTCAAATTTCTGAGAGTCGAGCCGGCTCGATCAGAATTAGAGCTGCCTCTCTTATAGGAATAGATGTCATACTTTTTGAAGATCAAAGTTGAGCAGACTCAAAATACAGCAGAGCAGGCTCGAATCCAAATCAAGTTGGCTCGATTTCAAATTGAGCCGGCTCGATATCAGTTCGAACCAATTCGTTGGCTTTTAACAAGCATAACGGCTAGTTTTTTATATTTTTTTAACTACTAGTTTTTAGATCGAACGACTACTCCAAGCTCTCTAATGGTTACAACTCATTTTCAAGCCTCTTCCAAGCCTATTAAAAGCTAGAGAATTATTTGGAAGGAAACCAAGTAGATTTCAAAGAGAAAATCATTAAGTTGAGTGAGGAACATTAAATACCATTGAATAGAGAAGAAAAGAGAGGAATTAGTACATAGTTTTGAGAGCTTTCAAAGATAAATCATCACCAACTTCTTCCATATCCTCTCAAGCTTCATTTGAAGAAGAAATTAAACATCAAAGAGCAAATCATCAACTTCTTCTTTAGACTTTATTGAGTTTAAATTTTATTTTTATTTTGAGTTGAAACTTTTCACTTTGTATTTTATTTTTTTTATGAGTTTCTTTAGGAAAAAAAAAACTTGGAGTAAAGGCCCGTCCAAGCCTAAAATTGGACTTTGTAGATTTTGGTTAGTGAGCTCGTAAAACCAACTAGATTGATTGTGAATTCAAAAAATAATTGGTGTAAAATTTTAGTTAGTGACATCGAAAAATCAACTAGATTTACTTATAATCCTGGATAAAACAAGCACACTGTAATCAAAAGGATTATAGTAAAATTCTCAAAGAGCTCTTGAGAAGTGTATGTAGATGTGGAGTTACATCGAATCACTATAAATTATTGTATTTTTTTTGTACCTTTTACTCTCTTACTTTGTATATCTTGTATCATTTTAATTCTTATATAGTTTTACTTATTCCACTGCTAATATTATTTACTCTTTACAAATACTCAAATAAGTTTAATTTGAAGTATGTTCTTGCTTAGATTGTTAATTTGATCAAAATTATTAAAGAATTCAATTCACCCATCCTCTTAAGTTTCTATCTTTTTGGATAATAATTGATATCAAAGTAGGTACTCTGTTATTTGTTGTTGACTTAACAGTCTAGAATAAAAGATCATGGCAACCATGGTTGGTCCTTTATTTGTCGAAGGACAATCAACCTCAAGATCATCACTATTCAATGGCACTAATTACACTTTTTGAAAAGCAAGAATGAAAATTTTTATATAAGCTTTAGATTATGATATGTAGAGAGTCATAACTAAAGGATCACAAACATCTACAATTGAAATAAATGGAGTGTCGCATCTCGAGTTGAAAAAGAATTGGGATGAATATGATAAAAAGATGGCACAACTAAATACTAAAGCCATTAATATACTTTATTATTTTTTAAATATACATAAATTTAATAGAATATCTATTGGTACGTCTATCAAAAAAAAATAAAAAAGATTAGAAATAACTCATCAGAGAACAAGCCAAGTTAAAGAGTTCAAAATTAATTTGCTTGTTCATAAATATAAAATATTTAAAATAAAAAAAATATGAGTCTATTTCTAATATATTTTTAAAATTTACTAATATTATTAATTTTTTAAATGATCTTGGCAAAATCTATACTAATCATGAACTTATTTACAAGATTTTTAGATGTTTATCAAAAGAATGAGAAGTAAAAGTGACAGCCATACAAGAAGCTAAAGATCTTACTAAGCTATTCTTAGAAAAGTTTATTGATTCACTCATGGCTCATGAATTGAACATGCATCAAAAAGAGAAAGAAAAAGACTCAAAGAAGAATAAGAACATCGGCTTCAAATCAACCACCAAATTTGAAGAAAGTGATGAGTCGGTGGATGAAGATAAAGAAGAAAATGAAGATGAAAAAAAAACTTGAGGCTACTCATTAGAAAATTCAAAAAGTTCCTCAAGAAGAAATGGATAAAGAAAAAGAAAGACAAAGAAGAAAAAGATAGTAGAAGTGTCATATGCTATAATTGCAATAAGAGGGGACACTACAAGCTAGATTGGCTCCTACTCAAGAAAAATCCCAAAAGGAGCAAAAAGAGTGCAATATTAGACATTTGAAAAGATAGTGACATTTCTAGCTCAGATGAAGAAGAAGATGAGAAAGGTATTACAAATCTATGCCTCATGATCAATGATGATGAGGTATATCTTGAAAACTTCTCTGATTTTTCTTTTGATGAATTATATGAAGTCTTTAATGATTTAATAGATGAATACAAAAATATAAGATTAAAAAATAAAGAACTTAAAAAGTCTAGTCTATTTTTGACTGAAAAAAAAAATGATTTTGATAGAAAAAGATGATCTTTTGAAAGAAGAAAAAATGATAAATAAAGAAAAAAAAATCTTTTAAAATCTAAAAAAGTTCTCATAGAAGAAAATGCTAAACTAAGAAAAGGAATTAGAATATTAAAGCTAATTATTGAAAAGTTCATATTTAGTTATAAAAAGCTTCAATTAATGTTAAAAAATCAAAAATCTATTTTCTGTAAAGCTGAAACTGGTTTGAACTCTTAAAGAAAATAGAAAATAGTTAAAACTATATTTTTAAGAGCTTTTCATGAAAACCATTCAATTATTTGCTATAAATGTAATAAAATAGGATATAAAATTTTAGAATGCAATGTTAAAAGAATTGGTCATATGTTGATAAAATAAATTTAAATTTAAAAAAAAAATCATGTACGCTAACCCTAATGGACCCAAGATGGCTTGAGTACTAAAAATTATAAAATAATTTTTACAGGTGTGCCAAGCATCCAATAGAATGAAACGAGAAAAATCTTCAAGGATGGATGCTTTGAGATAAAAAAAGATGGATGATAATATTTGGTAAAAGCTAAATCTTTCTCATACAATCATTGTTTGCTATCATTGTTTGCTGAATTTACTTTGCTTGACTGATTAATTTTGATGATTTCTCATGTTAGCGATAATCTTATTCTATGACTTAAAAATTTTTGATATATTGATCTTTATGCTCTCTTCCATGTATTATTGTGATTATTTTGAGCATACATTTTATGTTAAATTCAGTATATATACAACTCATATCATGATGTTAATAGAAAAACTTAAATTAAAATGAGCTTAATGATATATGAAAATATTTGAATGCAAAACTGTCAAATTAATTTTTGATATTCTCATAAGATATATAACTATTGAAATATGTCAAAAATTGTATGATTCAAGAAAAATCAAGATAAGTAATCAATTCATAAAAGATTGCATACTTGATGCTGTAGACTTGCATTGCATGTCAATTTGACCCTTAAGGATTTGAATATCCCCTAACTGAACCTAAAAGTCTTTATCTAGTTTTCTCTTAATTTGATCTTATTTGATTTGATTATTGGAAACCCCCCCTCCCTAATTGATTAATTTTTTATCATTCTAATAGATTTAAATATCTTTCTTGATCATTAACTTGATCACCTTTTGATCCCTATTTAATTTGAGCCATAATTTCTTTCAAAACCCTCTCCCACTAATTTTGAAACCATCCTATCCTTCTACCTAGCTTGGACCTTCTTCGTAGGATTATCTTGATCTATTCTTGCTTAGGATGCTAACATTCATTTCTTAAATCTTTAGTGACCCTAGTAATCTATTTTTTGATAGAGACAGCTCTCATACATCTTATATACCTTAATGCTTTTATCATTTGTTATGATCATATTTTGCAAATTAATGAAATATAATCTTTTCTTAAAATACAATATACTTGATGCCCTTACTTATGTTTAGTTGCTTAATTGAACATTTGTCTTGCTTATAAAACTAAGAGGGAGACAAATATATTCTTATGATAGATACTTTGAAAATGAATGAGCATATTTTAAAGAAAAAAGAGAAAGAATTAAGAAAATTAAGTTTTGTTGCATTTATCATGAAAAACAGAGGGAGCAAATAATTTTGGAATATAAAAAAAAATTATTTTGAAACTTAATAAAAATAGAAATTATTGATAATCATTTGTTTTAATCTATTTGTACACTTTTGTTGTCTTGTTCATTTTTAGAAATTATTATTAATCTTAAGAGAAAGATCATTAATAAATAATCATACTTTGCTTATCTTATAGATTTATTTGAGCACTTTTGTGGTTTTGATCGTTTGATTTGTCTTAAACATCTATTCATACTTTATATATTTTGATCATATCATCAATTTTTGATAATTAATTGATATCAAGAAATTATTTTGGATGTCAAAAGAAAATTTATAAATGAATTTTCATCCTTTGTTTTGATTGATTGATATCAAAAAATGAGTTTGAAAAATACTTTTCTTGAATCTTTTGAAATTGATATTAAGAAAAATATTTTAAGAAAGCTATCATGCATCTTTCAAGCTAAATATTTAAAAAAAAAATTAATTTTAATCAATTGGTATGAGATAATTTATTGATTGCCTTGCATTTTATTTATCTACTATGTGGCAAAAATAGAAGAATGTCTTTGTCTCAATCTGATTTTGCAAAACTATATTGTTGATAAGACATCATTTAAGATAAATCTAAAAAATTAATATCTTTTCAGAACTTAATTACTTAATACTTCTTATGAAAAAGATGAGATGATCTTTTTGAAGAATAACTAAAAATCTCTTAATTTGAATGATTTGCTGATATCAAAACTGTTTAATTTGAATCGATATATCTTTATCACTTCAAAAGTAAAATAATTGATATTAATTTTTTTTTGAAAAAGTTGCTATATAAAAAAAAATCTAGTATCAAGCTGAATTTGAAACATACTTTTGTATTTTACTATAATTGACTATTTTCAAGAAATATATTTAAAATATGTTCTTTTTAAAATCTCTAATTTTTATCAAGATAATTACTATTTAATTTATTTTTCAAAATAATTGGTATCAAGAAGATTAATTTTCATACTTGATTTTTAGATAACCTAGTTTTGCATTATACTCTATTGCTTTATCTCTTAAAAAAAAGAAAAGAATACCTTATCTCTAGTTTATTTTGCTTTAATACCATGTTTTGCTCTAATTTTGCTCTAATACTACATGTTAGGATCATATTTTGCTCTAATACATTCTTAGTATGATGTCATTTGAGATAAATAAAAAAATTGATATCATTTCTAAATTTACGTATTTGATGCTTTTGAAGAAAAAAAATGATTTTTGAAAAACTAAACTTATCTTATGAAAACTCATTATTCTGAAAAGCTTTATCCTTCTTAAATCTTTAAAGTTTAAAGCTATTTTATAATTAAATTTAAAAATCTTTTAATATATCAACTATATTCAGAAAGGGAGAGATATATTTCTAAATCTATATTGATCAAATGAAGAAAGATAATTCTTTTTGATAGTTGCTATTTGAATTAAATCTTAAAATATTTGGTATTAAAAAGAATCAAATTAATTATTTTTCATTTTAAATTGATTATTTTCAAAGAAATAAACTCAAACTTCTATCAATTGGTATCAAGTAGAATTTATCAAGAATATTATCACAATTGATATCATAATTCTCATAATTGGTATTAAATAGTTTTTTTTATCTTAAATTCCATTGCATGATCTTCTGGCAAAAGAAAGATATGTTATGTCTCAAATCTGAATTTTTATGGTTATATTCATGCTATTACATTGTTTGAGACAAACTCTTGTGAAATATTTTTGAGTGATCCATTTTAATATATATATAAAAAAAAAAGAAGTGTCTTCAAGACTATATTGTCCAAAATTTTTATCTTTAAAGCCCAAGTACTTAAAATTGAAAGGTATTTTTGCATTCATGTTTTTGGAGAAAAAGGAGAAGTCTTTGTCCAAATTTAAAAGTTACACTCAAGTTGAATTTGAAAGGGGATAACTTAAATAAAATTCTAAGAATTGAATTTCTTTAGATGATTTTGATGATTGATTTTGATTTGAAAAATTTTGAATATTAAATTCTGAAAGTTTAACTTAAATCTTTCTCCTGTGCTTTTTGATGCTGATAAAAAGGAAGAGAAAATTGAGTATTGATTGAGCATATTAATTAAGATATTAATTGAGCTTATTGATTGTAATTGAGCTCTACGAATCTACTAAATCTCATATATATCATTTCACAGAAAGCATTTATTATGGGGGAGCTAAAATTTTAAGCACTTATCAAGGGGGAGCTAAAATTTCAATGACTTGATATCTCTTGAAAATTTTATGCAACTAGGAGGAAAACATAATTCTTCTACACAGTAGATCAAATCAGAAATTATTTATACATATAGTGTATATTTAAATGTAAAAATCTATACCTTTGATATGGTGCATTATTTTACATTGAGTAATTGTTTTATATATGCACAACTATATGCTCGATGTTTTGTCATCATAAAAAAAAAGAAGATTGTTGATCCCAGGAATGATTTTGATGATCACAAAATATTAAAGCATAAATTGATACTAATATCTCTCAAGTGTATCAAAGAATATTTTTGTTAAGAAAAATACTGTTGGAAGGCTCTAAGTATGATTGAAGATCATTTGAGTCAAGTAAAAATCAATTTCGAAGACAAATGGCTCAAGAAATTTTTTTTTGAAGAATTGGAGCCGACTCATCTGTGAACCAAGTCGGCTCTGGCACGAACAGAGACTGACACAATGGTTTGGCATGAAGCCAAAAAAATAAAAAAATTGAAGGTTGATTTTCAAATTCTGAGAATCGAGCTAGCATGATCCAAATTGAAGCTGACTCTCTTAGTGGAATAGAAAGATGATTTTCAAATTTTTGAGAGTCAAGCCGACTCGATCAGAATCAGAGCCGGTTCTCTCAGAGGAATAGTGTGTCATATTTTTTGAAGACCAAAACTGAGCAGGCTCGAAATGCAGTAGAGCAGGCTCGAATCCAAATCGAGCTGGCCCGATACCAGTTTGAGTCGCCTCGATAGCTTCTGACAAGCATAAGACTAGTTTTTTATACTTTTCTAATGACTAGTTTTTAGTTCTAACAGCTACTCCAAGCTTTCTAATGGCTAAAACTCACTCTCAAGCCTCTTTCAAGTTTGTTAAAAGCTAGAGAATCAATTTGGAAGGAAGCTAAGTGGATTAAAAAGAGAAAATCATCAAGTTCAGTAAGGAACATTAAATACCATTGAAAAGAAAAGAATTAGTGCATAGTTTTGAGAGCATTCAAAGACAAGTCATCACCAACTTCTTCCACATTCTCTCAAGCTTCATTTGAGAAAGAATCAAGCATCAAAGAGCAAATCATCAGCTTCTTCTTTGGGCTTTATTGAGTTTAAAATTTATTTTTATTTTGAGCTAAAATTTTTTACTTTGTATTTTATTTTTTTTACAAATTTTTTTGGAGGAAAGAAACTTGGAGTAAAGATCCGTCCAAGTTTGAAATTGAATTTTGTATATTTTGATTGGTAAGCCTATAAAACCAACCAGATTGATTGTAAATTCAAAAAATAATCGTGTAAGATTTTGGTTGGTGATTCTGAAATATCAACTGAATTTGTTTATCATTCTGAGTGAAACAAATATGCTGTAATCAAGAAGATTATATTAAAATTTTCAAGAGGCTCTTAGAGAGTGGATGTAGGTGTGGGGTTAAACCGAATCACTATGAATTATTGTATTTGTCTTGTGCCTTTTGCTTGCTCTCTTGCTTTGCATGCCTTGTATCATTTTAATTCTTATATAGTTTTATTTATTCTACTGCTACACATTGTTTACTCTTCACAAACACTCAAATAAGTTTAATTTGAAGATATACTTGCTTAGATTGTTAATTTGATCAAAATTGTTAAAGAACTCAATTCACCCCCCCTCCACCCCCGTCCCCTCTTGGGTTGCTATCTTTCTGGATAACATATAGGATATTATTAAACAGATCCTATTAGGGTTTAGATGGGTTGGATATTCGAACAAATCCACAATCCACTACCATCCAAATCTAATTTATTTATTAAATAGATAACCCAACCTAACCTGTATAACCTATTTGGCTGAGTTAGGTTAAATAGTTTAAACAGGTTAGTTAGATTTTTAATGAATTAAATGGATCTTAATAGGTTAAACAAGTTAAGTAGATTACATTAAATGAGGCAGAAACAGATCAAGCATATTTTAAATGGGTTAAACAAGTTTTAAATAAGTTAAAAATATGATTATGATCCGATCTAATTATTAAATTTATTAAAGGTCTAAAGTTACACCTAACTTATTTAATAAACAAGTTTATATAGGTTGACCTATTTATGATCCAAATATATGTGATGAAGGTCATTTGTAGGTTAGGTTGATGGGATAGATTATAAATTACCACCCCAAACTTAACTACACCCCCAATGTCAACGGGATTGAGGTTTTACCCTTCATGCAAAATAAGAATTCACCTTCCTTTGTGCATTGTTGGATCATCTAGGGTATAGATCTTAAAACACTTTGAACTCTATCATTCATCCATTTGCATAAATCTCAAATTTATCAATAGATGATCCAATGGTGAATTCATGTGAAGAAAGATGAATTTATGAGCTCCACCATTCGAAGTATGAATCTAGAAAGATGAAACTAAGAGAATCAAAGCAGAGATTGACCATAGTGGAGATTCAAGGAAGTGTTTAGGAGCTCCACCATTTTGAGAAGGGTTCAGGTTGTATCTTTTATGCGAAAGAAAGTGATGTCAATTGTTGAATTATATTTTATAAAGCTTCCAAGGCATTCCAATTTTTTTTCCATCCATAATATAAGTCATAAAACAAACACCGTATTTTAAAAGATTTGCAAAATGTAATTCAATGGTTCACAAGACCAACCCTCCTTTTGTGCAAAAAATACAACCCCAATGCTTTTTAGATAGTCAGAGAGTGGCGCGAGCAAAAACAAGAGCATAACAGAAGGATAACAAGAAGTGGATTCATGTGGGTTGTGTCGGTTTGAACTTTAATATTGATCCAATATTGATTTTAAGTTCAATATTGATCCATTTAAATTTATTTATTTTTTTATTAATTTAATAAAAAAAATTTAAATCTTATAAGTTATAAATTTTAGACTTATTTTTAAATTTGTATAAAATAACATAAAAAAAATTATTACTCATTTAAAAGTAACTACATTTGAAATTTTTTACTTTAAAATTATCTCAAACTGATGTGCTTTTATCAACAATTCAATATTAATATTTTTATAAAATTAAATAGATGATAAAATATTTTTTATAATAAAATATTGAAGTTTAAACAATGCCGTCTCAAATTGAAAGTGAGTTTGTAAAATACTATATACATTCGATTTCATATAGTTAAAAATATAAAAATCAAATTTAATTATAGATAATTAATTTTTTATAAATATCAATCTAATTTTATCTGATTTATATTTTTTAATTAAATAAAATTAATATTTTAAATTAAATTAAATAAATTTTTTAAATTTTAATTATTTGCCCAATCCGTCCTTGCGCCAGCCTTCATATACCACCAGCAAAGTGCCCGAGGCTCCCACAGTCGTACGAGATATCAGAGGCGCTCCATTTCCAAGCGGATGAGAGATCCGACGGAACGACATGTGGCCCGCATAAAATTATTTATGCGAGAAACGGTATCGGGAGGTCACGAGGAGGTCATTCGTACGGCAAGCGAGAGACCGGCACGGCCGCATGATGCTGCTGGTTCTATTCCCGGTCGAAGGGATTGCAAAATCGAACCGGGTTAAACCGGCAGGCGTACCCGTGAGAGACAGGGATCGAAGGGACTGGAGGTGGGGCCTGGGGATCCAGGGCCCCATCATTTTTGTACGAGGAATAAAGAGAAGAAAGCAACGTAGTTTGGAAAAAAATAAAAGGTGGGGTCCGTGTGGGGGAAGACTCGTACAAAAGATTCCGAGCAGCGACGTTGGCTACCACGATTGCCCGTGCACTTGGCAGCTAGCTAATTCATCAATGGCTATGATTTGACATCGGCATCGCGTCCGAAACATCAAATCATGGCCCACATGGCGACGGATTTTGTCCAACGCAAGGGATGACAAAACCGGTCGAGTTTCCATATTCTTTTAGCTTAAAAAATTAACATGCAGGAAGGATAGAGGTTAGACAATTTTATTATTAAAACAAAATAATTTCATGACGGTTGTCAGATAGATTTCTGCCTCACCATCACCATATATCAACACTCATCCTCTAAAATAGGACCGGTGAAAAATGAAAGCAACTCTACACAGTTAATTGAAGTGACGTATATCCATACTGTGATCAGTATTATTGGAGATTGGATGGTTACGTATATGGCTGATTATATTGATTCGACTTTGTAGGCCATGATTGATAATTTTTTTAATTTTTTAATTTTTTTAATTTTAATAAAAATATTTATTCTAAATTAATTTAATAATTTTGATTTAATAAAAAAAATTTAGATGATGATGATGTTGTAGATCTTGATACATCTTCGAATCAACTGAGCTAACACATCATGCGTTACAGCCAAGACTATATTTTAATGAAAATAGAGGAGAAAGATGCGCAAAATAAAGATAACAGTAAATTTAAAAGAAAATTCTCTTTTAAAATTTTAATTTAATCTCAAAATAGACTGCTTATAACGTTGACCAAAGGCTTTATTTATAAAAGAAATACTCTAACTTGACATCTAAGCTATTTGGAATATTTTAGGTTTATTCTGAATACAAAATAGGTAAAAAAAAATAAAACTTTCAACTCATCCAGAATCTTTCGAGCTCTCGTCGACTTATTACATGAATGAATTTGGTCTCAAAATTGGACTTCAATGATAAAGCAGTCAGGCACGTAGAGCATGGAAAGAGTTTTTCAAATTGGGATCTGGTAGGTGATTCTGATTTTGGACGAGAGATTTATATCTGTTTTAATATGGTAGGGTCAAAACTATAGACGCAATAGCCTGATTTCTTGCCCTTTCGGGTTTGATCCATCAATCAAGGTATTTACCATCTAAGGCATCTAAGTCATCCTCCTCAGACTGGAAAGAACTCGTCCTAGAGTTAAAAGTCTTCTCTTCATCTGACAAATCACTTGTGTAGGGATCCAAGTTAGGGATGGCAAAATTAACCCGACCCGATGGGTATACACCCTACCCGAACCCGGTCAAACCCGAAAAATAGGGTTTGACTGGGTTTGGGTTCGGGTTTGGGTAAAACCCGAAAACTATAGTACGGGTATGGGTAGGGTATGGGTAGTGCTATTTTCTACCCGAACCCGACCCGAACCTATGGATATGGGTAATATCCGAACCCATATCCGAATATATATACATATATATATATATATATATATATACATATATATATACATATATATATCCGAATATATATACATATACATATATACATATCCGAATATATATATACATATACATATACATATATACATATCCGAATATATATATATATATATATATATATATATATATACATATACATATATATATATATATATACACACATATACACACACACATATACACACACACATATATATGATCTCTCTCTCTTTCTCTCTCTCTCTCTATATATATATAATTATATATATGTATGTATGTATATGTATGCATGCATATATGTATGCATGTATGTATGTGTGTGTGTGTTAGAAGTGTGTATGTGCGTATGTATGGATGTATGTATATATAATTGGTAATTCTATTTTTGATTGATAGTATGCATAAAATTATTTTACTTTTTTTTTTGGTATAGAATGGATGGGTATGGGTTGGGTATGGGGCGGGTATGGATTGGGTATGGGAAAATGGGTTACCCATGGGTATCCCCGAACCCGTTGGGTATGGGGATGGGTATCTCTTTTCTTACCTGATTGGGTATCGGGTAGGGTTTGGGTATAGGGTATTAAGTTCGGGTTTGGGGATGGGTAGTATACTACCCGACCCAAACCCTACCCATTGCCATCCCTAATCCAAGTACTTCATATTGAATATATTAAAGATACGGAGATGACTAGGTAGCCTCAACTAATAAGCATTATCATTAATCTTTTTGATTATCTCAAGATGATCAATTTTTTGCTGGCTCAGCTTGTTGAATTCACCAATAAGATATCGGTCCTTAGTCAGAACAGTCCACATGAAATTGTCGACTTCAAAAGTTAACTTCTTCTGATGTTTATCAATGGCCTCCCTATACTTGGCATTATTGACCTCAAATTTTTTTCTTAACCGACTGATGGATAGCTTGGATTTCTTTGGCCCAGCTTCCAGCCTTCATACTGGATCATCCTTTAGAAGTTATTAAGTCAAGTCTGGAATACTATTTAGATTTGACCCATAGGCTACCTGAAATGGACTGTAGCCCGTGGACCGATTCATTGAATGGTTAAAAGCAAATGAGTGCTTCGTCAGAAGATTGATGTTGGTCTTTGACTTTGATTTAGGTAAGTCATTCATCTTCATCGGCATCAGAGTAATCTTATAACTGTCCTTTCAGAATGAGTTGATATTTTGATGACCATCATGAGTGACACTGTGATCATACTATCAAGATCTCTTTAAAAGTAGATGGTAAGCATCCATGGTAATTGTAGGAATTTTGTGATGCCCCCATAGCCTTAGAGGTGACCACAGCTAGAGTCGGTGCGATAAACTCCAGGTTTGCTAGGATGGGATTGGTCCTAGGGTGGAGGCAGAGCACGACTTCCATGGGCTTGAGGTTCGGACTTGTGAGGACTTCGAAGAGCTTGATTGGGGCTCTAGATATCTAAGATGCAAGGTGGAGTAAGAAATCAAGCATAGAGCTTCTGCTAGTACAGGAGTTGACTCAGCACTAGGAGGAGTTGGCTCAGATCAGGTCGAGTTGGTTTGGACCCCTAAGAGAGTCGGCTCGAAATCCAAATAGAGAGTAGTATTTTGTGGCATGCTGGTGGCACGATAGTCGAGCTGACTCAAGGTTTGATTGAACCGACTCCAGTGTGATCGAGTCGACTTGAGTCGTAGAAATAGATGTGCGGGATTTCTGTTTGGGTTTGGGATCAGATTTTGATCCTAAGATCTTAAGGCCTAGTTTGATGGATCTTAAGGAGACTAATTCAAGAGATGAGTGCATGATCAGACCATGAGTGTACATAGATTTGGATGAGTGCATTTGGATTAGTCCAGAAAGTTTTTCAGATTTGAGTTTTGTCCCATTGTATAGACTATATATATGTAACCTGTAACATTATGGAATGAATTGAATCCTTTTCTCTCAAAACACTCATTTTCTCTTTTCTCTCTGATTCTATGCCATCATAGGAGGGGAGGAAACCCTAGCCGCCACCTCCAAAGGTTGAAAGAAGGGAGGTATTCTCTTCTCAAGCAAAATCCTAGTGCCACCTTTTTCTATGTGGTTTGCTAGTATTCTCGAGTTTTCATGATCTGAAAAAATTATACAACAATTGGTATCAGAGCCAGATGGAGCATGGAGAAGGAAGGAGATGTTAGGATCTATAGTTTTCTGTCAAAGATATTTTTTCTCAATTAGATCTGCGTTGTTTGTGGTTGTGGTGTTGAGATATCATGAGCAGCGTGCTGAAAATTGATTTTGAAAAGTTTGACGGAAAGAGAAACTTCTTGATGTGGGGGACAAGGATAGAAGATCTGTTGGTTCAGCAAAAATTAGATCTAACTTTGGAGAAAAAGCTAGAGGAGATGATAGATCGGGCTTGGAGTTCTTTGGAGAAGAGGGTCTGTTCACTGATCAGGTGGTGTATGGTGGACTTGGTGCTATATGGTGTGCTGGAAGAGAAGACACCTAAAGATTTGTGGTCGAGGTTGCATTCTCTGTACATGGAAAGGAATATGTGCAACAAGCTTATGCTGAAGAAACAACTCTATAACCTTCGGATGGAAGAAGATAAAGATGTGTTGGGACATATTCAGTGGTTCGACCAGTTGAGTATAGATCTACTCAATTTGGGTGTGGTTATAGAGGAAGAGGATAAGTCCCTAATGTTCCTGTGCTTATTATCCAAAAATTTTGATCCACTGGTGACAACTTTATTATACGGAAAGGAGACACTAGTCTATGAGGAGATAGTATCAGTCTTTCAGATGAATGAGTAGAAGGAGCGAATGGTGAGGCATAGTACGGAGCTTCCCTAGGATGCCATGGTGGCCAATGAAAGATCTTGGAGGGGAAAGGATAGACGTGAGACAGTGGGGAGATAGAAATTTTCAAGGAGTATTAGAGAGGTAAGGTGTTATATGTGCCAGCAGCTAGGGCACATAAAGAGCGATTGTCCTCAGAGGAAGAAAGGAAAGGGAGAAGGTTCCAGACTGGAGTCATTCAGTGCAGTGGCTAAGAGCGATGTATCAGATGATCTTCTGATATTATTGACTAGATACAGGGAGGAGACAGATCGATAGATACTGGACTTTGCTAGCTCTTATCACTATACACCTCATCGGGCATGGTTCACTTCTTATACACAGGTGGGTGAGGGGCAGTGAGTGATACTAGAAGATGGAAGCTTTTGTAGTGTAGTAAGAGTGGGTTCCATCAGACTGAGGATGTATGATGGGAGAGTGTGGATCTTGATAGATGTACATCATGTATCGAATCTCAGGAGGAGCGTAGTATCACTTAGATACTTGGAGGAAAAGGACTTCATTTTTAGAAGCAATTCAGGGGTGCTGATGTCTCCAAGGATAACAGGATTATGATGAGAGGCAGGAGGTTGAGGAGTTGTCTGTACCAGATGGAGGGATCTGTTGTATCCGAAGAGGTCGAGGTGATTGCTACAGTCATGAAGGATCAATCGGAAGTCCAGTCAGTGCAGATTGGATAGTTGATAGTATGTTATTGGAGCTGCCTATTATGGGGTTGTCGGATCACAAGGAGGTGAAGCATCAAGGACAGATGCATCCACATGTGGAGGAGAAGGAGCATCAGAGAGAGGTTCCTTCATTAGTGATGATGAAGACCATGGCAATAGCATGGGCTCTAGACAAGGAGGTACAGAGGGAGGTGGAGTCTCTTAGAGGCTCGGACAGTGGTGAGCAGGCACCAGGAGAGGACCTAGAGGCATATGCATCGGAGATAGATGCTACGGCGACGACAAGATGCGAAGAAGATCTGGATACCTATGATAAGACTTCCACCAGCACGGATCAATAGGTGGGTCAGAGGTAGGAGAGTGGAGCTGTGGTTACTCTAAGATTTTTTGATGATGTGGTGGAGCATATCGCAGGAGCAGTGGCGATCGATACCATTGGGCTAGTGGTGACTAAAGCCACTAGAGCAGCAACGAGCAGAGTCGCTAGAGCAATGGCGGTTGAAAGTTATAGGTGGAGTAGCTGGTGGCGCGATAGGTAGATTCATGGAGGTAGCAATAGGTGCAGCTACTGGATCAGTGGTGGGTATAGCCGCTGATGATAGGACCTACAGGAGAGGTGCCCCGATGTAGGATGAGATCTTTAGTCATAAGAGAGGCGGTGTGTTGATCCAAAGATTGATTTTGATGATGACGAAGAGTTTTGAGTATAAGTTATATATTATTCAAATTTAAAAAATTTTAATGAGGATTAAATCAATTTTAGAAGGCAAGTCCAACCTAAAAATTAATTTGGAGAAGAAAAACTAAAAACTTACTTTTGGCATGTCTGGTATGCAAACTAAGCCGATCCAGTTTTAACTGAGCTGATCTAGTGGTAGAGAATAGTCAAAAGATAGAAAGGCTGAAGTTTCATAGAATAGTTCAGTTAGTCGATCCAGTTCAAAGTGAGCCAATCCAGTTCAACAGAGCTGATCCAGTTCCATATTGAGCCGACCAACTGAGCAGTGGAGCAGAAAAAGATAGAAAGCAATATTTTAGCCTAATGTCACTAAAACGACTCAGTTCAGGACTGAGCCAACCCAGTGAGGATCTGAGCTGACTCAGAGAAAACTGAGCAGACCCAATGATCTGTAATGGTTAATTTTTATTTTACATCTTTTATTCTCATTATCTTACAACAGCTACTTCAGCCCTTCCAATGGCTAGAATACTTTCTCCAGCCTCTATCAAGCTTATTTAAAGGTGAAGAATCAAAAGAAAAAAAAGAGAAGTGAATTGAAAGAAAAAATCATTCAAGTTTGAGAGCTTTATTGAATATCCAAGAAAAAGAGAGAAAAGAGAAGGAGATTCAACCATTGATTTCAGAAAGCATTCAAGAGCTATCTTCAACATCATCTTTAATATTCTCTCAGCTTCAAAGAAAGAGAAAGTCAAGCATTAAAAAGCAATCCTTCGGCTTCTTCATCGCGCTCAAAAAAGTTTTTTTTTTAGTTTTGTTTTGTGTTGAATTTGTATTTTTATTTTTTATAAATTTTTTTGGGAGAAAGAAACTTGGAGTTAAGGCTGGTTCAAGCTCGTAATTAGATGAGTGTATGGTTGTGGTTGGTAAGTCAAGGTTAAAACTAACTGGATTGATAGTGAGCTTGAAAAACTACCAGTGTAGGGTTATGGTTGGTAATTTCGAAAAAACTAACTGAATTTATTTATGAGTCCAAAAAAATAAATACACTATAGTCAAGGGATTATAGTAGAATTTTCAAAGAGAGCTTGGAGAGTGGATGTAGGAGTGGATTGCTCTAAATCACTATAAATTTATGTGTTTGTATTGTACTTTATTGTGTTTGATTTACATGCTTTAAATATTTGCTTAGCTTAGTTTTTATTCCTTTGCTATATATTCTTCTCACCATACAATCACTTAAATTGGAAGCACACAATTGGTTAAAGTTTTTAATTTGACTTAAAATTTTTAAAATATCCAATTCATCTTCCTTCTTGGGTATACCTAGGCAATAATTGGTATCAAAGAAGGTGCTCTGATTTTTTGATTTAAAATTCTAAAGTCAAAGATCTTGACAGCCTAAGATGGAATTAATTTTTAATGAAGGATACTTTATAGATAGACCCCACTTCTTAATGGCATAAATTACATATTTTGAAAAACACGTATGAAAATTTTATACAAGCATAAATTATGATGTATGGAAGATTATAGTCAATGGCTCACACACCCCCAAATTATTAAAAGAGCATGATAAAGAAATAGCCTATTAAATGCTAAAGCTATGAATATACTTTATTGCTCATTGGATTTAAATGAATTTAACTTGATTTCTTCCTGCATTTCAGCTAAAGAAGTATGAGAGAAACTAGAAATAACCTTTGAAGGAGCAAATGAAAAAGAAGAATTAAGCTTCCAAGAAGAAAAGGAAGCTCATCCCAATTTTTGTCTTGTGGCACATGAGAATGAAAAGAAGATGAAGAATAAGAAACAAAGGAAAAAGAAAGCTTTAATTAAGGGGGAGCAAAACAAAGAAAAGAAAGATAAAAAAGAAGAGCAAAAAGTAGATAAATCATGCTTGATGGATAAAGAGGAGGAAGGTATTACAAGTCTTTGCCTCGTGACTCAAAATTATGAGGTAAATATAGAAAACTCCTCTGAATTTACTTTTAATGAATAGTTTGAAGTTTTAATAATTTAATCATGAATTCAAAAAGTTAAGATCGAAAAATAAAGAGTTTAAAAGGTCTAATCTATCTTTGGTTGAAGAAAAGAATAAAATATTGATTGGAAAAGATAATTTTTTGAAAGAAATAAAATTGTTAGATGAAGAAAAAAAATTCTTTCAAAATTTAAAAAATCTCTTTTACAAGAAAATATAAAATTAAAAAAAGAGATTGAATCATTGAAGCTCATTCTTGAAAGTTTATTTTTGGATCACAGAAGCTTCAATCAATTTTAAACAATCAAATGGCTATTTTCAACAAAACTAAAATTGATTATAACTCAATGAGAAAATAAAAATTTATTAAAAATATATTTAGAAGAGCTTCATCTGAAAATTATTTTATAACTTATTTCAAATGTAACAAAGTAGGTCATAAAATTTTCAAATGTAATATCAAAAAAATTGGTCATACTTTTGTTAAATAAATTTGGGTTCCTAAGGAACTATATGCACTAACATCCATAGATCCAAGATTATTTGGGTACCAAAATATATCAAATAGTTTTACAGATGTATCAAGCATCCAATGAAGAGAAAGGAGCCAATTTTTATGAATAGATGCTTTGGACTCAAGAAGATGGTTGGTGAAGTTTGGTAAAGGCTGAACTTATTCTCACATCGTACCATCTTGATTGTTAGAATTAGTTAGTTTAAATGCTTGATTTTGATAATTTTTCTTTGCTTATATTAATCATACTTCATTACTTTAATGCTTTGATATATTGCTTAAAACTAGTATATCGTTTTGATTGTTTGTTTTTAACCTTATCTTAAATTCAGCATGCTTGTTCAATCCCTTGTATCATGTTATCATTTAAAAAATTTAAAATATAATAAACATGATTATATAAGAATTTTTTTTATTGTAAAATTTATAAATTGAACAAAATTTTGACTTTCTCCACATAAGTTGTTTAAAATAGCTTTGTTTGCAAAAGAACGAGGGAGAAAATTTGGTAATTAAAGAAAATAAATTTGTCATCAAAATCTTGGCATAACATGATATTTTTCATAATATGATATCAATTTGAATATGAGATACAAAATTCAATAAGGATAAGAATTGATAGTTGTAATAAGAGTAAGTAAGGAATGAAACTAATAATTCTGGCATATAGTAAGGGGAGCAAATTTTGAATGAAATTTGAACTCAATTGATTATGATTTTAAAAGAGAGTTAAATATTTTTAGATTATTAAAGTAAAATTTACTCTATTGATCTTATTGATTATTTCATTAAATTATTTTTTTTGATGATGTCAAAAAGGGGGAGAGATGGTAAGTATATGCTTGAGCTTGAATTTGAATGAAGTATGCTTATATTGTTTAGTGATTTCATGTTTCATAAATATGTGAGTTTTAAAAATTTATTATATATTATTTTGCATATACTCAAAAGTTTTGTTATCATAAAAAAGGAGAGATTGTTGATCCAAAGATTGATTTTGATGATGATAAAAAATTTTGAGTATAAATTATGTGTTATTCAAATTGAAGAGTTTTAATAAGGATTAAATCAATTTTAGAAGGCAAATCTAGCCTAGAAATTAATTTGGAGAAGAAAGATTAAAAAATTACTTTTGGCATGCTTGGTATGCAAACTGAGCCAATCCAATTTTAATTAAGCTGATCCAGTGGCAGAGAACAGTCAAAAGATAGAAAAACTGAAGTTTCAAGGAATAGTTCAATTAGCTGACCTAGTTCAAAGTGAGCCAACCCAGTTCAACTGGGCTGATCTAGTTCCATACTGAGCCGACTAACTGAGCAGTGAAATAGAAAAAGATAGAAAGCAGTATTTCAGTCTAATACCATTGAGTTGACTTAGTTCAAGACTGAGCAGACTCAGTGAGGAACTGAGCTGACTCAGAAAAAATTGAGCCGACCTAGTGACCTATAACGGCTAGTTTTCTATTTTGTAGCTTTTTGTCTATATTTTCTCACAATGGTTACTTCAGTCCTTCCAATGGCTAGAATATTTTTATCAACCTCTGTCAAGTTTATTTAAAGGTGAAGAATCAAAGAAAAAAGAAAAGAAGTGAATTGAAAGAAGAAATCATTCAAGTTTAAAAGCTTCACTGAATATCCAAAAAAAGAGAGAAAAGAGAGAGATTCAAGCACTGATTTCAGAGGGCATTTTAGAGCTATCTTTAACAGTATCTTCAATATTCTCTCAGCTTCAAAGAAAGAGAAAGCCAAGCATCAAAGAGCAATCTTTCAGCCTCTTCATCGTGCTCAAAAAAGTTTTTTTTTAAAATTTTATTTTGTACTGAATTTATATTTTTATATTTTTACAAATTTCTTTGGGGGAAAGAAACTTAGGGCTCAGGCTAATCTAAGCCTGTAATTAGATGTGTATATGGTTGTGGTTGGTAAGTCAAGATTAAAACCAATTGGATTGATAGTGAGTTCGAAAAACTATCGATATAAAATTATAGTTGGTAATTCCAAAAAAATCAACTAGATTTGTTTGTGAGTCTGAAAAAATAAATATATGGTAGTCAAGAGATTATAGTGAAAATCCCAAGAAGAGCTTGAGGAGTGGATGTAGGAGCGGATTGCTCCAAACTACTATAAATTTATGTGTTTGTGTTGTGCTTTATTGTGTTTGATTTGCATACTTTCAATATTTATTTAGCTTAGTTTTTATTCCACTGTTACATATTATTCTCACCACACAATCACTTAAGTTAGAAGCACATAATTGGTTAGAGTTTTTAATTTGACTTAAAATTTTTCAAAATATCTAATTCACCTTCCCTCTTGGGTAGTCATACTTGGGCAACATGGTGGTAGTCTCTCGGATAGCTCCAGAGATGAGATATACTGTAGTGGTGAGGAGGTTTGTATAGTTGGCTTCATTTCTCATTGGTCAAATCATGCAGAGGATAGGAGCTCATCGATCTGTAGTGCTTGTCAAGGCTTTGGGGGCACTAAAGTGGAGATTATAGGGATTCTGTGGTGCCCCCATAGCCTTAGAGGTGACCACAGATGGAGTCAGTGCGATAGACTCCAGGTTTACTAGGACGAAAGTGGTCCTAGGATGGAGGTGGAGCACAGCTTCCATAAGCTCGAGGTTCGGGCTGGTGAGGACTTCGAGGAGCTTGGTTGGGCCTCTGGATACTTGAGATGCAAGATAGAGCAAGAAACCAAGCAAAGAGCTTCTGCTAGCAGAGGAGTCGACTCGGCACCAGGAGGAGTCAGCTTGGACCCCTGTGTTAGAAAGTCGGATAGGGTGCATGTGTAGATTTCAAAAATCTTTTTGATCGCAGTTGAAAACTAATTAGATTAAACCATTTAACCCCATATGCAATAGATCTCATCTAATCCTACCCAAGCCTAGAAGAAAAGACATACATATAATCTGAAAAATAAAATAAATATAAGATTAAATCTCAATACCTTAGCACGGATAAAAATTCACCGCTACCAATGATCTCTGATTCGAAGGTCCTCGAGCCATACACGTGTCTGGCCTCTATAGGTATCCATCGGGATCAATCTCGAATCGATTTTCTCATAGTGGATCATTCTTCTCTAAGAAAGATCTCAGTTCTTTAGAACCTTGATCAACTCTTTGATCAAGACTGCAGAATCAACTCTTTGATCTGCAGCCTTTTCTCTTCGTTCTTCGTTGTAGATGAACAACTCCTCAACTCTTGATGTGTAGAAAGGTTGGACGCCTAAACTTTGAGTGTGGAAAAGAGAAAAGGGAGAGGGTGAGGCGTGGAGAAGGGAGAAAGGAAGAGAGATTTGGTTTTTAATCAATAAAAACTAACTTCTAAAATTCTAGAAGACCTTCTCATTATATTGGCCCTTCCCTGATTCAGAAGAAGAATCCAATTAACTTAAAAAGGTACATCCTTATCTTATAAGAAATTCTATCCTTTTAATCTGATTTTTTTTCAATAAAATCAGACTTAATTGGTATGTTATCATTCTTCTTTAGCAAGAATATAGGGTGCTCCAGTTAGATATGGAAATCTGAATGAACGCCCATAAAATATAGAGCAAGTGGTTGGGGCGCCAAGAAAGCCAACCCTTGGCACCCCATCATAGGGTTTTCATTGAAGAGAAGGGGCATGGTCCCTATCTCTCTCTCCTCCATGCTATGCCACAAGAGGGGGCGGGCCCCTCTTGCATTATCCAGGGGATTGGTGCCCCTTGGTCCTACCATAAAAGGAGGTAGGCGCCACCCTTCTTTTCAATTATTCCACACACACATTAGAAGATAATGAGGAGATAATGAAGAGATAATGAAAAGATAATTTAGCCAACTAATTGACTTAATCCAATCCTCTTGAGCTCATAATTAGGCAACCAATTAAACCTTAATGAATTTAGATAAGGTTCAACGCTATGGACTTGATCCAATCGAAGTCTCAAGAAGAATTAGGTTTAATCATGTGCTAGCATGGTTCTCTTAAACCCAATAGAATTTTAATAAATCCTAATCCAATTAGAACTTCATAAGTCCAATTGATAAATTCAAGATTAAATCTCTTAATGTGTGACCCCATAGGTTTCATTCTATTTGGTAGTGAGATATATTATGATCTCCATCACAATATCATCAAAACTCTTTTCGATGGGTTGGAGCAATTCCAACTCTACCCTTCGAGGGTCATCGATCATCAAGATGATGTCCGATGAGTCTCACAATCCATCAGTGACACCTAGCAGTATGTAGCGACAATCTAGTAGAATGAAAGTATGAATCTCTAGGTGCAGTTATCGTATGATTCAGTCCTTCTATCGTGAGTCCCAATTTGATGGAGGTCATGGAGAACTCATCAAATCCCATTATCAGTCATATGCAAGATTGGCTCGACTCGAGTTCATTTATGAATTCTGTAAAATTTTTTTTCAGTATTCATATTTTTTTTGGTCAAAGACTTTTTGAACTCAATCTCACAAATTACATAAAACTTCTCCTTTTCTACCAAAATTGATAGATTTCTTCTAGATACATCATACTCCAAATGGTGAACTTGAACCTATTGAAGCCAACATATACAGTAAGGATCCAAATGGCTAAGGATCAAGAAAACGTATAGTAAAACTCAGTAGTCTCGCTGCGAATAGCCAATAACACTGCAGGTCAAAGGATCACTCACACCACTGCAGTATCGAGAAGACCACTGACGAGTGAGTAGTCATCCATATGATTTTTTATGTTGGTCACACTTAGTGCAAGTTATTCTCTAACAATCATCTGCACCCTCATCCCAGTGTTCCTACACTACAGATCCGAGACTCATTTATCCATAAGGGAGGTGTACTGTGCACTGATCTTGAATGGATTGATCATTGTCCTCTATGACGATCTTTTGATCAGGAGCATTTAGAAATTAACCACTAATTAATATATGTCTCAAATTTTTAACACTTTAAGAATATATAAAAATCATCTTTGTTAATTTTTAGGATAAATCATGGACATATAAACATGATTAGAATGAAAAAGCTCTTTATTGATAATAAAAAGTTATAAGTACAAGTTTAAGCTCTGAAATTATATAATGTGTTAGCCAACAATTGACTTCTAAAACATAAATCTAACAAACTCTCATTTGACCTAAAGTCAATTGACCATATACCTAAGACCCATCTTCTCAAAGTAAGCTTCGATCTTCTGCTGGCTAAGAAGCTTGGTCAGTAGGTTCATCATGTTTAGTGCGGAGTCGACTCTTTGCATCCCGATGAACTTTTTCTTGAGGTGTTCGCATATGATGTGAAATCATCGCTCTATATACTTGAACTTCTGATGAGACCTGGGCTCCTTAGCAAGGGCTATGGTGCCATTGTTGTCACAATGCAAAGTAATGATATTTGATGGCATCACACCTACCTCCGCAATGAACTACTTGAATCAAAAATCTTTCTTAGCAGCTTCAGAGACGGCGATGTACTCAGCTTCCATAGTCGAATCTGCAATGATCAGCTGCTTGAAACTCTTCCAGCTAACCGCACCACCATTACACAAGATGATATACTCTGATGTAGACTTTCTATCATCGATATTAGTCATGAAGTCTAAATCGGTGTATCCTTCAACTTTTAGCTCCGATCCTCCATCAAATATCAAAATTAATTCTTAGTCCGTCTTAAGTACTTAAGGATGTTTTAAACAGCAATCTAGTATTTTTCATCTAGATTCGTCTGATATCTGCTTGTGACACTCATGGCAAGAGCTATATCAGGTCATGTACATAACATGGCATACATGAGGCTCCCTATTGTTGAAACATAAGGGATCTTGCTTATGCACTGGATCTCCTAAGGTGTATCGGGACACATCTTCTTGGAGAGATGAATATCATGTCTAAGGGGCAAAAGATCCCTTTTAGAGTTTTTCATACCGAACCTCTTCAGCACCTCATCTATGTACATTCGTTGTGAGAGTCCTATCATCTTTTTAGATCTATCTCTATAGATCTTTATACTAAGAATGTAGAAAATTTCTCCTAGGCCTTTCATAGTGAACCCTTTTGATAACTATACTTTGACTGATGTCAGTATGGAAATATCATTCCCAATCAGGAGGATGTCATCTACGTGCAATACAAAGAATATGACAGTGCTTCCACTGATCTTTTTGTATACACATTGCTTCTCCTCATTTTTGATGAAATCAAATATTTTGATCACATTATTAAAGTTAGTGTTTCAACTCTGAGATGCTTGCTTGAGTCAATATATGGACCTTTATAGCTTGCAAATCTTGTGATCACTATCACTAAATGTGAAACCCAAAGACTGCTCCATATAGACATCTTCCTCAAGATATTCATTTAGAAAGATAGTTTTTATATCCATCTGTCAAATTTTATAATAATGAAAGGCTACTATCGTAAGCAGAGTATGGATGAATTTCAGCGTGGCCACGGACGAAAAGGTTTCATGATAGTCAATGCCTTTACATTGACTATAACCTTTCATGACTAGCTTTGCCTTGTAGGTCTCTACCTTACCATCTGATCTAATTTTTTTTTGTAAATCCATTTACACCCAATAGGTACAATACCTTCAGGTGGATTTACTAAGGACCAAAATTGATTGGAATGTATGGAATTAATTTCTGACTTCATCGCTTCCATCCAATTCTCAAAGTCTATATCTAATATTGCCTCATCGTAGATCTTGGGATCCTTCCTAATGTTCTTATCTTCCACAAGAAATATTTCCTCTAAATCCTCTGTAAGAATGCCTAAAAACCTTTCAGGAGGATGGGAGACCCTACTTGATCTACGAGATGAAGGAGGTATCACATCTACTGACTTATTACTGGGTTTAAGTTCTTGGACTCGATGCTTTTTAGAGACTTTCTTTTCGAGCTCAATCTTTCTCCCACTACCTCCATCTTGGATAAACTCTTTTTCTAAGAAGATGACATGACGGCTCACAATCACATTGTAATCCACAAGAAGATAGAAGTAGTATCTCATGATTTTCTTAGGATATCCTATAAAACAAGCTCTAAAGGACCTAGCCTCTAACTTGTCCTACTACTGTCGCTTGACATAGATCGGACACCCTAAATCTTGAGGTAATCAAGAGTTGGCTTCTTACCATGCCATAACTCATACGATGTGGTAGGAATGGATTTAGAGAAAATCTTATTTAAAAGATGAATCGCAGAAAGCAATGCATGTCCTTAGAGAAAGACAGGAAGGTCTGTGAAGCTCATCATAGATCGAACCATATCTAATAGGATTTGATTTCTCCTTTCAGATATCTCATTGAGTTGAGATATTTCTGGAGGTATCCACTGTGAGACTATGCCATTATCTTTAAGATAGGTCCAAAATTCTTCATTGAGGTATTTCCTTCCTCGATCTGATTGAATAATCTTTATGGGTTTTTTGATCTATTTTTCTACTTTATGTCTAAACTCTATGAAGTTTTCAAAGGCTTCAGACTTTCGATGTATCAAATATACAAACCCATACTATAAATAATCATTGATAAGAGTTATAAAGTATATATAGCCATCCCTAACTTATACATCGAATGAACCACACACGTCAGTATGTACCAAAGATAATATTTCAGTGGCCCTTTGCTCTTATCCTACAAAAGGTAGCTTGGCTATTTTTTCTTGAAGACACGATTCACAAACAAGATAAAACTTGAAAGTTAATGGTCTGAGAAGACTATCTTTCTTCAGTTTGTTGAGTTTGTCCTCTTTAATATGTCCTAGCCTAAGGTACCACAGATATTTTTAGTTAATCCTATCTTTAAGTCTTTTAGATCCTAGCATTCATAATTTGCTCGTTAATATTTATACTTGCATCCATATGCAAATGATAAAGACCATCAATCAAGAAAGTACGTGCAACATCTTTATTTTTAAAATAAATTAAACACATATCTTTATTAAAATAAAAATTATAATTATCCTATACCAGCATAGATATGAAAATCAAATTCTTACTGGCTACAAGTATATAAAGCAGTCTTTAAGAATTAAACAAGTCTTAATGATAATCGTAGAGGGTAAGTCTCAACAGCCACAATAGCAACCCTTACTCTATTGCCGATCCGGAGAGTGATCTCACCTTCCCTCAGCCCTCTCATTTCTTCAAGATCCTGCATAGAAGTGCACAAATGAGCACTTGATCCAGAATCTAGAACCCAACTAAAAAAAAAGAAAATCATTAGACTAATTTCAATAATGAGTATATCAGACATACTTTCAGAAAACCCATCCTTCTTTTTGCTCTTGACAATTGCCAGATAGGCCAGATAGTTTCTCCTCCAGTGACCTTCGATGTTGCAATAAAAATATTTTCTTTTGTCATTGGCTTTCTTCGAAACCTATTTCTTGGGCTTGGCCTCACTCTTTTGCTTCTTCATAGGTTTCTTCTTCTTCTTGAAAGAAGACTTTCTTTTGGAGGAAGCCCGCTCCACAGTCAGAACTGTATCCCTTGAATACTTCAAGATGTCCTCTACTGTTATCTGCTGTTACTAGCATATTCAGTAACTCAGGCAAAGTGCTATCGATTTTATTTATATGGTAGTTCATAATGAACTATCCATACGAATCAGAAAGAGACTGGAGGATCTGATCCACCTGTAATTCTTTGTCCATGTTCATATCAAGCTTCTGAGGCACCTCGATGTCTTTGATCATTGTCAAACAATGATCATTGATAAACTACCCATCATGCATCTTAGCTCTGAAAAATCTTTGAAAAATTTCAAAGCAAGCTGTACGACTTTGCTCACCATACAACTCTTGCAGGTGAGTCAGCATCTCTTTGGCAGTCCTCATATCTTCATGCTATTGCTGAAGATCATTGGATATGGATGCTAAAATGTAACACTTTGCCTTGTTATCTTGATCCATTTACTTCTCAAGTGCGGCTCACTGATCAGGGGATGACGAGCAGGTAACACAGGTGCATCCTGGTCAAGGATATGGATAAGCTTTTTGAAACTAAGAATGATTCTCAAATTTTAGAGCCGATTTTTATAGTTGGTACCGATCAACCTATTGGTATTGAGGATACGGGCTAAAGGGTTAGAACTTGACATGGTTATCTACAGAGAGAATAGTTTCTAGTTAGATGTTTGTACTTATAAAATTGTTTGTTTTAGAAACTTTAAAAATAAACAAAGTTTCCCATTATTTTCTCAAATCTCTCACACTCCTCAGATAGAAAAATGCAAACCTATATGCGATCGATTTCAAGTGAATACTACGGTCCTATTAATCTATAAATACCTCATCTAATAGTTATTAGTGAGCATCGACCAATGAATGGATAACACTTTGTCTATTGCTTCACTAAGTAAGATGCAATGGGCTTGGTCTCTAAGTCTTATGACCTTACCTAACAGTTATTAGCATATTTCTTAGTTAAGTCAGACCCATTATTCACCAGCGGGTGTAAAACTATCTTTAAGATTCTCATCTAACAGTTATTGGGCGCAACTCTATCTTTACCCCAGGACATCAAATGTCAATAGAGTAGTTATACCTTTTCGATGCAACCGAACTATTGTAACCAATCGAGAACGATCAACACCAGGAAGGCACCCACATCTTTACAATGATGGAAGATCTCCAGACTTAATATTCAGTGAGAAGATTTAGATTTAGGTCTCTTCTAAATCAATATATTTGACATCTGACTAATCAAATTCAGATCAGCATATCAACATGTCTAACCAGTCTAGTCGGTATGGATGAACTTGAGTCAATAAGTAACCTAGCATGAAACTAAATCTCCCAGTATGATCAAGTTAAGATGAGTGGAAGTTTCTCCATTGCTTTCTTTAGACATCAATCAAAATTGATCAGGTCAAACAACGAAACTAATTAAATAACTACCATCTAAATACTTGCCTTAGACACCAAATTGATCGATTAGAATTGATCAGGTTAATCTATTAAAATATGTCTGAACCACTAAGCCAAATTTGATCTTGAATCAATCAACTCATATTAAAATGTGAATCGATGTGACCAACTATAACTAAATTTGACTTTGAGCTCCTTTAATCTAATTTTAATCAACCATTGATTAGGTTCAATCAACTACTCAAAATTGACAATGGGTTCTAGCCTGATCTAATCAAATTGATCCTAATTGTAGTTTGATCACTAATCTAATTTGTTCAACCCATATCCATATGCAACAATATAATTTTAGATCCAAAAATAATTTTTAGATTATGTTTCATTGCATACATTAGTTGTTTATAATCTTGAAACTGTTTCAGATCTAAACCTACTGTCATATATTATATATATATAATTTCAGATCTAAATTAAAACATGCATCTCATATACATTTTTGCTCCTTGAAATGATTTTAATGATTACAAAGTATTTGAGGGGGTTACTAATGATTTTGGCTTGAAAAAAAATTTATTGTATTTTAGGGGCAAAATCATAATTTTATCAAGTTCTAATTCGGAAGCCTCAAGAGCAAGAACATAAGATTTGTGATCTATTGGAGGTAATTTTAATATTTTTAAATATATATTTTAAAAAAAAATATATTTATATATTTGAGTCGACCTCATGAGTTGGCTCATGATAAAAGGGGCTGAGTGGCACGCTGAATTCTTTGGCTGGCACACTCTGTGAGTCGACCCCTAAGCATGAGTCGACTCTATGAGTAGACCTCTGCTGTTGTGTAGGTCAAAATTACAGAACAGTTATTTTCTGTTCTGTGCCACAGAAGTCGACTCCATGAATCGACTCATGAGCATGAGTCGATCCTATGAGTTGACCCCTGTGATGGAAAAATTCCGTAACGACTAGTTTTTAGCTCATTTTGGCCGTATTTAATGCCCATTTAATGTGCTCCAACGGCTCTATTTTAGTCCAGATCACTCTCCACCATCATTTAAAGCTATAAAAGGCACTTAAAGGAGGGAATAAATAAGATTTTTGAAGAGGATTTCAAGCATGCATTTCAGCCCTAAGCAAAGAGCCCTCTTGAAGTTAAAGAAGCTTTCATTTTAAGTTCACCAACCCCTCAAGAGCTCATTCAAGTCTTCAACCATCTTAAGAAAAATTAAAAAAGCTCTTTTCTTATTATGTAAAGTGTATTTAAAGCTTTATTTGCTCATTAAAGGAGCTACAATTATATTTTTATGTGGTTAACTGTTATACTCTATTTTGAGTTGATATTTTATTTTAGAAGGGTTCCAAAACATGGAAAGATTAATCCAAACTTTGAATCGGATTGTATTGGGTTGGTTTGTACCCAAAAAATAAGTGTTCTAGCTTGGAATAGCTAGAGTCAGAGGTTCCGACGTTGTATTCGGGTTGAATACGGTTTAGTAGATTTGAATTCCTAAGTAGGAGCTTGGAGAGTGGACGTAGATGCAAGGTTGGCACCGAACCACTATAAATCTTCTTATTTGTATTATGCTTACTTACTCTCCTTTTAAATTTTCTTATCTTCTTGCATTCTTGCATCCAGCTTCTATACCTTGCATAAATTTTACTCTTCATATTTATCCTGCTTATTATTATAAAATCTTCATAGTTATAAATTAATTTTAAATTTTTAGAAACCTAATTCACCCCCCTCTTGGGTTGCATAGCTGGACAACAAGTGATATCAGAGCTCGGTGCTCTAGTTCTACTTTGATTTAACCATCAAAGAGCTAAAGATCTATGGCAACAAAAGTTGGTACTTCACTAGCCGAAGGGCAGTCCACAAACCGACTTTCACTTTTCAATGAGTCAAATTATACCTATTGGAAAGCTCAGATAAAAATCTTTATTCAAGCACTTGACTATGATATGTGGAGTATCATAGTAAATGGACCACACACACCTACTAAAATAATTGATAGTGTGAAATCAACCAAACCCGAAAAAGAATGGGATGAGGTTGATAAGAAAATGGCTCAACTAAATGCTAAAGCCATGAATATTTTATATTGTGCTCTAGATGCTAATGAATTTAATCATATTTCAACATGTATGTCAGCTAAGAAAATATGGGATAGATTAGAAGTAACTCATGAAGGAACTAATCAAGTGAAGGAATAAAAAATCAACATACTTGTGCATAAATATGAACTTTTTAAAATGGAGCATGATGAATCAATAACTGAGATGTTTACTCATTTTATCGATATTATTAATGATCTAAAAAGTCTTGGTAAGTCTTATTCTAATAGTGATCTCATAAGAAAGATTCTTAGATCTTTACCAAGGACTTGAGAGGCCAAAGTGACCGCAATCCAAGAAGCCAAAGATCTGAATATCTTATCCTTGGAGGAGCTTCTAGGATCACTGATGACTTACGAGCTAAGCATGAAACAACACCAAGAAAAAGATGTCAAAAAGAAGAGGATAATCACCCTCAAATCCACTGCTCAACCTGATGAAGAATCCGATGATACAGAAAATGAAGAGCAGGATGAAGAAATGGTCCTCATTACTAGAAGATTTAAGAAGTTCTTGAAGAAAAGAAGATAAAGAATAAGGAAGAGGCCACCTACAAAAGGAGAACATAGCAAAGAGAAGGATAAGGAGCAACTCCTTATTTGTTATGAATGCAAGAAATTGGGATATTTTAAGTCTGAATGCCCACAACTGAAGAAGGATCCTAAGAAGTACAAGAAGAAGGTCATGATGGCTACATGGAGTGAAAGTGATGAGTCAAGTTTCGAAGAAGAAGACTCAAATGAACAAGCCAACTTGTGCTTTATGGCACATAAAAATGAGGTAAATACTGAAACTCCTATTGACTTTACCTTTGAAGAAATTCATGAAGCATTTTATGACTTAATTGATGAACTAAAGAAGCTAGGGATAAAGAATAAAGAATTAAAATCAAAGAATCAATCTTTACTAAAAGAAAATGAGAGTATTTCAAATGAAAAATTAATCCTATCTCAAAAAAATCTAAACTTAAAAAATGAGATTGTCAAGTTAAAATCAATGGTTAAAAAGTTCACTTTAAGTTCAAATAAACTTTACATGATACTTGACAATCAAAAGGCCATTTATGATAAAGTCGATCTTAGATATAACCCTTTAAAGAAATAAAAATTTTTAAAAAATATCTTTATAAACTTATCATATAATAAGTTTTCAAATATAACTTGCTTTAAATGTGGTAGAATAGGACACAAATCTTATTCATATTTTTCTAACAAATCTGAAAATTTCAAAGTAAAAAAAATATGGATTCCAAAAGAAATCATTATGACTAACCAAAAAGGATCCAAGAAAACTTGGATACCTAAAGTCAAAACTTGATTCTTGTGTATAGGTGTGTCTTGCATCCTAAGGAGCAAATCAGAGATGGTATCTTGATAGCGGGTGCTCAAGACACATGACTGGTGATGAATCTTGATTCATCACACTTGATGCTAAAAATGGAGGGATGGTCACCTTTGGAGACAATGGCAAAGGAAAGATCATCGGTATGGTATCACTCCCTCCAAGTATATTAAAAATATTTTATTAGTAGATGGTTTAAAATATAATTTATTAAGCATCAATCAATTTTGTGATAAAGGATACAAAGTCATTTTTGAATCTTCAGTTTGTATTGTAACTAGTCCTATTAATGAAGGTATTAAATTTGTTGGGCATAGACACGGTAATGTTTATATGGTAGATTTGAATGATCTTTCCAAAATAAATATATAATGCCTAGTAGCCTTGAATGCCAAGATTAATGAGACTAGTTGGTTTTGGTATCGTAGGCTTGCACATATTAGCATGCATTCACTCTCAAAACTTATTAAAAAAGAATTGGTTATCGGCTTACCCAAATTAAATTTTGAAAAGAATAGAATTTGTGATGCATGCCAAATGGATAAACAAACACGAGTCTCATTCAAATCTAAAAATATTATTTCAACTTCTAGTTCATTAGAACTATTGCACATGGATTTATTTGGAACCACTAGAACTACTAGTTTAGGTGGAAAACAATATGATTTTGTGATTATTAATGATTTTTTTCATTTTACATGGATTTTCTTCTTAGCACGTAAGGATGAACTTTTCATATTTTCTCAAAATTTTATCGAAAAGTCACAAATAAAAAAGATTTTTCAATTCAAAATATTCGAAGTGATCATGGAATCGAATTTGAAAATTAAGATTTTGAAAAGTTTTATGATGAAAAAAGTATTGACCATAACTTTTCAGCACCTAGGACATCCCAACAAAATGGGGTAGTAGAAAGAAAAAATAGAACTCTTGAAAAAATGGCCTGTACTATGCTATGTGAAAGCAACCTTCCAAGATATTTTTGGACGGAAGTAATTAACACGGCATGTTACATATTAAATCGTGTCTTAATTAGATCAATTTTAAAGAAAACTCCTTATGAGCTTTGGAAAGAAAGAAAACCAAACATTGTATATTTTCAAGTTTTTGGTTGTCGATATTTTATTTTAAACAATGGTAAAGAAAGACTAGAAAAATTTGATGCAAAATCTGATGAAGCGATTTTTCTTGGTTACTTCTCTTCTAGCAAAGCTTTTAAAGTTTTCAATAAAAGAACTTTAATAGTAGAGGAGTCAATACATGTTATTTTTGATGAAACTAACGATCTTCCTGTTGAGAATAGTGTCCCAAAACCAATCGTCAGCCTGTTGACGGTTGTGCTTATTTTTATATTTGTACATGAATTATGAATTAATAAAAATTATTTTGTTATTTTTCATCATAAAATGTTTCATCTTCTAATGAACTCCTATGTTGTGGTGAAGTCCTTAGGACTATTTAGACTCGACAAAGGAGGATTTATCGTTTAGTCCTTAAATCTGTTCGCGACCAAATGATACGTTGTTATCAAGGACGACAATATTTATCAAGCATAGGTCACTGTGTGCCATATAGATTGGTTGTCCTCTTAACTAATGAGTGTGGAGACACTGGTATGGCATATAGGTGAGATGTAAGAGTACATCTGCACTGAACGTGACCGACTCCAGAGCTATTTCTGCTGTCAAGATTTGCTCCGATGGAATATGGGTATAAATATCCCTCCGACCTGAGACCGCCACCGTGACTTGCAAGCAACTCACTACACTTAGGCACTGGACTACCTGAATTTTTAATTCAGTGACGGAAGGCTATTGGGTGTAGTCAAGTACTTGACTTGTCAGTGCGTGTGCCAAGATGGGATTGACCACTCCAGTTTAGGAGCTGTGTACAGTCGTGTTTCAATTTAGCAAAATTTTGACCAGGATAGTCCTTGTGAGGAGTCACAGGATTGTTTGAGTTGAGCACGATTCGGATGATCTGATCAGGGTTGACAGTTTAACCCTGAGTCATCCTAAACACAGGGGTCAAAAGGATGAATTATACAGTAACCATATTCATGTAGATTCTGAGTGTTGCGATTGTGACTCTTTGACCTATCCGGATGTCGGGTACCATTGCTAGATGGTCACTTCGATTAGTACAGAAATTGGTTCCTGTGCTACCGGCTTAGGTTCGAACCTGTGGGGTCACACACATTAGAGGTTCTTATCTGATCTGATGGCTGATGTAGAATCCTACATGTTTGAGACTCAGTGATCGAGAATCAGGATTTTCTGATCATGAGTTCCACACATTATGGGTACCGGGGTCAAGAGTCCCACGGGTTGGGACTTTTCGATCAGGGTTACATATCGATGAATTTTGATGTCTAATTGTCCATCGGATTTGGACTCAGTATTTATGAGAAGTTTAATTAGTGATTTGATTGCTAATTAACTCAATTTGATTGAGTAATTATTTTTGGATCAAGTCCAATTGAATTAGATTCAGTTGGATTTGACCCGATTAGGTTAAGAGTTGACCTAATCGTCAAGATGGTTTGGTCCCTGATTTGATCAGGGGTTGGGCTTAGTAAATTCTTGATTTGATTAAGATTTTATTGAGCCTAATTAAGCCTAATTATGTTAAATTTAAATTAGTCTAATTGGACCTAACTTATTTGGTTCAATTAGGTTGGTTTAAATAATTAAACCACCTTGACCCAATCTCCATGCGCCACCTCACTTCCATTGCACCCATTTGAATTCATGAGAAGGAACTTATCATTAATTTTTTCTCACGCCAAGCCCTCTCCACGCCCCACTTTAATGAACCATATGAATGGATAAGGATAATTGGTTGGCCATTCAAATTCAAAATAAAGTTTAAATTTGAATGGGCAATCAATCTTTGCGCCTTATCCCTTTTTTTTACGCCCCATTTATTACATGAGAAAAGATTTCTCATGAAATCACTTCATGCACAATTTAAGCCACACCTCACGCCTTTAGTGGATAAGGGATGAGTTGGTGTCTATTTGAATTCAAAATTTGATTTGAATTCAAATGTGCAATTACTCATCTTTATCCTTTCTTTTGGATAAGATGTTTGACGTTGTTATAAAAGGAGGAGAAGAGTGGGGCATGCAAGATGAAGATTTTTGAAAAAAAATTCTGGGACATGAGAAGTCTTGTGCATGAGAAGGAAGTCCATATCCTTCCAAGAGAAAAAGAAAGAAAAGAAAGAAAAGTGGGGGCAAGATTTTTGGTGAGTTCCCTAGAGTTTTAGCCTGGGGTTCGGGAAGTGAGAAAGTGAGCTACGAATGTCATGAGCCCATAAAATCTCAAGGAGATCTTCAACATCCTCTCAAGCACGTCTGTTGATGATCTAGAGCATCCGAAGAATCGACAGACATCGATCGAAGGAGTTCGATCAGCATCGACCGTCAAAAAGGCTCTACAACGAGCTAGCACTCGTGAGGAGTCAATCAGATCGGGAGCTTCGTGTGGATGATCCGTAGAGGCCAGATATACTGTGTGGCTGCATCGCGATGATCAGACTCTTCCGACGATGATCAGATTGCGGTGATCTACTACCCGCATAAAGATATTGTGTTCTGAACATATTACAATAAAATATTTATTGTTTAAATTTGAATTTCAAATTTAAATGCATGCATGCTATATATCATATTTAGATCCTAGTGTAGGATAAATTCATGTTAATTAATTAGATTAATTAATATTTTTTCACTGTAAAATCATGATTTTGAAAAAGTTTTAAAATTATCATTTTACCCCTGTACTAAATTTTCCCATAAATGGTATCAGAGAGGGTTCTTAGATATGATATATATTTGCATGCGTAGATTAAGTTATAATCTAAAAGTTTAAATTTAAAATTTAAAATTCAAAAATTTGAATTTTGAATTTTGAAAGTTGTTCGAAATTCAAAATTCAAAAATTTGAAATTCAAAATTCAAAATTTAAATTTTGAAATTTGAAATTCAAAATTTAAAATTCAAAAATTTGAAATTCAAAATTTGAAATTTGATTGAAATTTTAAATTTAAAATTCAAAATTTAAAATTCAAAATTTGAAATTCAAAAATTTGAAATTTGAAATTTGAAATTTGTTTGAAATTTGAAATTCAAAATTTAAAATTTGAAATTTAAATTTTGAAATTGGTATATTTAGATATACTTGATCCAAGTAGCAAGTAATCGAATTGGGTTGGTTGCCATGGCCGTCCGGTCATAGGAGAAAAGAAGGGTTTAAAGGCCCTATCCTCTCATTCGATGGGGTCTCTTATGATGGTAGGGGTACCGCTGCAATTATATCCCATGCAGATGAAGCAGCGAAAGGAATTAATTGTAAAGATTCAATTGTAAAATTTATCATGAATGTGTTAGATTAGATCTAAAGGAATATTCATGATTTATTTTGATTGAGTTATTTTCTGTTATGTAATTAGCAATAGGATTGCTATTTATGAAATGTGCTGATCTATTTGTAAAATGAGTCAACATATTTGGTGAACAAAAAATAAAATCTTTCAAAATTGAAAATTATTTTTGAAATATCAAATCCTGACCCATTAGCCCAAATACTTAATTAAAAGAATTAAGTGTTGTCTAGTAGGTCTAGAATTGTGAATTAAGATCTAAGACAATTACATAAACTTGTGGGTCAATGGGTTAGATGGATTAGGTCCATAATTGGGTTAGACCTAAGGTTAGCTTAAAGAAATAGACTAAATTAGAGTAATTGATCAAATCTAATCAAAAGTTGAATTAGATTAGGTCAAGGATACTCTAGACTCAACTCTAATAGTTGTAGTTGAATGGGTCCATGTCTTTAACTAGACCAAGATGGACTTAATTCATGGCTATGCAGTGGAACCCTATTTACTAAGTTGATCAAATTAAAACTAATGAACCGGTTAGTGTCTAAGATAAGTTTGGCAGTTTGACCAGTGATTTTTAAGCGGGAGCTACTCGCAGTGATTTGATCTCTGACGAGTTAATGGCTTATCCCCACCACTGATCTCACTTACCTGGCCAACTTGGTGAATTAGGTTTTGATTAGATCACTTGATAATTAGGGCTCACCCATATCATTAGGTAAATCAGTTTGACTGATTTAGGTGCTCCTAATACCAGCTTTAATTAAATCCTTTTTAATCTGACTTGGTGAAGTCAGTGGGAGGATTGAAATTGGCTGGATATTTTTTTTTCATCTATCCTTTAATAAAATCCTCAAAAAAAAATTATTAGGTCCCTAAAAATGATTAATTTATATTGATAACTAAGTCATAGCCTCCCATTAAGTGAGTGATAATGAGTCCATTAGTTTAATAATCATTGGAGGCCCAAAGGCCTGGTGCTTATTGACTAATGGAATTATCATTCATAATATGATAATTTGGTTTGAGTCTTTCTGATGGTGATCAGGTTGGCTAGCCAAAGTCGGGCCTGATCATTTATTGGTCCGATTCACCAAATCAAATCATGTTAATGGTTGGACCTAACCAGATCTTTTCAGTGGAGGCCAAAGCCTACTGATTAGGTTCTAGGGCAAAATCAATTACTAGAAGTTGTTTAGAGAAACAACTGGTTATGAACCTACCCATAGATGCACATGGGTTGACCAACCAAAGTTGGGCTTGTGTGTAGTCTGTGTGGATTCTAGTACCCACTAAGGAATTAAAATAATTCCTCGAATTGGAGGTTGAGGCTACCAATTCATAAAAATACTGGGAGAAACTTTAGACTAAAGTCCAAGTCTTTAGTATTAATAATTTATGTACTAATATAGGTCTGATTTTCCTTTAAGCTGCTATGGCCACTACCCTGTTGCTCCAGTCATTATTAGATAATAACAAGCTAATGGGATCTAATTTCGATAGCTGGTATCAAAAATTAAAAATCGTCCTTGAGCATGAGTGGATCCTTTATGTAGTAACGGATCCGGCACTTGAGGAACCAACCCTGAATGCTAGAGGGACGGTCCGAGACACTTACCAGAAGTGGCTCAACGACCGCACCACCGTTCGGTGCATTATGCTGGCGGCAATGAATGATGAGTTCAGCCGCAGGTTCGAGAATGTCCAGCCACAGGAGATGCTTCAAATGTTGAATGACTCCTTTGGCACGCCTGACGATGTTGAAAGGCACAAAACTAGTTGTGCCATTTTCAATGCTCGGATGAGGGATGGAGCCTCAGTCACTGATCATGTACTGTACATGATCGAAATGATTGAGTGCCTAAGTAAACTGGACTTTTCCCTGCACGAGCATCTCGGTAAGGATACGATCCTTAATTCATTGCCCAAGTCCTTCCTCCCCTTCCTTACTCATTTTCGGATGACAAAGCCTGCAGTGAACTACCACGGCTTGTTGGGGTTGCTGCAGAACTTTGAGAAGGATCACCAGCTCCATAAGGAGTCGGTGAATGTAGTGGGAGGGTCTTCTTCTGATCGTCGACCCTTTAAGAAAGAAAAGAAGAAGAACAAGAAGAAGAAGAATAACAAGGTGCAGCTGCATGCTGGGACGTCTGCATAGGGTCAGACCAAGAAACGCAAGCCCGACCAGAACCAGGTGGAGTGCTTCTTTTGCAAGAAGCAGGGGCACTGAAAGAGGAACTATTCTCTATATATTGCCTCCCTGGACTCAAACAGGCCGAAGAAGAAGCAAGGTACTTATATGATAACATCTTACAACTTTTTGATTTGTGATACTACTGCCTGGGTATTGGATACCGAAAGCCCTTATCATATTTGCAATTCAATGCAGGGTCTGCAGGTCAGTAGGAGATTTGATGAAGGCGATAGATTCCTGAACGTTGGAGATGGAAGCAAAGTTTCAGTTCTAGCATTAGAAATCATGAATCTTGTAATCAATTCTCGAAATATAATTCTGAGTGAATATCACTTTTGTCCAAGCTTTTTATTAAATATTATTTCTGTAGACCTTTTGGCCATGAACGGTTATCAATTTTTAATAAAAGAAAATGTTTGCAATATCATTTTGAATGGTGTTACAATGTTTGTTGGACAACTTAATAATGGAATTTACTTTCTATCACAACCTGTTAATATGGTTCAAACCTCCGATAAACACCCTAGAATAGATAATGTGTCAAAAGTCTACCTTTGGCACTGTAGGCTAGGTCATATCAATAAGAACAGGATAAACATGTTGGCTCAAGAAGGAATTCTTGAAGTAGGTGATTGTGAATCACTTCCAACCTGTGAGTCATGTCTTCTTGGTAAAATGACAAAATCACCTTTTACTGGAAAAGGTGAGCGAGCCAGTGAACTCTTGGGTTTGGTACATTCTGATGTATGTGGATCCATGAGCTTAAGTGCAAGAGGTGGATATTTCTACTTCATAACCTTCACAGATGACCTATCGAGGTATGGATATATCTATTTAATGAAGCATAAATCAGAGTCGTTTGAAATGTTCAAACTATTTCGAAATGAGGTAGAAAAACAAACTGAAAAGTGTATTAAAACTCTTCGATCTGATCGAGGAGGTGAATACCTTTCCAATGATTTTCTGACATATCTTGAGGAGAATGAGATTCTCTCTCAGTGGACTCCTCTTGGAACACCACAACATAATAGTGTATCTGAAAGGAGGAATCGGACCTTGTTGGACATGGTTCGATCCATGATGGGGTTTGCTGGTCTGCCGATCTCCCTCTGGGGATATGCGCTCGAATCGGCTTGTTACCTTCTAAATAGAGTTTCGAGTAAGTCTGTAACCAAAATGCCATATGAGATATGGATAGGATGTAAGCCAGTACTCTCACACCTTAGGGTTTGGGGGTGTCCGACTTATGTTAAATATTTAATTACGGACAAGCTTGGACCTAGGTCTGACAAGTGTAATTTTATAGGGTACCCAAAAGAGACCAAAGGGTATTACTTCTACCTAGCTGATGAGCAAAAAGTGTTTGTCAGCCTTAAGGCAATCTTTTTGGAAAAAGAGTTCCTTAGTGAAGGGACTGTTGCCTCTAAGATCGAACTTGACGAAGTTCGACAGGTGGAAAAACTGACACAAGTTGCTGAACCTGAACCAAATTTGGTTAGATCAGATCTGGAGCCCATTGTTCAAGCACCCTTAAGGCGATCTGGTAGAGTACCATGTCAACCGGACAGATACTATGGTTTCTTGGTCCAGGACGGCGATCCTATCGAACTTGATGAAAATGATGAGGATCCGATCACCTACATGGATGCAATGCAGAGACCCGACTCTGAGAAATGACTGGAGGCCATGAAATCTGAAATGGAGTCCATGAAGGTCAACGATGTGTGGACATTGGTTGACCCACCCGAAAGAGTAAAACCCATAGGGTGTAAGTGGGTCTTCAAGAGGAAGAGAGACGCAGACGGAAAGGTGAAAACCTATAAAGCCCATCTGGTTGCCAAGGGATATCATCAACGTTATGGTATAGACTATGACGAGACGTTTTCTCCTATGGCAATGCTCAAATCCATTCGGATTATACTTGCGATAGCTGTCCATCTGGACTATGAAATCTAGCAGATGGATGTGAAGATAGCTTTCCTAAATGGAGAGCTGGATGAAGAGGTGTATATGATACAACCTGAAGGATTCACATCCACAGATGAGTCTAAGGTGTGCAGGCTACAGAGGTCCATTTATGGACTTAAGCAGGCATCACGGAGTTGGAACATATGTTTTGATAAGATGATCAAGACGTATGGCTTCGTTAAGAACGAAGAAGAGCCATACATTTATAAGTGGGCTAATGGTCCAGTAGTAGTATTTCTTGTATTGTATGTGGATGACATTCTCTTAATCGGAAATGATGTCCCTGCATTACAGAGAATAAAGATTTGGCTATCGTCATAGTTCTCCATGAAGGATCTGAGAGAAGCTTCCTACATCCTAGGGATGAGGATCTATAGGAATAGATCTAAAAGGTTGCTTGGTTTATCTTAGTCCACGTACATTGATACTATGCTGAAGAGGTTCAGCATGGAGAATTTCAAGAAAGGCTATCTTCCGATAGGCCATGAAATTTCTCTCTCAAAGAGGGATTGTCCGACAATACCTCAAGAGAGAGAGCGTATGGGTAGGATTTTATATGCTTCGGTAGTGGAATCTATCATGTACGCCATGACATGTACACGATCAGATGTGGCATACTCACTAGGGGTAGTGAGTAGATACCAATCTGATCCAGGGAAGAATCACTGGAAGGTTGTTAAAACCATCCTGAAGTATTTAAGAAATACTAAGGACCAGTGGCTTGTTTATGGTGAATCAGACTTGAGGCTTATAGGGTTTACAGACTCTAGTTTCCAGTCTGATCACGATGACAGCAAAAGTGTGTCGAAATTTATTTTTACCCTTAATGGTGGGGCTATCTGCTGGAAAAGTTTCAAGCAGCACACAGTGGCTGATTCAGTTTGCGAGACAGAGTATGTCACCGCATCAGATGTTTGCCAAAGAAGCGATGTGGCTGAAGAAATTCATCACCGAGCTCGAAGTAGCACCCTTCCTTGTTGGTCCAGTTCTGCTCTATTGTGACAGCTCTGGAGCCATTGCTCAGGCGAAGGAACCAAAGGCACACCAGCGGACGAAGCATATTCTGCGTCGCTACCATCTCATCTGAAAAATTATGGATTGAGGTGACGTCGATCTTCAGAAGATCGACGGGAAGGAGAACCTGGCTGATCTATTCACTAAAGCCATTGCGGTGAAGGAGTTCGACAACTACAAGTCGAAGATGGGTATTAGATACTGCACCGATTGGCTTTAGGCCAAGTGGAAGATTGTTGAGAATAGTATCCCAAAGCCAATCGTCAGTCTGTTGACGGTTGTGCTCATTTTTATATTTGTACATAAATTATGAATTAATAAAAATTATTTTGATATTTTTCATCACAAAATATTTCATTTTCTAATGAACTTCTATGTTGTGGTGAAGTCCTTAGGACTATTTAGACTCGACAAAGGAGGATTTGTCGTTTAGTCCTTAAATCTGTTCGCGACCAAATAATATATTGTTACCAAGGATGACAATATTTATCAAGCATAGGTCGTTGTGTGCCATATAGGTTGGTTGTCCTCTTAACCAATGAGTGTGGAGACACTGGTATGGCATACAGGTGAGATGTAAGGGTACATCTGTACTGAACGTGACCAACTCTGGAGCTATTTCTGCTATCAAGATTTGCTCCGATGGAATATGAGTATAAATATCCCTCCGACCTGAGACCATCACAGTGACTTGCAAGCAACTTACTGCACTTAGGCACTGGACTGCCTGAATTTTTAATTCAGTGATGGAAGGCTGCTAGGCGTAGTCAAGTACTTGACTTGTCGGTGCGTATGTCAAGATGGGATTGACTACTCCAGTTTAGGAGCTGTGTACAGTCATGTTTCAATTTAGCAAAATTTTGGACAGGGTAGTCCTTGTGAGGAGTCACAAGACTGTTTGAGTTGAGCACGATTCGGATGATCTGATCAGGGTTGACAATTTAACTCCGAGTCATCCTAAACACAGGGGTCAAAAGGATGAATTATACAGTAACCATATTTATGTAGGTTCTGAGTGTTGCGATTGCGACTCTTCGACCAATCCGGACGTCGGGTACCATTGCTAGATGGTCACTTTGATTAGTACAGGAATTGGTTCCTGTGCTACCGGCTTAGGTTCGAACCTGTGGGGTCACACACATTAGAGGATCCTATCTGATCTGATGGCTGATGTAGAATCCTACATGTTTGGGACTCAGTGATCGAGAATCAGGATTCTCTGATCATGAGTTCCACACATTATGGGTACCGGGGTCAAGAGTCCCACTGGTTGGGACTTTTCGATCAGGATTACATATCGATGAATTCTGATGCCCGATTGCCCATCAAATTTGGACTCAGTATTTATGAGAGGTTTAATTAGTGATTTGATCGCTAATTAACTCAATTTGATTGAGTAATTATTTTTGGATCAAGTCCAATTGAATTGGAGTCAGTTGGGTTTGACCCGATTAGGTTAAGACTTGACCTAATCGTCAAGATGATTTGGTCCCTTATTTGATCAGGAGTTGGGCTTAGTCAATTCCTGATTTGATTAGAATTTTATTAAGCCTAATTAAATCTAATTAAGTTAAATTTAAATTAGTCTAATTGGACCTAACTTATTTGGTTCAATTAGGTTGGTTTAAATAATTAAACTACCTTGACCCAATCTCCATGCGCCACCTCACTTCCATTGCACCCATTTGAATTCATGAGAAGGAACTTCTCATAAATTTTTTTCTCATGCGAAACCCTCTCCATGCCCCACTTTAATGTGCCATATGAATGGATAAGGACGATTGGTTGGCCATTCAAATTCAAAATAAAGTTTGAATTTGAATGGGCAATCAATCTTTGCGCCTTATCCTTTTTTTTTACGCCCCATTTATTACATGAAAAAAAATTTCTCATGAAATCACTCCATGCACAATTTAAGCCATGCCTCACATCTTTAGTGGATAAGGGATGAGTTGGTATCCATTTGAATTTAAAATTTGATTTGAATTCAAATGTGCAATTACTCATCTTTATCCTTTCTTTTGGATAAGATGTTTGACATTGTTATAAAAGGAGGAGAAGAGTGGGGCGTGCAAGATGAAGATTTTTGAAGAAAAATTTTGGGACGTGAGAAGTTTTGTGCATAAGAAGGAAGTCCATATCCTTCCAAGAGAAAAAGAAAGAAAAGAAAGAAAAGTGGGTGCAAGGTTTCCGGTGAGTTCCCTAGAGTTTTAGCCTGGGGTTTGGGAAGTGAGAAAGTGAGCTACGAGTGTCGTGAGCCCACAAAATCTCTGAAAGATCTTCAACATCCTCTCAAGCACATCTGTTGATGATCAGGAGCATCCAAAGAATCGACAGACATCGATCGAAGGAGTTCGATCAGCATCGACCGTCAAAAGGGCTCTACAACGAGCTAGCACTCGTGAGAAGTCGATCAGATCGGGAGCTTCGTGTGGATGATCCGTAGAGGCCAGACATGCTGTGTGGCTGCGTCATGACAATCAGACTCTCTCGACGGTGATCAGATTGCGACGATCTACTACCCGCACAAAGGTATTGTGTTCTGAACACATTACAATAAAGTGTTTATTGTTCAAATTCAAATTTCAAATTTAAATGCATGCATGCTATATATCATATTTAAATCCTAACGTAGGATAAATTTATGTTAATTAATTAGATTAATTAATATTTTTTCGCTGTAAAATCATGATTTTGAAAAAGTTTTGAAATTATCATTTTACCCCTGCACTGAATTTCCCCACACTTCCTTCAAGGAAGAATGAAGATATTGATGATGTAGATCCTCTTATAGAAGGAATGAAGGAGATCACTCTAAAAGACTCAATCATTCAAGATGATGAAGAACATGAAGACAAATAGGATGAGGAAGGTGAAGAACAACAAGAACAACCTCTAGGTACAAATGATCTACCCAAAGAATGGAGGTATGATCACAATCACCCCAAGAAACTAATCATTGGTGATCCTATACTTGATGTAAGAACTCACTCTTCACTTAGAGATGCATTCAATCATTTTGCTTTTGTCTCTCATCTTGAACCTAAAATCATAGATGAAGCTGAAAAAGATTATAATTGGATAAATGCAATGCAAGAAGAACTTAATCAATTTGAAAGAAATAATGTATGGACTTTAGTTTCAAGACCTAAAAATTATTCAATAATTAGCACAAAATGGGTATATAGGAATAAATTGGATGAACATGAAAATGTGATAAGAAATAAAGCGAGATTAGTTGCAAAAGGTTATAATCAAGAAGAAGAAATTGATTTTGATGAGACCTTTGCACCTGTTGCTAGATTAGAAGCAATTAGATTTCTACTTGCATATGCTTGCTTTATGAATTTTAAGTTATTCCAAATAGATGTCAAAAGTGCTTTTCTAAATGGATATATTGCTGAAGAAGTTTATGTAGAGCAACCTCCAGATTTTAAAAATCATGCTTTTCCTAATCATATTTTTAAATTAAATAAAGCATTATATGGTTTGAAACAAGCACCTAGGGCTTGGTATGAAAGGCTAAGCAAATTACTGCTTAATAATAGTTTTTTCAGAGAAAATGTAGACACAACCCTTTTCATTAAAAAAAATCAAAATGATATATTAGTTATACAAATATATGTAGATGACATTATTTTTGGGTCTACTAATGAAACTCTTTGTCAAGATTTTGCTAAGCTCATGCAGGGGGAGTTCGAGATGAGCATGATGGGAGAACTTACATTCTTTTTCGGACTCCAAATCAAACAAATAAAGGAAGGAATTTCCATCACCCAAAGCAAGTACACAAGAGAATTACTCAAAAAATTTGGAATGGAGAACTCCAAAGTAATTGGTACACCCATGAGCCTATCATGTAAGCTTGACAAGGATGAAGGAGGTAAAAATATAGACTTAAAATTTTATAGAGGCATGATTGATTCTCTATTATATTTAACTGCTAATAGATCAGATATTATGTTTAGTGTTTGTCTTTGTGCTCGCTTTCAATCAAATCTGAAAGAATCTCACTTGAATGCAGTTAAAAGAATCTTTAGATATTTAAATGGTACACAAACTCTAGAACTATGGTATTCTAAGGACTCATCAATTGACTTGATAGAATATTCAGATGTCGATTTTGCTGGATGTAGATTGGATAGAAAAAATACTAGTGGAACTTATCAATTTTTTGGAGTTAATTTAATCTCTTGATTTAGCAAGAAGCAAAACTCGGTAGCACTGTCTACGGCCGAGGCCGAATACATTGCAGTTGGAAGTTGTTGTGCTCAAATCTTGTGGATTAAGCAACAACTTGAAGACTTTGGCATCAAACTCAATAAAACTCCCATAAGATATGATAACACCAGTACTATAAATCTAACTAAAAATCTAATTCAGCATTCTAAATCAGAATATATTGAAATTAGGCATCATTTCATAAGAGAACATGTCCAAAATAAAGATATAATTTTTGATTATGTTTATACTAAAAAATAATTGGCTGACATCTTTACTAAGGTCTTAAGTGAAGATTGATTTTATAAAATTAGGAGAGAACTAGGAATCCTTGATCCATCAGCTTAAGTATCTCTCTGATTCTAAATTCTTAATGCCAAAAATTCATTGAACCAAATCTATTGAGCTCAATTCTTATTTTTCTTAAGAGCTCAAAAGCTCAAAACTATCATTCACATGATCAATATTTGGGTAAACATCCTTCTCTCAGAGTTTCAAATTTTTTTAAAATTATGCCATCATTCTTTTGAATTTTTCTGTGCTATGAGTTGACCCTAGGGTAATCTTGCAATTTTGTCAAAACCCTTCGGGTGCTCTCTTCTTATTGAAAATTTTTTCTTGAGCCGACTCAGCCCTTCGTCTTCTTCCTCCTACTGAACCAAAAACTCTCCATCTCTTCTCTCTCAAACCAAAGATTTCTCTCAAATATCTCCTCCCATCAATTTTCACTCCTCAAATCACCCGTTAAGGAACCAACTTCCTCTCATCTCCCTTCCTCATTTGGGGCGGTTCGAGCTTGCCCTAGAATCATCTCCTCTTCTCCAAATCTATGATTTAACTCCTCAAATCCTTGCCTTTTTTCTTTCAAAATCTTTTCCTCTCTGCCTCACATTTAGTCTTCTAAGCTCCTTTTAAGTTTCTCTTGACCTAATGGCTCCCAAAATGAAGCTACTATAAAGAAAAAAATCTGTTCGTGGGTTGGAAGTGAGTGTGTGTAGAAAGAGACTAGCAGTCGAGCCCTCTCCTACTCCAATCCCTGCTTCAGGTCCTGCTTCAGCTTCCACTCAGTCCCCAATCAGCCCAAGCAAGATACCTCTCTCTGACTGAAAAGTGAAACCCGAGAAAAATATTAATTTCAAGGTTTTTGAAAAAGAATGGTTCACTATTGGATCGAAGATTAAGTATCAAGGATGAAAAATTTATTGCTCTTTAAAGAAAAATACTTATGTTGATCTAGTTAGAAAATTTTACTTAAATTTGAGCTATAGCAATGGAACAGTGAAATCTACAGTAAAAGATATTAATGTTATTCTTGATCCCGTACATTTGGGACAGATACTGCATTTGTCTTATGAAGGCTATAGCAATATGGAGCTCTCTATTAAAGAAGAAGGAATTAATGTTCTCTTAGGGAGAACCTATACTGAAAGTCTAAATAAATTAGAAGCAAAAATTCTTTCTGTTGAGATGAGGCTGTTACATCACTTGGTAATCAAACTGTTTATCTCTAGGAGTGATAGACTTGACCTTCTATCTGGTAGGGATATTTGCATTATGTACCTTGTGATCACCCAAACCCCCCTGAACCTTCCAGCATTGATGTTTGAGGCCATGAGAGAAACCCTGAACAGGTCCAAGGCTCACTTGCCTTTTGGTATGGCACTCACCTTAATTTTTAGAAGGTTCGAAATCAGTTTTGAGGGAGAGCCAGTTGCTAGACTATCTCATTCCGACACCATCAACCGTCACACACTGCATTGCATGGACTTCTCTAAGACTGATGGTGGTTGGACAAAGGGTGTTGTGGAGAGAGCGAAAGATAAAGCAGAGGAGGAGGGACCATCTTCACCTCTTCATGATCACAGAGCATCCCCAGATATTCAGTTCATATCTGATCATGAGGCTGGTCCTTCAGAGTCTGTGAGGAGGCATGCTTCAGTTCCACAGTCAGAGAGCAAGACACATCCTTCAGAGTTCAGGCTAGTAGATGATCAGATTGAGATGATGTCCCAGCATGTTGCCTCCATTCTATCTCAGCAGTTTGCCACTTCAGTCTTTGCACAGAGATCGACATCCCAGGATGACTCAGACCAGACTCTGATCTCTCACATTTCTACTATTTTTCAGATGCTCACTGCTCAGTTGATACATATTGAGCAGCTTGAGAGATATATTTTGAGATTGACAGGCAGAGTATTAGATTTGCAGGGGCAAGTATTAGCTTTAGCCCATCTCCAGCCGCATGAGGATATCACAGAGGTCTCAGACCTAACTGCAGAGATGGCTAGACTTCGAAGAGTCTTAGAGAGTGGTTTTGACTTTTTGAGGAGAGATATCAGGGGCTCCAGTGAGAATGCTTCTACTCAGTTCAGTGTCCTGATGCAGTCTATATTGAGAGCCTTAGATCTTTTGGATACCATCAGACTTTCTCTTATATCACAGTCCGTAGCTTCTCAGGCTCCAGGATCCTCTCACCCCTCTACTCATTCTGGTACCTCTACCCATGGCCGAGGCAGATGCGGTCAAGGTCGTGCCTGTAGACTTGATCCTACATCTCCTCACCCTATCTCTGATTCTTCAGATTCTAATCCCTCTAGCCATGACATCTATTAGATCTAGATTAGTTTGTCTCCTATATCTAGGATCTATCTTATGGGCCTTGTATTTGTTGGCTAATTAACTCTTGGATAGTTTCTATCCATGACTTTTGTATTTTGAGTTGACTAATGTGTATTGGGACACCTTTTGTATTCAGTCACTTTTGAATATATATATATATATATATATATATATATATATATATATATATATATATGTGCTTTGACTTTCAATGAATGTCTATGAATGTAATCAAATTGAATTGTTTTAATTATGAGATATGAAAAATAACTCATATTAGTGCTGAGAAATACTATGAATTGCAATATCTTCTAGATGAGCAAGTTGATATATCCTTTATGTTTGCTATGTTGAGGGGGAGTAGAGAAATAAGCAATCAAAGAAGGAGGCTAAAGAAGTAAAATATGATATCAAAAAGGGGGAGTAAAGAAAATATATCTTTTTTGTCATCTTTTTTTTCTTTTCTCTATCCTTAAAATCCCTTAAGATCTTAATTAATGCTATCAAAAAAGGAGAGTAAAGAAAATTTATCCTTTCAAGATCCCTTAAAAGGAGGAGTAGAGATCTTAATTGATGCTGTCAAAAAGGAAGAGTAGAGAATCAAAATCGAATTTGAACAATAAGCAATAAAGAAATTAGTAATAAGCAAAATTGTTAAGCAAATGTGTCAAAGAACCAAAATTGTCAGCTCCTTTTTTATCTAATTTTCAAAGCAAATGAACTTATAAGCAAATTTTAAATTGATCTTCAAACTACTTATGATGCATTTCGTTCAAATACGTGGCTATGATATTGAAGTGATGCATCTTCATAAATTTGAAGTTCATGTTCAATGCTTTATATATGCTTTTGCTCAAGTATTTTGTCATCATCAAAAAGAGAGAGATTGTTGCTCCTTGAATTGATTTTGATGATTACAAAGTATTTGAGGGGGTTACTAATGATTTTGATTTGGAAAAAGATTTATTGTATTTCAGAGGCAAAATCATAATTTTATCAAGTTCTGATTTGGAAGCCTCAAGAGCCAGAACACAAGATTTGTGATCTATTGGAGGCAATTTTAATATTTTTGAATATATATTTTGAAAAAAAAATATATTTATATATTTGAGTCGATCCCATGAGTCAACTCATGGCAAAAGGAGCTGAACATCACGCTGAATTCTTTGACTGGCACACTCTGTGAGTCGACCCCATGAGTCGACCCCTGAGCATGAGTCGATCCTATGAGTCGACCTCTGCTGTTGTGTAGGCCAAAATTACAGAACAATCATTTTCTATTTTGTGCCATAGAAGTCGACCCCATGAGTCGACTCATGAGCATGAGTCGACCTTATGAGTCGACCCTTGTGACGAAAAATTTTTGCAACAGCTAGTTTTCAGCTCGTTTTGGCTACATTTAATACCCATTTAATATGCTCCAACGGTTCTATTTCAGCCCAGATCACTCTCCACCATCATTTGAAGTTATAAAAGGTACTTAAAAGAGGGAATAATTAAGGTTTTTGAAGAGGATTTCAAGCATACATTTCAGCCCTAAGCAAAGAGCCCTCTTGAAGTTAAAGAAGCTTTCATTTTAAGTTCACCAACCCCTCAAAAGCTCATTCAAGTCTTCAACCACCTTGAGAAAATCAGAAAAGCTTTCTTCTTATTGAGTAAAGTATATTTAAAGCTTTATTTGCTCATTAAAGGAGCTACATTTATATTTTTGTGTGATTAACTGTTATACTCTATTTTGAGTTGATATTTTATTTTGGAAGGATTCTAAAATATGAAAAGATTGATCCGAACCTTGAATCGGATTGTATTGGATTGGTTTGTACTCAAAAAATAAGTGTTCTAGCTTAGAATAGCTAGAGTTGGAGGTTCCGACATTATATTTGGGTTGAATACGATTTAGTGAATTTGAATTCTCAAGTAGGAGCTTGGGGAGTGGACGTAGGTGAAAGGTTGGCACCGAACCACTATAAATTTTTTTGTTTGTGTTGTGCTTACTTGCTCTCCTTTTAAATTTTTTTATTTTCTTGCATTCTTGCATCCAGCTTCTACACCTTGTATAAATTTTACTCTCCATATTTATCCTACTTATTGTTATAAAATTCTCATAGTTGTAAATTAACTTTAAATTTTTAGAGACCCAATTCACCCCCTCTCTTGGATTGCAAAGCTGGGCAACAATATTGAATTTTAGATCTAAAATTAAAATTATATATATCAAATATATATAAAATCAGATCTAAACTAATGATTAAAATATTTTAAAAATATCTTTTCAAAAATCAATTCATATCAAACTAGGACAATCTTTTCAATATAGCGGGTAAACCCTATATCAGGACAACCTTATACCAGTTTGATGTGAAGTTTTAATCATTCTAATTTTAGATCTAAATTTAAAATAAGATATATCACATATATAAATTTTTAAATTTAAAAGATTAATTTAATTTCTTTAAAAATAGTTTTCAAAATCAATCAATCTTGTGCTAGGACAACCTTTACAATATAGATGGTAAATCCTATATCAGGACAACCTTATATTAGTACAAGATCAATTTTAAATCATTAAAATTTTTAGATCTAAGACAAAAATTAGATTATATATGTCTTTAAAAATTTGTGGCTCTGATACCACTATTAGAAAGTCGGGTAGGATGCATGTGTAGATTTCAAAAATCTTTTTGATCGCAGTAAAAAATCAATTAGGTTAAATCTTTTAACCCCACATGCAATAGATCTCATCTAATCCGATCCAAGTTTAGGAGAAAAGGCATACATATAATCTGAAAAATAAAATAAATTTGAGATCAAATCTCAATACCTTAGCATGGGTAAAAATTCACTGCTATCAATGATCTCAGATTCGAAGATCCTCGAGCCGCACACGTGTCCGGTCTCTACAGGTATCCATCGAGATCAACCTCGAATCGATTTTCTCATAGTAGATCCTTCTTCTCCAAGTAGGATCTCAGTCCTTTAGAATCTTAATCAACTCTTTGATCAAGACTGCAGAATCAATTCTTTGATCTGTAGTCCTTTCTTTTCGTTCCTCGCTGTAAACGAACAACTCCTCAACTCTTGGCATGTAAAAAGGTGGGATGCCAAACCTTTGGGCATGGAAAAGAGAAGAGGGAGAGGGTGAGGCATGGAGATGGAAGAGAGAGAGATCTAATTTTTAATCAATAAAAACTAACTTCTAAAGCCTTAGGAGATCTTCTCATGATATAGGCCCTTCCCTGATTCAAAAGAGGAATCCAATTAACTTAAAAAGGTACATTCTTATCTCATAAGAAATTTTATTTTTTTTTTCTGATTTTTTCTTAATAAAATCAGATTTAATTGGTATGTTATCATCTTTCTTTGATAAGAATATGGGGCATCCCAATCAGATATGAAAATCTGAATGGGCACCCATGGAATATAAGGAAGGTGGTTGGGGCGCCAACCCTTAGCGCACCATCCTAGGATTTTCATTCAAGAGAGGGGGCGTGGCCCCTCTCTCTCTCCCCTCCATGCCATGCCACAAGAGGGGGTGGGCCCCTCTTGATTATCTAGGGGATTGGCATCCCTTGGTCCTACCATAAATGGAGGTAGGCGCCACCCTTCTTTCCAATTATTCTACACACATATTAGAAGATAATGAGGAGATAATGAAGAGATAATGAGGATATAATTTAACCAACTAATTGACTTAATCTAATCCTCTTGGGCTCACAATTAGGCATCCAATTAAATTCAAATAGATTTAGGTAAGGTTTAAAGCTATGGACTTGATTCAATCGAAGTTTCGAGAAGAATTAGGTTTAATCATGTACTAGCATGATTCTCTTAAACCCAATAAGATTTCAATAAACTCTAATCTAATTAAGACTTCATAAGCCAAATTAGTAAATTTAAGATTAAATTCCTTAATGTATGACCCTATAGATTCTATTCTATCTGGTAGTGAGATATATCGTGATCTCCATCATAATATCATCGAAACTCTTTTCGAAGGATTGGAACAATTCTAACTCTATCCTTCGAGGGTCATCGATCATCAAGACGATATCTGATGAATCTCATAATCTATCAGTGACGTCTAGCAGTATGTAGTGGTAATCTAGTAGAATAAAAATATAAACTCTTAGGTACAGTTATCGTATGATTTAATCCTTATATCATGAGTTCCGACTTGGTGGAGGTCATAGAGAACTCGTCAGATCTCATTGTCAGTCATATGCAAGATTGGCTCAATTCGAATTCATTTATGAATTTTATAAATTTTTTTTTTAGTATTCACACTTGCTTTGATCAAAGACTTTCTAAACTCAATCTCCCAAATTGCATAGGACTTCTCTTTTTCTATCAAGATCGATAGATTTCTTCTAGGTGCATTCTACTCCAAACAGTGAATTTGAATCTATTGAAACCAACATACACAATAAGGATCTGAATAGCTAGGGATTAAGAAAATGTGCAGTTAAACTCAGTAGCCTCGCTGTGAATAGCCAATGACACCATAGGTCAAAGGACCACTCACACCACTGCAGCATCGAGAAGACCACTGACGAGTGAGTAGACATCCATATAGTTTCTCATGTTGGTCATGCTTAGTGTAAATTATTCTCTAACAACCATCCGCACCCTCATCCCAGTGTCCCTATACTGCAGATCCGAGACTCATCTACCCATAAGGAAGGTGAACTATGCATCGATTTTGAATGGATTGATTACTGTCCTCCATGATGATTCTTTGATCAAGAGTATTTAAAAATTAACCACTAATTAATGTATATCTTAAATTTTTAATACTTTAAGAATATATAAAAATTATTTTTGTTAATTTTTAGGACAAATCATGGATACATAAACATGATTGGAATGAAAAAGTTCTTTATTGATAATAAAAAGTTATAAATACAAGTTTAACCTTTAGAATTACATAATGTATCAGCCAATAATTAACTTTTATGGCATAAATCTAACACCCTGAGAGAGCCAATTTGAAATCCAAATAGAGAGCAGTATTTTACGGCATGCTAGTGACACGGTAGTCAAGTTGACTCGGGATTTGATCGAGCTGATTTGAGTGTGGTTGAGTCGACTCGAGCTCTAATTGAGTCAACTTGAGTTGCAGAAATAGATGTGTGAGATTTCTATTTGGGTCTGGGATTAGATTTTGATCCTAGGATCTTAAGGCCTAGTTTAATGAGTCTTAAAGAGACTAACTCAAAGAGTGGGTGCATGATCAGATCATGGGTGTACATGAATTTGGGTGAGTGCATTTGGATTAGTCTAGGAAGTTTTTCAGATTTAGCTTTTGACCAATTGTATAGGCTATATATAATCTATAACATTATGGAATGAATTGAATCTTTTTCTCTCGAAACACTTATTTTCTCTTTTCTCTCTGATTGCATGCCATCATAGGAGGGGAGCAAACCCTAGCCGCCACCTCCGAAGGTTGAAAGAAGGGAGGCGTTCCCTTCTCAAGCGAAACTCTAGTGTCACCTTTTTCGCATGTAGTTTGTTGGTGTTCTCGAGTTTCCATGATCTGAAAAATTTATACAACAGCAATGACGTCGCACCAAATTTTATCAAACTCCTTTTATTTGATAGAAAATGAAATAAGGTAGTGACTATCGATAACCATCTCACTCCCTTTTTGGAGCCATGATAGCTTATAAGATCGAAGATACTTTTCAGTGATCAGATTCAGCTTAGTAATGGCCTCCTGAGAGATGACATTCTCAAAGCTACCTCCAATAATAATATTTGTAGATCTTTTTTTTTCAATGGTGCAGCAAATATGGAAGTATTGGTCTGCTTCAATTTTTTCTTCTTCTTTTTGGAAGCAAGCAGGCTCTTTCGAACAACTAGAGCCTCTCTTCTATCTCCAAATAGAGAAAATCATCATCTTTTTTACCTTCTTCATCATAAGTAGGCTCTCGATCCTCGTCGAATAGTTCATCTCCTTCTATCAGTAACTACTTCCTGGACTAATCATCATAAGTAGCCTCTTTACCATAGTTGTAGCACCGCATAGTAGAAGACCTAGCCAAAGCTGGCTTCGAGGACTTTGAATCAACAGTGCTATGAACAGGAGGGGTAGAATCTGTGTTGTGTTGCATGTCCCCTTGATTCTCTAGTAGTTGGTTGCTCCACAGATGAGGATCAAACCTAAGCACAGGCCTTCATCACTATTGCTCCTCAACAACCATGGCATGGTAGTAAGCCTCTTTGACTATCCATAGGGAGTGGAGCCTCAAAACATCTTGGATCTGCTGCCTTAGCCCATCAAGGTATTATGCAACCATCTATTCCTCATTCTCCATTAGGTTGTTTCTAGCGATCAGTTGGTAGAACTCTTTTGTGTATTCATCCACGGACCTAACCCTTTGCGGAGTTTTTGCTAGTGCTGATATAGGGATTATGTATAGTTGAAGGGCAAGAATTGCTTCTTCAATTTCTTCTTCATCCATTTTTAGTCTTGGATCTTCGGCTTGCCTTTGTGCTCTCTGATTTTCTTTAGCTATTACCATTAGGTAGAAGCCCGACCTGTCAACTTTAAAATGACAAGCTTCACCTTCTTATTGTTGGGCACCTCCTTATACTCAAAGATGCGTTCAATCTGATCCAGCCAATCGATGAACACCTTTGATTGTAGACTATCCAAATATTTGGGTAGATCTACTTTGATGGTATCATACCAGCGGATTGGTCATTTGAACGAATCACCTCAACCGTCATGCTGGTGGATGAGAGTACTTATGTGGAAGGGATTCTTGAAAATTAAAGGTTCTCCATCAGATCTGCGGTCTTCTAGTCTTGCCTCGGATCTCGTATCCTAATTTTTTAGCTGTATAAGAGCACAGTCAGTTTCGTCACATGTCTCCACAAATCTTCATAGTCTATCATCAAATCCTGCTCCTCTTATGAGATTTTTTCAAGAATTGCCACCATCTGAGTTGCAGTTTGGTTCTGCTTACGGCCATCGACACCACTTACTATCTTAACTATTGAGAAGAAATTCTGCTCAAGGATTAGTGGGGCTCTGATACCAACTGACATGGTCAAGGCCACATTTTAATGAAAATAAAAGAGGAAGATGCATGAAATAAAAAGAACAACAAATTTAAGAGGAAACTCTCTTCTAGAGTTTTAATTCATAATCAAAATAGACTACCTATAATGTTGGCCAAAAGCTTTATTTATAAAAGAAAAACCCTAACTTGATGCCTAAGCTATCTGAAATATTTTAGATTTATTCTAAATACAAAATAGATAAAAATTTAAAACTTCCAACTCATTTAAGATCTTTCGAGCTCCTATTAGACTATGATGGTAAACCTATCAAGCACATAGAGCACGAAAAGAGCCTTCTGAATTAAGATTTTATAGGTGATTTTGACTCCGAATGAGAGATTTATACTCATTTTAGTGTAGTAGGATCAAAACCATTAGCACAATTAGCTGATTTCTTATCCTTTTGGATTGAATATATCAAATTAAGGTATCTACCAGCTAAGGCATCTATGTCAATATGACTGACCAATCAAAGCCTGCAACAAACCAACCATGCAGTCCTCACACCGACCAATCAATTTTCTTCACATGGCAACTCTGAAAGATGTACGAAGATGCCCAAACTGAAAGGAATATGCCCTATAAGCTAATCAAAATTTATATTTTGATGGATTTTTCTTGTAATCTTCCAGACTTATGTATTGACTCTTTAAATAATAAAAGATATTTTTTATCATATGCTGCATCTTACTTTAGTAATAATTATGATGAACTCCATAAATCAGAAAAATGAGTTTAGAGTTATGATGAGATCATACCTATAAGACCTAAAATCTTAAAAATCTTGATTTAGAATATTCCTAGTCATAGGAGTATTGAGTAGGAGATCAATATTCCGGATAGATTAGCACTTTCTATGTATGCTCGATGGAGAGGGTGGCAGATCTTATATACCACTTGTGTGAGACACTAATATAAGAAAGTGGGTGCTCATTAGAAAATGAGTTCACTAAATTGATCCGACTTAAGAAATATCTTATGAAATTTACTTATTTGTCAAGAGATATTTTCTTATAGTGAGAGTTGTGCATGTAATCCTTTGACCTGAGACTACCATAGAACCTTGTATACATGAATCCGTATTTTTTGGTTCATACTCATTCATGACTTAGTCATATACGGGATGTTCTAGATATGGTACAATATATATGGAGGTTGTGAGTAGGTCAACATGGAATCGATCACTCTTGGTAAGAGGAAATCGCATCCTACTTGTTCTGATCGATTGATGATTCAGGAAGTCTTTGATCAAAGCAGAATAAAAATTAAAAAGAGTTTTTAATATTTTATTAATTAAATTATCATATAAGATTGAGAGAAATATGAGTATGATATTGGATTTGATATCATTCCATATCCAGAGTCATATTCGGGGTGCAGGGAGATCGCAGGATCAAATTGCACGGTAACTTTTCACTGAAGGATATTTTTGATATTTTTATCAAAAATTTTATATCTTCTAAGTAGACATGATATATTTCTAGATATCAATCTTATCTTATGATTTGATCGAATTAAAGAGTTTAATTCAATCATCAATTAGAAAGAGTTCTAATTGTTGAAATCGGGTTAGCTCGATTGGATCTAGATCAGTTAGATTAAATTCTAATCAAATCAAATCGACATGAACTCGAACCTATTGCTGGCTAGATATGGAACCCAATGGGTCACACACAAAGGGTATTGATCAGGGGTCTAATTGGATTAGATCATGTTTGCAAAATTGACATGCTAGCACATGTTGCAAAAAACTAGCTCCTTGTTTCGAATCGGGTTTAAAATTGATTCTAGATTGGGCTAATTAAAGCCAAATTAATTCAAATCAATTTTGGATTTGAGTTGGTTCAGCCCTTGGCTGCATGTACTGAAAATTTGGACCAGAAAACTAATTTCCATGAGTCAATAATTTTTCTTGTGCGTGGATGCAGTTTTTGTGTGCAGAAACAGTTTTTTCATCCCACGAGATTGGATGCCTCATCCTTGAGCTTATCCTATGTTCCATGATGAAATAAATTTTTATATGATTTATAACTTTATTTTGAGCATGAAAAATTTTTTTGAAGTTAAAATTCCTTTTGGTTTAATCGTGGAAATTCATTAAAGTTGGAAATCCTATTAGCCTGATCCATGCGCCTGACCAAGAGTCCAACTTGTGAAGGACTCTAACCCATTTGTCATGCCACTTATTAATCTGAATTTTTTCAATGACATTCTCATGTTAGCACCTTAAGTTTTGGCCATTGGATGGACAAAATTACATTGATGGATGGTAAAAAAAATTATGCCATGCGAAGCTGCGCGACTCATCGGAGAATCATCGAGAAAAATATTCTGAAGAGTCCTTTTGCATGAAGCGTCTCTTGAATTTTTTTCTGATGATTTCATGTGTCAAAAACTTTCAGATAGGCATGAGAATTTATCAGAAGGTGTGAGATTTTCTGATGGATGCGAGATGGCGCATGGAAGGGGGCGAAAAATTTCCGAAGGCAACCCATCGCTAAGTATTCAAAGGGGGGTGCACCGGGGGATTGGATTCATTCAGATTTCCAATTCCTCCTTTCTTTCTAGCATCCTCTCCCTACTATCCAATTAGTCTCTTCCTTCTTTTGTTAGGATAAGTCCAAAAATAGAAAGGACAAGTCGATTTTAGGACAAGAGTCTAAGAAGAGAATTAAGGAAGACAAGGAGAGAAGAAAGGTAGGGATAGGAAGGCTAGGAGAAGAGGAAGAGTGTCTTGAGGTCCTGGTGTTCAAGAAAATTCTCAGAGTGAGAATTTTGGAGAAAGAATTATCTCAAAGAGTTGGTGTTCTGATCATAGCCTGTGTGGATCATCGTTGGAGGGCGAACACTTGGCGCCTGGTGGAGGTTCTGCCGAAATTTGGATTAAGCGCTGCAGGTATTCTTCTATAACTTAAATTTAATCTTGAATTTATGTTATATATGATTGTTAATTATCAAAGAGATGCTGGTTTAAGGGTTTAATATTTAAGATTTCTTTATTAAAATTTTAAATCCATTATGTTTCCACTGTGCATGCCCACCCTGAAATCCTACAGTGGTATCAGAGCCGGTCTTGTTTGGTTCAATCATATATATATAATATTTATGTGATCATAGTATGATTTATACTATAAAATATTTATGCTTTCATATGATGATATGAAATAATACATATATCATTCACCACTTCATCATCTTGACATAAGATTGTCCTAGCATAACGGATTATGTTGCAAGGTTGTCCTAGGATGATGAATGTCCATATATTACACTTGCACATGTAGAAAATTTTAATGTTGATACATAAATAGGTATTATGTAGTTAGAATGTGCATGAGACCAAATAAAAGCCCTCATTAGAAAATTATATTAAGTGTAGTGATATGCAACTATGGGTTAACAATTCTTGATCAATTGATAATTGGTGTCTAGGAAAGTGCTATAGATGGTTCTTTAATCGGTTCCGTTGTCTGACCTGACCAATTTATTGGTGTCTAAGGAAAGCAACGGGGGACCCCACCTTACTTACCTGGCCAATTTGATTAAGCGATCTTGATATTGAAAAAACCCTAATGTTAAAATACTATTAAGGGCCTTCCCTCATGCTAGGTTAATGTTACATCATGAACTATGGCTAGTTTGTTGTTAATATGAGGCTTGTCATAAGGATTGATATAACATAATCCTGATGCATAGAAGATGCTTACGACAATTTTGAATATGCTGCTTTGTTGTGTTAACACAAGGACAGTTATATTAGAATTTAACTGTATTGAAATGAAGGATTTAACTTAACTAAAATATTATAGCTTGTTGTATTAACACAAGGCTAATAATATTTTAGAGGCTAAGATATAATATTAAAATTGCATGAGATGCAATTGGAAAGAATTTTCTACCTATGAACTCATAAGGGTTTGTTGTGTTAACACAAGATCATTATGAGGAATTAGGGTCTCAATCCACTAAGATAAATATTACATATGTCTCATTCATCATAGTAGAGGGTTATGATGTTCGATAAAATAGTGGGAGGCATAATTAAATCTAAAGACCTTATTTAATTGTATGAGTTAATATGAGTTGTTTGCTTATGTAATATTCTTTAATTATTGTAGATTAAATTCTACAAATGGCATCTTCACTATCATTGCGAGAATTTTAGATTCCAACAAGTTGACCGATCCCAATTATGTGGATTGGTTGAGAAATTTAAAGATCGTACTCACTCAGGAGAACTCTCCTATATTCTTGACATCCCTGAACCACAAGAGGTTGGAGATGATGCCACAGAAGAGGAGGTATCCACATACAGGATATGGAAAAATGACAGTTTGACTATCAAATGCATCATACTGGCCTCTATGAGCAATGAGTTGCAGAGGCAGTATGAGAGCATGGATACTCAATCCATACTCAATCTTAAAGAGTTGTATGGAGAACAGAGTAGAACTGCTAGATATGAGATATCTAAGTAGTTATTTCATGCTAGAATGACTGAGGGATCATCCGTACAAGATCATGTCCTGAAGGTCATTGATCTGATCACCAGATTGGGTCAACTTGATTTTGTGATGGATGGAAATTAAGTCAGGATTTGATCCTGCAATCTCTCCCCGAGTCATTCACTCAGTTTGTTGTGAACTATCATATGAACAAACTGAATACCTCCTTGCCTAAGCTGTTAAATATGCTTAAGACAGCTGAGAGCCATATTAAGAAAGAAAAGGCTCACTTCTTCTTGTGGGTAAAATCTCTAAGAAGAAGTCAGGTTTTAAGGATTCAAAGAAAGCACTGAATCCTAAGGGTGGCAAGATGAAGAAGAAGGGGAAGAAAGTCTCCAGATAGGGTACCTGCTTTCACTGCAGCAAGGCAGGACACTGGAAAAGAAATTACAAATTATATCTTGCAACTATAAAGGCAGGTGCAAGCGATGCACCAAAAGGTATGTATGAGATACATACAATTTTATCATTAAGTTTTTCCAATTCAAACTCTTGGGTATTGATACCGCCTGCGGTTTTCATATCTGCAAGTCGTTGCAGGGGCTGCAGAACATTAGAGTGCTGAAGAAGGGTGACTTCGAGTCTACGAGCTGGAGAAGAGTCAATCCAAGCAGAGGCTGTAGGGACATATATGTTAAAGTTACCTTCTGAAAAGATCTTAGAGCTAGAAAATTATTATTATATGCCTAAGATCATTAGAAATATTATTTCTGTATCGTTACTATTGCAATGAGATTATAAATAAATCGAAAGAGCAATAGTTGCTCAATTTCTTTTTCTAATAAAATTATTTATCATGGCATTATTAATAATGGTCTTCTAATTCTATCTAATGACAATATTTTTCATATTAATGAAAGTAAAAAGCGAAAGAGAGAAGAGTTGAATAATACTTTCTTTGGCATTATCGACTTGGTCATATAAGTGAGACAAGGATTAACAAGTTATACAAAGAAGAGTTCTTTGATCCTTATGATTATAATCATTAGGTACTTGTGAATCTTGTCTTATGGAAAAAATGACTAAGACTCCATTTAGTGGACATGGAGAAAGGACAAGTGAGTTATTAGGACTTGTACATACTGATGTATGTGGTCCTGTGACAACAGAACCAGAGGAGGATACTCTTATTTTATAACATTCACTGATGATTTATCTAGATTTGGATATGTGTATTTATGAAACACAAATCTGAAGCCTTTGATAAATTTAAAGAGTATCAAAGTATGATCGAGAAATAAACTAGAAAAAGTATTAAAATCCTTCTATCTGATCGAGGAGGAGAATACTTATCCATGAATTTTTAGATCATCTTAAAGAAAATGAATTCTCTCAGAATAGACCCTCCCTTACACCACAGCTAAATGGTGTAGCGAAAGGAGGAATCTCACTTTATTAGATATGGTGCGGTCCATGATGTGCCTTACAGATTTGCCAATTTCTTTCTGGAGATATGCCTAGAAACTACTGTCTATATCCTGAATAGAGTACCTTCAAAATCTGTACAAGCACTCCATATGAGATATGGAGAGGAAAAAGCTAATCTTAAGTATCTTAAGATATGGGGCTGTCCAGCTTATGTTAAAAGAAATTTTGGACATAAGCTGAGTGCTAGGGCAGATAAATGCTTGTTTGTAGGTTATCCTAAAGAGAGTATAGGATACCTCTTTTACCATCCTACTGAACATAAGGTGTTTGTCAGTAAATATGCCACTTTTATGAAAAAGAGTTTATCCTAGAAAGAGGCAGTGGAAAAAAATTAAACTTGGAGAAGTTCAAGACCTACAAATGCAAGCATAAGATGATCCTCAACCAAAAATATCCATTAATGAAGTACAAACACAAAGTACACCTCCTCTCGAAAGTCAGATAGGGTGCGGAATGCATCTATGAGGTATGGGTTCGTTATTGAGAATAATGAAGCCCACATCATTGAGAATGATGAACCTTTGACCTATACGGAAGCCATCATGAGAAGGACTCAGACAAATGGCTAGAGGCTATGAAATCCGAAATGGACTCCATGTATTCCAACCAAGTGTGGACTTTGGTTGATGCACCAGAGGGTGTGACCCTATTGGATGCAAATGGGTCTATAAGAAAAAGATTGGAGTGGATGGCAAGTTGAAACCTATAAAGCTAGATTAGTAGCCAAAGTTTTAGGCAAAAATAGGGTATTGATTATGATAAATATTTTCACCTGTTGCCATGCTCAAATCTATACGATTATGCTTGCAATAGCAGCATACCATGATTATGAGATTTGGCAAATGGATGTGAAGACCGCCTTCCTTAATGGTTATCTTGAGGAAGAGGTTTACATGTCTCAGCCAAAGGGTTTGTCTCAAAAGAGAGAGAAAATCAGGTATGCAAGCTTAAGAAATCTATTTATGGATTAAAACAGGCCTCGAGGAGTTGGAACATCCGATTTGATGTTACAGTCAAAGAGTTTGGCTTTATCAAAAATATGGATGAACCTTGTGTATACAAGAAGACTAGTGGGAGTGCCATTATCTTCTTAGTTTTATATGTGGATGACATACTTCTTATTGGAATGATATCCCAATGTTACAATCGATCAAGACATGGCTATCAAGTAAGTTTTTCATGAAGGATTTGGGTGAAGCATCCTATATACTAGGTATAAAGATCTATAGGGATAGATCTAAGAGGATGTTAGGCTTGTCCCAATCCAGGTACATAGACTTAGTGCTAAAGAGGTTTAGCATGGATGGAAGTAAAAGAGTTATTTACCCATGAGTCAAGGCATACATCTCTCTAAAAGGATGTCTCCTAAAACACCGGAAGAGAGAAATAGAATGAGTTCTATTCCTATGCTTCGGCAGTAGGGTCGATCATGTATGCTATGCTATGTACTAGGCCTGATGTTGCCTATGCCTTAGGCATAGTTAGTAGATTTCAGGCTGATCCAGGAGAAGATCATTGGAAAGCAGTGAAAAATATTCTTAAGTACCTAAGAAGGACTAAAGATATTTTTCTGTATATGGAGGATCTGATTTAAAACTAGAAAGTTATTCTGACTCTAGTTTCCAATCAGACCCTGATGATAGTAAGTCCACTTCAGGGTATGTCTTTACTCTTAATGGTGGAGCTGTTAGTTAAAAAGTTTCAAGCAGCAGACTGTAGCTGACTCAACCACTGAGGCAGAATATATAGCTGCAAGTGAAGCCGCCAAGGAAGCTGTCTGGATGAAGAAGTTCATCACTGAGTTGGGTGTCGTTCCTGAGATTAAGAATCCAGTACCACTTTACTGTGATAATACTGGAGCAGTTGCTCAAGCAAAGGAACCAAGGTCTCATCATAAATCCAAGCACATTCTAAGATGCTTCCATCTCGTTCGTGAAATAATCGAAAGACAAGATGTTGTCATTGAACGAGTAGAAACAAAGAATAACATAGCAGACCCATTCACTAAGGCTCTACCACAGCAGCAGTTCGATCGCCATCTCGATTGTATGGGGATAAAATATAAGGGCATTGGCTTTAGTGCAAGTGGAGATTGAAAGGAATATGCCCTACAAGCAATCAAAATTTGTATTTTGATGGGTTTTCTTGTAATCTTTCAGACTTATGTATTGACTCTTTAAATAATAAAAGGTATTTTCATCATATGTGCATCTTACTTTAGTAATGATTATGATGAACTCCATAAATCAGGAAAATATTTAGGGTTATGATGAGATCATACCTATGAGACCTAAAATCTTAAAAATTCTGATTTAGAATATTCCTAGTCATAGGAGCATTGAGTAGGAGATCAATGTTCCGGATAGATTAGCACTTTCTATGTATGCTCGATGGAGAGGATGGCAGATCTCATATGCCACTTGTGTGAGACACTAATACAAGAAGTGGGTGCTCATTAGAGAATGAGTTCACTGAATTGATCCGACTTAAGAAACATCTTATGAAATTTACTTACCTGTCAAGAGATGTTTTCTTATAGTGGGAGTTGTGCATGTAATCCTTTGACCTGAGACTACCATAGAACCTTGTATACATGAATCCATATTTTTTGTTCATACTCATTCATGACTTAGTCATGTACGGGGTGTTCTAGATATGGTAGAATGTGTATGGAGGTTGTGAGTAGGTCAACATGGAATCGATCACTCCTGGTAAGAGGAAATCGCATCCTACTTGTTCTGATCGATTGATGATTCAGGAAGCCTTTGATCAAAGCAAATAAAAATTAAAAAGAGTTTCTAATATTTTATTAATTGAATCATCATATAAGATTGAGAGAAATATGAGTATGATATTGGATTTGACATCATTCCATATCCAGAGTCATATTCGGGGTGCAGGGAGATCGCAGGATCAAATTGCACGATAACTTTCCACTGAAGGGTATTTTTGGTATTTCATCAAAAATTTTATATCTTCAGGTAGATATGATACGTTGCTAGACGTCAATCTTGTCTTATGGGTTTGATCGAATTAAAGAGTTTAATTCAATCACCAATTAGAAAGAGTTCTAATTGCTGAAATCGGGTTAGCTCGATTGGATCTAATCGGTTAGATTAAATTCTAATCAAATCAAATCGACTTGAACTCGGACCTATTGCTGGCTAGATTGGAACCCAATGGGTCACACACAAAGGGTATTGATCAGGGTCTAATTGGATTAGATCATGTTTGCAAAATTGACATGCTAGCACATGTTGCAAAAAACTAGCTCCTTGTTTCGAATCGGGTTTAAAATTGATTTCCAGATTGGGCTAATTAAGCCAAATTAATTCAAATAAATTTTGGATTTGAGTTGGTTCAGCCCTTTCTGCATGTATCAAAAATTGGAGTCAGAAACCAATTTCCACGAGTCAAGAATTTTTCTTGTGCGTGGGTGCAGTTTTTGTGTGCAGAAATAGTTTTCGCATCCCATGAGATGGGATGCCTCATCCTCAGCTTATCCTATGTTCCATGATGAAATAAATTTTTGATGATTTTAACTTTATTTTGAGCATCAAAATTTTTTTGAAGTTAAAATTCCTTCTGTTTAATCGTGGAAATTCGTTGAAGTTGGAAATCCTGTCAGCTGATCCATGCGCCTGACCAAGAGTCCAACTTGTGAAGGACTCTAACCCATTTGTCACGCCACTTTTTAATCTAAATTTTTTTCCATGACATTCTCATGTTAGCACCTTAATTTTTGGCCATTGGATGGACAAAATTACATTGATGGGTGGTGGAAAAAAATTTGCCATGCGAAGCTGCATGACTCATCGGAGAATCATCAAGAAAAATTTCTGAAGAGTCCTTCTGCATGAAGCGTCTCTTGGATTTTTTTCGATGATTGCCATGTGTCAAAAACTTTCAGATAGGCATGAGAATTCATCAGGAGGATGAAATTTTTTGATGGATGCGAGATGGCGCGTGGAAGGGGCGCGAAAAATTCCCGAAGGCAACCCATCGCTAAGTATTTAAAGGGGGGTGCGCCGGGGGATTGGATTCATTCAGATTTTCAATTCTCCTTTCTTTCTAACATCCTCTCCCTATTGTCCAATTAGTCTCTTCCTTCTCTTGTTAGGACAAGTCCAAAAATAGAAAGGACAAGTCTGATTTTAGGACAAGAGTCTAGGAAGAGAATTAAGGAAGACAAGGAGAGAAGAAAGTAGGGATAGGAAGGCTAGGAGAAGAGGAAGAGCATCTTGAGGTCCTGGTGTTCAAGAAAATTCTCAGAGTGAGAATTTTGGAGGAGAATCATCTCAAAGAGTTGGTGTCCTGATCATAGCCCTGTGTGGATCACCGTTGGAGGGCGAACACTTGGGCCTGGTGGAGGTTCTGCCAAAATTTGGATTAAGCGCTGCAGGTATTCTTCTATAACTTAAATTTAATCTTGAATTTATGTTATATATGATTGTTAATCATCAAGGAGATACTGGTTTAAGAGTTTAATATTTAGGATTTCTTTATTAAAATTTTGAAATCCATTATGTTTCCACTGTGCATGCCCACTCTGAAACCCTACACTCATCTAAATCGAACTGGTATCTGCTCATTACTCCTAATGAGTATGTCACATCCGGTCACGTACATATCATGACGTACATAATAAATCTTACTACCAAAGCATATGGAATTCTACTCATATGCTCTTTCTCTTGAGGAGTTGTCGAACAATCGCTCTTCGAGAGAGAAATTTTTTAGTCTATTGGAAGATAGCCTTTCTTGAAATTCTCCATGCTGAACCTTTTCAGCACAGTATCAATGTACGTCGACTGAGATAATCTAAGCAACTTTTTAGATCTATCTCTATAGATCTTCATCCCAAGGATGAAGGATGCTTCTCCCAAGTCTTTCATGGAGAACTGTGATGACAATCAAACTTTTATTCTCTGTAATGTAGGGATGTCATTCTCGATTAAGAGAATATCATCGATATACAAAATAAGAAATACTACCATAGAGTTATTAACCCATTTGTATATGCAGAGTTTCTCTCCATTCTTAATGAAGCCATATATTTTGATCACTTTATCACAATGCATGTTCCAACTCCGAGATGCCTGTTTAAGTCCATAGATGGACCTTTGAAGCTTGCACCCTTAGACTCATCTGTAGATATGAAACCTTCAGGTTGTATCATATACACCTCTTCTTCTAGCTCTCCATTTAGGAAAACTATTTTCACATCTATTTGCCAGACTTTATAGTCTAGATGTGCTGCTATCGCAAGCATAATCCAAATAGACTTGAGCATTACCACAGGAGAAAATATCTCGTCATAGTCAATACCATAATACTGATGGTAATCTTTGACAACCAGACGAGCTTTATAGGTCTCCACCTTCCCATCTGTGCCCCTCTTCTTTTTGAAGATCCACTTACACCCTATGGATTTTATCCCTTCAGGTGGTTAACCAATGTCCATACATTGTTGATGTTCATGGACTCCATTTCAGATTTCATGGCTTCCAACCACTTATCAGAGTCAGAGCTCTGCACCGCATCCATATAGGTGATCGGATCCTCATTGTTCTCATCGAGTTTAACTGGATCTCCATCCTGGACTAAGAAATCATAGTATCCATCCAGTTGATGCGGTATTCTACTGGATCTCCTTAAAGATGTTTCTACAATAGGTTCTGGATTTGATCTAATCAAATCCGACTCTATGGGTTACTAGATTGTGTCAGTTCTTCTAACAATCAAACTTCAGCAAGTTCTATCTTTGAGGCATTAGTTCTTCACCAAGGAACTCTTTCTAAAAAGATAGCCCTATGCTGACGAATACCTTCTGTTCGTTAGCAAGGTAGAAGTAATATCTCTTGGTCTTTTTTGGGTACCCTATAAATAGATATTTATCAAATGTAGGTCCAAGCTTGTCAGTTTTCAATCGTTTGACATAAGCCGGACATCCCCAACCCTCAGATGAGAGAGTGCTGGCTTACATCCTGTCCACATCTTATGTGGTATTTTACTTATAGACTTATTCAAGATTTTATTTAAATATAACAAGTCGACTCGAGTGCGTATCCCCAAAAAAAATCAACAGACTTGCAAAGCCCATCATGGACCGAACCATGTCTAACAGGGTTCGATTCCTCCTTTTGATACACCATTATGCTGTGGTGTTGCAGAAGAGGTCCATTATGAGAGAATCCATTCTCTTCTAAGTATGTCAGAAACTCACTAGAGAGATATTCTCCTCCTCGATTGGATCGAAGAGTTTTAATACTCTTTTAATTTATTTTTCTACTTCATTATGGAATCGTTTAAACATTTCAAATGATTCTGACTTATGTATCATTAAGTAGACGTATCCATTTCTCGATAGGTCATCTGTAAATATAATAAAATAATAATATTTACTTTTGGTACTAGTGTTCATAGGTCTACATACATCAGTATGTATCAGACTTAGAATTTCACTGGCTCACTCATCTTTTTCAGTAAAAGGTGATTTGATCATTTTTCCAAGAAGACAGGACTCACAGGTTGGGAGTGATTCATAATCACTGACTTCAAAGATTCTCTCTTGTGTCAACCTGTTTATTCTGTTCTTGTTAACATGACTTAACCTACAATACCAAAGGTAGATATTGGAGACATCACTAATTCTAGGCATTTGTTGGATGTGTACATTACACTAACAGGTTGTAATAATATGTAAATATCACTGTTCAGTTGTCTATTCATCACATTAACATCATTTATAATGATATTAAAATTATTTTTTTTATTAAATTTTATAACCGTACATGATCAAAAGGCCTATAGAAATAATATTCAATAAAAAAGAAGGATAAAAGTGATATTCACTTAGAATAATTATATTAGACTTGAATACAAGCTTAATAGTTCCTAACGCTAGAACTAGAACTGATCTTTCATCTTCAACATTAAGGAATCTTTTGCCTTCTTCAAATCTCCTACTGACCTGCAGACCCTGTAATGAATTATAAATATTAAAAGGACTTCTGGTGTCTAATATCCAGATAGTAAAATTATAAATTGAGAAATTACAAAGTGTTATTATATAATTACCTTATCTAGCAATAATTTGCTTCTTTCTCAACCTGTTCGGATCTAGGAAGGCAATGTATTGAGGACAATTCCTTTTTCAGTACCCCTGCTTCTTGCAGTAGAAGCATTCCAACTAACTCTGGTTGGACTTGGATTTCTTGGTCTGACTGGGCTTGGGTGCCCCAGCACTTTGCACCTTTTTCTTGTTCTTCTTTCCTTTCTCAAAAGATCAATTTTCAGAAGAAGACCCTCCCATAACATTCACCGACTCCTTTTGGAGCTGGTGATCCTTCTCAAAGTTTTGCAATAACCCAGCAAACCATGATAGTTAACTGCAGGCTTTGTCATTCGAAAATGAGTAAGAAAAGAGAGGTAAGACTTGGGCAGAGAGTTCAGAATAGTATCTTTTCTAACTGCTCATGCAGAAAAAAGTCGAGCTTGCTTAGGTGCTCAATCATCTCGATCATGTATAATACATGATCAGTGACTGATGCTCCTTCCCTTATTCGAGCGTTAAAGATGGCACAACTAATCTTATGCCTCTCAACGTCGTCAGGTGTGCCAAAAAACTCATTCAATATTTGCAACATATATTATGATGAGCATTCTCGAAATGATAGCTAACTCATCATTCATCATCACCAGCATAATACAACGAACCATAGTTGATCATTGAGCCACTTCTGATAAGTGTCTCTGACCGTGCTAGCGCATTCGGAGCTGGCTCTCAGGTGTCGGATCTGTCAATACATACAAGATTCATTCGTACTCCAAGACTATTTTGAGTTTTCGATACTAGCTATCAAAATTTGATCCCAACAATTTATCACTATCTAATAGTGATTCGAGTGATAAGGTGGTGGCCATAACTGTAAAAAAAAAATTAGAACCTAATTAGTATATGAATTGATTAAGTCTAAATATATAGATTTTAGTCTAATGATTCTCTCACTATTTTATCTAATTGATAGCCTCACCTTCAATTCGAAGAATTATACTAATTTCTTAGTGGGTACTAGAATCCACATGGACTGCACATAGATCTGAGTGTGGCTCGGCCACCCTTGTGTACCCATGGATAGATTCTTAACCAATTATTTCATCAAACAATTTTTAGTATTCAATTTTATCCCAGACACCTCTTTAGCAGGCATGTGGCACCTCTACTGAAGGTTTTAGTTAGGTCCAACTATTAACATGCCAAATTTAGTATATCTAACAAACGAGTGATCAGATCCAAGTGTGGTTCGACCAATCTGACCATCATCAGAAAAGACACAACTAAAAACAACATATTATGAATGATAATTCTGACAGCTAGATGAGCATCAGGCGTATGACATCTCCAATGATCATCTAAACCATTGGACTCATTATCACCCACTTAATGGGAGGCTATGATCTAGTTATCACCATAACTATTTCATTTTAGGGACCTAACAATTTTAGAGGATTAATTAGTTGAATTGAGAGATGAGATGAGGCTTGACCAGCTAATTTTAATCTTTTCACTGGACTTCACCAAGTCAGATTTAAGAAGATCAAGCATAAGCTGGTCCAACCAACTAGTCATGAGTCCTCCTACTGGCTTCATCAAGTTATAAAGAGGACTCAAGACAAGTTGAACTAGGGACACCTAAATCAGTCATACTGATTTTTTAGTTAGCATGGGTCAACTCCAATCATTAAGTGATCTAATCAAAATATGATTCATTATATTGGCCAGGTAAGTGAGATCAATGAGAGGGATATGCCATTAACTCGATATAGACTCAATCTATGCGAGTAGCTTCCAATTAATGACCATCAATCAAAGCTACTATACTTATCTTAGACACTAATTGGTTAGTCATTTTTAATTTATCAACTTATAGACTTGGATTCGACCACGGAGCTATGATCAAAGTCCATATTGGTCTAATCAAAGATATGGACTTGACCAACTACAACTATTGAAATTGATTAAGAGAAGAAATTGATCCAATCAGAATTAACTTTTAATTAGATTTGATCAATTACTAGCATGGTGCATTATCAATTTTTTAACCCCTAGATCTAACCCAGTTAAATGGACTTGACTCAAGCTAACCAATTAACCCATGAGTTATGAAATTAATGCCTTAGATCTTTGATTCTTAAATCTAGATCACTTAATTCTCAATTAAGTTTTGGACTGATATGGGTTCGGGTTCGATGTTTGAAAATAATTTTTAATTTATAAAATATTTTTACAATCAATCATCTAACATACATGATTTTAGATTTAAAATAAATTTTATTTTTTTTTATTGTTTATCATCATGGAAAAGACTACGCAGCACCCCTACACGCCATAAGAGATCCCATCGAATAGATAAATAGGATAGTGAAATCCTGATTTCTCCTATGACTGAACGACTATGAAGATTTATTCAATCAGATTACTATACTACTCAGATTCAAAATTAACTATTTAGATCTAATCTAAATAATTAAAATCAGATTATATATAAAAAATTCATGTCATAAGAAACTTTACTCTGATACCATATGATGAAAAAATGGATAGTTCAAAGCATGTATTTTTAAAATTTTACAGTGAAATAATAAAAGATTAAATATTTTAATCTTCTAAATATGCCTTAGATCCGATCTAAACTACCATTAAAGATCTATGATATAAAAAAATTATATATAAAATTTAAAATAAAATAAAAACTGCATCAATCACATTGATGTCCTGAATTTGATCTAACCTTTAGATTATGTCGGTAGAGTTCAGAACTCATCACCTTTTTGTAGGTTATGATCTCCACTACTGGTAAGTATGATATGAAGCTCTCACTAATGTCGAGTAGACACATAAGTGTCTGACTCTATGGATGGTCCACGCGAAGCCCTTCAGACCGATCAGACCTTCGCGGGAGTGCTAGCTCGCACAGTCAGCTTCTGATGGCAGATCTGACTTGATCTCCTCCTTCGATCATCTCGAACCTTTTTGATGTCAAAGATAGATTAGAGAAGGATGCTGAATGGTGGAGAAAATTTAGATAAATACTCTCTTCTCTTTGGTTTTTTCCTCATCTAAAAATCTAGAACAGTTCTAGGTCTCTTACCCAAGAGGAGAATGGTCTCCTCTTTTGTTCACACCAAGGAGGAAGGAAAACCACCCAATCCTCACATTCTAAAGAAGTATTTTGATCCTATTTCTCTCTGATATCTCATGGTGAAGAGCTCTCTCCTTTTGGCACATAAAATTATGGCCTTTTTATGGTTGTCGCACAAACCAGATAAAACAGGATAAGGGCTGGAGTTTGTTGTAATTCAAACTCTTTTGAATTTCAATTTGACTCCAACTTTTTTTTACTCTTATCTAACTTAAAGAAAGACTTATTAAAAACATTAGGTATAAAAATCAGTTGGAAAGATTTCCTTTTCTCATACACAATAGACCCCTTCAAAAGCAGCCAACGTGTGGAAGGATATGGATAAGTTTTAAGTTGAAATTCAAACTAATTTGAATTCAAATTAAAACTAACCAATTCCTATCCTTAATGGACAACAAAAGAAAATTTATTTTTTATTTCTCATATACAAACTAATTTTGTACAGTGAGAAAAGGCATGAGACAAGTTAGGTGGTGCAAGAGATAGAGTCCTACTTATTTGAGACTCTGAGGTTTAATCAATTGAATTTCTTTCAAATCTAATCTAATTAGACTCAAATAAAATATGATGAACCTAATCTAATTATGATCTTATAATCTCAATTAAATTTGATCAAATTAATAAATTAATGAGTCATAGATCCGATCAAATCATGATCATTTCTCTCTTATCGATTAGGTCATCTCATAACCTAATCAGACTTGATCTGATTGAATCAAATTCAATCAAACTTAATTCAGATTTTAATACTCAATCAAATTAAACTAACTAATAATTTAATCACTAATTAATTTTCTATTAATGATAGAGTTCAAATTTAGTGGGACTCTTCTCTAGAGTCTCCATCCAGTGGGACTCTTCAGCAGAATCTCCTTCAAGTGGACTCTTTACCAAAGTCTCTGTTGATTGGGACTCTTCAGATTAGCCAAGTGATTGGAGAAAAACTTCTAATGTGTGTGACTTCATAAGTTCGAACCTAAGTCAGTAGCATAAGAACTGATTTCTGTACCAATCGGAGTAATCAGATAGCAATGGTATCCGACGTTCGGATAGGCCGAATATATGCTAAGCAATACTCAAGAATCTATTTGAATATAGTTATCGTATAATTCATCCCTTTGACCCAAATGCTCAAGGTGACCTAGAGTTTAACTGCCAACCCTGATATGGTCATCCACACTGTATGTCAATTTTCAAAATCCATCACATGGATTACTCCGGTCAAGGTTTTACTGAATTGAAACACACTGATACATTAATTCTTACTTATTCGGAGGAGTCAATTCTATTTGACTCATACACCGACTTCATAAATACTTGACTATGCCTAGAAACCTTTCATCACTAAATTAAAAATTTAGGTAGCTAGTACCAAAGCATAGTGAGTTGCTTGTAAGTCACCGTGGTGATCTCAGGTCGGAGGAAAATTTATACCTATATCCCTTCGGAGGGACTCTTGATAGCAGAGTGCTCCAGAGTTGGTCACATTCAGTGAAATATTTTTCTATATTTCACCTGCATGCCATACCAGCGTCTCCACGCTCCTTGGTTAAGAGGACAACCAACCTATATGGCACACAATGACCTACATTTGATATATCTATCTTCCTAGTAATAGCATATCATTTGGTTGTAAACTCATTTAAAGACTAAATGATATATCCTCCTATATCGAATCAAATAGTCCTAAGAACTTTATCACATAACAGGAGTTCAAAATGAGATATACACAGTGATGAAAAAATCAAATAATATTTATTAATTCAATAATTTATATACAATTATAATGATAAGTACAACTATCAACTGACTGATGATTGATTTTGAGACATAATTCTCAACACTAGAATCCACATAGACTGCATACAAGCCCGAGTATGGCTCGACTAACTCATATGCATCTATGGGTAGGTTCTCTACCAATTATTTTTTTAAATAATTTTTAGTAATTAGTTTCACCTCAGATTTTGTTTCAGTAGGCGATGGGCCTTTACTGAAAGTTTTGATTAGGTCCAACCATTAACATGAATCTACTCAGTGATTCTAACTAATGAATAATCAGGTCTGAGTATGGCTCGGCCAACCCAACCATTCATTAGATAGTTTAATAGAGTTATCATATGATGAATAATAATTTCATCATTCAGAGAAATACCAGACGGATGGTGCCTGCAATGTCAATCAAAAATAATGGATCCATTATTATTCACCTTAATGGGAGGCTATGATCTAGTTATCACCATAATAACTAGCTTATTTTATGGATCTAATAATTTAAAAAATTTAGTTAATATAATTTATCAGAATTAAATACATAGACCAGCTAATCTCAATCCTCCCACTGACTTCACCAAGTCAGATCAGGATGGATTAGAAACATGCCGGTCCAATGATAAGTCATCAATCCTCTCACTGACTTCATCAAGTCATATCGAGGATAAAGACAAGTCGAACTAGAGGCACCTAAATCAGTCGAACTGATTTTTTAGTAAGCATGGGTCAACCCTAATCATTAAGCGATCTGATTAAAACTTGATTCACCATGTTGGCCAGATAAGTGACATCGATAGGAGGGATATGCCATTAACTCATCATAGACTCAATCTATGCGAGTAGCTTCCAATTAATGACCATCGATCAAGACTACCAAACTTATCTTAGACACCAACTGGTTAATCAGTTTCAATTGGATCTCTTTATAGATTCGGGTTCGACTGCTGAGCTCAAGATCAAAATCTATTTGAGTCTAATTAAAGACATGAACTCAACCAACTACAACTATTGTATTGGGTCTAAAGAAATCTTGATTTATTCTAATTTCCTTTCTTAGTCCATTTGATCTTTGATTCTAATCCTAGGTCTAACCGAATTAGGAGGACCTGATCAAGCCAACCCATCAACCCATCACCCATATTTTATGCGAATAATATTAGATCTTTAATTCATAATTCTAGATCTAATAGGTTCAACTTAATTTTTAATTAAGTTTGAGGCTGTGGGTAGGAGTTCAGTATTTGAAAATAATTTTAAATTTTATAAAATATTTTTATAATTAATTTTATGCATAATTATTTAGATTTGAAACTTGAATCGGCTCACCTTTGGATTGAGCCTACTCATCACAATGGGTTGACTAAGTCTCAAGACTTAGTTGACTCACTGATAATGAATTATTAATCATAATTTTTAGTCTATAACAATGAGTCAGTTCAACAGAAATTGAGCTGAGGATTCAAGGTCCTGAGTTGACCCAAATAATACTGAGTCAACTCAACAGGCGAACTACAACAATTATATTTATTTCAGATCAAAAAAATTATAAATAAATAGTAATAAAATTAATCATAAATTATTTTAAAACTATTCTAAATATGTTTATGATTTTATATTTTATTTGCAAAGATTAGATGCAGCTATTTTTCATACAATATATTATATACGCAATCTTAGAATTTTGAGAAAAGTAAAGTTTTTCTTTTGTATTCATTTTCATGGGATATAGTCACAATGGCACCCTTACACATCATAAGACGATCCAATTGAATAGAAAAAAGAGAGATCTAATCTCTATTATCTCCTATGACCGGACGGCCTGGTGACAAACCCAATCCGATTACTTCACTACTCAAATCATCTAATCTAAATAATTTAGATCTAATCTAAATTATTTCAGATTTGATTATTATATTTTGATCATATCAAAATTAGATAATAATCATCAAAAATAAATTTTATATATTTTAAATTAAAATTATATTTTATAAAGATCAGCACAAACTAGGACAACCATTGCACTGTAAGAGGTAAAGGTTTACCCCTTACAGTGCAAAGGTTGTCTTAGTTTGTGCTGGTCTTTATAAAATTTGATTTTAATTTGAAGTATGTAGAATTTATTTATCATGATTATTATCAATTTTAGCATGATCAAAATATAATAATTAGATCTCAAATATTTTAGATTAGATCTAAATTATTTAGATTAGATGATCTGAGTAGCGAAGTAATTGAATCGGATTTGTCATCAGGCCATCCGATCATAGGAAGTAATAGAGATTAGATCTCTTTTTTTCTTATTCAATTGGGTCCTCTTATGATGTGTAGGGATACCATTGTAACTATATCCCATGAAGATGAATGTAAAAAAAAAACTTTACTTTTCTCAAAATCCTAAGATTGTGTATATAATACATTGTATGAAAAGTAGCTGCATCTAATCTTTGCAAATAAAATTTAGAATCATGAACATGTTTAGAATAGTTTTAAAATAATTTATGATTGATTTTATTACTATTTATATAGAATTATTTTGATCTAAAATTAATGTAATTATTGTAGTTCACCTTTTGAGTCGACTCAGTATTGTTTGGGTCAACTCAGGATGCTGGTTCCTCAGCTCAATTTCTATTGAGCTGACTCATTATTACAGGCTAAAAATTATGATTAATAATTCATTATTAATAAGTCAATTAAGCCTTGGAACTTAGTCGACCCATTATGATGAGTAGGCTCAATCCAGAAGTGAGCCAATTCAAATTTCAGATCTAAATGATTGTGTATAAAATTAATTATAAAAATATTTTATAAAATTTAAAATTATTTTTAAATATCAAATCTTTATCCACAGCCTCAAACTTAATTGAGAATTAAGTTATACCTATTAGATCTAAAATTATGAATTAAAGATCTAATGTCATTCGCATAAAACATGGGTGATGGGTTTATGGGTTAGCTTGATCAGGTCCTCCTAATTGGGTTAGACCTAGGATTAGAATCAAAGATCAAATGGATTAAGAAGAAAAATTAGATTAAATCAGAATTTTTTTAGAGCCAATACAATAGTTGTAGTTGGTTGAGTCCATGTCTTTGATTAGACCCAAATAGACTTCGATCTTGAGCTCAGTGATCGAACCTAAATCCATAAGTAGATCCAATTGAATCTGATTAATCAGTTGGTGTTTAAGGTAAGTTTAACAGTCTTGATCGGTGATCATTAATTAGGAGCTACTCGTATAGATTGAGTCTATGACAAGTTAATGGCATATCCCTCTCATCGATCTCACTTACCTGGCCAATATGGTGAATCAAATTTTAATCAGATCACTTAATAATTAAGGTTGACCCATGCTTACTAAAAAATCAGTTTGGCTGATTTAGGTGCCCCTAGTTGGACTTGTCTTTATCCTCGACATGACTTGGTAAAATTAGTGGGAGGATTGATGATTTGTCAGTTAGACTAGCTTGTTTGTAGTCCACTCTGATCTTACTTGATGAAGCCAGTGGGAGGATTAAGATTAGTTGATCTATATATTTAATTTTGATAAATTATGTTAATCAAATTTTTTAAATTATTAGATCCATAAAATGAGCTAGTTATGGTGATAACTAGATCATAGCCTTCCATTAAGGTAAATAATAATGGATCCTGTTGGTGCAAAAATCCGCTTACATCGGAGAAGCTGGAGTCGCGGTCGCCGTCGGGACCTGCAAAAGAAGTCTAAATCGGAGGTGGGGTTGCTCCGGCAAGACCCTCCGACGCTCAAGTCAGTTCTCTGCCTCAACGAAAATGGAGTGCTCGAACAAAAATTTTAGCAGAGTTTCTAGGTAAAAATGAGAGCTTATAGAATAACGTATCTGGGGTTTCCCCTTTTATAGGCGGAGGGGGCAACAAACTGATAGCGATGCCTGTAACCATCTGGCAGTGGACCGCCCATAGTCAGGAGAAGTTTGTTACGAAGAGTAGTGGAGTGGACCTGTGGCTATCATCGGGATGTGCCACGTGGAACCTGCCACGGGGAGCGGAGCCGTGTCCGTTGTCGCGACTTGCCAGAGAATGAAAGAATCGCACGGTACCCATCGCAAGACCATGGCCATTATTATGGCCTGCCAGGGAGTGATGGAACCGCGTGGAATTTGCCGCAGGGAGTGGAGCAGAATTGCCGCCGTTACTGCGGCATGCCAGGGAGTGAAGGTCTGCCGGCTGAAGTCTGGCTGGAGTGTCAGCAATTAAAGTTGGGGATGGAGCCCGGCTCCTGTAGGAGTCCGGGAAGAGTCTACTTGCAGTTGGAGTTGTGGGCAGAGCCCGGACTCCTACGATGGAGCCCGACTCCTGTAGGAGTCCGGGCGGAGTCTACTTGCAGTTGGAGTTGTGGGCAAAGCCCGGCTCCCGTAGGAGTCCGGGCAGAGTCTACTTGCAGTTGGAGTTGTGGGCGGAGTCCGGCTCCCGTAGGAGTCCGGGTGGAGTCTACTTGCAGTTGGAGTTGTGGGCGGAGTCCGGCTCCCGTAGGAGTCTGGACGAAGTCTGTCTGCAGCCGGAGTCGGGGATGAGGCCCGGCTCCCGTAGGGGTCCGGGCAGAGTCTTCCTGCAATTAAAGTCAGGGGCGAAGTCTGGCTCCCATAGGAGTCCGGACGAAGCTTACCAACAGTTGAAGTTGGGGATGGAGCCCGACTCCCGTAGGAGTCCGGGTGGAGTCTACTTGCAGTTGGAGTTGTGGGCGGAGCCCGACTCCCGTAGGAGTCCGGGCGGAGTCTACTTGCAGTTGGAGTTGTGGATGGAGTCTGGCTCCCATAGGAGTTTGGACGAGGTCTGTCTGCAGCTGGAGTCAGGGACGAGGCCCGGCTCCCGTAGGGGTCCGGAAGGAGTCTTCCTGCAATTAAAGTCAGGGGCGAAGTCTGGCTCCCGTAGGAGTCCGGACGAAGCTTACCAACAGTTGAAGTTGGGGACGGAGCCCGGCTCCCGTAGGAGTCCGGGTGGAGTCTACTCGCAGTTGGAGTTGTGGGCGGAGTCCGGCTCCCATAGGAGTCCGGACGAGGTCTGTCTGCAGTCGGAGTCGCGGTTGAGGTCCGACTCCCGTAGGAGTCCGGGCGGAGTCTTCCTGCAATTAAAGCCAGGGGCGAAGTCCGGCTCCCGTTGGAGTCCGGACGAAGCTTACCAGCAGTTGAAGTTGGGGATGGAGCCCAACTCCCGTAGGAGTCCGGGCGGAGTCTACTTGCAGTTGGAGTTGTGGGCGGAGTCCGGCTCCCGTAGGAGTCCGGACGAGGTCTGTCTGCAGTCGGAGTCGGGGACGAGGCCCGGCTCCCGTAGGGGTCCAGGTGGAGTCTTCCTGCAATTAATGTCAGGGGCAAAATCTGGCTCCCGTAGGAGTCCGGACGAAGCTTACCAGCAGTTTGAAGTTGGGGACGGAGCCCGGCTCCCATAGGAGTTCGGGCAGAGTCTTCTTGCAGTTGGAGTTGTGGGCGGAGTCCGGCTCCCGTAGGAGTCCGGACGAGGTCTGTCTGCAACCGGAGTCGGGGACGAGGCCCGGCTCCCGTAGGGGTCCGGGCGGAGTCTTCCTGCAACTAAAGTCAGGGGCAAAGTCTGGCTCCCGTAGGAGTCCGGACGAAGCTTACCAGCAGTTGAAGTTGGGGACGGAGCCCGACTCCCGTAGGAGTCCGGGCGGAGTCTACTTGCAGTTGGAGTTGTGGGCGGAGCCCGGCTCCCGTAGGAGTCCGGGCAGAGTCTACTTGCAGTTGGAGTTGTGGGCGGAGTCCGACTCCCGTAGGAATCCGGACGAGGTCTGTCTGCAGCCGGAGTCGGGGACGAGGCCCGGCTCTCATAGGGGTCCGGGTGTAGTCTTCCTGTAATTAAAGTCAGGGGCGAAGTCCGGCTCCCGTAGGAGTCTGGACGAAGCTTACCAGCAGTTGAAGTTGGAGCGGTTCCCGGCTCCCGTAGGAGTCCGGGCGGAGTCTACTTGCAGTTGGAGTTGTGGGTGGAGCCCGGCTCCCGTAGGAGTCCGGGCGGAGTCTACTTGCAGTTGGAGTTGTGGGTGGAGTCCAGCTCCCGTAGGAGTCCGGGTGGAGTCTAATTGCAGTTGGAGTTGTGGGCGGAGTCTGGCTCCCGTAGGTGTCCGGACGAGGTCTGTCTACAGCCGGAGTCGGGGGTGAGGCCCGGCTCCCGTAGGGGTCCGGGCGGAGTCTTCCTGCAATTAAAGTCAGGGACGAAGTCCGGCTCCCGTAGGAGTCCGAACGAAGCTTACCAGTAGTTGAAGTTGGGGATGGAGCCCGGCTCCCGTAGGAGTCCGGATGAAGTCTACTTGTAGTTGGAGTTGTGGGCGGAGCCCGGCTCCCGTAGGAGTCCGAGCGGAGTCTACTTGCAGTTGGAGTTGTGGGCGGAGTCTGGCTCCCGTAGGAGTCCGGACGAGGTCTGTCTGCAGTCGGAGTCGTGGACGAGGCCCGGCTCCCGTAGGGGTCCGGGCGGAGTCTTCCTGCAATTAAAGTCAGGGGTGAAGTCTGGCTCCCGTAGGAGTCCGAACGAAGCTTACCAGCAACTGAAGTTGGGGACGGAGCCCGGCTCCCGTAGGAGTCCCGACGGAGTCTACTTGCAGTTGGAGTTGTGGGTGGAGCCTGGCTCCCGTAGGAGTCTGGGCGGAGTCTACTTGCAGTTGGAGTTGTGGACGGAGTCTGGCTCCCGTAGGAGTCCGGACGAGGTCTGTCTGCAGCTAGAGTCGGGGACGAGGCTCGAATCCCGTAGGGGTCCGGGCGGAGTCTTCCTGCAATTAAAGTCAGGGGTGAAGTCCGGCTCCCGTAGGAGTCCGGACGAAGCTTACCAGCAGTTGAAGTTGGGGACGGAGCCCGGCTCCCGTAGGAGTCCGGGCGGAGTCTTCTTGCAGTTGGAGTTGTGGGCGGAGTCCGGCTCCCGTAGGAGTCCGGAAGAGGTCTGTCTGCAGTCGGAGTCGGGGATGAGGCCCGGCTCCCGTAGGGGTCCTGGCGGAGTCTTCCTACAATTAAAGTCAGGGGCGAAGTCCGGCACCCGTAAGAGTCCGGACGAAGCTTACCAGCGGTTGAAGTTGGGGATGGAGCCTGGCTCCCGTAGGAGTCCGGGCGGAGTCTACTTGCAGTTGGAGTTGTGGGCGGAGCCCGGCTCCCGTAGGAGTCCGGGCGGAGTCTACTTGCAGTTGGAGTTGTGGGCATAGTCTGGCTCCCGTAGGAGTCCGGACGAGGTCTATCTGCAGCCGGAGTCGGGGATGAGGCCCGGCTCCCGTAGGGGTCCGGGCGGAGTCTTCCTGCAATTAAAGTCAGGGGCGAAGTTCGGCTCCCGTAGGAGTCCGGACGAGGTCTGTCTGCCGCCGGAGTCGGGGATGAGGCCCGGCTCCCATAGGGGTCCGGGCGGAGTCTTCCTGCAATTAAAGTCAGGGGCGAAGTTCGGCTCCCGTAGGAGTCCAGACGAAGCTTACCAGTAGTTGAAGTTGGGGATGGAGCCCGACTCCCGTAGTAGTCCGGGTGGAGTCTGCTTGTAGTTGGAGTTGTTGGCGGAGACCGGCTCCCGTAGGAGTCCGGGCGGAGTCTACTTGCAGTTGGAGTTGTGGGCAGAGTCCAGCTCCCGTAGGAGTCCGGGCGGAGTCTACTTGCAGTTGGAGTTGTGGGTGGAGTCCGGCTCCCGTAGGAGTCTGGACGAGGTCTGTCTGCAGTCAGAGTCGGGGATGAGGCCCAGCTCCCGTAGGGTCCGGGCGGAGTCTTCCTGCAATTAAAGATAGGGGCGAAGTCCGACTCCCGTAGGAGTCCGGACGAAGCTTACCAGCAGTTGAAGTTAGGGACGGAGCTCGGCTCCCATAGGAGTCTGGGTGGAGTCTACTTGCAGTTGGAGTTGTGGGTGGAGCCCGACCCCCGTAAGAGTCCGGGCAGAGCGATGGGAGTTCACCATCAGCAGTCGAAAGTCGGAGGAGACTTGCGAGGGTTAATCCCATTGAGAACTTCGACTGAGGGTATTTTATACCCAACACAGTCCCCCAACTTTTGAGTTTGAATTTCGAATGAAGAAAGTACAGAGAGGTTTGCACAGCCGAAGTTGCCCCCTTGAATCCTG